>NC_141696.1:1011753739-1012953739 GCF_964263255.1 Lissotriton vulgaris | reverse complement strand
TAAAATGGGTTAATGACTGGATACTTATTTGGTATGTTTTGGGCATTCTTTCCAAACACAGAATTAGTATTGGATGTTCCAAAAACATCCATTTACAAGAAAAATGTCATAGCGAACTTGATTATAAAACAACCACTGGGCGATATCTAATTGACATCCTGTAGAAGCTTCTTTCCAACACAGAAGATCTGCTATTCTTTGAATGAAGTAGTTTACACCAAATGTCCATTCCTTGTGTCCTAGGGATCAATTAAGTCTTCTTTCTTACTATGTCATTTCTCATTACTTATCCTCAACAGAAGTGCTTGATTTGGGCAAAACTGAAGACGGGAAAAGCATTTTGATTAACATTTAGTTTCACCAATCTCTGCCATTGTACGAATTCGCCATAGTGGAAGAAATCTAGCAGCCTATGAAATCCCAAACGTGACCACCAGGTACAGGTATGGGTAGAAAAGCGTAAACCCAAAAGAATCGAATCTAACAATTTCAGCTGCGGATGAAACAAAGACATCTCATGTTCTTACCAAATCCTATGGAATCAATTTACAATGATATATGGAATCTTGTACCTAGATTTGTTAGGGTACCCTGGGGATTTTTAAGAAGGGGAAAACCCTATCTCTGAATTCTGTATCATATTATTTTGCTTTGTTAGAACTTGCTTAGCAAAATGTAGATAACTAATTAAGTAGGAAAGCCTGATAGTAGATTTTTATATTAGGAAGAGATAAGCCACCCTCAACCAAATCTAGCTGCAAGGTTTGAAATTATTTATTTATTTATTATGAAGCTTATAGAGCGCGCGGCTACCTCCAGCGGGGGTGTCCCGGCGCTAAGAAATCTTGGCTTTTTACCCTGCCATAGAAAATGTCTCATTTCTATATTTACTGTATTGAAAAAGGTCTGCAGAATCTTTATCTTAATATTCATGAATATGAATAAGAATAATGGGAGGATGCACATTTTAATAAGAGCCACCCGACCCGTAATTGTAGATGGAGATTTAAGAGATTACGCACCTATATAACGCTGTCCTTAAAATGAAGCTAAAATAGATCCTCTAACTTACAAGTCACAAAAATTCCTAGATATCTTATTGATGAAGTTAGAGACAAATGGACCTGCATTAATACAGATAATACCTCTAGGGAGCAATTGAAGAATATAGCCTCTGACTCCAAATGGTTAATTTTATAGCCTACTATTTCTACGTATTCGCTAATATTGGAAAAAGGGCACAAGATATTAGCTTTATCTGCCAACAAGTAAAGAGCTATATCATCGGCGAATAACGTTAGCTTTGCTGATTCAGCTACAAGGGCTGGAATAGTATAGTCTCTTCATAGGGCACAAGCCAGGGGCTTTTGATAAATCACTGATCACAAATGAACTATGGGTCATTCAAATGTGCGAGGCCCTAGAAGATTTTCTAGAGTGTAATATAGACACAGCCGTTGAGTTTTCAGTCTGGGGTGTGCTAAATGATTTCTTCAGGGAAGAATTGATAGACTTTCATTCTAACTTGAGGCAGGCAGAAAAAATTGAAAAACAGCAATTGCAACTGTCATTCAATCAGGCAACAACAATATATTTAGCTTCCCCCGAAATAGTCTAGGTCTGGGCTGGCTCAAGCTAAATATAATCTGAAGGACCATAATTCAGGCCTACAGAAAAGATATGAAGAAAGTGAAAATATAAGTACATTTCTAGCATAGTCAAATAAGCAGAGATCTCATGCTAATTGCATTAAGCAAATATATGATAGCCCTTCTGCTAAACTTACATCCCACCCACAAGAAACAGCTGATGTATTTCCTAATCATTACACAGAACTCTACTCAGTCCATCTTTATACATCTATTGAGGTAGTCGAAAACTGATTAGAAGGGCTTAATATTCCCTCAATAACACCAGAGCAGGGGGATGCTTTAAATACCCCAATTACCTTAGCAGACGTTGCTCTGGCTGTAAATGCATCCCCAACAGCAAAACCTTGTGTAACCAACGGGATTCCCACAGAAGTCTCTAAGCTTTTTTCACCCAAAATAGTCACAAAAAAACAAAGGGTCATTCAAATATGCGAGGCCCTAGAAGAATGTTTAGAGTGTAATCTAGATACAGCCTCTGAGTTTTCAGTCTAGGGTGTGCTAAAAGCTGACATTGATTACATTTTTAGTTGATCTGTATAATAGTGTTTTGAAAGGGTGTGATATTCCTAGCTCAATTATTCTGTCCAGAGATGATGTGAACTGTTCTCGGCCCAAAAGTCTACTTAACTTTGACTACAACATTGTTATGAAGATCATAGCAATTCACCTAGCACTAATGGCTACTTGTGTTATTCATTAAGATCAAAATGGTTTTCTTCAACGTAGTAGTATTGCAATAAACATACACTACCTGCTACATTCAATTGACTATTTTTCTGCACATGAAATCAAAGCATCAATCATAATGTTAGACGCAGAGATGGCGTTCAATCATGTGCAGTGGATTCTCTTCTCTGTTTTAACTAAATTTGCCATCCCACCTAAGCTTGGGCAGTTTTCATTGGAAATTTGGCAGGGTCCATCTCTATTAGTGGCGGGACCCACCAGGGCTGTCCTTTGTCTCCGATTCTTTTCTTCATTTGGTGCACGTCAGTGGCAGTGTATGTGAACTGCATGAGAAAGGTAGAAAACTGGAAATGCGCTTCTTGTTGTGACTTTCTGTACTTATTGTTTAATGTATCAAGTATGTGGAGATGCAGTGCTTCAATTATGCCTAAGTAGAGGATGTGTTGTCAAGGAAGTTTAAGCCAATACTTTAGATTTTTTATGCAGTGATGTATATGCTTGTTATATTGCCAAGGAGAAATAACACTACAGTCTTGTTGTCCTGCCTGTGAGTAGGTAGAATGGCTTGGTACTAAACCCCACTACCAGGCCAGTGTTTTTCAGATCTGATGTAAACTAGTTTTTTTAGAAACTATGAAAGTAGTGGATGATAGTTATAGTTTGCATTAATAGATGTAAGTCCTATTTTTAGAGTTTCTGCAGAGTTAGATCACTTCTGTAAATCAGTAAAGCTGTCAATCACCAAATTACCTTTTCCCAAATTTTAGCAGGAGAAGCTCCAGGTTTACATTGGTGAATGCACCACTGTCTAGGCCAGTGCTATCCCTTGTCTGAAAGGCAATCTACTAAGGGGCCACCTGCCTGGCTTCACGGCATGATACATGATGGACACAAACAGGGAAAACAGTCCTGTGTTTTTTGCATTAAAAAAAACCTCCCACTTCAGGAGTCTGTCATTTCTAAAGAAAGGTTTGCAGAGCAGGCACTTTTAAGATGGCACCAACTCAGCAAACCTGCACTCATATATGAGGTGATACAAAAGGGGATGATGGACGGAGTGTTTGAGCAAATCAAACACTCACCCCCAGTCAAATATCTGGGTTTAATCCATCACCATTCTTTAGCTCACTCCGCCACCCCAGTTCAGACATGGCCATATGCAAATCAGTCTGACCCTGTGCCTCATGGGAACAGTCCAGTCCGAACTGCCAAGCCATATCTTCCCTGGACCGGAAACAAGCATCCTGGGACCGGTTTCGGATTCATAATCCTCATCAGCCAGGTTATCTTGAATCCAGTGGCAAAGTGAGCAAGGGGCTCACGTCTGAGCATACCCTGCCACACTTAGGGCGAACAAAGCGATACAAAAGGGGATGATGGACGAAGCGTTTGAGCAAATCAAACCCTCACCCCCAGTCAAATGATCTGGGTTTAATCCATCACCATTTTTTAGCTCACTCCGCCACCCCAGTTCAGACATGGCCATATGTAAATCAGTCTGACCCTGTGCCTCAAGGGAACAGTCCAGCCCGAACTGCCAAGCCATATCTTCTCTGGACCGGAAACAAGCATCCTGGGACCGGTTTCGGATTCATAATCCTCATCAGCCAGGCTATCTTGAATCCAGTGGCAAAGTGAGCAAGGGACTCAGGTCTGAGCATACCCTGCCAGACTTAGGGCGAACAAAGCGATACAAAAGGGGATGATGGACGGAGCGTCTGAGCAAATCAAACACTCACCCCAGTCAAATGATCTGGGTTTAATCCATCACCGTTCTTTAGCCCACTCTGCCACCCCAGTTCAGACATGGCCATATGGGAACAGTCCAGCCCGCACTTCCAAGCCATGCCTTCCCTGGACTGGAAACAAGCTATCGAGGCTCTCCCTGGACCGGTCCTTGGAAGCTTGTTTCCGGTCCAGGGAAGGCATGGTTTGGCAGTTCGGGCTGGACTGTTCCCATGAGGCACAGGGTCAGACTGATTTGCATATGGCCATGTCTGAACTGGGGTGGCAGAGTGGGCTAAAGAACGGTGATGGATTAAACCCAGATCAGTTGACTGGGGGTGAGTGCTTGTATTGTCAACGCTCCGTCCATCATTTCCTTTGGTGCCTATTTTATAGGCACCACCCTGGGAACGCCAAGGGACCACCCACCAGACAGGAGAAAACTCCTAATCTGACGAGCAGTTTGTACATGAGTTTGGTGGTGCGGGACTAGGTACAGCTTCAGCACCGCCAAACTCATAATGAGGCCCCACAATTTTCTCGACCCCGGGAAAACCTGCTGACTGTCTGTCATGATCTAAAGGACCGCCTTGGTGCCATCTTTTATATAAGGCTTGTTACTTTCAAAGTAAACATCAGAAATGGGGATTTATTAATGAGACTATGGGTAATTTTCTGTGTATATTGATGTGTAGATACATCTCTAATTGTGAGGAACTGTTTATTTTGTCATTAATATGGGTTTTAAAGAGACAGTTTGCTTCTAAGACATTCGAATGCATTTGTTTCCTTTCATACTAATACATTGTCACTTACTCCTAGTGTCAGCTATTGCCTTGTGAACCAGAACATCTTAATCACCAGCCCAAAGATGCAACCAGATCTTTCTTAAATCTGTAGAAACCTTACTTTCCAAATCCTACAAACACTGTTAATATATTGCTCACATGAACCTATTCTTCGGTTAGCAGCATGAATGCTGGAATATTTTCGTTAACGTATTAATGTACTGCCAGATTTTATTGTCACCTCTAATTTAGAAAGCATCCTTCTTAAAACCTGTTTTATGCCCCATCTATGGTTCCTTGTGAATTCTTATTTGGCTAGATACCGTGTTTCTGACTGAATAAGGATTTGAGGTAATATTATGTTTTCGTAAATCTTACTCTCCTTTTCATCTGGGGAACGCTAGTGAAATTACCAGTTTCAAATGAGCTGAAGCACAAGGAAATGCTAAGGGAATTGTGTGCTGTTTTCTCCTATGGAAATTCAGTATTTCAAATGTAACCTCGAGGTTCAACTTGAAATCCCGCTATCCAACATCTCAAAATGACTGACACCCACAGTATCAGCAATTCCAGGTGCTGGAGTACAGGAGCAATGTTTCAGAATTTCTATAATGGGTTATGTCTGTGCATTTAGGACCACCTCATATACTCTCTTCTTAGCTATGGACTCAATTAAATTCTGATTTCGAACCTTATCCCAATTTAAAAGTGTGTCGCCATTAAAACATTGCCACATCGATGCCAGTAGCACCTACCTATCCAAAAGACTTAGGGGCATATTATCAAGGGGGTTTATCTCCGCTTTTTTGGCTTTAAAAGCCAAGAAAGCGGAGATAAAATTATCTCCCTATTACCTAGCTGTCGCTAACACCAGTTAGCAACAGCTAGTAGGAGATAGCGACCATCTTGGGCCCCGCTTTGCATGTCAGTGATATTTATCACTAATGACATGCAAAGTGGGCGTGCCAAGATGTTAGCGACTGGAAACAGTTGCTAACATCGCTTTCTCCTATTACCAACTTTTGGAGATATTCGCGCTAAGCGCGAATATCTCCAAAAGCTAACACCTGCCCTGAGCAGTTCTTAGCCATGTTATCCAATGGGATGTGGATAGCATGGCTAAGAGCATTAGCTCGGTAATGCATGAATATCGCTGACTTTTCAGCGATATTCATGCTTTGCGGCGATTTTTATCGCATTTGCGTTAAACCTTGGTAATACCAAGGTTTATTTGCAGTAAAAATCGCCGCAGCTCAGCGGTAAATTTTTGTCTCTAACCAAGCAATAGTGATAATTATCGCTATTGCTTGGTAATATGCCCCTAACATCCCTAGGCCATCCGATATACATTCACTTTGTGTAATTGCAATCACTTGTTATGAGATGTACAAGGAAAAAATTAGATATATAGTTCACCCTTACCTGGATTTTAAGGCATCTTTGCAATGAGGAACTATATACACCCTTGATCTGCAGTCTGCATTGTATTGTAATTTTATTGCATTTTGAATCAATTGTACAATGATTTTACGTAGAGCAGTTTCGAAACAATATATAATTCGAATAATAACTCTACGGTGGATGACCTTTTACAGGCTGATGCTATTCTATTGCAGGACATTTAAAACAATGTTGCAGCACTGTCTGCTGCTCGTAGAAAAAGAATCAAGTAGCATACGTAGAAGGACTGCCAATGGCCTGTGGAGTTCATTACGAACTGCTCTGCTTTACACATCAGACAATTTATAGGAAGGTTCCAAATTACTTTCATTAGAAGCTGAAATCCTTGGATCTAGTCAGCCTTCACATTTTCTTAATCATATGCCCCTGGCACTGACCGGCTTCAAGAAGGACAATGTGGTGTTCGATAATTCACTACTTTGGAGTGAAAGCTCAGGGATGGTTTGCCAGCATATAATTTATTGGTTTCTCATCACTCCTTTTACAAAAAAAGCCACATAAAGATGCTGCTTTTTAGGACTTTCCATGCGAATTGAAATGCTTTGCCTTTCTTTGGTATATATGATGCTCTTTATGTCTAGTGCTTGACATAGTTTTATGTTAATTTATTGAACAAAAAATGATTTTAAAAAACGCTTTCCAATTCAAGTATGTGTATTATCATGATTATGATTAATTTCATAAGTGCCCAAGAAGGTTACTGCAATAAACATGTCAACATTTCTAAATCTAATTGAAAGGCACAAAACAACATAGTTTAGTGTTTAACCCTAAAACATGTCGACGATTAAAAACAGCAGCAATAAAGTAAGGTCGATAAAGCATTCAGGCTGTCAAATATGAATAACAAAATATAGCACATCTAACTATATCCTCCATCAAGCATGTTCAAGAGCTTTATAACATACCATAACATAACATAATGATTCTAAAATACAAACAGATTAATGCAGCTCATCTTATCCTATCTGTCATCAACCATGCTCAAGGGCTTTATAACATAACATAACACAATGTAACATAAAGTAGCGTAACATAATGTGATGTATTGTACCATTACATAACATAATGCAAAAATGTACAAAGATCATGTAACAACGATTGCTGAAATATCCTAAATTTTTACATTGTCAGGGTAATATGGTCCATGGAAACCATGTCGGAAAGTGTGTATGGGTACCCCCAGCAGGACCCCCTTGGGGGTGCAGCCTATGGTGCCCCCCTGATGATCCCTGCACCCCATGGCAGGCACCTGCCACAGTATCCAGGGATGAACCACACCTCTCATTTCTCTATGGGAGCATGTATTACGGCTGGTTTACGGCCGTAATGCATGCTCCCGTAGCGAAATGCAGGAATGAGTAAGAACAGTGTTCAGTCGCATCCTAATGAGGTGGTTGGGGCTGGCGACCAGAGGTCAGTCGATACCAGGACCGTGTTCTGTCAGGCGAAAGCAATTCCCCCTGACATTGAAATTTGCCCCTTTGTTTTCATGGTCACCAAAGATAAACAAAGAACACAGCAAAATTAATACCAAATGGTAGGCATTCTACCTCATCATCCTGTGTAAATGATGGGGCAAGGGTCATAAAGTGCACCTATTGGCACCTGAAGAGGAAGCTTTTTTCCAGAGATAATGGTATTGTTTGCTTATTATTAGACTATATCACTAAATGGGTTCCAGAATCGGTTGTAAGTCCATATGAACAAAGAAGGGCTTCTCTCAGACAAAACACATCAATCTTGATCCAGGCAGCTGGAAAGCCTTCCTGGTGCTGGACAACAACAGGAGTCACAAGAGATCTCTGTGCAACAGAAATCAAGAGCCTAGCTACTGACTATAGTCCTATTCACAATTTTCACTGGAGTTGGAATAGAGTGCATAGTGATAGAAAAAGAGTATTGCTCTTTTTCTTGGTGTCCCCTCACTCACCAGGGTTGCCCCTTGGTGACATGCTTCATCATTGGGGCCATCCCAGTCCGCTGCAGACTGGGGCGTGCTGCGACTTGCTAATTACGCAGGAGCACTTTTAATGACTGTGTGAGGTGCGAAAATAGTGATGTGACGGAGTGGGGTATGTGTACTAGTTAAAATTACCTGCCTAGTAGGCTTTAAATAGTTTATTCTTGCTTCCAGGTGGTAGAATTAAAACCGGGGTGAAGTCTTAGGATACCCAAAAGACAATGTATTTAGGTGTACTTATCAACTCCTGTCTGTCAACATATTAGACCTCTGCCTGGCTGGGTATGTCCAAACAATATAGCTATGACTGAGTCTATATTTATTCGCTCTGCAAAATTCCCCCAAAGAGACCACTGTTGTTTAAATAGCATTACCCCCCAGGGTCCCTTTTGACTTACTTGGGTCCCCTTGTTGTTTTCAAATATATCACAATCATTGTGAGCTCAGTAAACATAATATTCAATTTAGCAGATTAATACCACATATCTTTTGGATATGGCAATTCACTTAAAACTAGAAAATGCAAAACTCACTTAAAGTAGACTAAAGACAATCTGCATTGTTTGGAGGCCCCTAGGCTTAAACTCCTCAAGAAGTCCACCAATTGAGTCAATCAATATAAAAGGTTAGCGTAATGGAGGTTTAAACTACTTCCTTAAAACATTTTAAATAGACTGTGCTGAAAATCAATGAGCAGTGCAATTTTTTCAAGTCATGTCATACTTTATTCGATTAATTAAAATCATAAAAGCAATTACAGTACATTATTCCAAAATTAAAAGCAGTTTGAGCCAATTCATCATCATAAATGTACAATTAAAAATGGATAAATAACACCATACACAGGAGGATAAAATAATAGCTAAAATAGAATCACACCTCAGAGACATTCACCATCAATCTTTTGGCCTTAATACGCATAGCTGCAACCAGGAAGCAGGCAACCCCAAATATTACCCGGGTGCTGCCCAACAGTTGTAAACATATGAGTGCAGGCAGCACTTGTGTAAAACCCGCCTCTCTCAGCAGAGGTACCAGAAACTGTTTTCTGATATCAGCATAATGGTCACAGAACATGATGAAGTGCATTAAGGATTGATCAGAAAAATTATCACAACTGCAGGGAATGGACAGATCTGATTTTCCCCATACTGGAAAATGACACAGTGAGAACTGGATAATATTAAATCTAAATCTGACAAGAAGGTGACGATGGAACGGGAGAGTAACAATCTTTAGATAAGGTTCAATAAGTGGAGTGGTCAAAAGCATATAATTTGCCCTGACACAAGGTTTTAACACCTCCACTGCCTCTCGTTCTTGCACAGCTAATCCCAGAAAGTTCTCCTTAATCCAGTTTACGTCACCCTTCTGCAAGAAGTTTGGTGATGCGTATAATTCTGGCCGCCCCAATTTACACAGAGCGTCTTTAATATATGCTAGCCAAGGAATGTGGTTTGCCAAATCTAGTGCCATACAATCTTTTAAAATAGTGTGGTTCAATGTAATCTCATTGTTAAGCCAAGTTTTGGCCCAGCAGATCAGTGGGGCCAAGTGTAACTGATCGGAGATATAACCGAGTCCTAGCTCAGAGTGCACCGAAAATACTGGAGTGGATTGGGGGACCGCTCATAGGGATCTGAGAAATTTGTTCTCTATAATCTGCAATTTACATTGGGGTAAATAAAAAACACAATGAGGCGCCATACAATGCTATAGACAAACATTTGGACTTATACACTGTTAACAAAGCTTCAATGGGACGTGACCCCAAATGTTTTGCAAAGCCCATAAGGGCTGAAGTTGATGTAGTAACAGCAGTACTTTTAGCTTTTAGTTGGAGTCTCCAGGTGCCCCTTTTGTCGAAAATGACACCCAGATATGTGAATACTGGAACCCTGGATACCTCCGCCCCATTGCAGGTAAAGTGTTTTATTTTAAGGGTCTTTGGTCGTTTCCCTGCGACCATGACATGTGATTTTTTGTTATTTACCTGAAGGTCTAAAGTACGCATAAATTCCCCAAATACATCCAGGAGTCTCTGCAGCCCCAGTCCTGTGCGGGCCAATAGCACTGTGTCTTCCGCATAAAGGAGTACTGGCAACGCAGAGTCCCCTGCTTGCGGTACATCTAATGTAGGCCCCTCCAAAAAAAATTCCAGTGAGTTAATGTATAAGGTGAACAGGAGGGGCACCAAGATGCAGCCCTGCCTGACACCTCGTTTGGACCTAAAAAAGCTGGTGCATTCCCCCTCCTTGTTGACTCCGATAGAAGTTAAAAGTCCTTGGTGGAGGACAGCCGGAAAATTTAATAGCAACGGGTCAATCCCTAAATTATATAAAATGGACCACAGCTTCGCTCGATTGACCAGGTCGAAGGCCGAAGAAAGGTCCATGAAGGCCAAGATTTTGACATTGGTGAGGGGTGCCTCTTTTGGCCCTACACCCATATTGTAGGTTGGAAAGGACCCCCCTCTCCTTTAGGCAGTCCTCCAATCTATGCAGAATGACTGCCCAGGATCTTAACGGCAGAGTCAATCAGGGAAATGGGCCTGTAGCAGGTGGGGTCACTCCACAATCCTTTTTTAAATATAGGTATTATTATGGAGGTTGCCCAGGACGAGGGGAACCCTGAAGTGATAGTGGAATTGAAGACATTTGTTAATGTCTTTGTCCAGAATTTGAGTGGGGTCCTGTATAAGTCTGCAGGGACGCCATCTGGTCCGGGTGCTTTATTTTTTGTCATCTCTTCTATAGCCCTTTGGGCCTCTACCTCGTTAAAGAGTAGAGTGGGGGCTGGGTGTGTATGTACAAGACCCATCTCATCTGTGGCGCCCTCCACAATGTCATAAATCTTACTGAAGTGGGCAACCCATTTCTCATCTGGGATCACACAATCCAAAACAGAATTGTCCAATCCAGAAAAAATAGGGGTGATTAATGATTGCAGTGCAATTAAAACAAGAACATCCACTTACACATAGAGACTTCAAAGTAAAATGCCAATGTATTCCAAGTATCAGCTCAACTGGTGGAACCCAACACCATATATGAACTACTCATTTACACACTCTATCTGATTACATATATTTGTACTAACCCATACTAAAATATAAAAACAGGTTTAACAAGTCAACTATGTTGCTTCCACACAAGCCCTACAACAATAAGTAGTTACTGAATCTGGGCCTAAATCCATCTTTTTTTTGCACTCCACAGCACCCCAGTGGCCATGTCTGAACTGGGGTGGTGTGGAGTGCAAGAAAACGATGGATTTAGGCCCAGATCTCTGGACTGGGGTGAATGCATGACATTGTTCTGCATTCTGTCCATCAACTGTTGTTTTTGCAATTGTCACCCCAAGTGGGATGGGTATGCTCAGCCTCGGTGCCTATTCCAATCATGGAGTCACACTCTGCAACTCTGGGCAATAGCTTGCTTAATCTCCACAACGGCCCCCACAATGCTAAGGAGGCCTGGCCTCCACCTTGGGTGTGCCCAGGAGTGGACACTTCACAGGGAAAGCCAGGATGGGTTTCACAGCGGTATTCGTACAAGCGCCTTGAGACCATTGCGGGTGAGTAGTGCGCTATACTAGTATATATTTACAATCAATTTACGTGAGTCTCATGCTCTCCACACCACTGGAGTCAAGCTATCAGGGCTGAAGACGGCTGATAGCCAGAAACCGGTCCTAGGAGGCTTGATTCCGGTCCAGGAAAGACATGGTTTGGCAGTTTGGGGTGGACTGTTGCCATGAGGCACAGGGACAAGGCTGATTTGCATATGGCCATGTCTGAACTGGGGTGGTGTTGAGTGCAAAAAAACGATGGATTTAGGCCCAGATCTCTGTACTGGGGTGAATGTATGACATTGTTCTGCATTCTGTCCATCAACTGTTGTTTTTGCAATTGTCACCACAAGTGGGTTGGATATGCTCAGACGTGAGTCCCATGCTCTCCACACCACTGGAGTAAAGCTATCCTGGCTGGAGACGGCTGATAGCCAGAAACCGGTCCTAGGATGCTTGATTCCGGCCCAGGAAAGACATGGTTTGGCAGTTCCGGCTAGACTGTACCCATGAAGCACAGGGTCAAGGCTGATTTGCATATGGCCATGTTTGAACTAGGGTTTTGTGGAGTACAAAAAAACGATGGATTTAGGCCCAGATCTCTGTACTGGGGTGAATGTATGACATTGTTCTGTATTCTGTCCATCAACTGTTGTTTTTGCAATTGTCACCCCAAGTGGGATGGGTATGCTCAGACGTGAGTCCCATGCTCTCCACACCACTGGAGTCAAGCTATCCTGTAAGAAGATGGCTGATAGCCAGAAACTGGTCCTTGGATGCTTGATTCCGGACCAGGAAAGACATGGTTTGGCAGTTCGGGCTGGACTGTTCTCATGAGGCACAGGTTCAAGGCTGATTAACATATGGCCATGTCTGAACTGGGGTGGTGTGGAGTGCAAAAAAACAATGGATTTATGCCCAGATCTCTGTACTGGGGTGAATGTATGACATTGTTCTGCATTATGTCCATCAACTGTTGTTTTTGCGATTGTCACCCCAAGTGGGATGGGTATGCTCAGACGTGAGTCCTACGCTCTCCACACCACTGGAGTCAAGCTATCCTGGCTGAAGGCGGCTGATAGCCAGAAACTGGTCCTAGGATGCTTGATTCCGGTCCAGGAAAGACATGGTTTGGCAGTTCGGGCTGGACTGTACCCATGAGGCACAGGGTCAAGGCTGATTTGCATATGGCCATATCTGAACTGGGGTGGTGTGGAGAACAAAAAAACGATTGATTTAGGTCCAGATCTCTGTACTGGGGTGTGTATGATATTGTTCTGCATTCTGTCAATCAACTGTTGTTTTTGCAATTGTCACCCCAATTGGGATGGGTATGCTCAGACGTAAGTCTCATGGTCTCCACACCACTGGAGTTAAGCTATCCTGGCTAAAGATGGCTGATAGCCAGAAACCAGTCCTAGGATGCTTGATTCCGGTCCAGGAAAGACATGGTTTGGCAGTTTGGGCTGGACTGTTCCCATGAGGCACAGGGTCAAGGCTGATTTGCATATGGCCATGTCTGAACTGGGGTGGTGTGGAGTGCAAAAAAACGATGGATTTAGGCCCAGATCTCTGTACTGGGGTGAATGTATTACATTGTTCGGCATTCTGTCCATCAACTGTTGTTTTTGCAATTGTCACCCCAAGTGGGATGGGTATGCTCAGACGTGAGTCCAATGCTCTCCACACCACTGGAGTCAAGCTATCCTGTTTGAAGATGGCTGATAGCCAGAAACCGGTCCTAGGATGCTTGATTCCGGTCCAGGAAAGACATGGTTTGGCATCTCGGGCTGGACTGTTTCTATGAGGCGCAGGGTCAAGGCTGGTTTGCATATGGCCATGTCTGAATTAGACTTTCTCCTAGGCATTGATAATCCTTGCCTGGCAACATCTGTGGCACTAACTACGGAAGGTCTCACAGCGGATAAACAGTCCGTTCCTTGCCCGCTTTCTCCGGTCCCAAATGTGAAGTCTCTGACTCAGACCAATTCAAAAAGCTTCATCTTACCTACACGTACTGCAAGTCCTTCGCCTCAGGATGTGGGGAGTCCCATGCTTTTGGATGCTTCCTTATTTACCACAGCAATGGAAGCCACAAATACAACACCAGTCAAAATCTTACCCAAGGAACCTAATACCCAGCAATTTGCTTCAACCCCTTCTGACTCAAGGAGAGGGTCTGCCACAGGAGATTCAACACAAACTCTTCTTCTTCAGATTGTAACAGAGTTACAAAATATGAAACTCTCCCAAGATGAAGCCCAGAAAAGGACACAATCACAACTGAACCTAATACAATCTCATATTCAGCAGCTTACATCTTGTGTCTTGAAAGCAGAACACTGCATATTTGATCTTGAAGATAGCGCCCCTCAGCAAGCTGATACAAACTGAACAGGCAAGCCTTCTTCTTAAGATAGATGCTGCAGAAAACCCCGCTCGAAGGTGTAATTTACGCATTACAGGGATTCAGGAAGACTACGCGAAGGAGCAAGCAATGGACAAGGTTATCACAGATTTGATTACCAAGTATGTTTGCCCTCAAGCCACCGCTCAGTCGACATATCCCATGATTCTACGAGTCCACAGAGTTCCGGCAGTTCAATTCCCTAGCGACATTATCCAAGAAGGATTATTGTGAACTTTTGGGACTTTAGAATCAAGGAAACAATTCTCGCTTATGCAATTCGAGCTAAAGGGTATAAGTCAAAAGACAATTTTTCATTTACATTTTTTTTCAGTTTTCATCAGCCTTTGCTGCTAAACGTATAAAGGCCTTTAGACGCAAAATAAATTGTTTCCAACAAGTAGGGGAACCTGCAGGTTTAGTTGAAGAATCGAAGCTAAAGGTCCTTCACAAGGGAAGAGTTTATATATTTCAATGAATTGAAGAGGCGCAAGAACTCCTCCATTCTCTGCTACATTCAGGGGTGAGGGGGGTTAAATGATCTAGGAGCTCGGCAAAAATATAATTATTTGCAGCAAGAACTAGACATTTTTTCCTCTGCTTCTCCCCTAATTTTTGCCTCCTTTCTTTTCTCTTCCTTTTTTCCTTCAACCGCCAGCGAGCCACTGACTCATCACCTTGGGTGCCATTTCACTACACCCCTATGTAGGATGGGGGGAGGGTCACATGAGGTTTGGTGGGAGAGTTTCAAAGGGAGAGAGCCACCTCTGGGAGACCCAGACGGGGTAGGCCCTGATATTGAGGGGATCCGTGGGAGAGGGGAGGAAGCATGCATGAAGGGTAGAGGGGTTGAGGGGTTGGGCTCACAGGATACAGAGGGGTGAAAAAGTAAAATTTAGGAGATTTTTTAGAAATGCAAGAGATCGAGATATTCCTTCTTTTCTTATTTTCATACTTAAATGTCTGTTAGACCATTGAAGATATTTTCCGGTAATGTTAATGATTTTAATTATAGATTGAAGCGCCACTCAATGATGACTTGGTTTAAGTCCCTCCAAGCTGATATAATTTTCCTTCAGGAGACTCACTACAAGCAGGGTGCATCAAGGGATAAAATCCCTGCCTTCATTCAACATGAATATTATGCCTCCGCAAGTGCGGCTATCAGGGGAGTAGCTATATTAGTTAGTAAAAAGGTTCAAGGGGATATTATAATGGTCCAAAGGGATAATACCCCCAGATGGCTCTGGTTGCGAATGCAGAGAGGTAACCAATTATTCAATTTAATTAGCTTCTATGGCGCAATTGAAGACTTATCAGAAACGCAACAGTCTGTATATGACTTTGCCCCGGCTCAAGCCGGATATTTGATTATTGGGGGGACTTCAATCTGTTAATCGACGCAACTATTGATCCTTCACGATCCCAAAAAACTCACACAAAACCCAAATCCCTCAGGGTTCGTCTGGAGCAAATATGGGATTTTAGGCTGGTTGATTGCTGGTGCATTGAATTCCGCAGAGAAAATAAATTTACAAGTGAACTATATTGCTTCCACACAAGCCCTACAACAATAAGTATTCCCCAGAGAATAGAAATGTACTTGCCATTCGAGGAGAGTCCATTCATCTTCACAAATTGACTTCTTTCTTATTTCTCATGCTCTCTTAAGTACAGAATTTGAGATTATCAAAAACCCTTTTTCTGACCATGTGCTAATTTTGGTCCAATTTTAAATTCAAGATCAAGTTCCAAAAGAGCTCAGATCTCTTCTAGTGGATGAGCAGTGGGTGACCGGCATGTGCTTTAAGATTTTGTAGACCCCAATAAGGATACAGCTTTGATTTTTGCAATCTGGGGAGCTCTTAAGGCTTTTTTTATAGTGGAATTTATAAATGATAAAGAGTATAAAAGAAGAAAAGAGAATGAAGAAAGGGCTCAATTAGAAAAACTATTTTCAATTTCTTTGGCTAAATATTTAGCAGAACCTTCTAGGGAAAATAAAATTAAACTACATCGAACAAATTATAATTTACAGGATTTTTTTGTTTCTAAGGAAATCCTAGCGCATGACGTGGTTTAGCAGAAAAGATATCAGGAGAATGAGCATATAAGTAAATATCTTGCATGGTCAGCAAAACATAGGACTAATAGAAGTATAGTCAAAAAGATAAAAGACCCAGCTTATGGAAGATTAACATCTCACCCCCAGGACATTTCTGCCATCTCCTTGGAGCATTATAGGGAGCTCTACTCTGATCCTCTTAACACCCCAAGAGATCAAGTAGCTGCCTGGCTTTATGGAATTCACATCTCTTCATTATCCCAGGAGAAAAAAGATAGCTTACTAACAGAGATCACAGCTAAGGAAATTAATCAATGCGTGATGTTTTCACTCTCTGCCCCAGTATGTGAGTGTGATGGGATTCCCATAGAGTTTTATAAACTTTTTTTACCACAGCTCGGCTTTTTTTGATTAAATCTTGAAAGGCGAATTGATCCCGGCCTCGTTAATGGAAGCGTTGGTAGTCAGTTTTATCAAAAAAGGCAAATCTGAGGACGAGGTCAATTCTTATCACCCAAAAAGCGTACTTAATAATGATTATAAGATCTTTTCAAAGATTTTGGCGAATATCCTATCTCAAGTCTTGGACTCTTTGGTACCTAGGGATCAGAATGGGTTTGTCCCAGGCAGACTTCTACCTACTAATACACACTTTCTCTATCAATCAATCAATTATTTTAACACCAATGAATCCAAAGCAGTCATTATGATGTTGGATGCGGAGAAAGTGTTCAATAGAGTTCAGTGGAATGTACTACTCTATATATTACGAGGATTTGTGGTCGAGCAGTCGAAAACCTATATTTAGGTGCTCAGGTGTCCATAGTTATAAATGGTAATAAGGTCGGTGACATTTCAATTAGCCGGGGTATGCGACAAGGCTGCCCCCTTTCTCCAATACTTTGTTCCCTATTTTTAGAACCTTCAGCTTGGGCAATAAGACAGGATCATTCTAACTTACTCCCAATTCCTGGCGCTGTCAAATTGAAGTTGTTTGCCGATGATATGGCTCTATAGCTGGCAGCTAAAGAAGATAATATCCGATGCACGCTAGACAAAATAAGTGAGTTTTACAGCTATTGGGGGGTACAAAATAAATCATGCTAAGTCAGAGGCCCTTCTGTTTACTTGCTTTTCAGCTATTCTACCTTTTTCAATGCAAGGACAACACCTAAGATCCCATTCCATAAGATATTTGGGTATTTTTGTTACCGCCCACTTAGAAGACTTGTTTTGGCTCAATGTTATTCCTACTTTCTATATAATGCATAATTTGTTATCACAATAGAAGGACTGCCCTCTCACAATTATGGGTTGTGTAGCTCCTAAAATTGAATATACTACCCTTGTTTTTATTTTTATTTTCCAATTTGATGATCAAGCTCCCTCAGTCCTTTTTTGAGTGAATGAACTCTGAAATAAGAGGTTTTATATGGCAAAAAACCAAGACTGAAGCTAGAAACCCTAAAACTAGATGTCGAAATTGGGGGCCCTACTCTACCCAACTTACGTCTGTATTATCAAGCTTCATTAATTGACTGGTTAAGGTATAGCTGCGTAGAAGAAACGTCTTCCGACAACTTCTATCTGGATTCAATGCTAGGGGAAATAGAGATTGCTCTTGTTCCTTTACTGCAAATTCCTAAGCTTCTGAAGACATCACGCTATAACATTCTCAGGTTTATAGCATCTTTGTTTCAAAAGATCTGAGAGACATTCAGTATCCCTTGGCTAGATCTTTACTGAGATTAGCGAAATGCCTCTTCCTGGGTCTTCACATGTCTATACAGGCTTGTGATCTCTGTAAACAATTCGACTACTCAAACTTCAGGATTTGTTCTTAATTAACAGATTGAGAACATAGCAGGAATTCATGGGACACAACAGTAATATGGGATGTCTCTTTTTTCAGCTTTTTCAAGATAAATACATTTAGTTCAGGTTTAAGGTATTTGGGCAATTGCAAAGGTCTACTATGAAGCAGATCTCTTTTCATACTCAGAGTTAGAGGAAATATGAATTGGAATACACTGCTTAAGATCCACTCAGAATGATCAAATAGTTTTAAGCCACCTAGAAAAAATCTCTGAATCAGTTGGCTGCCACCTCAAATTTCAGCAGTGGCAAAGCTTTACTGAAATGAGCTACGAAGCAGTAAGAGCAGCTAACCTAAGGAGGATGGTGTTTATAGTAAATGGCTGATTTATATTACTCCAGCCAAACTCCAGAAAATGTATCCTGCTGTCGATTCTCGACGTTTTAAATGTCATCAGGCTTTAGGAGATGGGTAAATGTGGGATTTACTTTCACCCAGATTACAAGCTTTTGGGAAAATATATTTTCTGAAGTAGAAAGAATAGTGGCAAATGTTCTTCCTCCTGAGGCTTCTACAGCTCTTTTAGGTCGAGTAGAAGCTTGTAATCTACTAACTTTACCTCAACAGCAATTTATTTTTATCTCCACCTTGTTTGCTAGACCACTAATGTTGGCTAATTGGAAATCTGCCGTAATTCCCACAATTTCCCATTTTTTAACAAAATTAATAGAATTTTTAATCATGAAACTATTTATGCTAAAAGGGTGGGCTCTGTAATCAGATGAAATAGAATATGGAAAGAATGGAATTAAATACTTCTTTTTTTTTTCTCTCTTCTCTTCCCCTTCTTATGCTTGAAGGAAGACTAAGGGCCCCATTAGGATGGCAGGTGGATCGCTCCTGCCAGGCCGGCTGTAGCCACCGCCAGCCTGGTGGGGGCGATCTGCCCACCATCCGTGCCAAAATGACCCCGCCATATTATAATGACTGGGGGGTCCGCGGCGGACGGAAAGACCGTCCGCCGCTTTTCCGCCCGGTCGACATGAATGAAAGACACCGGCAGCCGTACTAGTATGTGCATTTTTCAATGCCTTTCCGTGGGGGTATTGCCGGCACGGAAAGGCATGCAGAGTCTGCTTTGGGAGCCCGTTTCGGTCCCCCGTGGACTCCTATATGATGGGGGTGTGAATGGGGGGTACCTATGGTACACCCCTGACTTTCAAAGATCAACGTGGCAGGCACCGCACGGTGCCTGTCACTTTGTGCTTTGAAATGCACAACATGTATTTTTACTATTGCTGCAGGCGGTGCTGAAATGTTAAGAATATGGGATGCCCCCACCACTGTGGCGGGCGCATCCTAATACCCCCCACCAGACCCTCGCCCTTAAGGCGGGTGGTCCCTTCCAGTGCGAGGATGGCGAGCGGACAAAGTCTGCCCGCCATCCTAATGATGGCCTAAGTTATTAAGAAAGGTCAAAGTAGTTATTAGATTTACTATTATACTATTAAAGTATTATCTATGAGTATTTTTTAAGGTTCCTATATGTCTAATGTATGGATTTATGATATGTAATTTGATCTCTGTATGCACTTTATGTAACTCTCGAAGAAGTAATATAAAATGCTTTTTTATGCTACATTGAAAAGAATAATCAAAAGAACAAAAAACATGAGGACTGGTGAGGAGGATATACCGATCTCAATGGGCCAAAAGGCTTGGTTTTACAACCTCTTCTGGCCCAAAATCTTATACTCGCCTTGTTGGCATTGAACTTCAGTAAATTACTAGTCATTAAAACCTCAATTCCAGATAAGGAGGAGTTGAGAATGTGCTGAAATAGAGACGGAGTAGGTCAAGTACAGGATAAGCTGTATCATCGGCATAAGAAGGGCAGTCCACATGGAAAGATTTATTAAATGCACCCGAAGTTAGATGTTGGAAGAGAAGAACCAGTGGAACTTACAAAAAGAATGGTGACAGTTCAGAATGTAATTCTGGGATCACAAATACCTGGTTCTGACTAGAAAGAAAGGAGATAAACTGGGATAAAGCCACTTCATGTCCGCCTACTGCCACCAGATTGTGGATTAAAATGGAGAGATCCATTATATGAACCATTGAATAATAGCGTACCACAGGGAGACACAAAATTCAACCCATTGTACTCAGCAATGGATGAATATAATTCCTAACTAGACTTCTTTGGAAAAACCCAGGCACCTCTCAAAAGAGGTGCAAAACCAACATTTCTAGTGAATTATTACACACATTTGGTATTAGCTATACTATATTTTTAATTGGACCATATAAAGACTTCTCAGCAGGGTTGCTATGCTATACTTGTCATTAAATAGTACTGGCATTTCTCAGTAAGGTTGTCAAATCCCTATTAAGCAATGAGCATTTGCTGTAAGGGCTACTATATTTTTAATGGAACAGTAAAGGTGCTTTGCATCAGGGATTGTTAAACTTTAGTGGAAAAGTCACAGCACATCTCTGTAGAACTGTTTTTAATGACACATTGTCAGCTCTTATTGGCAGGCCCTGCACCACATTCAACAGGAGAGTATTGATATTTCTCTAATACTGACCCTTCTCAGAAGGACAGTTCTACATTCAACGAGGAAACGTACCTCTCCCAAGAAAGCCACTGAAAAATTGATTAAGCCCATTGCATGAGGGGATGTCATATATTTATTAAAAGAATATTGAGATCTCTCAAGAAGGCTGATATTCCTTTCAGTAGGGTTGGCATATTGTGTCAGGTATATCTCACATTGCTGAAAGTTTATGTAATGGCCAATTAGTGGAGACTTTGATGTGTCCTTAAAGTGAGCATCAGAATGCTTCAGAGTAGGCTATATTTCTAGACTGAGCAACTAGCCTGTCCTTGCCATGTTATGCAACTTGACCCCTTTTTCTGGATACAGAAGGGCTAAATAGTCTCCTCTTGCCAACCGCGGCAGGTCTTACTGCTTCCTTTGGATGTACAGAAGCTGCCTCACTGCTTTTGTCCATTCCAGCAATCATTTTGAAGATTTGTGTACTAACTATTCAGAAAATTTAAGTAAGAAATAAAAAGTTGAGTCCGCTCCATTTGATACCATATACAGGCTTGTGTCAATGTAGATGTCATACGTGAGCCCTCCTAATACATAGAAATGCTGGCTTCCATTTTATACATCTGCTAGATGTATAAAATCAACACCAGTTTAGGGTCACAGCACCTGCAAAACTCGATTGGCCCTTACCTGCCTGCGTGCACCCTGCACTCAAGCAACCAACTTCTTTTTTGCAGTACTGAGACTCAAATGCACCCGGAGAGGTGGCTGCTCATTTTCCTATCTGGGTCCTAGGTTATGGAACTCCATTCCTGAGTCCTTGAGATGCTGCTCCTCCATATTAACCTTTTGCAAATAATACAAAATGTGGCTTGTTTAGCTCAGTTAAGTAGCTCTATCTGTCCAGTACGCGATAGGAAACCCTCTTGGTAGCAACAAAGTAACAGAAAAAATGCTTGAATTAATCTCAGCTAATGGTAATTGACTCTAGGCCGCATTCCAGGAAACTGTTTACCACCCACTATTACATTCTAAACAGTGACCCACTTTATGCAAATAACTCTTGGTCCTGCTCCAAAAGGAGCAGACGAGGCTGAAGTGCCAGAGCAGGTCCCCTCCGGATTCAAACATAAGAAACCCCAGACCGGTTCTGAACTGTTTAGGTCACATTAGCAGCACACAACTTGAGTCATATGGCCTAGGAGCATGGGACCCATGACTGGGCATACCCTTTGCACTTAGGGCGTCTACTGCAAAAACAACAAGGTGATGTAATGAAAACATAACTTAATCCCAGCCACTAGCAATCACTCTGGTCTGCATTCCAAACCATACTTTTTCACACACTGTGTCTTTCCAGAGGTCTGCCTTTTGCTAATCAGCCTTGGTTCTGCTCCAATAGAAACAGCCCCGCCCAAACTGCCAGACCAGCTCCCTCCTGATGGGAGGTATAATATGGTGGCGGTGTCTATCAGACACTGCCAGCCATTTTATGATGGGCAATTTTGAATGCCTTTCTGTGGCGGCATGTTGATAATCCCTGCGGGGTCCCGTTGTGGGCCCCTAGGGACTCCGGGGGAGTGGGCGGTGCACATGAGTGGTACCATAGGTACCCCCCACCAGTTCCATCACAGCATGGCAGACACCGCGCGCTGCCTGCCATGCTGTGCATGGAAGTGCACAGCATGCTTTCCTGCCATTGTGGCAGGCAGTGCTGAGTGCACCGCCCGCCACAATGGTAGGAATGCGGGATGCGCCCGCCACTGTGGCAGGCGCATCCTAATGCTGTCAATGGGACCCCCGCCCTAATGGCGGGCGGTCCCTATTACGGCGAGGATGGTGGGCGGGCAAAGTCCGCCAGCCATCCTAATGGGGACCTGAGTATTATTATTCTAGGTGTGGTGATGCTAAACAGTCATTTGACTGGACATTTTCACAGCATCTGACATGCAAGGAGGTGCTGTTTATGGGCGACTGTTGATGAAACTTGGATGTTTTATTTATTAAATCTGCATCAATCTGCCTTACAGGCGAATCATTACATCACAAATGAATTGCAATAAAAAGAAGTAAAAGCTGCCTTGGCCTTTACAGTGTATAAATCTACTAACAGCTCTTGGCCTGCTTTCTCATTATCTCCCTGAAAAAATTCATTACGTGTTCTCTATGTAAATAATTGATTGGTGAACTGAATCAACTGCTTTCAGAAGCAGTGAGTTTTACGCTTTAGTACCAAATTCCATAACCCTGCTTAGGATTCAGCTCTCCCAAGGTTTAAACCTTCATAAATATAAAATGAACACATTTGGTAGTATTAACTCTATGTACAACATGCATCTATATCTGGCTTTTACTACAAGACCCGACATGCGAATTTATCCAAAATGACAGTGTGTTTTAAATCCCACTGAAATCAAGCCATTATGAACATTCAAGAAGAAGAAAGTAAAACAAACATACAGAAAGATAAAAAGGAACCTTTTTTAAAACAACCATTAGCTTTATAGAAACGTTACTAGTAATTAGAACTGACAATATAGGACTCAATCATTAACAATCTGTGAAAAGTTATCAATACATTAGTAAATTTTAGCTACATTTTCTAAAGTAACAAAGGCCTGATTATGGTAGCGGTGAACCTGGCTCCGGCAGCATGCCGGTGTCGGGTTCACCACCATTATGCGCCCAATCTTTGCCCGCCAGATAATGATGGCATGTGGAGCGCTGGCAGATGGAAAGCCTGTCTACCATGGGCCTGATACAGGCATCTTTATGATTGCCTGTTGGACCCGGAAAGCATACCCAGAATGCCCAGAATACCCATAATGGTGGCGGTGCCTGGCAGGCACAGTCTGCCACATTGGGATGCCTTATTCCGCCAGCCTTTGACTGGAGGTTCGTCTGCCATGGTAATGACCCCCAAAATGTGTCATATCATACAAAATATAGGATTGTTTGACATGTCAAAGAACATTTATCACATTTTTTTTCAAATTTGTTAAGTTTGGTATTTTTAAATACTTTATCAATATCTTTTGAAAAGAAGTTGTTTTGCATTTATAGACAAAAGAACATTTCGTGGGCACTTTACAAATGTGCAGTGAGTAAGTGTTACGTGCAAAGAACCCTATCTATACGACTAATGATGTGATTTACTGTCATGTACAACATTTAAATTTGCCTCCAACTTATCAATGTGCCCAACCTCAAGATTTCTTATTCACAAAGGAAAATGTGCTATATCATACTTTGGTACTCCAACTTCTGAAGTGACACCTGAAGTTAAACCATGTGCACCTATGATATGTTTTCTGAATTTTCCCTTAT
The DNA here is from genome assembly GCF_964263255.1 of Lissotriton vulgaris. Classification (NCBI taxonomy): domain Eukaryota; kingdom Metazoa; phylum Chordata; class Amphibia; order Caudata; family Salamandridae; genus Lissotriton; species Lissotriton vulgaris. The sequence continues at coordinate 1,012,929,714 of NC_141696.1, read as the reverse complement.
CCCATTTCTTTCTACATTCCATCGAAAATTTCAAATAACAGAAGACATTTAATTATAATATATTGCAATAGGACAACACATGATATTGTAGAGTACAAAAGTTAACATTTTTATTTAATTCATATTATATATATATATCGGTGCCGACTACAATAATGGGAGGAAACCTTTCGCCCGATACAGACTCGGAATCGGGGCTGACCTACTCGCAGTCAACGGTTCCACCTGCCGAATTATGATGCGACAGAACACTGTTCGGTCAGAGTCCCATTGTTCCCTATGGGAGCTTATGTTCCACCTGAGAACTGGCTGTAACACAAGCTTTTTATGGGAAAATGGAGTTTGTCTGAAAAACCCTGCACCCTGTTGTGAACACCCCATTGTGGTTGTCACACAGTCCCTTGCTCACTTTACCACTGGATTCAAGATAGCCTTGCTGATGAGGGATATGAACCCGAAAATGGTCCCAGGATGCTTGTTTCCGGTCCAGGTAAGACATGGCTTGGCAGTTTGGGCTGGACTGTTCCCACGAGGCACAGGGTGAGTCCGATTTGCATATGGCCATGTCTGAACTGTTGTGGTGGAGTAAGCTAAAGAATGATGATGGATTGAACACAGATCAGTTGACTGGGTGTGAGTGTTTGATTTGCTCAGGTGCTCCATCCATCATCCCCTTTGCATCACTTTGTTCGCCCTAAATTGGCAGGGTATGCCCATACGTGGGTCCCTTGCTCACTTTGCCACTTGATTCAAAATAGCCTGGCTGCTGAGGGTTATAAACCCAAAACCGGTCCCAGGATGCTTGTTTCCGGTACGGGGAAGACATGGCTTGGCAGTTCAGGCTAAACTGTTCCCATGAGGCACAGGGTCAGACTGATTTGCTTATGGCTATGTCTGAACTGGGATGGTGGAGTGAGCTAAAAAATGATGATGGAATAAACCCAGATCAGTTGACTGGGGGTGAGTGTTTGATTTGCCCAAGCGCTCCGTCCATCATCCCCTTTGGTTTCACTATGTTCGCCCTAAGTTGGCAGGGTATGCCCAGACATGGGTCCCTTGCTCACTTTGCCACTGGATTCAAGATAACCTGGCTGATGTGGGTTATGAACACGAAACCGGTCCCAGGATGCTTGTTTCCGGTCCAGGGAAGACATGGCTTGGCAGTTCGGGCTGGACTTTTCCCATGAGGCACAGGGTCAGACTGATTTGCATATGGCCATGTATGAACTGGGGTGGTGGAGTGAGCTAAAGAATGATGATGGATTAAACCTAGATCTGTTGACTGGAGGTGAGTGTTTGATTTGCTCAAGCGCTCCGTCCATCATCCCCTTTGGTATCGCTTTGCCACACAGGGCAGGGTTTTACAATGGGGTCCCTTAGGTACCCCTCAGCCCTCGACTGGACTCCACAGGATGAAGAAGACCCTCCTAGGGGCCTCCAAAGTCACTTTCTGAGAGTCTGTCCTTATCGGATAGGCCGACTCAGAAAGGCTGTTGGAAATCTACATCGTAATCGCAAGGTCAGAAATGCTGTCCATAGAGGTGCAAGATAAGGCTCCGACCAACACGAATACTCCAAGAATCAGTCGGAACTGATTAGGAATGACTGCGCGGTTTACTTTCCAACCTCAGTCATCATAATCGGTCTGTCAGAATGTCAACCGACGAGTTGGTCGGAAGGGTTCTGACAAACTCAAGGAGATTCTAACTGTAGCAAAGGAGGCTTTCCGCCCTACATCGTAATCGGCCCCTTATTGTATTGGTCTGAATATTGCTTTTACACATCATCAGGTATGAAACATGCAGTTTTTGTATTTGACTCTCCTTACCCATCTTTGAAGGAAAGCTGCCTTCTGCTTGTGCTTTCAGTTTATACAGTGAGCACCGTCAGTTTTGTGAACCAGGCATGAATCTATTGTTCATTTTTTGTGCTGCCGATGTGCAGACAGAATCTCGAGTAAAAAATATCAAGTTGCACAAATATCAAGTAATAAATATTGTGGTTCAGAAATACCAACCGCAAGAATATTGTGGTCAGGAATATCGAGGTCAGGAATATCGACTTAAGGTAAGTAATATCGACTATATGTATGTGATGCATGCTTTTTTTATATAAGAATTGGGACACACTTACTTTGCCTGCCGTGACTGGGTCAGATTGCTGATTGACCCCTACTGCTGGGACAAACTGAGGATTTCATTCCTGCCGCTGTTGCTGCTCGCGGAACCCGCTTCGCGGGTCCCGCTTCGCCCTGGGACCTGGGCGGAAGGATCTTCAACCGCCTGTGAGGAAGGACTAGGGCTTGAGGGCTGCGAGCTAAGTGGTGTGGACTCACTCTCCCAGGAGTCCAAGGGAAACCCCGCGCCCGTCACACCTGGGCTGCTCTCCCTCATCGCCCCGCCCCCCGACCGAGATAAAGTGCCCCGCCTGCTCCTGGAACGCGGGACACACTTACTTTGCCTGCCGTGACCGGGTCAGATTGCTGATTGACCCCTACTGCTGGGACAAACCGAGGATTTCATTCCTGCCGCTGTTGCTGCTCGCAGAACCCGCTTCGCGGGTCCCGCTTCGCCCTGGGACCTGGGCAGAAGGATCTTCAACCGCCTGTGAGCAAGGACTAGGGCTTGAGGGCTGCGAGCTAAGGGGTGTGGACTCACTCTCCCAGGAGTCCAAGGGAAACCCCGCGCCCATCACACCTGGGCTGCTCTCCCTCATCGCCCCGCCCACTCACCTAATTGGAGCAAGCACCCTATAGGAATTGTTGAGCCCTGCTGCGCGGGAGCACGCGGGGGAGCGCCCGGGGCTAAGCCCGGGCAAAGGGCGGGCCCTCTGTGGCCCTCAGATGCCTGAGGAGGCCGGGCTGGGCCAGAACCCCAAGTCGAATACTGTTCTGCCCTGGACTTTTGGTGTAAGTGTGTTGGGGGTTATATTACATTGAACATTATGTCCATTGAAATTCTAACCCCGGAGCTGGTCGGCCCGGAGAAATCTGTGAGTTTAATCAATGGGAAACTAGATAATTATTTCAAGAAATCTGTTTTGCACACCCCCACTATTCCTACCCTTGCAGAACGCCGGGCGGAGCGCAGACGCTCGGTAGAAAGCCTAAAAAATAGGTTATTAACCGATTCACCTGTGTTGATTAGTCCTACTGTGGAGGGTTCCCCCTTTGAGAATGTTTGTACTCCCTCTCAGGATAGCGTTCCCTTAATATTTAGAGAGGGTACGTCTACGAATGAAATTGAACCCCAAGACACGATTAATATATCGACATCTAACTCTACTCATCCCAGTACAACTAAAACCATAGTCATAACCAAGGCACAAATAACCCCCACCCCTATGCAAACCAAAGTAATAAGAAATAGGGCAAAGAAAGTTACGCCTGTTAAAACGTATGGCCCCCCACCAAATAAAAAAAGGCGGAAAAAAAACAGACGTACCGAAGAGGAAAATTAATCATGCAGATTTTGGAATTAAAAATGGTGCTAGTAATGAAGGAAAACGGACACAAACAATAGATAAAGGAATGATAGCTACAGCATCTATACATTCTTGCCCTACCCCCAAAGTAACTCAGGACAGCTCTACCCCTGATACCCCTCCGGTTGACGTGACACTACAAGAATCTCCAAATGGTGCCCTTATTGATAGTATAGAGATTATAATAAGGGCCCACACTCTCGCCATTGTAGAAAGACTTAATTTACTAGACGATAGGCTCGGGAAGATAGAGCGAGAACTGGGTAGTAAGGTAGCAGTTACTAAGGTACCTTCTAATCCTGCTACACAAATTTCCATCTTACAGACTTCTTCAGGTACCCCAGCTATAACTCCTACCCCTGTCCCTGTTCAGATTACCACCATGCCTCAAACTTTACATCCCGTGAGTGAAAGTATACCTAAAGGTAATCCTGTTTTACCAAAGAATAAACCCACTTTGCCCCCTGCTGTAACGGTCAGTGGACCGTTAAATAGTTCAGATCAAGCTTCTGGGAATAAGAAGAGGGATAGGGGGATTGGGCGACCCCCCGAGGTAATTATAATAAGGGCCCCCTTCCAGAACTCCCACCGTAGTCCTTACCGGGGTGCCAGAGTTAGAAGCGAACAAACGGGAGGGCTTTGCCCAGTTAAAGAATAAAATAATGCACTGATTAAGTTTGTATAGACCTATAGCTAATAACATCAATGGCGAAATTGTCCACGTTCGCCGTCTCCCCTGGCTAGGAGGAAGACCTAAAGACATTGAGGGCGATATTGTGGTCATAAACTTTAGAGACCAGAATGCTGTTCATTTTATACTTAACTGGCCCTCCGATCATGATAACAATCATATCACTCCTCGCCCACTCACTTATTTCTACCCTCGTTCAGTGGTGTTCCCACCTCACCACCAACTTCGGCCACCCCCTTCCCCCCCCTTTTCCAAGGCAAATGTATTCAAATCCATACTGTCCACCCGTTTATAATAATGGTTTTTCATCTAATGGTCATTATTCCACAACAGTAGCAGACCCGCATGGGTGGAACATTGTGGCTCAAAGGTATAATTCCTTAACACACAGAAGAATGGATCACCTTAAACCCTTCACGCCCCTAGAGACCACCAATAGGTTTGACGTGTTTAGTGGGTTGGAAGATTGTGATTGATGCCAACAAGCTATGGGGGTGGTGGGTGAGGGAACTTGTGGTGATACAGGGGGAGACATGAGTTTATATAAGAGGGCAAGTGGTTTCACCGAGAACAACCTGCCCAAAGAGTATAATGCTGCCCGATTTTCCAGTTGCAATATACTTACTAATGGGCAGACTCACTGTAACTCGGACTCCTATACCCCTGACGATGGCACCATAAGCTACATAGACCAACCGATGTCTGTTAGTGTCCCCAGGCTATTTGATGACCCCGAGATCGAGGATGTAACATCACTCCACATGCCCCCTTTACCCAATGAGGCTATATGTTCAATAGAGAAGGGCTATAAGCTAGCGAGTTGGAATATTGCTGGGTGGAACAACAAGATAGATCGTTTAGGGTGGCTAGAATTTATAACCCAATTCGACATCTTATGTCTCCAGGAGACCTGGGCGGCCGAAGATGTCTACCTTGATGGGTATGCTGCCTATAATTGTCATGCACTGCCATCTAATATGGGTAGAGCCAGCGGTGGGTTGGTGATACTGCTTTCTGTGTTGTTACCGGTCCAAGTGAAAACCCACCTGACCGTTGGTTTGCATTCACAGTTGTTATGGTTGCAACATAGGAATGGGCGAAATGTCTTAATAATAAATCACTATAACAACACTTTTAACCACTCTAATACCGATATGGTTGAAGAACTTGATGCTGAGGTGGAAAGGCTTTGTGGCCGTAGTGGAGTGTCTTTTGAAATTCTGTGGGGAGGCGATTTTAACATTTACATGTGTCCCTTTTCTGGCAAGAGGGTGTGTGGGTATGGGGGGGAAGTTGGGGAAGATCAGACCCAGGGTTTTTCAGGGTTTTAAAGTCTTTATTTCGATTGATAAAAAATCATAAAAGACAATATTACAGCAATAATTAAAAATCAATAAATACACATACATAAAAGGAATTAAATGGTTATAGACAATCCTGAAACAACAAATTGCCCAATGGGTAATAAGAATACAAATAAGTATCAAATAAATTCATTCTGTCCGGGTTTAAGCTATTATTTTGCCCTGAGTATCCACGCCCAGCCCAAATATTTAGCAGTACAGACTGTGATGATTTCCAGTGTGTTAGTTTTTAGCACATGGATAGCCTCTGCTGATTTCCTTATGGGCAGGCTCTGAAAGAGAGGTTTTAGCCATTTGGCCCTTGGTTCATGATATTTGGGACAAACAAACAGGAAATGGCCCTCGGTTTCCTTCTGGCCTGGGCACCATTTACATTTGTCCAAGGTGTTAGAGGACCAATTCTTCGTGAATGTATTCAACGGCAATGTGCCCACACGAAACTGGTGGAAAAGTTTCCTGTCTAAGGATTTAGTAATCGTGTCCCAATAATGTTCACGTATGGGATCCAGCTTAAAACAGAGAAACCTACCAGTAAGACTAGTAGAACTGGAGGCATTTATTCTGTTTAAGCGAAGCGTGGCCCAGTACAGTTCTTTGAATGCCAGTTTAGTTGGAAAAACATTAGCTGCTGGGGATAGCCAAAGGTGCTCCAAGCCCATATCCGTCAGAATGGTTTTAACCATTCGGAACCAGGGAATTTTTTTCCGAACCACTAATAGCCCTTACTTCTACCACCCCATTTGCAAAAAGGGTAAGATCAGGCGAGGTCCAAAGGCGCCTCCAGAAGGCAACCAGTCGAAATCTGGCCATCTCATTAATTGGACGGCATCCCAAGTCCAAGCAGAGGGGGATAGAGGGGGACGACTGCGGCAAGCCAACAAGGTTGCGGAGGAACTTGCACTGTATTTTAGACAGGCCCGTCAGATCCATGTGGCCCCACAGATCTGCACCATATAGAATTGCAGGGTTGATTTTTGCGTCGTAAATTTTAAGGACTGGTGTAACTCGCTTTGTAATAGATTTCCTTTGCTCACTGAGTAGGCAGCCAGTAAGTCGAGCAAGTTTGAGATGTTGAGCATCAACTTGTGATTTCCATCTCAGGCGACTATCTAGCATAACCCCCAAATATGTCATGTTTTCTACTTGGTCCAATTTAACTCCACCCATACTAACTGTACTCCGGACAGGGTGGTTCTTGGTTAGCACCATGAATTTGGTTTTCCCAACATTCACCTTAAGGTCGCTGATGACACAGAACTCCTCAAAGCGGTCCAAGGCCCGCTGTAATCCGCTGCGTGTCCTGGAGAGGAGTAGAGTGTCATCAGCAAAGATGAGCATCGGGAATCGCTGTCCAGCCAGCATGGGGGCGTCAGTTGGGGTCATTTCAAAAAATTTTACAACTTGATCAATGAACAACAGGAAGAGAGTAGGTGCCAAAACACAGCCCTGACGGACGCCACGGGTGACTGGGAAGGGTTCTGTTACCTGGCCCTGTCCACCCCATCTTACCCTGGCAAAGTTGTCCTTATGCAATTTAATTATCAGGTCAAGCAGTTCTGATGGCATCCCTAAAGTCTTCAATACTCCCCACATTTTCTCCCTTGGTACGAGATCGAAGGCGGACTTCAGATCGATGAACGCTGCGTAGATGGTACCACCGCCAAGCAGCACCACCTTCCAGTAGATCAGACAAAATCTGAACACCTGGTCGATGGTGCTGGTTCCCGATCTGAAGCCCGCCTGCATTGGGGATAAGATGTTCTCCAACTCGATCCATCCCTGGACCCTGCCCAAGACCATGCGAGCAATGAGTTTTTGGATAGAGTCAATAAGACTAATCGGGCGATAATTACCCGGATCAGACCTATTGCCCTTTTTGTAGATCGGGAGGATCTCCGCCCCCTTCCAAGATTTGGGTATGCCTGCACCTGCGGCTATGGAGTTTGCCACCATAACAATGTATGGTATCCACAGGGTAGGGTTAGCTTTGAATAAGTCAGCAGGTATGAGGTCCATACCTGGCGCTTTCCCCCGCGTGGTGCAATTTAGTGCAAGCTCAACCTCTCCTTCTGTGAAGATGACGATCTCGCTTTGGATTGTAAAGTGGGATGTCCCTTCTGATGTACTAGAAGGGCTAGGGTTGGCTGCACAGAACTGAGATGCATAGAAGGTCACCCATTCATCGGGGGGCACATGGTTTGTGGGGATACGTCCGTCCGGATCCTTCCCCCATTTGACTATTTCCCAAAATTTAATGGGGTTATTAGACGTGGAGGCTACCAAGAGGTCAGACCAATAATTGTCCTCCCACTCTCTTTTGGCTTCCCCTTGTATTTTCCTGTAGGATGTTCTGGCAGCTTTCACAGAGCTAGCATTCCGGGACTTAACTGCTTTAACTAGGGCAGTATGAGCTTCCCTGCAGTTTTTGTTATACCATTTGTGGGGACGGGTAGGTACTGTATTGTTTCCCTGTCTGCAAGGTTTCGAGAGCAGAATTTTTAAGTCCTCAAAGCAACGATTGTGGAGACTAAGGATAAGGTCAGCTTCTCTGGTATCATCCCCCAACACAGCGTGGGTCAGCATTTTATTAAGAGTATTGTTAACCACACTGGTAATCTCGTTACTCAATAGCTCGTCCCCCACAATTTTGGACCATTTTACCCTCTTCCTATCATTAGTTAGGAGGGTATCCCCTGTCTTAGTGATACCAGGTTCTTCTAATCTTACTAGACCTGGCATCTTAAGTTGCAAACTCAAGGGATTGTGGTCACTTTCTGGGCGGGGGGTTACCTCCATGTCCAGCATCAGGGACCAATCTTCCACTTTCAGCAAGATGTAATCAATACGACTTTTTCTTAGCCCGTTGTCAAAGGTACAGTTGGCTCCCTGGTCTGATTTGGTTCGACCATTACAGGCCCGAAAGCCACTATTTAGGCAAAAGGCCGTCCAATTCACCGCTGCTTCAGTGGCAGGTACTGGTTTAGAAATCAACAACTCAGGTATGCCCCAGACTGCGTCCTCCATAGAATCCCAACAATCCCCAGAGTCTAACAGGGGTTCAAAACAACAATTTAGGTCCCCAGCAAGCAGACAAACATTGGTACAATCAAGGGTGGCCAGAGCAGATTCTAATATCTCCAACAATGGTGGCGTACGGCCACCTGGCAGACCTCGAGCATATATGTTTAGCAAGATCAAGTCCCGATGGCCAGACTTTCTCAGCCTAACAATAAGCAGATCCGGGTTTGGTATACTTATCTCCGAAATGCAATAACCCAGGGATTGTCTCACCCAGATCAGTAACCCCCCGGAGGCTCGCCCTTTGGGGTTCCCAATGACATTACGAGTGGCTGCTTTGTAAAAGTTTACATATCCCTGCTTAAAATACGGGTCGACAGCCCAGGTTTCCTGGAGTAAAATGACATCGTATTTGTCCGTAAACTCAAGCCAGTCACCAGAGTGGATGCGACTTTTGATCCCAGCAATGTTCCAGGACACTAACGCTAGAGTTTCCGGTGTGGGTACCATAGGATAGGTCACCACCTCGGAAGCTACAAGCCTGTCCTGTCCTATCCCGGCTTCCAGTCCATTATCAGGTCCCCCCAAGAGACCATGATCAGCCAACAGCCAAGGGGTTCCCCCATCCCTAGGAGATGGTGTATCCCTCTCTGTTGGAACTGGGACCCTTTTGCACTCCTCTGCCATGACTGTAAGATGGATGGGCACCTTTCCCTGTCTCTCGTCTCCAACCTCAGAGGGGGCCATTTCAGCGGGATCGAATGTTAAGGGTGATTTGTTGAGTCAATCAATGGCCTCCAAATCAGACAGTGGACCGAAGCGGTTGAATAAAGGAGGGAAGATTGGTAGGTGCGGTGTCATAGGGTAGTTCCTAGTGATGGTACGGCCCTGTTTGGGGGCCCTTTGTGAGTGAACCTGTCTTTGGGGATAGAAATAGGAGAGGTCTAGCGTTTGAACATCCCCCTGTCTGGCAAACCTAGCTTCACGACAAATTGTGTCCACTACCCAGGAGTCCCTGAACGATATTAAAATGCAATCACCCTCCAAATCCTTGGTGCTCTGACCCACCCAGTCAACCCTCCTTACGAATAGTATTTCTGTTGGCGAGGTTTGAGGCAGGGGTCTATATTTATTCAGCCAAAAGATAACCTTGTTACGCAGGTCATCATGGGTCTCCCTTTTACCGGATGGTAGTGGGGCAACACCAGTCAGCACCATGGTATACGGTGTTGCCTCAATAGGGATATCAACCCGCGGCGTAGTATGCCTGGGTTGCTTCTTTGCCGGGGGATTTAAATTATTTCCATGGATCGCTGGGTGCCTATTGGTAGGGACACTCTGGGAAACAGTATTGGGTTTTACCTGGGGGGGTGGTTTGGTAGATTGGCGTCTAGCGGGGGTTTTATTCATCGTAGGTTTTGTCGTGTGTGAACGTTGGGGCACAGCCTTTGATACCTTATTTGGGGAATTTTTGTGAGCTCCCCCTTTATTGGTGTTGGGATTGTCTGCTGCTGGCCCTGGTGGATTATGATTATTAGCAGCGAGACTAAATGGGATGTTGGCTGTATTTGAGGCTAAAGATGGTAGGGAAGATTTAGCTGACCCGGAATCTATGTCTGACAAAGACAATAAAATAGCGGAGTTCGCATTTACTACGGCCTCCAGAGAGTTTATTTGCAGTGTCATTAGTCTGGTCCTCTCCAAAACAGGTGAAAGGAGGTTTTTTATTAAAGCCTCCATCTTTGCCAGCAGAGAATCATCACTGCTTAAGCATGTTGGACATGGGTTTGAGGAGCCCAGGGAAATAAGGGAGGGGCATAAGGTGTTAGTCAGAGCATTTGTGCATTGAATTCCGCTTGGATGGCCTAGCCCTAGTGTGGGATTGCCAGCGAGGTCTCTTAATTTCGGTATCTTAGATTCTCTCCCTCCCTTGGTGCTGGAGACTTGTTTTCTTTTCCTTGAGCCCTTATCTGTACCTGTGGAATCCGTGTGGACTGGGGCGTCGGAATCTACTTTGGGAGGGTCAGGGGTTAAGTCGACAGAATCGGAGCTTTGTTTGATGTGATGACTATCCTGGGTTCCAGGATCTCCTGATACTTCATGGTCGTCCAGGGGATGTTTGGGAAGGTCTGTAGTGTGAGCGGATGGATCTATCTCCTCGCTATCCAAGTGAACTATAGCTTCCGTGGTGTCTTGGTGTATACAGTTGAAAGCTGCATGTGCTTGAGCAGATGGCACGGGGCTGGGGATCTTGGCCAACCTACCTAACGAAGAACGTTTGCCACTGACCAAATCTAAGGAAAGACGCTTTTCCACCATTGCAATTTCCTTTTCAAGGATACCCGTGGCTCGTGTGATAAAAGCGTCTAATGGGCCTGAAACCACTCCTGTGGGAGTATGAATTTGAACATTACGCGTTTTACCGGATCTCAGAGCCATGATTTCCGGGCTAACACCAACTACAATAGTCGGACCTAAGTGCACCCTTTATGTAACTGGGATTGTCGCTAGTAGATCCGCCCAGAGGACTGGACGAATATTCAGGAGCCCAGACACAAGAGTGCCTATCTTACTTGTAGCACAGCAGACCAGGGATTTGGGGCCGGGGCCGTCCGCTGCCGTCCTCGAACGGCCTCAAACGGCCCGCTCTTAGCCCGGTCTTTGCTCCGGGCTGCGTCCCGCGCTGCGGAAAGGTTGGGCGAAGTTATACCCGTGTACAGGGTAGTGGGCGGGCCGCCAGGGAGAGCGGACCGGAAGTTGATACCGGTCTGGCAGGGACTCCTGGGAAATGGAGTCCCTGACGCTCGCAGCCCTGCAGCCCTCTACCACTAACCAGCAAGCTTCGAGCAGGGAGTTGGGCGGATACCCCTTGCAGCGTCCAGCAGCGATGCGGCACCCGCGGAGCGGGTGCGGCGAGGTCCGGGTTAGTCTCTCTCCTACAACGGTAAGCGCGTCCTTGAAGTGCGCTGTCCACACAATGGCGAGTGTCCCACTGGTGCTGGGGGAAATTGACGATTTTAAAGTCTGTCAGTGGGCGGCCGCCAGGGAGAGCGGACCGGAAGTTGATACCGGTCTGGCAGGGACTCCTGGGAAATGGAGTCCCTGACGCTCGCAGCCCTGCAGCCCTCTACCACTAACCAGCAAGCTTCGAGCAGGGAGTTGGGCGGATGCCCCTTGCAGCGTCCAGCAGCGATGCGGCACCCGCGGAGCGGGTGCGGCGAGGTCCGGGTTAGTCTCTCTCCTACAACGGTAAGCGCGTCCTTGAAGTGCGCTGTCCACACAATGGCGAGTGTCCCACTGGTGCTGGGGGAAATTGACGATTTTAAAGTCTGTCAGTGGGCGGCCGCCAGGGAGAGCGGACCGGAAGTTGATACCGGTCTGGCAGGGACTCCTGGGAAATGGAGTCCCTGACGCTCGCAGCCCTGCAGCCCTCTACCACTAACCAGCAAGCTTCGAGCAGGGAGTTGGGCGGATGCCCCTTGCAGCGTCCAGCAGCGATGCGGCACCCGCGGAGCGGGTGCGGCGAGGTCCGGGTTAGTCTCTCTCCTAGTCTCTCTCCTACAACGGTAAGCGCGTCCTTGAAGTGCGCTGTCCACACAATGGCGAGTGTCCCAGACCCACTTTCTACACCCGGCCTATGGTGACTCTTTAAACACTCTCATGCTCAAATTGGATTTATGTATTATGTTACCTGGCGCTGACAGTGAGGAAAATCCGGTACCAACCTTCATTGGAAGGAACTGTGCGACGGTTATCGATTACCTCATTGTCTCTTCCTGTATTATGGCTTTGTGTACCTCTCCCGTAATAGTAGACTTAGCCCTTAGTGACCACAACTGCCTAACAATGTATCTTTCCTTGTGGGGGGATAAGGTAAAGGTGTCGCATGGCACAGTGACAGACGTAGTCCCACATAGACTAAATGGCCCAAGAATTAAATGGGGCAGGCATAATGAGGAGCGCCTACTATGTACTATAGTATCAGCCTGTTTACAGGAGGTAGAAAGCTGTCTCGAAGCCGACAAAAGCAGTGCCAACATTCTTGCTAGTTTTGATACCATTAATAAAAATATTGCAAAAATCTTAACTGGTACAAAACCTAAAGGACCTAGGACCACTAGTGGATGCTTCAATAAGGAATGCACAAAATCCTTACAAAACCTTAAAGCCGCTCTTTGTTGTAAACCTAGGGATAAGGAAGTAGTCAGGCCCTGAGAAGGGAATATACAACCCACCTGAAGGCCAGGAAACAGGAATTGAGGGAAGAGGCCTGGAACAATCTGACAAAGGCAGTGGACCTTAAGGATACCAAGCTTTTTTGGTCCACGGTCAATAGCCCCTTTCTTCAAAATGAAGAAGGTGAGCGAAGAACAATGGGTTGCTCATTTTTCAAGTATTTTCAACCCCGATGGACTTGCTACAGGGGGTGATAGGGAGGCTATGATTGCCACCCCCTTATCTCTTAACATCACAGTCACTGAGGTGGACGCTGCCATCCGGTGTAGCAAGGGGGGGGAAGGCACCGGGCCCCGACGGGGTACCCATCGATCTCTATAAAGCCGAGGTTTCCATTTGGAGTCCGCTGCTGACCAAGGTATTTAATGCAGCAGCAATGACAACGGCTCCACAGGCCTGGGGGGAGTCCATCATTATCCCCGTTTACAAAAAAGGAGCGAGAGGAGAGGCAAAAAACTATCGCCCAATTTCACTCCTCACTGCCTCCCTAAAAATTATGAGTAGGGTATTATTGAGGCGTTTGGAGGACTGGGTTGAAGAAAAAGGAATACTTGCGGACTCCCAATTTGGATTCCGTAAGGGATTAGGCACAATAGAACAGTGCATAAACCTGGACCTCATCATAGGCAAATATACACGCGCAAAACAAGGCTCGTTGTTTCTTTGCTTTGCTGACCTTTCCTGTGCTTTCGATCTAGTTGACCATGGTCTTCTGTGGTCAACCCTACTGGATATGAGAGCACCACGAGAAATAATTTATTTCTTGGCCCAATTATACAGGAACTTGTCGGCGAAAATACGTTATGGGCAATCGGGAGAGTGTACACCGAGTATTTTGGTAGGTTCTGGTATTAGGCAGGGATGTGTCCTCGCTCCCCTTCTTTTCTCACTTTTTATCAATGCAATTGAGTTTGAACTACGGGCAGTCAATGCTGACGCACCGACCGCCAACGGCCTCTCCATTCCGATATTGCTTTATGCGGATGACGCGGTTCTGATTTCGAGAACCCCTCTTGGGCTGCAAAAACTCATGGACAAATTTGTGGATTTTATCAATGGGAGGAAATTAAAAATAAACAATTCAAAAACTTTTATAATGGCCTGCGGTAAGAAAGTTGAAAATCTAAGACCTTTTACAATTATGGATCAATTAATACAAGTGGTTGACAAATTTTGTTACTTAGGTATCACTTTTAATAGTGGGGGGATGTGGGCACCTGAAATGACCAATGTAAGAGCCAAAATGACCAAGTGTTCCTTTGGCATATTTAAGTTTGCATCCAAGCTAGGTTCTAGGCGGATACCCGACATGTTGTACTTATATCGTCATAAATGCGCTGCCCTGGCCCTTTATGGCTCAGGTACATGGGGCCATTGTAACCATGACATGCTCCACGTGGAGGAAAATAAATTTGTTAAAAAACTTTTGTGTCTACCACCCTCTGCTTCAACTAAATTGACCCATCAGGAGGTTGGATTGGAACATCTTTCTGATTTGATCAATTTAAGACCACTGATAGTATGGAGATCTATATGGATTAAGGAGCAGACGGGGTTCACAAAAAAGATTATTTTAGACTGTCTCCACATGGAAAAATGTTCCCGTATTCCCTGGCTTAATTATATTATTCGTGAATTTAAAGATGTCTTTAACCTTGCAGTGTGTGATAATCCACTTTGTGCTATAGACATCCCAAAGACTGAGCTTAAACACGAATTCCTGAGGGCCAGTATGGTAAAGCGTAATGTAGCTACCTCTAAGTTTTCTACACATGTTTTTTATGATAGGTATAACATGGCAGAATCGGGATTCTCAGGATACCTTAAAATGGTTACTATTCGTTCCCACCAATATGTTTTGACAAGATTGCGGATGGGGACTGTTCATTTGCTTGTTGCGTATCCTCATATGAAAACTTACACTACTGCCTCCTGTCCATGTGATGGGACTACAAAGCAAAGCCCGGAGCACTTTCTATTGTTATGCCCTTTTTATCTTCATCTCCGTAAAATATACTTGAAACCACTTTTTAAAAAATATAATGTATCCACAATTGTATCTGCTATGAGGCTTTTATTTGGTCTTGGGTCGCAGGACATCTGTTTTTTTACTGCTGTATTTATCTTGAAGTCGGTACGCTGGAGGAATAATATGTTTTATGATATATGAATGTTCTAAAATCTGCTGTACCTATATGTTTTTAACTATTTATGTATGTATGTACTTTTATGATTATTAACAAATGATCGAATAACGTTTTTGAATTGAATTGAATTGTTTATATTTTTAATATATGTGGTACATTTTTAGTAGTTCTTAATTAATTTTTATTTGAATTTTGTGTATTGAGTTCCATATTTTGTATGTGGGTTTATAGGAGAATAGGGTGGGAAGCAATATCAGTGTATTTAATTAATTGAATATTTATTATTCATTAATTTTTGTTTAGTTGAAGTTTTATAGTTATAAATGTGTAAAGTAATTTATTATTAATTAATTCATATGTGCCTGCTATTAATTAATTGGTAATTTATTATGGTAATTGTGTAATTCATTTTAGGTGTGTGTTTTGTTGTGTATAGGTGAAAAGGTTAGGAAGTCATGTATTTTAATTTTCTGATTTAATTACTGGTCGTTAATTAATTTTAATTAGTTGATTGGTCATTAATTATGGTGAGTGTGTTATTAATTGTAGGTGTGTGTTGTGGTGTTTATAGGTGTAAAGGGTGAGTAATCATTTATTATTAATTGATTAATTAATAATTGGTTGTTAATTAATTTTAAATAATAAATTGGTAATTAATTATGGTATTTGTGTAATTACTTTTAGGTGTGTGCTTTAGGGTTTATAGGGGTAAAAGGTGTTAAGTAGTTTATTTATTTTTAAATATACATTTTTTGTTAATTGATATTAATTAAATTATATTTTTTTATAGTAATTGTGTATTTAATTATGAGTGTGTGTTGTGCTATTTATAGGATTAAAGAGAGTGACGTAATTTGTGTTTAATTAGTTAATATTTAGCTGCTAATTAATGTGAATTATGAGATATTTATTTGGAGAAATTGTTTATTTTTGTGTGTGTTAGTTTTACTTTAAAGGGGTAAAGGCTGGGTATTAAATACATTTTAATAACTTTTTTTTATTAGTTGTTAATAGTAATAGTTTTACATTTAAAAATACGTTTTAATTGTGTTCCATTATTTTATAGTTTAATGTATGTGTGTGTTGTGGATATTGTAGTGTTAAAGGGTGTGTAGTCAATAAATGTATTTTTTATTAATAATATTATTTAATTGATTATTAATTATGCTAATTCTGGAAGTAACTTTAATTTAAAATGTTGAAATATTTTGTTTTTGGGGTGGCATTATAGGGTGGGAAATAACATAAATACATTTATGTATTAATACATTTTTCTGTTTGTAAATATTTCCTAGTTTAATATTTTTATTTGTATGTTGTATTATTTTATTTTATATAACAGTTGTAGGTTTTTGGTAATCAATATTATAATATGGTCTCTTTTTATATTTTTAATATATTATTTTCATTATTTTACATATTGTTTCTTTATTTTTATGACTTTTGAATTTTTATATATATATATATATATATATATATATATATATATATATATATATATATATACATATATTTTATAACTGTTTGATTGTGAATAGTATTTTTTTCTCTCTGCTATCCACCACTTTTCCTAATGTTGCACTCACTGGAGTGGAAATAGTAATATTTACCTCTCCGCTATCCAGTACTTTTCCCACTGTTGCACTCACCGGAGTGGGAATAAAACATGTTACCCCTCCGCTATCTAGAACTTTTCCTACCGTTGCATTAATTGGAGTGGGAAGAGTAATTTTACTCCCCGTTATCCAACACTTTCACTACTGTTGCTGTCACTGTAGTGGGAACAGTATATTTTACCCCTCCGCTATCCAACACTTTACCTATTGTTGCACTCACTCGAGTGGGAATAGTAGTTTTTACCCCTCTGCTATCCAACACTTTTCCTACTGTTGAACATTTTAGAGTGAAAATGGTAATTTTTAGCCATCTGCTATCCAACACTTTCCCTACTGTTGCACTCTTTGTAGTGGAAATAGTAATGTTTTCCCCGCCGCTATCTAACACTTACCCTACTGTTGCTCTCACTGGAGTTGGAATAGTACATTTAATTTCTCCACTATCCAACACTTACCCTACTGTTGCACTCACTGGAGTGGGAATAGGTATTTTTACTCCTTTGCTATCAAACACTTTCCCTACTGTTGCACTGATTGTATTGTGAAATGTAAGTTTAAATAATTTGTAATAGGTTAGTGTTTTAATTTACTTTAGATTTATGTTTTTTATATGTTAAATCACTAATATATATTTTTATTTTTTATATTATGTTGAACTTTTAACATAAATTAAAAATAATAGTTTATTAATTCTTTTACTAAATATGTATGTATAAATTATTATGTTTGTGTGTTTATTTTTGTATTTAGTTTATTTTTTACATTTTATTAAAATGTATATTAGATGTATTTTATTTTTGTTAAAATGATATTGAATATTTAATGTGTTTAATGCATTTTTTTAATGTTATATTTATATACAAGTCGATATATTATATATCTATATTTTTACATCAATATTTTTAGTCAATATTTTTGTGGTTACCTGTTGAAGTATAGGATTTGATATTTTGGTTGTCTATATTTTTATCTCAGTATTTTTAACAATAATATTTTTTACATCGATGTTGTGTCTGTGAATCTATGCCGTCCATCAAAAATGAGTTTCACAACTGTTCCTACCCAGTGCCCACCTGTCACTCCCACTAGCTGAAGTCTAAGAAAAATCATCACATATCTAAAAACAGAAGTAACTGTAAATGTCACTTGTAATATTTTAGCCTTCATATCCATGATACTTCACTCAAAGAACAAGGTTTATCTTTTTCATGTAATTAAAAAAAAATAAGTATACTAATTATATTAATCATATTCAGAAATATTTAATGTATTCGTAATAAAGTGGAATTATTTATTGTAGGACAGAAAAATAATGTTGGAGCTTCCTTGGTGATCTGAAAAATGTACCCTTATCAAATCAAAAAAAATGTACACAAGAGTTCATTCTGCATATTAAGGCACATTTCTACTATTTATTACACCCTTACATTCCCATTCACACCTAGGTTCTTGCCTCAACTAGTCACAAATAAAACACTAGTATTCGAAAATATTATTTAACGAACATTAACGTAATGGAGAGTTTGTGCAAATTAATTGCTCACATTTTCATATCACATTAAATATTTAGTTATCTGAGGCCATATTACACAGAGAGTATGCTGCACTGGTGTGCACAGTGGCACACATTAAGCAGAGCACATTGAACAGCAACTTAATAAATGTAGAACTGGCTATAAGAAGACACTGTTTTACCTTCCATTGAAGGGGAGGTAAGGGACCTCCCAATAGGGGACTTGCTGGATGGGACTACATGCAGTTGTGGGGTGTAGCTGGAGGTTTCCTGGGTGGGTCACAGGGACCTTTATTGCTTCTGTCTAAAGGACCCCTTCTGACAGACATTGATTTTGCGTCCCCTCATATAGGACAAATAGACAAAAATTATGAGTCTGGTGGTCCGAGGACCAGCAGATGAGTGGGGGCATGGTGGTGGTGGTCCAGCCTCTGCTGCACCAGCGGTCTCACCACTCCATTACGAGTTGGGCAGTCAGACCGACCGGGGACCCCTGGTTCCTGGAGATGTTATGGCAGTCAATCAGCTGCAATTTCATTAGCGACACAGCTGCGGTCCCCCCAAGTATATCATTAGTTTCCTTTGCCAGGGTTTACATAGAGGTTCATACTCTGTGTAAACTATGGAGAAGAGGAAACAAAGGGGGCTCTACAGGGTCCCCCCTGCCTCCTACACTTGTGGATGCACACACGTGGGCATAACATGAGACTCTCTGCCTGCATGCACAACAGTTCCTGCACGACATGGAATTTCGAGTCCATACCGTGCAGGATCCTTGTGAAATGTTTCCATTGCCGTGCCTTTTTCAAAGGCACTGGCACCTTTTGATGAAGTCCCTCCCTGGGAATGCCACACCATCCTCCTGCCAGATCACTATGAAGTCTTAATCTGATGGGTGGGTGGCGGTGAGTCTTGGTGGTACCGGTGCTCTGCGGTCGAATACCACCCACTTCAGAGTGGCAGAAACTTGTAATCAGGTACTTAGTGTGACTTCTGACTCGTGTGTTGTCTCGGCACCAGTCTTTTTAAAATGGCAAATGCGAAAATGCAAATAATTCCTTCATTTGCATATGGCCATGCTCTG
This sequence comes from Lissotriton vulgaris, assembly GCF_964263255.1. NCBI lineage: Eukaryota > Metazoa > Chordata > Amphibia > Caudata > Salamandridae > Lissotriton > Lissotriton vulgaris. The sequence goes on along the minus strand of NC_141696.1, from coordinate 1,012,910,562 downwards.
AAGCAAATGTTGGGCTGTCTCTTTGTTAACACTCTCTGCATCAGCGTGATTCATATTACTATAGTGATCACACACACAGTGTCAGCCCTTTCTCTTCTACCAAAGTGCCAGAAGGCACAAATGACTTATAATATGGCATTAGGAGCAAACTTAGGACTTTGGTAGATAGGCCTGCATTCAGTAATATCTGTATTGAAAAATTACAAACTATTAGAAATACAAAGACGGTAATGCATATGTGAAGTATCTCTTTCTTTAAATATCCTTAACTCCATGTCAATGACTATGCATAATGTTCTAGTCCTTAACCTCTTATTATTGAGTCTTCAAGATTAGTAACCTTATCTGACCTTCTGTATGTCTTTATCTAATTCTGAGGAAAACTTTCTGCTTTTCATGAATCAAACAAGAATGTGTGATCTACATTCAAATTATTGAGACCCAGACTTCCAAATGTATTTTAATAGAGAGGATGTGGCATCATGTCTAGAGGTGCCAACTGCCATAGCTGTAAATTTTCGAACTGGGAAAGCAGGTTCTAGTCTCTGCATCTGCTCAACAATCTGTAATTTTGGGGAAATCACTAAATCTCCTGATGCCTAAAAAATGAATGAATGTGACATTGGGAAATGGGTACTCATGTAAAGCTCTCCAATACTTTGGGTCGCATTTGTGCTATACAAAACTGCAAAAGAAACATAGATTTCACTCATATGCACATAATCTATTTAAGATGTGAGTGCAAAAGATAAGTCCTAATATGAAGCCTCAAAATCTGCAGACATTTAGATCAGAGGATGTGGGTTATGGCAGATTTTGCTTTAATATAATTTTAGGGTTAGGGTGACACCGCTCCAGCAAACTATCAGTGGTCTGGTGTTTCAAACACAAAATAAATCGGTCTAGAAACAACGGACCCATTTTAACTTGATGCAGACTTACAAACCAGTAAAACCACGGTGGCGGGCAAAAGCACTGCCCACCCCTACCAGCTTCCTGTCGCACCATAGTGGTAGCCCTAAATGCTCCCTTCAACATTGCCACAGTCTTGAAAGGCTGCCCAGTCCCTTGTGCACTCCCTAATAAACACTGAACACCTACTGCTCTTTACCTTCTTCTCCGGTATTTCAGTCTGGCATCCCATTGCACTTTTTCTTGAGTTTTCATGGTGATCATTGCACCTTGATGGGGAGATATCAGCTCGAAGGGTTAATTACGGACTGCTATCTCCTTACTGATTTAACCGGGAACAAGTTACAAAAAACTGAATTAAACTAAAACTTGTCGACCATCCCCAAAGTTTTGCATGAGCCCCATTAACCCCACCACATAAAAAAGTGATTAAATGCATATACACATGTCTAAAATGTATTTTATTTTTTTCAAAAATCCTAGGGGCCTATAGGGATGGTGGGCGGACTTTCGTCCGCCTGCCACCCTAGCGATGCTGGGACCGGCCGCCAGTGATGTGGTGGTCCCGTACCGGCGATTAGGATGCCACCGCCACTGTGGCGATGGCATCCTCCATTCCCAGCATTGTATCGGGCCGTGCTCACAGCACCACCCGCTCTACAATGCTGGGAATGCACTATCTGCATTGTCATGTAAAAGGTGACAGGCACCGTGACAATGCAGGGGGTACCATAGGTACCCCGCATGTGCACCCCCAACCCCCCCAATATCCTGGGGACCAGCAACCAGCTGCCAAAAGCAACATCTGCATGTCTTTCTGCCACAGAAAGGTTGCTGCCTGCTCCCATGCTAATATGGATGGAGGTGTCTATCAGACACCGCCACCATATATGGCCCCTTTTCCGCCCAGTCGACTGGCAGTAAACCAGCAGGCGGTATTTCGGGCTGCTGGGGTCCCCACCGCCATACTAATATGGCGGGGAAGTTGGTGGTTAGCGGGGGTAGGATGTAGGGTGGATCGCCACCCCCATGCACCCTACATCCTAATAGACCCCCTAGTATTTTCCTGGGTATGAGAGATGCGATTCCTGCACAGGAAACAATATTTTCCATCTGTGTTACCTTAACCCTTACTGTAAACTGGTAGATTGTTAAATGAAAGAAAATATGAGTTTGTGCTTAAACATTCCATGGAAATCTAGATTTTTTGGAATCCCATATATCAAACCCTACACTAACTACAGTAAAAGCACTGCTTTTGAATGATGCAGACTACTTATGTTTAATTCAAGTTACTGATTATAGAACATTATTATTATCCTGGGTATTTAGTATACATTTATAACATATGCTAGTCATTCCATGTTAAAACTGTTATGTAAACTAATAGAATAAACTAAATGATAATAAGTACCCATTACGTTTAAATATTTGACAATTCTTTAAAATGATTATTTATAAAGGCTGTAAATGTTGCTACATTTTGCATTTAAATTGATTGAGTGGCAGATTACTTGGAATAAACTAGGATTTTGTTAAACTATTAGCATTGTTGCATGAACTCAAATAAAATGTCAGAATGATGATTGGTTCAAAGAATTATGGAAATAGTATCACATTGATACAAAGTGATTTTGTTTATATTGTTTGCGTTTGTCAATCACCGGACTATTAGATATTAGGGATATAAATGATCCACTTATGAAAGTGTAGAAAGTAATAAGGATTACTAACTATAATACTAGAATGAATTTATTTTGAAATATAGATCTTTAACAAGATGACTTTCATGAGCCAATTGCTCCGTGAATTATTACATTGATTAGCATGTCTAATGCTGCTCTCTGACAATTTAATTATTGTGATTTACTTAAAGATTCATTCTTTCAGCAGCCCACAAACAAAGATTGTTCTATGCATATACCTTTCTGCAAAGATATTGTCTAATTAGAGAGCGTACATATTTGTTTCCTAATCCAAAATATGAATTCTATTTATTTATTGTGCTTTGGTACTGTTGATTATTTGCTTTTTGATAAATAACTGTAGATCAAGGCATGATATCAGTAATCTCAATGGAGTAACTGGTTTTCCGTCTGGCAGGAGACAAATGTTAGGGCTTCTTCCCTCATCACTTTTAGCTAAGTAAAGGAATGCTGTGTTAAAAGGGTTCAGTGTGAAGAGGTGTTTTTTTTAGCAAATGTGAAAAAAATATAGCTAGAATAAAAGTGTCATATAAATGTGCAGCCCTAAATGAACATAATGGGGTCCATTAGGATGTCGTGCGGTGGCACCACCACCACGGAGCTGGCGGGCGGAAAAACTCCTTTTTCTGCCCGCAAGCAGGGGAACTCACCTCTGCCATATTAGTATAGTAAAACATAGGTCGGTGGAGCCAATGGAGACTCACCGCCATGCGGAATGACGTCCGCCCCGCTCAACAAATTAGGATGGCCAAAACAAGCAGACGCACCGCAGCAGAGACGCCCTCTAATCTGACACTATATAACAAATTAAGGACCTGACTCTAATCAGTAAGGCTGAGTCTACTACACTACACAACCAAAAACAGCTGCCAATACTGATAAGCAATTCCTATGTCAATGAATGGAAGATGCAAGGAAATGGAGCCAAGCACCCAAAAGCTTATAATTTGCTTTTATTTTCAATATTCCAACGGATTTGATTTTATTTAAGAAAAATATATAGGGGATATGTACCAACAAATAATAAAACATGTAATAACACAGAATAAATACACTCACAACTTTTCATTCATACTCAATCCTAATAGATCATTCGTACAATCATACCCATCTTTACACATTCAACACTCTCAACAACTATAACAAAGTCCTAATTGGCCTGTGTTGTTATTAAGAAAACAGGCCTTACTATTAGCATACCAAATGCTTTAAAAATAGCATGAACAACTAAACAATTTTTAGTGATATAATCATTTATAATGTCACATCAATTTTAATCACAAATTAAACACAAATTAAATGAGAGTGGCATTGACATTAGCCTAATCTGACACAGCAGAAACTTGACAGCGGAGCGCGATAGCAGAGCAGCGGTCATGAACGCCATGGACCCAGCCCTACATATGCATCCGGAGATGTACCTGCTACAGTACTATCATCAAATGGGCCGCCACGGACGCCGCCGCAGGTACGCAACTACACAATCACAACACACAGGCCGACACAGGGTATCATTTCACTACAAACATTCTGCTGGGGGTCACAACAAATCCACAAGGGCACCCACACATTACCCACCTGGCACAAAGTCACCCCTCTGCATCCGGAACACACATTGACCGCCAACAAGCAATAACCTTCCGTTCCAGCTCACGTCAAAGATGCGGTCAACCCATGCGCACAAAGCAGAAGGTAGGGCCACTCCAAGGCATGGGCAGGGCACAAAGACCATAGGGACACACCACCCCCAACCACAAAGTAACACACCCCATCAGGTCACAGGTGAGGTGCCCATCCTGTGCACCCCCATGCACACCAACAAGCAACAAGCACATCAACAAGCAAGCACAATACACACCCTGCACCACACAACAAACAACCAGGGAGACAGCCACTGCTGGAGTGGCTGACAAGGAACACACAACACCAATGCCAATCACACTGAAGGCTGCCAACAATTCCCAGCACACACACACACAAACAAACACACACCCTGGGTGTAGGTACAAACAGAACACACACACAGCGACACCTGAACTGATGCCTGAATAAAGACAACACACAAACACCACAGGAACACACACAGAATCACATCAGAAACAGACATACCCTGACAGCCAAACTGTGAAAGGGCAATGGGAGCACAAACAAAACATGACTGCACAACATCATCACACAAGAACAAAACACCAACAACATAACACAAATCACACAAGAAGGGCACCTGCACAGACCCACACTGCCACATCAAACCAACCAGAAATGCACACGAAAGCAAAAATCTACAAACACCACAGGACATCAGGGGATGTATATCATTGAATGCCAATGCCACATACATACACCACTGTATGTACAACAAACAGCCTGTGCACAACAAGCAGAACAGACGCACACAGACATGACTGATACAACCTCAACACATACAGCACAAATCACTATAGCACAAATGCAACAGCACACACAGGAAGTTAAGCATTACAACATCCTACACACATACATGCAACACAACAACAACAGAATGCACCACTTTTGGACACAAGAGCACACCCATCTTCACCAGATCTCTGGGCAGCACACACAGCTGGAGTGTACATGAACAATCCTCACTAGACAAATAGCACAAAAACATCACACATAAACCAGTTGGGCAAGGTACAAAGTGGAACAACACTCCAGGCCCAAGAACTGCACCAAATGGCACAGTCCCACAAACAAGTAAAGTGGAGGCACATACACATGTAAACCAAGGGGATAGTTGACATTCAAGTCAACTGACTAGCATGTCAGTAGTAGACATGTACGTGTTGTACCCTCCACAAACAGAGGTAGTGCAGACCTACAATGGCCAAGCACAAGTGGCACACATAGGTGATGGCAGTGCACCACATACACTATGCCATGCAGGAGGATAAAAGGCACCATGTGCCTGCAATGCATGGCAAACACAAACACAATGCCAGTGAGGAGCAGCAGGTCCACACAGTCTATACAAACACACTCAAGACATGTTAATCATCAAACAAACACAAAACTGAAGTGCAGGTCATACGCATTTCACACCCATAAGTGACAAAAACAACAAGGAAGAGTCACACAGAACTGCATGGACACACCAACACACTGCACAGTGCACTCCAGACAACTCACACAGCTGCATACCATCATTTATACAGGGCAGGACAATACAAACAACAGGCAGATACCTCCTGGGTGAGACATGTGTGGCCATCACAATCCAGGGGCACACTCACATCCACAACCATCACAAAGTCACAACCTCCACACTGCACCCCTCATCACCACCCAGGAGCACACATCACATGTAGTCCAGGGGACCATGACTGAGGGCCAACCCAAAATGACCATACACATACACAGCTGAGCACAGATACAGGAATAACACACATACATCATGAGCTTGCCCAGCCCGCATGCAAACATGTGCACGCCATCACACCCATGTCAGCTTGGGGCACTTTACCCCAAGCTGACATGGTAACAACTTAGCCAACAATAGCAAACCAATACAAAGGGAATTGCATGACAGGCAAAATATGCAACACAGATAACACAAGTATCAGTGTCTGAATGGACTAAAGACCCTGTTAGTCCTGTCTAAAAATGTGATGCGGGCAAACAACTTGGCAATGTTCAAGTCACACATAGAGCATGGGGCACAGGCAACAAAATCCACAGCTCAAAATTACTTAATTCAGCAAGGACACTGACAAAACAGACAATAGGAGTAACTGTCTTTATTGACATATTGCACAGATGTGACAGTAGAGCAACAGTAGACAAGAGCAAGGCACAAAATGATGTTCAAATGCAATACAGTCTGCACAGGCAAACTACAAACAGGAAGGCCAGTGTCCATGGCACAGGGGGGAGTCCAACACAGCAGAGCAACAGGGTCAGTGTCTATGGCATAGGGGGCAGTCCAACACAGCAGAGCAGCAGGGCCATGTGGTAAATATTTGATTTACCGTCCTAATTTCTATGCAGGTAAGTACTTAATCAATAATAACTCAATCGGAAAGAAAGAGGCAGAGTCCGTGGTGTTAGAGTTCTTAGGGGTTTTATTCCTTAAAAAGGAATGGTACCAGACCGGATATCATGTTCCTACCACCACTGGGGTGTAGGAAGGGATAGAGCCATATTTTATTGACAATACATAGCTTATATACTTAAGTCACATTATAGAAACCAATACAGCTAGCGTAACAGCTGAGAGAAACAAGATAAAACACACACGTGGTAGTGATACGTAATTAGAAGGCGTGAACTAGGCGTGAACATAGAAGTGTGTGCTAGAGACGTCACATGTAGGTGTCACAAGTGGGTGGCAACAAAGCAGAATCTTGTAATGTCAGCAGAAATCTGAGGCCTGGATGCGCGCGCAGCTGCATGACGTGTGATTGACGTGAAACCGGAGGGTGCAGGGGACTTGACATCTACACTGGCGGACAGAGACAGAAGTCTGGCATGTCAGATCAACTCGTACTCTATCATATCTGGTATCTGATGTTTAGGAACTATATTATCTAAACGGAAAAGGTCTCTGGGGCAGAAGCTATTCTATACTGACTGTGAGTGCGTGTATAAGCGTCTAAGTGTCTGCATGAGAGGCGAGGGGGCATGGGCCTACCATGGTAACAGAGGCTATGAATTACTTGCACGGAGACAGTGAGGCCGGGCCCTTTGCTCTGCAGCTGGGGGGATGTTTACTTAAACTAGTAGGCAGGAATGCATTTTCGAGGAGCGGAACAGATAATTTGAAGGTTGAATTCAGTCTTGCCGGGCAGCAGGCTGAGCTAAGCGCCGTTAGCCGCACAGGGAGTAAGGCAGAGGTCACGGGTACAGAGACAGCCTGGGCTGAGGCTTTCAGAGTCAGAAAGCAGGAAAAGGCTCGATGGCAGAATTCAGGGCCTACTTCGCCAGAGCTGAAAAACGTGTAAAGTACACCACAAAAAGACGTTGGCATAGCATACTTAGAAACGGAATATTCAACCCATTCAGGGTGGGTCTGAAAGAGGACATGTTAATGTTGGACGCAAATGTATTTGCGTCTTCATAGCTGGCACAGGAGGGAAGTTACATGCACTTTAAGCTGGTACATGGAGACGGTGGGGTACACGTTAGGGAACATTACTTGACCATAAAATTTATATTTCCTCATTCCCTCCTTGTTCCCTACGGACCCTTCATGATATATCGATCCTCATGAATCGATCAGTCTGTTCTTGTAACATCATTTGCTCTTCTTTCTCCTCTGCATGTCCCTTTAACGGGAGCTGCGGCGTTACCTGTCTGGGTTGTACCCTTTCTCTGGCCGTTGGCTGGAACTGACTGGGCCACTAACATTTTCATTTTCGTGTCTTTCATGCGTCTCTGTTCATGATCCTGTTCTTCTCTAATTCTGTTCTGATGGTATTGTAACATCTGTAACATCTGGGATGGCGTATTTGCTTGCCATGTACTCTCAACCTTGTATACACGGTTTTTAACTGCTGTCAGGGAATTCTCTACTAATTTTGATACAAAAAGATGCGGGTACGACTCGCTACTTGGTTTAAGGCCACTATTAATAATGAAACATTTCTCGAATCTTGAATAGAAGTCACTAGTATCTTCATCGTGTTTCTGTTTACAGGCCGAAATTGCGTCCCAGTCTTCCTTTCTAGTTGTCAGTAATCTTGGCAGAACCTGTACTATTAAACCTGGTAATGCTTTAGTTTTCTCCCCAAGGCCTAGGCCTGGAGTACGAAGTTTCTCCTCGTCTTCTATTTCTGTCCATATAATCTTTTTGTCTCCCACCTCCCATTCTCTTTCCTTGAGTTTCTCATAGATGCCGGTGGGCTGCAGTACCTTTAACATTTTCATGATATCTGCATATGTGTAATCTCCCATCAGTAACATGTCTTTAAGTTCTCTGTGAAAACCTGCAGTGTCTTTTTCGTGACAGGGTACTAGTTTTTTCATTTCCAATAGTTCTAACTTGGTCAGAGGTGTGTGTACATACACACGTTTCAAAGTGTTATCGGTACCCATAACTGGATGTACTTCTCGTAAAGGGTTCTGTCTTTCAAGACGCTCCATATGATACATTTTTCTTTCTGGGGGCAGAGCGGGAACATATTGTGAGCTTAAGAAAGTGTTATATCTGTGCCGTTGTTCTAGAATTATTTGTATTAACTTGGTACTTAGGCCTCTCCATCTATCCATAAGTAGTGCTTCTAATGTGTCGTGTAAGGGACCTGGATCAGAATGTTGATTTCTGTATAACCTGAGGAGGTGCTGAATCATATATGTACCTGCTAATTTCTGCTCGTCTGGGGATAGGTTCAGAAATATCTGCGCTACTGTGTCATCATTGTATATGTTTGGATTGTCAGCCCATAGTACTGCTGACCGGGCTAGTTCTTGTTCATCCATAGAATTGAGTACATGGTACCCCATTCGTTCTCGAAGCATTTTATCAGTGTCTTGGAACTGATGTTCAGGAGAATTCGGTTTTGATATGCCAGAGAGAAAAACTCTCTTGCTTTCTGGACGAATGCCTTTCCTAAGGTAAGTTCCCTTACCTACATACGCTATCGTATCTGTAGTCGTTTCTTGTTCTTCAGGTCCTTCCTCCTCCTCGGAGGAAGCATTTTCTTTCTCTTTTTCGTGTATATCTATTACTGCTTTTCTTATTTTCTTGTACATACTGGCTATACAATTCACTTTATCATGTTTTCCTTCGGATATATTTTGACCCCACTTGTTTAGTGCCTCCATTTCATCCTGTTCTGTCTCAGGCCTGTCTCGTTCTCTTATTAAGCAATTTATGAAAAAACGTAGTATATATGCTTGAGTGTCAACTTTCTGATGTGCCAGGGCCTCCTTAATACTTTCAGGATTTTCCCCAGTCTGGACAAAATGATATATTCTATCTAGGTGATCTGTCATTCCTGAGAATAACACTAGGTAATCTGTAGCTTGTCGCAAGCGTAATGATGCTATCAACATTCTATCGTCTTTGCCGGGAACTGGATCATATCTGCAAACTGGAAGTTGTTCTTTGAGTATGTCGAGACGGGGTGACTGTAGTGTAGGGTGCTTCTGCATGTCCCTAAGATGTAATCTGTGTGTTGCTGGCGGGGTCTGGTAACCCCCGGTTGCACCTCCTGAGGCGGAGGCTTGGGCATTTTCCTTCTGTGGAGTCTGTATGTGTACTTGAACTTGTCTCTTAATAGGATCAGGCAAAAACGGATTTGGTATATTAATTTTAGGTGCGGGAAGTGGTGGAGGTGGAGGAACGACAGGCTGTCGGACGGGGGAACCTTGTTGCGGTAATGGCGGGATATGGTCTGGAGGCGGGTTGCCATCTCCGTCACCGTCAGTAGGCGGGACGTGGGCACGAGGATTGGTGTAAGCGGGTGTTACATCGTTTAGATAGGAATTCAGAAATATGTCCTTAGTAGTCCTGTGATTTACTTTAGTTGGAACCAATGGTGGCGGCAGATCTTTCGGTATTTCGGAAGTGGCTTCAGGCGAACCCTCAGCCACAAGATACATGCCATTTACGAGATTGTTTCGCGCGCGGTCTACTTGTTCTGATTTTACTCGGATCCCTTCAGTAACTAATTCGTTTTCTCGGGCTTTATCTGACTCTTCTCTATGTCTGTCTTCTCTACGGAGTGCTTTTTCAGCACGTTTATGTGATTCTTTACGCCAAAATTCTATGGCATCTTTCTGCGATTGTCTGGCTTTCTTTTTCCATAGTGCTTCTTCTACCTTCATGATGCACTCGGCATCCCATGTTCCGGTAACAGGCCATCTGTGTCTCTCGTCTAGATGCTTAGTATAATCGGCCCACAAATCTAGATACAATATGGCATCTAAGCCATGCTTCTGATTTTCAGGAGTGTCCCTAGGGGGGATAGGAATTTCTCCCTCTAGTATCCCTTTCCTAGTTCCTATCTGCTTTAACTTATTGAAAAACGGCATCTTGTTTACTTAGTACTGAATGCTCAATCCTTGCTACTTAACTCTGAACACAGCTAGTTACACAAGAACACAATAATGCACATTAAAAAACAATCACTCATACCACGACATTAATCACATGAAAGACATTTGAGACATATATGACTACCCCCCTATACTGGATGTACTGCTAAACAGCACAGATACACTGCTAAGAACAGTGCAAGAACTGGAGTAACGGATATACTGCTAAACAGTACAGATACACTGTCTAAAACAGTGCAGACCGAATTTGTGTACCCAAACCCGTCTTTACCGGATACATAATAATGCACCCGTCTAGATACGTCCCAGCAATGGTACTCACCGGGAAGCACGGAATCGGAAGGCCTCGGAAAACTCGACTGGACTGGACCGGACTGGACTCGACTCGACACGTGGATACTTCGGAAACTGGTGGGCCTCTTGACACCTCGGACCTTGCTTCTTTCGGCTAGGCTCTGGTCGGGATCCTCCGCACTCCTCACCGCCTCGTCTGGGTGCTGATCGCAGTCTTCGTCACCTCCGTGGGCCAGAGGGAGATACAGGAAATCCTGCCAATACGCGTAGTTCCGTCTAACTGATGGCAGGGGACAGAGCTTGCAACGCACCAACCGGCGCGTGGGGTGGGGGAGGGGTCCCTGTTCGGGCGCCAAAATAATGTGGTAAATATTTGATTTACCGTCCTAATTTCTATGCAGGTAAGTACTTAATCAATAATAACTCAATCGGAAAGAAAGAGGCAGAGTCCGTGGTGTTAGAGTTCTTAGGGGTTTTATTCCTTAAAAAGGAATGGTACCAGACCGGATATCATGTTCCTACCACCACTGGGGTGTAGGAAGGGATAGAGCCATATTTTATTGACAATACATAGCTTATATACTTAAGTCACATTATAGAAACCAATACAGTAGGCGTAACAGCTGAGAGAAACAAGATAAAACACACACGTGGTAGTGATACGTAATTAGAAGGCGTGAACTAGGCGTGAACATAGAAGTGTGTGCTAGAGACGTCACAGGTAGGTGTCACAAGTGGGTGGCAACAAAGCAGAATCTTGTAATGTCAGCAGAAATCTGAGGCCTGGATGCGCGCGCAGCTGCATGACGTGTGATTGACGTGAAACCGGAGGGTGCAGGGGACTTGACATTTACACTGGCGGACAGAGACAGAAGTCTGGCATGTCAGATCAACTCGTACTCTATCATATCTGGTATCTGATGTTTAGGAACTATATTATCTAAACGGAAAAGGTCTCTGGGGCAGAAGCTATTCTAGAAGCTATTCTATACTGACTGTGAGTGCGTGTATAAGCGTCTAAGTGTCTGCATGAGAGGCGAGGGGGAATGGGCCTACCATGGTAACAGAGGCTATGAATTACTTGCACGGAGACAGTGAGGCCGGGCCCTTTGCTCTGCAGCTGGGGGGATGTTTACTTAAACTAGTAGGCAGGAATGCATTTTCGAGGAGCGGAACAGATAATTCGAAGGTTGAATTCAGTCTTGGCGGGCAGCAGGCTGAGCTAAGCGCCGTTAGCCGCACAGGGAGTAAGGCAGAGGTCACGGGTACAGAGACAGCCTGGGCTGAGGCTTTCAGAGTCAGAAAGCAGGAAAAGGCTCGATGGCAGAATTCAGGGCCTACTTCGCCAGAGCTGAAAAACGTGTAAAGTACACCACAAAAAGACGTTGGCATAGCATACTTAGAAACGGAATATTCAACCCATTCAGGGTGGGTCTGAAAGAGGACATGTTAACGTTGGACGCAAATGTATTTGCGTCTTCATAGCTGGCACAGGAGGGAAGTTACATGCACTTTAAGCTGGTACATGGAGACGGTGGGGTACACGTTAGGGAACATTACTTGACCATAAAATGTATATTTCCTCAGCCAGTGTCTCTTGCACAGGGAGGAGTCCAACACAGCAGAGCAACATGGCCAGTGTCCATTGCATAGGTGAGAGCCAAACACAGCAGAGCAACAGAGCCAGTGTCCATTGCACAGGTGAGAGCCCAACCCAGCAGAGCAACAGGGCCAGTGTCCATTGCACAGGTGAGAGTCCAACGCAGCTGAGCAACAGGGCCAGTGTCTATGGCACAGGGGGGAGTCCAACACAGCAGAGCAGCAGGGCCAGTGTCTATTACACAGGTGAGAACCCAACACAGCAGAGCAGCAGGGCCAGTGTCCATTGCACAGGTGAGAGCCCAACACATCAGAGCAACAGGGCCAGTGAATAGGGCTCAGGGGGGAGTCCAACACTGCAGAGCAGCAGGGGCAGTGTCCATTGCACAGGGGGGAGTCCAACACAGCAGAGCAGCAGGGCCAGTGTCCATTGCACAGCTGAGAGTCCAACACAGCAGAGCAACAGGGCCAGTGTCAACCACAGGGCGCACAACAAGTACATGAGAAGCTGCACAGGCAAGGGCAGAGCAGCAGTGAGTGGCAAGGCCAGTGGCCAGGGAGAAGTGCAGAGTCAGGATATGAGAAGTTGCACAGGCAAGGGCAGAGCAGCAGTGAGTGACAAGGCCAGTGGCCAGGGAGAAGTGCAGAGTCAGGACATGAGAGGCTGCACAGGCAAGGGCAAAGCAGCAGTGAGTGACAAGGCCAGTGGCCATGGAGAAGTGCAGAGTCAGGACATGAGAAGCTGCACAGACAAGGCCAGAGCAGCAGTTAGTGACAAGGCCAGTGGCCATGGAGAAGTGCAGAGTCAGGACATGAGAAGCTGTACAGTATGTGTGTCTGACTGTAGCCTTCCATGGCCAGAAACACCCCCAGGTGGCAAACAATGGCCCTGACTAGCCCATCTGTATGAGAGATAGTTGTATGAGGGGGACTGCAATTCATATCTGTGTGTCATGCAGGCTTGGAGCTGGCTGTGTGTCAGGGACAGCAGGAGCACTTGACTGGGGAGACATAGGCAGAGATGATGTAGGCCTATCAGTGGTTTGGCAAGCTGGAGGGCTGTTTGGACCAGGTGGTATAGTGGCACGTGGAGGTGGAGTCATGCAGACCTGTGACACAGTGTGGGTGGGAGAGGTTTGATGGGTGCCCTTCCACTTTTTGGAAATATGAAATGGCCTCGCTGTTTTGGGGTTAATGAGAACTGGTGAAGACACAACAGGCACACACACCAACTGTTCCGCATCAGGTGCAGACACTGGCACTCTCTCTGGTGATGTGCTGGACCCTGCGGAACGCTTTGTCTAACTACGCCTCTGGACCACCTTTCCCTGTTTATTCGGTGTCCCACCTACAGTGCTCTCCTTTGCCTGTTTGCCCTGTGTCCCACCTACAGTGCCCTCCTTTGTGTGTTTGCCAGGTGTCCCACCTACAGTGCCCTACTTTGCCTCCTTGACAGGTGTCCCACCTACAGTGCCCTCCTTTGTGTGTTTGCCAGGTTTAGCATCTACAGTGCCCTCCTTTGCCTCCTTGCCAGGTGTCCTACCTACAGTGCCCTCCTTTGTGTGTTTGCCAGGTGTAGCACCTACAGTGTCCTCCTTTGCCTACTTGCCAGGTGTGCCACCTACAGTGCCCACTTCCACATGCTTCTCTTGGCTTGGATTAGGAGTTGACGTGGTGGAGGGATGTTGCCCTGTGCCCTTCCTAGGTGTACCCTTGCCAAACAACACCTCCCCAGTGGATATAGACAAGGCACGCCTACTTCTGCATGAACTCTTAGGGACAGTAGAGTCCTTTGCTGGTGATGCCTCTGAGGCATGGAAGCCTGATGCCAGCCTCATTGCTTTATCTACCTTGCTCTTCCCTGACAGGCTCTTGTCTTTGCATTCTGGGGTGGCACTGCTCTTCCTAGGGGATGGTGTCTGTGGGCGGGACCGTTTAGTTTGTGTTTGCTGTGTGCTCCTTTTGCTGTATCGTGTTTGTGACGCATGCGCTCTGTGGTCACTTGCATTGATGAGGCCACTGACTGGGGTGTGGTCAAAGGCACCTGAGCCAGAATGGGAGTATGTGCCTGGTGAAGGGCAGGCGTCACTGCGGATGACAAAGCCTGGACTGTACGGTGTAGCCCACCCAAGTCACAGTGTATATCCTCCATGTATGCAACCACCTCGCTTATTTCTTGTCATGCTCACTGAAGGCATTGATCAGGGCAGTCTGGCCCACACAAAGCTGGCGCAGGAGCTCTACTGACTCTGCAGTGAGGGCAGCAGGGGGGACAGGTGCAGGCTCAGTGGTGCCATGTGTGAATGTAACTCATCCCCTCTTACAGACACAGATACGGGCAGCACCAGAGGAAGTGGATGGGAGGCTGGCCTGTGGCCGCTGTGTGGTAGATTATGACACTGACTCACCATCCCCTGTGCCTAACAACATGGATGCGTCCCCGCTGGCATCAGATGACGTAGTACTCTGTGTCTCAGGCACGGATTCCTCCTGCATACTACGATCCCCCTCAGATGGGCTGGTGAGCTCTGTTTCACTAGCCTCCAGTGCAGCTGTGGTGCTACTTTCGCCACCACTGGTTTCTAGGTCCCGGTCCCCTGTGTCCACAGTTGATTCTGCATGAAAGAGAGAGACAGGGTTGTGTTAGTTTCATTATCAGGACAAACCAATCCAATCACTGCAGTACAGGAGATGCCCAAATCGACTTGCTGACCAACACACCCTGCAATCACATAGCAGCACCACACTACAACGACCACTACTGTGCCTGTAACACTGAATCTCTGCCATGACTGAGCCTTGTTGAGGACACACAGCACAACACCCTGCCTGTGGATTAAGTGTACCAGACATACAACTTGGCCAGCCCACACCTAGGGGCCTGATGTGTGGACAACACTCATTACTACACAAATACCTTCAGGGAACAGGAGGGGAAAACACCCCCCCCTTAGGACATGACTGGACACAATGCTGAGTGGGCCATACCAAGCACCATTTGGTACTCTGGGCCACCGTGTTGTCAGATGTGTGGGCCTCAACCGTCATGGTGCATGCAAAGTAGACATACATGAACTCACACTCAGATAGTAGACCCTGCTGTTCCCACCCTTATAGATTCCTCACACTACACCAATGATGAAGTACCATGTGGCCATGTGGATCTTTACACATCTGGCAATGAGGAAGAACATCAGGGAGGGTCACCTTTGTAAGGGCATTTTGTCACAATGCATGACACTGGCACACATCCCAGCAGACACTCACATGACACAGAACAGCTCCACCACACGAACATCACATGGTCCCCCGCTGCAACAGGCCCTGTACACATGCATCCACTCCCAGCCACAGTCACCCTCCCCAAATACTCACCCCTGCCTTCTTGCCGATGCTCATTCAGAAGTGCATCCAGCTCAGGATGAGTCACTGCCAATATGCGGACCATCAGTGGAGTCATGTTGCGCTGTGCTAAATGCCCAGTGTCATCTCAGCCACGGTTTTTGCAAGCCAACTGATGTTGTCCCACCTCTTGTGGCAGTGTGTGCGTCTTCTGTTCGGAGACACCCAGGGCTCGCACCTTTGCTGCAATGGCCCTCCACACGTCTTTACGCTGGTGTACCTTGAGCTGCAGGTATGGGAGAGAAGAAGGGTAAATGGTCAGTCACACAGTGTCATGTACCAACATCTATCACCACAGTAGCAAGACACCTACTCAGGACCATTTGTAAACTCCCAACATCACATACTGGGTGACACCTCGCAAGGGCACTGTGTGCAGGCACTAGGCCTAGTCTCTGGGTTCACACTGATTCAGCCAACAGTGGCACACAGAAACAATCCCCCAAGCAATTCCTGTCCTGGCACCTAAATGTCCAACATCCTGTGGCCCTTGATGGCTGATAATGTAACACACACCACTCACACATAGAACTGCAGGCATGTAAAACAGTGACATTGGGACACACACACTCCCTCGCCCTGGAGACAGCTTATTTTTCAGTGTATGACACAACCCCACAACCTCAGGCATATCATGCAGCATCACAGGTACATGTCTGACACCCCACCTGCCCTACAGCTATCTCGACAATGACTTACCACTACATTGGGACCACCATACAGCCTTGGGTACTGTGCCAGAACCTCATCCACCAGGACCTCCAGCTCCTCGCTTGTGAATGGATTGGCATGGACCTTCTCTGTCCTTGCCATCCCTGTGGCCATGGAACACCTGTGGTGGAAGTGAGTGGTGAGGGGTCCAACACAGTAGCAGGAGAGGTTCCCCGGCAGCAGGCACTTCAGGCAGCAGCAGGAGAGGGTCCCAGGCAGCAGGCACTTCAGGCAGCAGCAGGAGAGGTTCCCAGGCACTACATGCAGCAGCAGGAGAGGGTCTCAGGCAGCAGGCACTTCAGGCTGCAGCAGGAGAGGGTCCCAGGCAGCAGCAGGAGAGGGTCTCAGTCAGAAGGCTGTGTGAGCAGTGGAAATTTGAGGCTCACTCCTACAGATTTATAGCCCCCTGGGTTCGTTTGTAAGGTGCAAAGCTGCAAAAATTGGTTGTGTAGTTCTGCCTCATTCAAATACATCCAATGACCACCTCCACGGTGGCGGAGCACACATACCCCGATTTTCAAAACTGCATCATGCCACCATGATTGTCGCTCCCATTGGCTGTAGGCAATGCTCCATGGCGGTGATGCACCGCAGGGTCCCAGGGTGCGCTACCGCGATGATGCATCGTTCAAATTCATCCAATGACAACCTCAGCGGTGGAAGAGCACACATACCGCGATTTTCAAAACTGCATCATGACACCGCGATTGTCGCTCCCTTTGGCTGTAGGCAATGCTCCATGGCGGTGATGTACCACAGGGGCAGGCGGTAGCTACTGCGATTTGGGCGGCGGAGCATGCCCACCGCCATCTACACATGTCCGTATGCCAATGGCTACCGCACTTGTGAAAGGGGTGGTGGTGGTGTCGCACCGCCGGGGCCAGGTGGTAGCTACCACGATTTGGGTGGCGGAGCATGCCCACCGCTATCTACACATGTCCATATGCCAATGGCTATCGCACTTGTGAAAGGAGTGGTGCTGGTGTCGCACCGCCGGGGCCAGGCGGCAGCTACTGCGATTTGGGCGGCAGAGCATGCCCACCGCTATCTACACATGTCCATATACAAAGGCCACCGCACCTGTGAAAGAGGTGGTGCTGGTGTTGCAGTGCCGGGCCAGGCGGTAGCTACCGCATTTTGAGGCACATGCAATGGCAATGTCCATTGTGAACATTGCATCAGTAGACAGCAGCAACCTGGTTAAGGGCACATGATAGGGCACACAATGGCATTATCACATATGATACACAGGTGGGCGCACGTTATGTGTGAGGCACATTGGTCTGTGGTCCCTCCTATATCACTTAGGTACTTGATGGTTGCTGATGCTACAGAGTGTTAAGCTGATGTGAATAATGTGTTAGGAATCAATGTGTTGTGTGTCAGTGCTGGCCTTGGCAATGCTTGTCCCACTGTATGGTGTTGTCACTTACTTGTGCTTTCATTTCAGCTCATGCACACCAGGGAGATTTTTACAGCTGCTGTGGTCATTGTGCTTTGGATGTGTGTCAAGTTACATAGATATATTGATGTGTGACAGGTACAGCAGATGGGAATGAGACAGTCATGATCATTTTACACACGTTGTTGGATGGATGGTACGGTACAAGGTTTACTAGTACAAGGTTTAGCAGTGTGTAATGTGTGTTTCTGTATGTGTGCATTCACATTGACCAATGTGTTGTTTGTGGCACTTGTGTATTGCTAATGGATAGGTGTGCCCTCTGTGTGTCTTATATGTCCACCCATGTGACATGGTCTGCCACGCATATCTCATGGCAGTCTTTGCTTTACCATCACATCCTTACATGTATGTGCAGTGTCCATCTCAGGATGGTTGTCTGTGAAATATGTCCATTTACATCTCAACTAGGAGGAGGCCTAATCTCATATGTCACCTGACAGTGCTGGAGGACATGGAGGGTGTAGCGATCATTTGCAAGTTTCGCCTCGACAGACCGACACTTAAGAGCCTTTGTGATCTGTTGGAGCCCCACCTGCAGCCTCGTCGCCACTACCCAACAGGATTCACACCCACATACAAAGTGATGGCAGCCCTCCACTTTTTTGCAACTGGTTTGTTCCAGGAGACTGTGGCCAGCACTGCAGGGATGTCTGAACCCATGTTCAGCCTGGTGCTGAGGGATGTACTTGCAGCCATGATGTTATTTAAGGATAGATTCATACAGTTCCCTAGGGGAGCAGAATTGGCCGTTGTGAAGGGTGACTTTTATCCCCTTGGGCACCTCCCACATGTTGTTGGTGCCATCGATTGCACCCATGTAGGTCTGGTGCCACCACAGGAGAGTGAGCACATTTTCAGAAATCGAAAACATTATCATTCGATCAATGTGCAGGTGGTGTGCCTTGCGGACATAACCATATCACATGTGTGTGCAAGATTCCCCGGCTCTGCCCATGATTCTTACATCCTGAGGAACAGCATTGTGCCCCAGATAATGGCAAATCTTTTACCCGAGCGTGCTTGGATTGTGGGTGAGTAAGCTGCTAAGCCCACTATGGAATCCCATGACCCCGGCTGACATCACGTACAATAAGGCCCATGGCACAGACATGTCATTGAGCGGACTTTTGGCCTACTCAAGTCAAGATTCTGCTGCCTTGACAGGACAGGAGGAGCACTGGCATACTCGCTTGGGAAGGTCTGCAAGATTGTTGTGGCATGCTGTATGCTGCACAACCTGGCCATTCACAAGGGAATCCACCTGCTCCTGGACGATGATGAGGACCCAAGACTCCCACCTGTTCAGGGCCATGAGTCCAGAGATGAGGACAGTGGAGAGGAGAAAGGAGTTGACGTGCGTCAACAGCTCATCAACCGCTACTTCACTTGAAAGTGTGTAAAGATGTACTACTTGTACATTGTCTGTTTTGGTTGTTGTTGTTTTGCAGGGCTATCTGCGGATGGTACAGACAGGCCCATTTTGAGTTACGTTATGTTATGTTATAAGCGTTTTGTATCGCGCACAAATACTCAAGAGTATCCTGGCGCGCAAAGTTACCAAGTCCTGACAGGGCAAAGGAGTTTAAACTGAAAAGTTGAAGAAGAAGATTTTGAGTTGTTTTTTAAATAACCTAAAGTCGTGGATGTTGCGTAAATCCGGGGGAAGGAAATTCCACGCTTTAGCCATTTTCACAGAAAGGGAGTGACCGCCAAGCCGCATTCTCCGGAATCTAGGAATTACCAGCCACCGTTGCGAGGCTGAGCACAGTGCCCTACTCGGAGCATAGAACGCAAAACGCTTCATCAGGTACAATGGACCCTGGTTTGTGATGCAGGTCTGTCCCTCAGCAACGCCACTTGCTGCGCCATGAGGTCCACCATTTGACCAATGGTGTGCCAACCTCCTGAGGTCTGGGGGACCCTGGCCTTCCCACCTGCCCTGCTGCCACGGACCTGACGCCTCACCACGGTGGGTCCTCGCACACTCTCCCTGCCCTCCACTGTTGGTATTGTGTCCTGGTGGTCCCCTGGGACAGGGAGGGTGGTTGTGGTGGTGGTGGTGGTGGTGGCCGAAGTGGCAGCGGTGGACGCACAGGCCGTGACTGCAGGGGTCTGCTGTGCAGTTGTTGGTGCAGCAGACGTGGTGGTGGGGAGGATGGGGTCCTGGGACCTGTTGGACCTTGGCACACTAGATGGGCCGGCCAGGAGCTCATCGTTCAAACTATCCTGGGAGTCAACATCCGAGAGTCCATGTACCGGGGTTGGAGACTGGCTCTGCTGGTCGTTGTTGTCATCAGCAGCGAGTTCTTCATCACCTGTGGCTTAGATTGTGAATGGTCAGTGTTGGTCTCTGTGCAAGTATTCTGTTAGCTGCATGTAATCAACTGTCTGTACACTACACAATTAAGAGATCTTCACCATTATTAGCAATGACATTACTGGTGGTAATTACATGGTGGAGAAGAACATCAATTACTGGTACATGGAATGTATCAATGCATTGCATGCAACTGCTGCTGTGTGTTGTGGTACAGTCCTCCCTCCCCCAAACATACCTCCCAGGCAAGATGGATACCTACCTGTTAGGTGAGGGTGGACAATGCAATGGCTGACACATGCTCCTGGGCGGGGGAGGGCTCCATCTTGGTCGACGGTAGGACAGGGGGCATGGTGGGAGTTGTGGTACAGGCCTCTCTCCCCCACACAGACCTCCCAGGCAAGATGGATACCTATCTGTTAGGAGAGGGTGGACAACGCAATGGCTGACACATGCTCCTGGGTGGGGGAGGGCTCCATCTTGGTCGGCGGGGGGACAGGGGGCATGGTGGGAGTTGTGGTTAGGTGAGGGTGGACAATGCAATGGCTGACACATGCTCCTGGGCGGGGGAGGGCTCCATCTTGGTCGACGGTAGGACAGGGGGCATGGTGGGAGTTGTGGTACAGGCCTCTCTCCCCCACACAGACCTCCCAGGCAAGATGTATACCTACCTGTTAGGTGAGGGTGGACAATGCAATGGCTGACACATGCTCCTGGGTGGTGTGGGTGGAGGGCTCCATCTTGGTAGGCTGTGGGACAGGGGCCATGGGGCGAGTTTTTGGCGGATAATCCTAATTTGACCGCCCGTTCATCCGCGGTACCGGAGGGCCGTTGTTTACCGCCTCCATAGCGGTCGGGGTGGTTTTTGGTCCGCTATCCTAATGGGGCCCAATGTGTTTAAAAACTTGCACAATTGTAGTAAGTAGATATACTTGCTCATACTAGGCATCAAAATGTTTAAATCAGCATTGCTTAACAAGTAGTTTGACTGCAATGTGCTGAGGAACTCATAAACTGTTTGATTCTTGACCTTACAATGATCATGTTTTTATTAAATTAATGTTTCATATAACTCTGCAAAGTGTTTTTACCTCTACAAAGAAGGGTTGAAATCCTTATTTAGAATGTATTGTTTAGTAGAAATATGAAGAATGGCAACACATAGATTGCAGCACATATATGGAACTTGGCCTCTTTTAACGTGCTTGTTTTATTTCCGAGGGTTGGTGTAGTGCAAAATAATTGTCTCTCATTTGTACAGAAGTTTTGATTTCTATAAAGCTCATTGTTAGCTCACATAGAATTTGTTTTATTAGAAGGATAGAGATGTATTATTCATGGGAAAGATGTTATGAATGTAAAAAATCCTTGTGTACTTTAGACTAATAGATCAAAGTTGCAGACTCGAAGATTACGGTCTTTGAACGATTATATATTGTTTGAGAAGAAGAGTATTGATCCTGTTTTTAGGAATAGCCCTAAAAGATGATTGGACGAGAGGAGGAAGAAATGCAACATGAACTGCAACATAATTTGTGACTGCTTATAATTGTGCTTGCTCCTAGAGTAGGTCACCACTTGTCTTTGTGACTTTCCCAGACCAACACTTTTACTCCATACTCTCATGTCTGACCTTCCACTTCCCAAAGCTATTGCTGATGGCATTTACCACTGCCACTGCTACTGCACATTCCACCCTAGCTTATTCCTTTGATTTGAGAATCTACTAAGTTTTGTGAACCTCTCTTTATGGGACGTTCTACTTCTACCAATTACTGTCTTTTTAAAATGTAATTTGAGCATTATGCATGATATCACTCTCTTTTGAAATTGAACTCTTCATGGGTTCCTTCTGACACCTTTTCGCCCCATTCTAGAATAGGGATTTCTTTCTTCATGGAACAAGCTTACTACATTTTAATATATTTGAATTAACCATTGCTTTTTTTCAATTTCTGTAAATGATTGACTATTGAAACTAATATGAATAAAAGTAATGACTTTGAATGAAGATGATTTACTAAACTCTGAATAATAAAAACCCATAAACCACTGTGGAATTAGCTGATTTCTGCATAAGGGCCAGATACATCCACAATATATCTAGATCTACATGCAAAAAATGATCTTTACACCAGTGCTGGCATAATTTACCAATAATGTTAATATTGACCATATCATACATGGGATCCACAATGTTATCGAGTTGTGCTGTGATTCCTTTAGCAAGTCTTTAATGACATTCATAGTTTAATTAAATACCAAACACATATTCCTCTTGTCTCTGATGGTATTTTCCAAAGCCCCCAGATATTGCCAGGCCAGTGCTGAAGTGATCTATGCCCTTGGGCCTCCACAATGTCTGACACACGCGAACTAGCACGTGTCTTTGAAAGTGCCTGCCTGGTTGCCTGACCCTCAAGTGTCAGACTACGACTCCAGTACAGTTAGGCACTGGTAGTACAGATTCGGCGGTCAGCCATTCAGGTACGTTTCATTTTTTCCTGCTTTCTGTTTCATCCAAGCTGCAATTGTTTATTAAATATTCAAAATAAACAGCCCGTAATGTTAATTTAATTACCAATGTGGATGGCACATGAAGCAGGACAAGTGGGAGGCGGTGGAGCCCCTCCTCTCGAAGAAAGCAGTCCCCCAGTTATTTTTATTAAAAGACTGATGACAAATCAATAATACGCACTAATAGAAGTGAGCTGCGTGCACATCTTCATTTCCTATTTATCAGCGGAATCTACACACATGTCAAAGGAAAAAAGTAGTTTAGCGAAAGGATATGTATGCAAATGGATTAGAAAGGTATGGAACAGAGAACGATACATAATCACTTTGCAGACAGTACACCTTATTCCGTTTAACTGATGCGTTCGCAATATGTATTTAATTGTCACATTTTCCCAAATCACCTCTTTACAACTGGATCATACACTCTCACGTCGCCGCTTTGTATTCCCAGACAATAACCTTGCAATGTTTGACTGTGAATCTCATTTAACTTAGATTTGACACCGAATGTCACCTGGGGAACATCAGATAACATTGCCGATCCTGCAATAAAAGCTTTCACTGATAAAAAGTACATATCTTTAAATTCGATTCAGCTTTTTAATATACCTACTGATGGCTAATTTCGTTTGGGTTTCAGTGGCATTTCTTCTGTTATTGAAATACCAAATTTGCATGCTCTGATTCAAGATATGGAGGTACCTTTGACAGTGAAATATTTCCAACATAATTAATGTTGATTTCAAAAAGAATATTCCATAATCATTATGCGTTAAAACATTCATGTCATAGCATTCTTATTGTTTCACTAAGAAGAGAGAGGTACAGTCTAGGAGGTTTCCGAACAGAGGCCCATATGGCACTGGGCACTTAGGGGCAGATTTGCAATAAGTGACGCATCCCTGCATATCAGCAGGGATGCGCCACTTATTGTGCGCCGCAGCTCCGCCACACCATGGGGCAAAAACAGCACGGTTGCGTCACGCATCTGCGCCGTAAAGGCGGCGCATTGCTGGAATTGTGTTGCAATTGCGACGCAGACCCAGCAATGCTCTGGGGGGCCCTATCTGTCCAATGCTACGTCAAGCCTTACGCCTGCTTCAAGCAGGCGCAGCGTTCTGACGCAGCATGGGCACAAAAGTGACTGAGTGAAATCTTATAGAACATGAGATACACAGTATATCAACTCAATGTCACCCGTGCATCTCCCTGGATTCTAATGGTACAGCCAGAAATAAATGTCTTGTAACCCAATTCACTGGCATATATATGCACCGCACACCTAAAGCCCAGCTTCACAATCACAAGTTTAAATTTGATTCTTACCAATATTTAGATGAATGGAGATTTCGAACATTGTACATAAAATCACTGCAGTTCAAATAATGGTATGAATGTGTGCCAACATGCTATACTCCTCTCAATTTACAGTGATCTAGCAATAAGCACAGTATACATAGGCTGGTGATATTCTACCTCCCAAACTAATAATCAAATATCTTACAGTAGCTCATCAGATATATCAGATAGCCTGTCTGGGTCGCCCTTTATTCTGTTTAATGTTGCTTAGCGGATCCCAATTGCTGTAACAAATAATGACAATATTGTCAATATAGCAATTCTAAAGATGAATATTGAATTTATCAAGGATATTGCCAGATGAGATTTAGTTGTTTCCTGTATCCTCCATGTACAGCATAGCAACATTGGATGCAATGCATGTACTCATGGAGACACCTTTTATAAGAAGATAACAATTGTCCCAATGTTGGAAGTAGTTTTTGTTTAATGCGAGTCTTGGAAGTGTGGTTAAAAAATTATTGAGAACCATCATGAGGCCTGGCATTTTGTTTTGCCATTTTTTAAATATTAAGATCCCTTCTTCCTGCAAATTGTAGTGTAAAGGGATTCGATTTTAAAGAAAATGAGACAATTGTGATCCTTGATCAATGGATATTTTATCTTTCCTTTATTAAATCTGCAATGTCTCTTACGAGGATGGTGCTGACATGTATGAAGGTTTAACACAAAACAAATCACAGTATTTTCCAATCTACTAAAGTTCCAAACCGCAACCCGAGACTTTTGGACTAGAAGGACTTTGAGATACTTGTGTACCTTATAAAGCATGTAAATACATAGAGTTTGTATTTTTTTGTTATATTATTTTAAAAAAATCATTATTAGTCAAAAAGCCAATTTCACTTCCTTATATATTTATTTCTCGAATGGTCCATTTAGTATTATGAAAAGCATCTCTAGTTACTAGTAAACAATGTGTCTGATTTCCTATTTATATTTGAAGGTTTGAAAACTGACAATGCCACCAACTTTATCTGTAGATTTTATTGTTATCTCTTTTTTGTCTTTCAGTCATTTAATGCCAATTGCTCTTCTTTACGTATATTGCAAGGCACGAATATCGGTTTGTGTTTTCAATCAGTTCTACAGGCTTAATAGATTTACACATTGAACATGGTCTGAGTGGCTTGTACCATTAGCACAATGTTTTGAGACATATTTTTCACAAAAAGTGTAGTAATTTAGTTGACAAAGAAAAATAATCTCTCCAATTTGTGGGAACAAATTACAGACCCTTATTGTAAGGGAAGTTTTGCTTGATGATAATGTTTGGATAGACCAATATTGACCACTATATGTGTTTCATTATGTCAGGTATAATTTGCCCTCTTGTGATTTAAGGTTGAGGGAGATACCATTGGTAGAATGTGTGTCTAATCACTTTCCGTATCACTTGTAAAGTTGAGCACAAATACTACAGCAAAAAATTAGTTTATCCTGACTGCTTGGTTTTACTATACTCAACCATACCAGTCTGCAGGCCATTTGCACCTTTGAAGTATTTAAAAGAATTCATAAGTTATTAAACTTCTGTCTTTGGGAAATTCAACTGAATAATATAATACTTTTGAGGGCACCATACAAGTGCATTCCAGTGTCCACAATTTGACATGCCTTTTGAAACAGGGACCAGAGAGGCAGGAGGGAGAGAGGGAAAGGTCACAATCCATGTTGCATAGCGTCACTGATTGTTGAGCTCCTTTTCTTTACTGAGAGGCAAAGTACCCATCGGGAATTCACTATTAAATGTTCATCAACCCTTCTCAAATAATCTCTCCTCAGGTACTCTGGCACTATCAGTCTGAAAGCATATTATCCACACTGAGAAGTGCTAATACCATTAGACGTTTAGCATTCAATCTCAAAGTGTCACCTCTATCCGATTCAAGCAATAGGAGCCCTGCAATGGGGTTTTGGTAATGCCACACATAAATCATTATGGATACTGTAGTGTTGATAAGAGGTCCAGATACTGTCCAATTAAAGCACAGAGGCCTTGTTGAGACAAGTTCCTATTGTTTGAAGTACAATACAAGAATCCTTCATATTAGCAAAACTAGTGACCCCTTTAAGCTCATGCAGCTAGCCGAAGATCAAGTGCACAGCAAAAGTGCAGCAACCTTCTAGGAAGTTCTGGTACTGTTAGAATTAAGGTACAGTATCAATGACGCAGAGGCATTGCTTGGCCATACCCAAAGTTAGATAGCCTTGATGAATAGAGTTAAAATTGTTTCATTAAAATGCAACCAGCCTTCCTCAGAAGAAGTGATAGCTACTCAGACATATCACCCGCTTACACTATCCATGTGTTAAAAATGAGATTCCTGGTTGGCTGTGATATGCACCCAGGCCAAGCAGGAACCACCACTTTAGTCAGGGTAAGCTTGATATACACTAAAATATAACATGTGCTCACCCAGTAGTAGCTTGGTACAGAGCAGTCAGGTTTATCTAAATAGGCAATGTGCAAAATATTTGTCCAACACATCACACAGTAACACAATGAATGCAACACAAAAAGACTACACACAGGTTTAGAAAAGTAGATTATTATACTCTGAACAAAAAAGATCAAAACTGCAAAAATCCAACGTATAGATTTTGAGATGTTGAATTTTAAAGGAATAGGGGCCAGATGTCCGACCCTTCCAATTTGCAAGTCACAAATTGTGTCGTTTTGTGACTCTGAATTTGCTTCTCGCAAATTGGAATTTACAATAGTGTCACAGACACTGTTTGTGATTCCTAATGGGTTCACAAATTGCCTGCCTCATTAATATTCATGAGGCAGGTGCAATTTGCGACCCCATTGGGAATGGCTAGCACTCATAGGGATGAGACCACCATAACTGTGACAGCTTTTTCTAAAAAACTTTCTTTTTAAATGCAGACCATTTTCCTTAAAGGAAAATGAGATGCATTTAAAAAAGAAAAAAAACGTGCATGCTCTTAAAAAGTTATTTCAATGCCAGTCACTAAGGGGAGTGGCTGACCTCCCTTTTGAAATGGGTGGCAAACCAAGATTGTTTTGTTGACGCAATTGCATCTGCAAAATATTCTTACATTGAAATGCGAGCTGCTATTAGGAAGGGAGGCTCTTGGCAAGCCCAGTCCTAATACCTAGTTGCAAACACTATTTTCCAGTCTGTAATAAGTTATTGACTTGCAAAATAGAGTTTGTAAATAGGACAGACCTATTTTGCGGTTGTAGAAGGGCTGATTTCCTGTTTGCGATGACAAAAAACTGTCATACATCTGGCCCTAAATCCAAAGTAGAGCTTAAAAGGTTACTCTAGGCCACACTGAACATGGGCAAATTTCAGACTGACCATGATGGAGCGCTGGCTGGCCACAGGTCCCAGCGTAGGCCATGGTGAACAAAGTACTCTCCTGTTTGCAAACAGCAAGATGCATTGATGGCAGGGCACACAGGTGCAGGATGAGTCGATCTTTTTCATGCAGTGAAGGTGGTGCGTTACTTCTCAAGATGGGTGCCAGAGTCAAGATGGCGTCAAGCGAGATGCCTATTTCTGCCATGAAGTTGAGTTGATGCGTCGATATCACCAAGCTGTGGTGGTGGCGATACGATAGCCAATACATCGATCTCCGGAGTAAAAGTCCTGGTTCAGAAGCGCTGCACTGATTTTACTCCTGCAACCGAGTCAATGCACCGGTTCTGCTACACAGTCAGGAGGTGCTCTGAAATCCATGTTGCATGTATCAGGGCCACTTTCAATGAGCCAGGCATGGGAGCAAGGGTAGAGCCTTTGATATGCCTGAGTCTCAAGCACAGAGGGAAAGCCAACAAGCCCTTGGAGATCACTTGGAGTAAAGGCCGAGCCCAGCTCTCCTTCCGCAGAATCAGAAAGCAGCAGGCAGCAGGGCAAAAAACATAAAAACCTGCCTTCCAGATAAGCAGTCCAATTGAGTCCTTGAGGGCTTACAGGTCTTACAGGCTTTATATTATATTTATATAAATTAGGAATCAATCAATTGAATTATAGGGATATGCACGGTGTAAGGTAGTAACCTTGACCTGATGCATTTTCGCCAACAGAAAATTAACAGATTGTACAAGTCAACTATCATAAAAGCAAAGGAAAAATACTATTAAGACTGAATAAAAAATGCTTAATGTGTTAATAAAGAATTCAATAAAATTCTCAATGACATTCGTAAACAAATTGTCTAGAAGCTGCTCATCCCATTACTCAAGAGTTCACAGACAAACTAGCAAATCATTACACGGATAAAGCAGACACGTTGGACCTAAAACAGAAAGAAAAAACAGCAGCACTAACCCGTTTACAAAGCTACAACCGAAGAACACTCTAACTCAGCCTCTCCGTTCCTTCCAACACATTTCACACAATGAATTTAGGGACCTGGTCAAAGCAAGCAGGCTTGCCAGCAGCCCTTCTGATCCGTGCCCACAGCACACCTTCAAGACAAATCTTCTAACAACCTCTGCTGCCACTCCAGTATGGAGAATCACCAACAACTCCTTAACTACCGGAATAGTTCTAGATGAACTCAAAAAGTCAAACACACACCCATTACTGAAGAAAACAAACTTGGAAGCTGAACCCTGACAACTACAGACCAATTTCAAATGGACCTTTCCTGGGCAAACTGATAGTAAAAGCTACTTTTGCTCAGATGTCACATTTAATTAAATAGAATGCCATACTATCAGACTTCCAAATGGGATTCCATCCAGGAAGAGGCACAGAATCTGCCCTCCTTGCCATCTGGGATGACCAGAAGAACACAGATGACTGCAACATGGTTGTTGCTCTACTTCTATTTGACGTCTCGGCTGCCTTTGACACAGCTGACCATGACACTCTTATAGAAAGACTCCACAAAGCCAGCATAGAGGGAACTGCTCTAGACTGGATTGCGTTCGACCTTTGCAACAGAACTAATGTCAACCATACCCCACCTTTCTCGTCCAAACCGTTCTGCACAAAAGTGGGGGTCCCTTGTAATTTCACCTCACGTTCTATGACTATGCAGATGAGACACAAATACTCCTTCAACTGCAATGCTACAAAGACATTGGAAACTCACTCATTTTCAGTGGTCTTGGATCTGTGGATCAATGGATGATGTGGAGCCATCTGAAATTGAATGCTTCCAAAACTGAATTTTTCACATGTAGCAATTGGAAACATTGTGACCATGTTGCCGGATAGTCTGGGAAACCATCCTAAACTATTGTAGGAGGTAAGAAACCTCAGAATGATGATAGACTCCAAGCTATCAATGAATGCCCAAGTGGACAAACTAGTAAGATCAGCTTTGTTACTATAAAAACTTTGTGACAAATCTTCCCCATTTGGTATTTCCATACAAGGTCCTGGCTACCGTCTCCCTTATTTTGTCCAAACGCGATTACACCAATAGTCTCACCTTTAACAACCATTAAAAGACTACATCAGATTCAGAACGTGGCTACCATACTACTCTTACATATAGAATCACAAGACCCCATCTCCCCTGCATTGAAACCCTTGCATTGGTTACCAGTTGTCAAAAAATCCACATTCAAGCTGCATTGTATCACCCACAAAGTGTTATATGGAATGGGACCACTCTTCATTAGGTATAAAATCACCCAACACATTCAACAAAGGAACATCAGCTCTGGAGTGGCATCTCATTAGAGATGTCATCAGTGATGTCATCAGTGATGTCACTGACCATGTCATGAATAATGTAATATGTGAATTCATCACCAGTGGAGTTACAGTTATTACAGCTAACTATAATGGAGAAATTTCAATGGTTTTGTATGAGTGAAATGTCCAGCTAACTATAACACCCCTAAAACCTTTTTTTCCGTGAATTTCTAAGGTTTTTAAATGATAATTCCTAATTATAACCTGCTTGAAACCTATGGTTTTTTCAGTGAATTTCATTGTTTTTTAAAAATGATAATTCCTAACTATAACCTGCTTGAAACCTATGGTATTTTCAGTGAATTTCGAAGGTTTTTTAAATGATAATTCCAAAGTATAACCTGCCTGAAACCCAAGGTTTTTTTCAGTGATTTTGAAATATTTATTCAATTCCCAGTTTTTAAATCTATTTATTGTTATATTTATTTCATTGATACTGATTTACTAATTTATTTTAAATATATTCATTTTTAGATATCTTGGGCCCGATTCACAGAATTAACTACTACTTTCGGCATTCACAGAATGCACTTACTACTTTTGGTATTCACAGAATAAACTTACTCGTTTCGGTATTCACAGAAGTTATGACTACTAACTTTAGGACTCCTAAATGCCTTCTGTGAATACCGAAAGTCTTAAAATTAAGATTTTTCTCTATTTAGTAGTAGTAAAGTTAGGACTCCTAACTTTAGGATGCCTAAATGCGTTCTGTGAATACCGAAAGTCTTAAAATTAGGATTTTTCTCTATTTAGTAGTAGTAAAGTTATGACTCCTAACTTTAGGATGCCTTTATGCCTTCTGTGAATACCGAAAGTCTTAAAATTAGGATTTTTCCCTATTTAGTAATAGTAAAGTTAGGACTACTAACTTTAGGACGCCTAAATGCCTTCTGTGAATACCAAAAGTCTTAAAATTACGATTTTTCTCAATTTAGTAGTAGTAAAGTTAGGACTACTAACTTTAGGATGTCTAAATGCCTTCTGTGAAAACCGAAAGTCTTAAAATTACGATTTTTCTAAATTTAGTAGTAGTAAAGTTAGTAGTCCTAACTTTACTACTACTAAATAGAGAAAAATCCTAATTTTAAGACTTTCGGTATTCACAGAAGGCATTTAGGCATCCTAAAGTTAGGAGTCCTAACTTTACTACTACTAAATTGAGAAAAATCCTAATTTTAAGACTTTCAGTATTCACAGAAGGCATTTAGGAGTCCTAAAGTTAGTAGTCCTAACTTCTGTGAATACCGAAATGAGTACGTTCATTCTGTGAATACCAAAAGTAGTAAGTGCATTCTGTGAATGCCAAAAGTAGTAAGTTCATTCTGTGAATCGGGCCCAGAATCTTTAAGATTACATTACACATTTTTAATATACATCTTTTTTAAATGTAATATATATATTTTTTATATTTTGAAAAAGATTTTATTATTTTCTGTTTTCTTTATTTTAACAATTTTTTGAGCAGTCCCGCACCCAAATCGTTCCACTCTCGATAGCTGCGCAGAACATTACTACCATTTTACATTTGTTCTGTAAGATGTGTGTAGGGTATGCAATGGGTACATATTTTCATGAGCGATTGCTATGCGACCCGTACGTGACTTGAAGCGCATACTCAACATATACGTATCACGCTGGACTTATTAATATCTAAAACAGGCTCCATTCAGCTAGAGTCGATCCTACCTTGTGACTGGTCAGACCATCACATCATCACTTTCACCATTAAGGAAAAGGTGAAAACGAGCTCAGCCCAACCCACAAGACCAAAAGTGTGGAAAAGAGACCTAATAAAACTTAAGTCCAATACCCTACCGTCCTCCTGTGCCAACCTATTGCTGCCTCCCGCAGGATCTTCTACAGTACACAAGCTCACCAACCACTACCTCTCGACCATGACATCAATAATAGACGAGGTAGCACCTCTGCAACTAAAAAGAGTCTCTTTGAAAAACTCTAAACCTTGGTATAACGGTATACTCAATGAAGATAGGCGCTCTCTCAGAACTGCAGAACGAGCCTGGAGGTCAACACCATCTATCAACCACCTTTTGATTCTCAGGTCAAAGAGAAATGCATATTTCCACAAGATTAAGCGCACCAAAGCCGATTATTTCAGCCTCCAACTAAACCAGGCAAGAAACCGTCCCAAAAAACTCTTTGAGCTGATCAAAACCCAATCTAAGGAAGCACCTCATCGACCACAAGATGTTGAATGCTCGCAGCCAAACTGTGAAGAATTCTCCGCCTTCTTCTCCCTGAAGACCAACACCATCAAAAAAGACCTCCTAAAGGATCTAACCTTATATGCGAGACCGAATACACTTATCTCTCCTGCTCCCAGTACCACGCCAGTCCAACCCCCATCAAAGCCTATTCCTACAAATAATGCAAGCTGGTCATCATTTCCATCCTACTCCGAAGTTGTTCTAGGCAAAATTCTCAGTGCATTGAACCCAGCCAACCACTCCGCTGACCCGCTTCCGGCAAACACAGTCAAAGACCTTACTCCACTGCTTCTACCTCTCTGGTCTAAGATCATAAATAGTTCCCTACAACAAGGATGCATCCCAGACATCCTCAAAGTAGGTCAGGTTTCAGCCATTCTAAAGAAGCCCACAGCAGACCCCACAGACTTAAACAACTATCGCCCAATCTCCAAAATTCCTACACTAGCCAAGTCGCTGGAAAAATGTGTCTACAGCTAACGAAACATATTGATAATTTTGACCTACTCAACAAACACCAATCAAGGTTCCATGCTGGTCACAGCACAGAATCAGCCATGACTCACATCATTGACGATGCGCTGCAAATACTTGACCAAAATGGTTCCTGTTTGCTCATCCTACTTGACCTATCTTCAGCCTTTGATACGTTTAGAAAAGGGAACCTCTTAGACCTCCTGAAACACATCATGGGCCTATGTGGGGCAGTGCTAAGTTGGTTCACTTCATTTTTCCAAAATCGGACACAACAATTCAAAATCAAGAACACCCTGTCCAAACCAGTCCCAGTGACCCTGGGGGTACCGCAAGGATCAGCACTGTCTTCAACACTTTTCAATCTCTTCCTGGAACCTCTAACTGAAATTCTACAAACCTCTAATGTGCAATACCACATGTATGCAGATGATACACAGCTATATCTCAAGATACACTCCCTAGAGGACATCAAACTACTTAACACAGCTCTTAGGAACACCCAAACATGGCTGGCAGAAAATCATCTTAAACTGAACTCCCTAAAGACTGAATTTCTTCTAATAGCCCCGGGGGCTCAAATCCCGAAAATGTAAGATTGGATCAAACATATCACGGCGTTCAACGTACAACCGACCATTGTGGACTCAGTGAAGTCACTTGGAATAACTTTAGACAGTAACCTCAACATGAAAAAACATATCAGCAAAGCTACAAAGGAAGCCAATCTTCAGATAAATACATTTCTGACACTAAAACCCTTCCTACCGCACAGTGACTTTAAGCAGGCAGTACAAGCTCTGGTAATACCCAGAATGGAATATGGTTGTGTCCCCCTTTGTGGCCTGCCCAAAGAATCAACCGCACCCCTTAGAGCTTCAATTAAGGCGGCAGCAAGGCTCATAACTGGATCTAAACGTAGCTCCTGCATTACCCAGACCTTCAACCCCATAACTGGCTACCCCTAGATGTGAGAATTCAGCTGGAAATTGCGTGCGAGATGCACAGAGCCTTACATCAAAAGACCCCCAGTTACCTGGCACAGAAACTGACGATCTCTGGTGGGACCAGATCCTGAAGAAATTCTGAAAAATTACTACTGAACCACAAAAATTCCATAAGAAAAAAACCTATAACAGATCCTTCTCTGGGATGGCACCCAGAATTTGGAATGCCTTACCCCCCAGTAATCAGACTAAACCCTTCCACTACTGCTTTTAAAATCCATCCTCATGGCTAAATACACATGAGTATGGTCTGCTGAATCAAGGTGGTGAAAGGCAACACTCGACCCAATCTTCTCCTCCAGCAAGCACGTCTCCTTCAATCACGCCACAGGACTCCACTGGACGGACCACAACTGCGTCCACTGCAACTTCAGTAAGACCACGACCCACCATCACCAACAACAAGCCCCCCGCAGAAACTGGAACAAAATTACCACCGACCAACTCACCACATTACTAAACCTAAACCCTCCCGCCAAATCATCGGACCCAAATCAAGCTGCCATCAATCTCGCACAAAGGATCACCCACTGCGCTGACGAATTAGCACCCTTGAAATTCCACCACAACAAGCCAGGGAGCAAAAAAGCCTCCAAGTTCAAGTTCAAGTTCAAGGATTTGTATAGCGCACTACTCACCCAGAGGGTCTCAAGGCGCTTGGGGAAGGGGGGTTCAGTTTTTGTCGAATAGCCAGGTTTTGAGTTCTTTTCTGAAGGAGATGTGGTTTTGAGTAAGGCGGAGGTGAGTGGGGAGTGAGTTCCAAGTCTTGGCTGCCAGGAAGGAGAAGGATCTGCCACCCATGGTGGATTTTTGGATGCGCGGGACTGCGGCGAGGGCTTGATTGGACGATCTAAGTTGGCAGGTTGGTGTGCAGAAGGATAGTCGAGTGTTGAGGCATTCGGGTCCTAGTTTGTAGAGGGCCTTGTGTGCATGGGTGAGAAGATGGAATGTAATTCTCTTGTTGACGGGAAGCCAGTGGAGGTCTTTTAGGTGTCCGGTGATGTGATCGTGGCGGGGGATGTTCAATATGAGTCTCGCTGATGCGTTTTGGATGCGTTGGAGTTTTTTCTGTTATTTTGCTGTGATTCCGGCGTATAGTGTGTTGCCATAATCCAGTCGACTCGTGACCAGTGCGTGGGTGACAGTCTTTCTTGTTTCGAGGGGGATCTAGCGGAAGATCTTTTTGAGAATACGAAGTACGTTGAAGCAGGAGGATGAGACTGCATTGTCTGGACATCGAGAGAGAGGAGTCAAGGATGAAGCCCAGGTAGCGTGCGTGGTCGGTGGGTGTGGGTGCTGTGCCCCGGGCGGAAGGCCACCAAGAGTCATCCCAGGCAGAGGGGGAGGGTCCGAGGATGAGCACCTCCGTTTTGTCTGAGTTGAGTTTTAGGCGGCTAAGTTTCATCCATTCGGCTACTTCTTTCATGCCTTCGTGAAGATTGGTTTTGGCGGTGTTAGGGTCTTTGGTGAGGGAGAGGATTAGTTGGGTGTCGTCAGCATAAGGGATGATGTTGAGGTTGTGTTGACGCGCGATGGAGGCGAGTGGTCTCATGTAAACGTTGAAGAGGGTGGGACTGAGTGATGATCCTTGTGGTACTCCGCAGATGACTTCAGTGGCCTCTGAGATGAATGGGGGAAGTCGGACTCTCTGAGTTCTCCCGGCGAGGAATGAGATGATCCAGTCCAAGGCTTTTCCTTGTATGCCAATGTTGCTGAGGCATTGTATAAGGGTGCTGTGGCAGACTGTGTCGAAGGCGGCCGAGAGGACGAAAAGAATGAGGGCCGCTGTTTTTCCGTTATCAAGAAGTGTTCGGATGTGGTCTGTTGCTGCAATGAGGGCGGTTTCGGTGCTGTGTTTGGCTCGAAATCCGGACTGGGAGGGATCGAGGGAGTTGTTGGATTC
Source organism: Lissotriton vulgaris (assembly GCF_964263255.1). Classification (NCBI taxonomy): domain Eukaryota; kingdom Metazoa; phylum Chordata; class Amphibia; order Caudata; family Salamandridae; genus Lissotriton; species Lissotriton vulgaris. The sequence continues at coordinate 1,012,874,956 of NC_141696.1, read as the reverse complement.
AAGGAAGGCGGCGAGCTGGCTGTTGACGGCTTTCTCAATGACTTTGGCAGGGAATGGGAGGAGGGATATGGGTCAGTAGTTTTTAAGTTCGGAGGGGTCTGCTGTGGGTTTCTTCAAGAGGGCGCTGACTTCGGCGTGTTTCCAGCTTTCTGGGAAGGTGGCAGAGTTGAATGAGCAGTTGATGACATCGCGGAGGTGGGGGGCGATGATGGAGTCTGCTTTGTTGAAGATGTGGTGGGGACAGGGGTCAGTTGGTGAGCCAGAGTGGATTGAGTTCATTAGGCGGATGGTGTCTTCGGTGGTGATTGGGTTCCAGGCACTGAGGTTGTTAGTAGGCGGTGTCGGCTCTGGGGGGGATGAGGCGGGTTGTTCGCCAGAAGTGTTCTCGAAGCTGTTGTGAATGTCGGCTATTTTGTTGTAAAAGAAGGAGGATAAAGCATCGCAGAGGTCTTGGGAGGGAGTGATGTCTTTGGATGCTGCAGCGGGGTTGGTGAATTCTTTGACGATGTTGAAAAGTTCCTTGCCGTTGTGGGAGGTGTTGTCGAGACGATCCTTGAAAGCTGATTTCTTGGTGGATCGAATCAGTTGGTGGTGTTTGCGGATGGCCGCCTTGAGGGTGGCCATGTTGTCGGTGGTTGGGTTTTTTCGCCATGTTTTCTCTAGGGTGCGGCATAGCTTCTTGGATCTTTTAAGATCATCATTGAACCATGGAGCTTTTTTGCTGCTTGAGTTGATCTGGTGCTTTTTCAGGGGTGCTGATTCGTCAGCGCTGTGGGTGATCCATTGCTTGAGTTTGGTGGCCGCTTGGTTTGGGTCCAGTGAGAGGGTGGGAGGGTTTTAGTTCAGTGATGTGAGGAGTTGGTCAGAGGTGATTTTATTCCAGTTTCTCCTAGGGATAGGTTGTGGGCGGTTGTGGGTCAAATTGGTTTTGTAGCTGAAGTGAACACATCTGTGGCCTGTCCAATGGAGAGCTGTGGTGCGGTCGAAGGATATGAGCTTGCTGGAGGTGAACATAGGGTCGAGCGTGTGTCCGGCTACATGGGTCGGGGTATCCACAAGTTGTTTGAGTCCGAGATTAGCCAGGTTATCCAGAAGGGAGTTGGTGCTGCTGTCGTGTTTATTTTCAAGGTGGAAGTTGAGGTCTCCTAAAAGAATGTAGTTCTCGGAGGCGAGGGCATGTGGGCTGACGAAGTCTGTGATGTCATCGCTGAATTGAGTGAGGGTTCCTGGGGGCCTGTAGATGAGGGTGCCTCTAAGTGTGGTCCTAGGGTCGGTGTGGATCTGGAAGTGGAGATGTTCGGCGGTTGCAAGATTATCGTCTGAACTAGTCGTGATTTTGATGGTGTTCCTGTGGATGATGGCGATGCCTCCTCCTGTTTGGTTGGTGCAGTCTTTTCGGGTGATCTTGTAAGCGTCCGGGATGGCTATAGCGATGTCGGGTGCTGATGAAGTGTTCATCCATGTTTCTGTAAGGAAGGCGATGTCCGGTGTTTGGAGGAAGTGGATTCGGTGAGGGTCCAGAGGCAGGAGAACTTGCAAGTGTGACAGGCGAATGGGCCGTGGGTATGTCCTGGGGTGGCTTTGCAGCATTGAGGTGTGCGTCCGGGGGTTGAGGGCAAGGAGAGTTGCGGTATCATATGTGAATCTAGTGGGCTGGGTACGGCGGGGGCCAGGGGTTCTGGCGCTGGGCGCGGTCCGGGCGCGGACGGGCGTAGACGGGCTTACCTTTGGCGCACCTTCGGCGCTCATGGGGCGCGACCGCTGCACGTGAATGCTGCGCGGATATGCATCTGTCATAAGTGGATAGTGGAGGGGGAGGGGCGAGGGAGGGTCAGCTGGGAAGGCGGGAGCGGGGTGGAGACCCGGGCAGGGCGACACAACAACAACAACAACAAAATGGCCGGCGGCCTTACACGGAGCAAGCAAATACACTTGAGTCAGCACAAATGGTTAAGCACAATGACACAGTGCAATACGGCAATAATAATGCAAAGCAGCAATACAAATCGGCAATTTCAGAATAATGCAAGGCAGCAATACAAATCGGCAATTTCAGTAAGAGCAGCGGGGGTGCGCCATGATAATGCAAAGCAGCAATACAAATCGGCAATTTCAGTAAGAGCAGCAGAGGTGCGCTATGATACCAAGCTGTGAGGCGATGCAGGTCAGGGAGCAGCGTGGGGGAGCGACCGCGTCTGCAGAGAGCAGGACGGTCACAGCGCGATCTAGTGAGAGCCGCTCAGATAGTCTTAGTGGGAGGGAGGGTCAGCTGGGAAGGCGGGAGCGGGGTAGAGACCCGGGCAGGGCGACACAACAACAACAACAACAAAATGGCCGGCGGCCTTACACGGAGCAAGCAAATACACTTGAGTCAGCACAAATGGTTAAGCACAATGACACAGTGCAATACGGCAATAATAATGCAAAGCAGCAATACAAATCGGCAATTTCAGAATAATGCAAGGCAGCAATACAAATCGGCAATTTTAGTAAGAGCAGCGGGGGTGCGCTATGATAATTCAAAGCAGCAATACAAATCGGCAATTTCAGTAAGAGCAACGGAGGTGCGCTATGATACCAAGCTGTGAGGCGATGCAGGTCAGGGAGCAGCGTGGGGGAGCGACCGAGTCTGCAGAGAGCAGGACGGTCACAGCGCGATCTAGTGAGAGCGGTTCAGATAGTCTTAGTGGGAGGAAGGGTCAGCTGGGAAGGCGGGAGTGGGATGGAGACCCGGGCAGGGCGACACAACAACAACAACAACAAAATGGCCGGCGGCCTTACACGGAGCAAGCAAATACACTTGAGTCAGCAAAAATGGGTAAGCACAATGACACAGTGCAATACGGCAATAATAATGCAAAGCAGCAATACAAATCTAGAATTTCAGAATAATGCAAGGCAGCAATACAAATCGGAAATTTCAGTAAGAGCAGCGGGGGAGCGCTATGATAATGCAAATTAGCAATACAAATCAGCAATTTCAGTAAGAGCAGCGGAGGTGCGCTATGATACCAAGCTGTGAGGCGAGGCAGGTCAGGGAGCAGCGCAAAAGAATTGCCACACCCTTGAGAAAGCCTGGCGAAAAAACCCAACCACAGACAACATGACCGCCCTCAAGGACGCCACCCACAAACACCACCAGCTGATCCGATCCACCAAGAAATCTGCATTCAAGGATCGACTCGACAACAACGCCCACAATAGCAAGAACTATTCAGCATCGTTAAAGAGCTCACCAATCCCAGCGCCGGATCCAACGACATCACTCCCTCTCAAGACCTCTGCGACTCTCTAGCCTTTTTCTTCCACAACAAAATCGCTGACATACATAACAGCTTCGGTGACCAGCCCACCCCCCTTACCACCGAACTGAAGCCCCCCACCACCACCCTTTGTGCCTGGAACCCAATCAGCACCGAAGACACCATCCGCTTGATGAACTCTATTCACTCTGGATCACCAACCGACCCTTGCCCCCATCACATCTTCAACAAGGCCGACTCCATCATCGCACCCCATCTCCGAGATTTCATCAACTGCTCCCTCAACACCGCCACCTTCCCGGAAAGCTGGAAGCATGCCGAGCTCAGCGCCCTATTGAAGAAACCTACAGCAGACCCCACTGAACTTAAAAACTACCGCCCCATCTCGCTCCTCCCTTTCCCTGCCAAAGTCATAGAGAAGACCGTCAGCAGTCAGCTCGCCAGCTTCCTCGAGTCGAACGGCTCACTCGACCCCTCACAGTCCGGCTTTCGAGCCAAGCACAGCACCGAGACCGCCCTCATTGCAGCCACAGACGACATCCGAACACTACTCGACAATGAGGAAACAGCTGCCCTCATCCTACTGGAGCCTCTCCGCAGCAATTGACACGGTATGTCATAACACCCTATTACAACGCCTCAGCAATGTCGGGATTCAAGGAAAAGCATTGGATTGGATCATCTTGTTCCCCGCCGGAAGAACCCAAAGAGTCCGCCTCCCCCTTTCAGATCAGAGGCCACCAAAGTCATCTGCGACGTACCACAAGGATCATCCCTCAGCCCCACCCTCTTCAACGTCTACATGAGCCCCCTCGCATCCATCGCACGCCAGCACAACCTCAACATCATCTACTACGCTGACGACACACAGCTGATCCTCACCCTCACCAAAGACCCAAACACCGCCAAAACCAACCTACACGAAGGGATGAAAGACGTAGCCGAGTGGATGAAGAACAGCTGCTTAAAACTAAATTCAGACAAGACGGAAGTCCTCATCCTAGGACCATCCCTCTCCGCATGGGACGAATCATGGTGGCCACCGGCCCTGGGCAGCGCGCCCAAACCAACAGACCATGCTCGCAACCTGGGATTTATTCTAGACTCCTCCCTCTCGATGACCAGACAAGTCAACGCCATCTCATCATCATGCTTTAACATCTTACGTATGCTCAAAAAGATCTTCTGATGGATCCCCACCGAAACAAGAAAGATGGCCACCCAAGCACTTGTCACAAGCCGACTGGACTACGGAAACACCCTCTACGCCGGAACTAAAGCCAAACTACAGAAAAAACTCAAACGCATTCAGAACGCCTCCGCCCGACTCATCCTAGACATACCCCGCCACAATCACATTCCCGGCCACCTGAGAGACCTTCACTGTCTCCCCGTTAACAAGAGAATAACATTCCGTCTCCTCACCCACGCACACAAAGCCCTCTACGACCTAGGACCCGAATACCTCAACACACGCCTGACCTTTTACACCCCCACCCGCCAATTACGATCGTCCAATCAAGCCCTCGCCGCAATTCCACGCATCCGAAGAGCCACTATGGGAGGAAGATCTTTCTCCTACTTAGCGGCCAAAAACTGGAACTCTCTCCCCACCCACCTCCTTCTTACACAGAACCACCTCTCCTTCAGAAAACAACTCAAAACTTGACTATTTGATTAGTAGCCAACCCCCCCCCCTCTCAAGCGCCTTGAGACCCTCTGGGTGAGCAGTGCGCTATACAAATCTCAACTTGACTTGACTTGACTAGTTGCGTGCTGCGTGTACGCACCCAACTGGATCCCATGTGACCAAAAAAAAGAGATTTCATTGGTTTATAACACTTACTGTTCTAACTATTGAAAAATACCACCCATTTCAATTACTCTTCTTAGACCTTCCTTACGAGAAGACCTATCCTGAAAAGAACGTTGCTGTTTTGTTCAATGGAAACCTGAACTTCCTTTTTTGGATTAAAAAATGGCTACACCACTGCAAGAATCATCTGATTCTGATGATGTTGTTACTTAACAATTTGTACCAGAACCTCATCCCCCCAAAAGATACACATCCATCGTATGGAAATGTTTTACTTTTCCAGAGGGGTAAATGAAATGTAATGCCACCAAAGTAACATGCAAGATTTGCCAGGCAGTACTGTCCAGAGGAGATCCTAACAAGAAATACTCCTGTGGCACTGCTAGTATGCGCAAGCACCTCCAATCCATGCATCCTGTCAACTATGTTCACGAAGAATGTAGAAGACTGTGCCAAAATATACCCCCACCACCAGCAATACCTAGTATCTCTGCAGCATTACCTTCAACATCACGACCAGACATACTTCCCCAATTTTTGAAAGTTAGAATGCACTGCTTGAAGTGCAATCATTTAATTTGTTATGAGGAGCAATCAGTAGACCTAATTTGCAGAGCAATTGATAACCATCAATGCTAGTTTTTTTATTCCTTCAAAGTTCATGGTTTTGTTCGTCCTGTTGACTTTTTTTCTTTCTAAAAATAAAAATAAAAATATGAAGGTACAAAAAACAAAAAAAAGTTCCTTTCAGAACTAACTACTCGGGTTAAAGAAAGAGTTAAAAGTATATGCTAGTGTGTAAAAGTTTGCATAAATGTATACATACTGCATAATTGAGTAAAGAACGCATTTGTCATATATGGTGAATGTATACCTGCAGAACTATAAGGAGGTGCTGTAGCATGACACTGTAAGCTCTTTAGGTACAGCATGATTTGCTACTTCCGCTGGACAGAGATGCAACATATGTACATAAATATGTTGGAAGTCTGTCCTTCCCTCTGCACTGCTGTTTAAACTACAGGCATGTGGTGATAAATGCACCCTTGCACCATGGTGCAACAATATCTGTGTTGTGTGGAGTTTGATTTTTGTGCAGGAACACACACCTTCCTGCACAAAAACAATCAGTGAAGGCATTTTTTCCTACAATGTATGCTGTGCATTGTAGCGTATATTGTAAGAGAAAAATGAGGAGAAATGAAACTAATTGTACAGCAGATTTACAAGCTGTCTGCGCCACCAGTACGTCACTTTTTGTGATGTGCTGGTTGCGCAGGTGGCTCCTCCATATTTACAAGGAGAGAAAAAGTTACCCTGCGTGTAGGGGGTCGTGCTGGGGGTAGTGTTTTAAGGTTTAGGATAGTGCAGTGGTGTTCATGTACTGTAAGGAATAGTGTTTTAGGGTTTAGGGTAGTGCAGTGGTGTTTATGTACTGTAGAGGTTCATAGTGGGGGTAGTGTTTTAGGGTTTAGGATAGTGTGGTGGTGTTTGTGAAGTGTAGGGGTTGTGCTGGGGGTATGTAATAACATTACACTATGACCACCGTAAGCACAATTATCAGTAGTAACCACCAAAAAATTCCAGGTGAAGTTATCAGCAGAATGCTAGGAAAAAGTTTATCAATATTAAATGCTTCTAATCAAGTAAAATTCAAATCATCACATGCAGTGTGCAACAAATGGTATTACCACAGCACTAAGTCTCCACAACTTACATTTAAAGTGGATAAACATGTTTCATGTGACAGATCCATAGGCCAACGCTGCAGCTTCCACATGTTTCAACACCTTCCAAATACTTAGCAAGACCTTCAAATAGACCCACCCCCCAAATCAAGGAAGACCATCACCCAAGCACACATCACCAGCAGTCTGGACTACGGGAATGCCCTCTATGCCGGAATCAACAGATCTCTACTCCACAAACTTCAGACTGTCCAGAATACCGCTGCCAGACTCATACTCAGCATTCCAGGACAAGACCACATTACCGAGAATAAATGAGCACTCCACTTGCTCCGCGTCGAAAAAAGAGTGGCTTTCAAGCTGCTCACACACACCTATAAAGCCCTCCACAACACTGGACTCCAATACCACAATCTCCTTCTACACCCTCAAAAGAAACTTCTACTCTGGTGACCAGGCCTTGGCCGAAATTCTCTGTATCCACAGAACCAGACAGGAGGCACACTCTTCTCCTACATCATGGCCAAGACCTGGAATGAACTCCCCCTTAGCATCAGATGAACTCCCACACTCAAAGCATTCAGGAAGTCCCATAAGACCTAGCTTTTCGAATCACCAAAGCCGCACACATCCCCCCACATACTCCCCCAGCGACTGTAAACCCTCACAGGTGAGTACTGCGCTCTATACATCCCTAATTGATTAATTGATACACCACCACAGTGTGTGCTTGAGTTTTATCAACAGGCCCTGCCATTCATTTGACTGTCTGTAACTCTTAAAGTTAGTGAAATGACCAGTACTACCTTCTTTAATACACACATAATCTGTGAGATTGGCTTGGTTTGGCTTCACCTCTGAGAGCTACTTTCAGAGTGCTGGTGAGCTACCAGTAGCTCCCGAGCAACTAATTGCAAACAACTGGTATGTATAGAGAGGGGGTAATTGTAGTCTTGAAGCACAAATGTGAAGGTTATTATACCACTACATGCATAATACATAGCACTTTGAATCACTCCATTCCCTAAAGTCTGGTTCACTGCAAGGGTACATGCTTACTGACTGAATTATTACATTAATGTAAGTAAAGATACTGGGTGAATTCTTAATCAGTTGATTTTTACATTAGTGAATGAATTACTGCATGGTACTGAAGGACTCATTTTGAAATTGCAGCAGCAGTCAAACTGTGTTTGCTGGAGTATATAGACAGTGATTGGAGAATTGTAGGCCTAAAGCACAAGTGTGAAGGTGGTTACAGCACTACATGAATAATGCATAGTAGTTTGAAACATTGCATACCCTACAGACTGGCTTACTGCCAGAGTGTATGTACTTATGTAACTGCAAACACATAAACCAACCAAATCATTCTCTCTCAATTTTACCAAATGGACACTTATTCATATTGTGATTCTACACAAATAACAGTATCCCTTGCAGTGTATAAAGAAAGATTTTTTTTTAGATAAATAAATGTATTAAAACTTGTAGGTATGGAATTAAATAAATTAATACTCGGATATAATTTAGAATACTCAAAGTTTAATAGAGAGTATCTCTGGCATGGGATGCTGGGAAACTAGGGGTTTAGGGTAATGAAAAATAACAAAAAAAGCTACCTGAAAGATAAGTCGAAAAAAAAGGGGAATTAATATTAATACTGGTAATAAAAGAAAAGTAACCTATAAAAATGCTTTAATAAGAAACACAAATTTAAATAAAACATTTTAGAAATTATACGAAAGTTTAAAAGTATGGGAAGAGGCACGGTTACATAAACACATGACGCACTAAAACACTGGAAATGAGAACACCTGTCAACTGAAAAACGTGACTTAAAAGTGGGAGGAGCAATAAATTGATCCCATAGACTGTTAACATAACCAAAAAGTATATAAACCACACCCGTGGGATGATCAATTTAGTTTCAGAGAATCAATACTTGCGAAGAAACTATGAGCAAGGTAATAATTCGGGCTGTGGAAGCATCTTGAGAATGTCTTTAATTTCCTCAGAGGGAACATATTGTTAATGTATATTTAAAATACATAAAACATTATGTCCCCTCCAGAGGAGTTGAATGAATTTCTACGCAGGAAGGAAATAATATTGAACTGAGGTAAATTACGTAAATGGGTATATGTTTGATATTTTTTAAAAAGAAAGCAAAAATATTTAAATGATTATAAAATGTAGTATGTTTAATTTGAAATGGAATATAAGAAAGAACTATTACAAGAATTATAAGTTAATTAAGGAATTACTATGTGCAAGTTAATGATTAGGAACAATGTAACCATCCTCACTTTATCTTTCATTTCCACAGAAGGATCATATTGTTAATGTATATTTTAATTTACATTCAACTTTATGATTCTTCAAGTGGACTTGGATGACTTTCAACAGAGGATTTTATTTTTTTTAGTATGCAAGTATTTCTTAAAGATTGAAAAATTTAGTATAAATAACCTTTCGACACAAGTAGACATTTCTTTGCAGTAAAGTAGAATACTCTTTATCTTCTAGAGTGAAAATGGGTTAAATGGGTTAAAAGTATTTATATTGAGTAGTGCTTTTAACAATTTTCACTCGTGAAAAATCTTCACAAGCACTTTTTTCGACAATTTAATATAATTGTGTCTTCAAATGTTAATGTGAATATTAATTCTTTCAATTTTTAAAAATGATTGTAAAATGTAAATATGGCATGAAATGTACAATAAAAAAAAGAAATATGAAGTAGTGAGGGAGTGTTTGTCGCAGTAAAAAAAGCCCTAACATTAAAAAAAAGATGATGGGGCAACACTTATATAATGTAAACTTAAGAAATTAGTGTTAATGATAAAATAAAAGAAATGTGGCCCAACGCGTGATACCAATGAATGAAAACAAAAATTTCATTTTACCCGTGTGATGAAATTTGGCAAAAGGGTAGAGTTCAGTTCACAGATTACGCTTTTTGTTAAATTGTGTAAATTCCTTCAGTAGTTTCTGAGAAAATGTAAAGTAAAATCATAGATATATCTATAGACGAAGTACCGTACGAGTACTGTCTGAGGACAGTGTGCGTACCATTATGAGCATGAGCTGCATGCTAATTTGCTGTCAACTGTCTGTCAACACTCCAAACCAGGAAGTGTTGGCAGCCATCTTGTGCCTCGGGAAAGCCATGAAAGAAACACGAAAAATACGCAAAGGGGGCATGGTTGAAACACCCTGACCCCGTAGGCCTGCATTTTATTTTTTTAAATCGCGGTGTACGCGCAATGTACGCGTATGCTGTGTGACAGAAGAAAAAACCTGAAGCCCGCCTTATTGTTAATTAGCCCCCGGGGGCCAAATCCCGGGGGAATGTTTTTATTTATAATGGGTGGCCCAGAGGGGGTCCCACTCCTCTGACCAGGCCTTGGCCAAAATCCTCTGTAAAGAGATAACCAGACAAGAGGCACACCATTGTTGTACATCATGGCCAAGACCTGGAAAGAACTCACCCTCAGCATCAGATGAACCCCACACTGAAAGCATTCAGGAAGAGCCATAACACCTGCCTTTTCGAATGACGAAAGCTGCACAAATCCCCCCCCACATACTCCCCCAGCGCTTGGAAATCCTCACAGGTGAATAGTGAGGTCTATACATCTCTAATTGATTAATTCATACACCACCACAGTTTGTGTTTGAGTGTTATGAACAGGCCCTGCCATTGCTTTGGCTGCCTGTAACTCTTAAGGGTCATGAAATGAGCAGTACTACCTTCTTTAATATACACAGAATCTCTGAGATTGGTTTGGCTTCACGTCTGAGAGCTAATTTTAGGGTGCTGGTGACCTACCAGTAGTTCCGGAACTAGTAGTTGGAGACTCCTGGAATATATAGTGAGTGGGGAATTACACCACAAAATGCATAATACATTGTACTTTGAATCAGTGCATTCCCTAAAGCCTGCCTCACTTAATGAGTACATGCTTACTGAGTGAATTATTAAATTAATATACGGTAATAAAGAGAATTAAAAAAAGTTACAAAAAAATAGAATAATAAGCCGAAAAAAGGGGAATGAGTATTAATACTCCTATTAAAAAAAATAGTAACCTATAGAAATGCTTTAATAATAAAAACAAGTTTAAATAAAGCATTTTAGAAATTATACGAAAGTTAAAAAGTATGGAAAGAGGCACATTTACATCAACAAGTGACATGCTAAAACAGAGAAATGAGAACACCTGTCAACTGAAAAACGTGACTTAATAGTGGGAGGAGCAATAAATTGATCCCATAGACTGTTAAGTAACAAAAAAGTATATAAACCACATCCGTGGGATGATTAGTTTCGTTTCAGAGAATCAATACGGCGAAGAAACTACGAGCAAAGGAATAATTCGGAAATGCAGAAACATCTTCACATTATCTTTCATTTCCTCAGAGAGTACATATTGTTAATGTATATTTAAAAATAAATATTACTGTATGTACTTTCCAGAGGAGTTGGATAAATTTCTACAGAGGATGGAAACAATATCGAAGAGAGGTAAATTATATGAATGGAAATATAGGTTATTTAATGAATTAGTACGTGCAAAGTATTGATTAGGAGCAATATCATAATCTTGAATTTATCTTTCATTTTCAGAGAGGAATCATATTGTTAATGTATATTTTAATTTATATTAAACTGTATGATCCTTCAACTGGAGTTGATTGTCTTACAACCGACAATTGCTTTTTATCAGTATGCAAGTATTTCTTTAAGATTAAAAAATGTACTAAAACCTAAACTCTTTATCTTCTAGAGTGAAATTGGGCTAAAAGTATTTATATTAAGTAGTGCTTTTTGCAAACTTCACTCGTGAAGAAGAGGAGGATTATCTTCAGAAGCACTTTTTTGAAAAAAAGTAATATAATTGTGGTTTAAAATATCATGATTGTTAAATGTAATAATGACATGAAATGTACATAAAAAAGAAAGATGAAGTAGTGAGGGAGTGTTTGTCGTAGCACTTCTATTCTACTTTATCTGAAAGTAAAAGAAGCCCAAACATTTATAAAAAGCTGATGGGGCAACACTGGTTGTAGAATGCGTGATACTAATAATTGTAAAATAATTTTAGCATTTCACCCATATGATGAATATGAAAGACTCAATAAAAATATTTTGAAAACATGAGCATTTTTCTTTCAAGGATGGTTTGAAAGTTATACATTTTATAAAAGAACATAGTACTGCACGCTAAAGGAGAAGAGTCAGCACAATTATGATAGAATAGAAAATAGAATAATGTTTTTAAATACTTTTACAGTCAACAAACTCGTAAGCAGAGTACACAGTTTAAGTTAAAAGCATCCTACCACAACTAGTTTTTGAAACGCATAGTAAAATAAAGTGCATCACAAAATGGGCTATATACATGGTGACTGTATTGTAACGTCACATAGAAAAAAGAAAGCCAATCAAAATTAGCATGAGGAAGGTAGACGTAAGTACTCAACAGCCAATCAAATTTTCTTCAAAATCTGCGCAAGGAAAGGGATTGGTCGGTAATACGTTTTCTTACAATGCTTCACAACCAATCAAAAAGAGGTGTTGAAAGTTTCTGTTTTTAACATACGAGTAAATGAGATATCTTTGCATGTACACGCAGCGAGAGGGAATTATTAAAGATGATTTGGTTTTGCAAGACCCCGAAAGGCTTGTTCCTGAATAAGTAAACACTTCACTGCCAGAACCCATTGAATAATTATCCAGGCTCTCAAGTCTAAACACGTCAGAAATCATCTCTCATCACTTTCTCTTCTTTTTACTGTATTGTGTGTGGCAGCCTGCGTGACCCTATGCCCCAGAGCCCTCGAAGCCCCTGGAGACTGCCACGCCCCAAGACCAGCTCCTGCAGTGTCCAGGAGCCGGGCGGCCCCCTCCAAACATTTAAAAGCCCCGGGGGGAGGTGTAAATAATCGAGACTGAATATGTTGGTACAGCCCACTGTGCTTACGCTACCAGGAAAACACAACAACACTATATGGCCCAGTTTTCCATTGTAGTGATTTCTTAGTTCCAGGTCTAGTTGTCAGATCGGCACACACAGTCCCTCATGGCTGGTATACACCCATACCACACCCATCCAGTGCATCCGTCACTACACGCCTAATCCTATCTATAAAAAATACGGAGCGTACAATGCCCCCACGGTCCCGCCGACTCCTCGTGTCCTTCTGGAGCCGGCTTTGCTTTTACACATGGGGAGAGGCTAAGTTGCATGTGGAAATGCAATCTTGTTTGGATTTTGAAAGTGAGAACAGATTTCACTGTTGTGTCTTTCAAAGTTCAAACTAAGTTTGCTATGGGAGGACGGGAGCCGTAAGACATCCGCCCTCTCATAGCAAACAGCAGTTTCCCGGGGGTAGGCACCCCGGGACACTGTAGGAACTAGCTCTGAGCGTGGTGGTCTCCAGGGCTCTCTGGGGCACCAGGCGGAGGGCCACCGAGCCCCTTTCACACAATACAGAAATCTCCGGGGGGTGGTTGTGAAGCACTTATAAATTCAGTCAGGCACTCTCCTTGCAGAACTATATTCATCCACTCAGTACCTAAGTACTCATGCATTAAAACAGGCTTTAGGCCATAGACTGCTTCAAACCTCTATACACTATGCATACAGTCTTTCATGCACCTGCAAACTTGTCTATTATACCTTCAATTTCCCAGTCTGTATCTTTACACTTCCAGAAAAACTCTGTGATTGCTGATTCAGTATTGTACTGAGCCATTCAGCAGAATGTCCTGATCTATATGGGGTGTGCTAAAAAAAAAGCTCAGGCGCTCTCGTTGCAGAACTGTAATCATCCAGTCAGTACCCAAGTAATAATGGAGCTAAGAAGACCTTAGGCCATGGACTGCTTTAAACTCCTATAGACTTTGTAGTAACTCATTGATCAGTGTGCAGTAATCCATTCACTACATTAAAACACTAATGGGCAGATGTACAATAACTGGCACATCCACAGGGATATGCCAGCTATTGTGCACTGAGACATCACAACCATGGATGCACTGTATTTACAATGTGGTGCACTATGGGGCAAAAACGGCACAGATATGTGATGTATCTGTGCCGTGAAGGCGGCGCATTGCTTGAGTTGCATTGCAAGCGCAACGCATCTCCAGCAATGCTCTGGGGGCTCTATGCTCAGAATGCTGAGTCAATCCTTACGCCTGCTTCAAGCAAGTGCAGGGTTTTGACGCAGCATGAGCTCAAAAGTGACAAAGTGAAATCTTGTAGATTTCACTCAGCTACTTTTAGGAGGTTCTTCTGCGCCGGAACGCCCCCCTCCCCATCCCCCCGTGTAGGAATGTCTTCTGGTACAGTAATTTACAATACCTCCCACATGCATCATATTGTTAATACCACACACCATGACGCATTTTTTTAACCACTGCTGCGTCAGAAAGGTGATGCAATAGTAGTGTAAAAGAGGAAGAAGGAGGTTGTAAATATACCCCTAACACTTACAAATTCACCCAGGCAGTTTCACCAGCAGTGTAAAGGGAAGAATAGACTTGCAACATATTTATGTACATATGTTACATTGAAGTGCTTTGAAAGTACTACAGTATACTATAAGTAAAAACCTTATAGATTTATGCTGTAGCACTTCCTTATAGTTCTGCACTTTCACATTCACCATACACTACTATTGTATTCATTCATTCATTTATGCACTACACATTCAATCAGACAACGTTTTACACACTATTATAGAAATATAGCTCTTTTTTTGACCAGTGAAGGTAGTTCTGACAAGAACTGTTTTTTTTGTCTTTTTAGTTTTGTATTTATTTTTTATTTTTTGAACAATTTTTTTTTAAAATAAACAAATGAAACTGGAATCAAAAAAATGTGGAACAGCAAGAAAACAGTAAAAAAAAAAGTATTGCCGTGGACAACGGTGATCCCGTTTCCTGAGGTCAATAGGTTGGTCCCCATAGCCTAATAATTAATCGCAAAATGTGGAACGAATAGTCAGATCTGCAAAATCTGGTTGTATGTTTGCATGCGCACTGCTCGGCAAAGGTGGTGGTGTAATTGATGTGCTGGGAACAGCAGCTTGACACTCCTCCTGCAACCTTTGTGTTGCAACTCTGGCGTAGTTGTTCGGGTACAGATTCTTCACATGGCGCACCATGCTTGCTCTCCCGAATGAGTATTTTATGTTGGGGTCACCCCTAGAGAGAGTAACCTCACACATTTTACAGGTCACTTTGGGAGCGTTGACCTTTATATCCCCTTCAGGAAATGTAAAAAAGTTCCAAATAGCAGCTTCCTTCCTCTTCCTTTGAGGCTGCTCAGGTAGAAGTTCTTCATTGGAGGATTGTTGAGAAGAAGAGTCAACAAATTGAGCCATGGTGATTTTTTTTTCTAAATGACTAAGGCTCCACAGAAGAGATGCTGCTCCTGAGAAATTCAAAGTAGACTGATTAAAATGGGAGGGGGTCTTTGAACATTTGGAATAGGAAGTGTTATGAACCATTCAAATCTGTTCTTTGAAAGTCACATGGCTTTGCATACATTTACGGGGCGCTTACGGTGATCTTACGGTGCGAGTACGTACGACGTAGCAGCGCGATTTGTGTTATTGCTTTTAAAAGTAATATACGCTTATTAAAAGTAAAAACAAAACTTAACTAATTACTGAATAGGTTGTTGTAACTGGTATTGGTATCTCCATTTTTTGAACATTTTAGTTTCTATTTTTGAATGTGTGTATCAAAGGTTATATTACGCTGAGAGGAGGTCTGCCACTCTTTCACAAGGATGATGTCATCAGTGATGTCATTTGAGATGTCATCAGTGATGTCATGAGTGATGTCGCTGACCATGTCATGAGTGATGTAATATGTCACATCATCAGCAGTGCATTGCGGGCGTGAGAGTTATAGTTAGCTGAACTAACTATAACGGGGGAATTTCAATGGTTTTGTATGAGTGAAATGTCCAGCTAACTATAACATGTGTGAAGCCTATGGTTTTTTTCAGTGAATATATATATATATATAAATATATATATATAAAAACAAAACTCATTTAAAGTACAACAACACTTGAAAGCCAGAGTTTATTTAATGCCTATTTAATCTATATATACAAACTTCCGATGTGTATATATATACCTCCCACGTACTTATGTATCTATATCCGTATTACTTTTGGATCTATATATTTATTTATTTTACCTATTTATTACTTTTCCTCTAATTCAGCATATCCAATGTACTATCCTATTGTTCACCCAATACCAATCTCAATATATATTTTAGCTCAACTCTCTTACTCATCTCAAACCTCTTTCTACTACTCTTTCCAATCTACTAGCCTATTTCTCACCCTATACCTCTATCAATATATCCGTTACTTCCACTCTCTCATTCATTCTAAACCCCATACTGCTACTATGATCCCCAAAATAATCTGTTCGAGGCTCTTCCCTACTCCACCCCTCCTTGTGTCATCTCCTACCTCTTTTTACTATTTCGATCACCCAAAACAAGCCTTTCTGAACCCTCCCTATGCCTCTCAACCCTCCACCTCCCTTTTGCTCACACCACTACATCTCCCTATTACTCATTCGAAGCCTCCTCCTACTGCTATGAGCTCCGAAAAAAAAGCCAAAAAAAATCATATTTCTTCCCTTCTATCCCTCCACTATCCTTTTCAATAAAAAAAACAGACTAGCATGTCCACAGCTCAAAATTATTTCATATTTCATTATACTAATTCACCATCTATCCTTTATGAGTTCAGTAGTAGCGTGCTACTCGCCGAAAAAGCACTTCAACACCTCATCAGGGGTAACAAGCGCTCTACAAATGCAAACCATTTTACCTCTTCTACCCTTTCGCTATCCTTCTTAATCCAAATAACTGACTTACATAGCCACCACTAAAATTACATTCATATTTCACTATACTAATTCACCACTAACACTGTATGGGTTCCAGAGTAGCGTGCTACTCACTCGAAAAAGCCCTTCAAATTCCCATCAGGGTAGCAAGCGCTATAAAAATTCAAACCTTTTTCCCTTCTCTATCCCTCCATTATCCTCCTCAATCCAAATAACTGACTGATTTCAGGTGTTGCCTATATTTATTTCTGTGGCTTCATCTTTTCTTGTGAACATGATTTCAATGTAACCGAGTCCTTCGTTCATGTCAATCAGTTGATTTTGGTCTTCTTCGTTTTGGAAGTCTCTATTACTAAACATTAGCTACTCTTAATGGCTGTGTGCGCTGAGGCCAAGTATTGGTCATATATCCAGCATAAGTTCATAAAATTGTGTAGTACAAGGTTAGGGTAAGAGTGGTAAGACAGAAAACATGGCCAACCTTTGCTATCAGAGACATTTTTTTTCAAAATTGCTCAGATATAATGTCGAGGACATGGACGAAACTGTAAGCATGAGAAAGTATGATAACTGCTCCTGAACAAATTGCCAGCAGTGGCTCATCAAAAAAGGCAGCGGAACGTCACCCCACTGCTTGACTCAGAGCCAGCAAATGAAAAATAAAATGATGTTATAGCATCATTTTATTTTTCATTGCCGGCTGTGAGCCAGCGATGTAGGGAGCGGTGGTGATGGGGCATGGGAAAGGGAAGAGGAGTGCTATGTGCACTCCCTAAGTGAGGATATGTGTTATGGCCAGCCATCTCAGGCTGACCAAAACACATATGCGCATGTAGGTTTTTCCAGCCCAGCTGTATTGAGCAGCGGGGCATTAAAAACTCCACAGGCTCCTTGACCTGAGCAGAGTGTCTTTTCAGCCTGCTCAAGACAATCTCTGCACTGCTCTGCAGGACAGGGATTGGATTGGAGTCTGTCCTAGGGGCTCTGGGGATCAGGAAGAGGAGAGGATGTGCGACGTGGTAAGCAGCTGGCGGATTGAGGAAAGTCACCACCTTTTATTTGTGGCGGCCACCACTGCAAAGGTCCCAATTTGCAAAGTTGTTTATGTACACCTAGGTTTAAAGCTGTACATAGTTCGATTTACACATCTTCCACAAAAGCATATCTGTCAGGCTCCTCTATGTGATTACTGGGTGTGTTAAATATCACCCTACCCAGAATCCTACCCCTGCGTAATCAGGACTATGCAAAGGGATCAGAAAACACCAATCCACTGATAACCAGGGCCTATGAGTGATACAGTTGCCTGATTAATTATATGGTTATTCAGTTTTATAGAAAGTCCATCTTAATTTTAATCATGAAACAACTGAAAGCTACCTTTAGTCCCAGAAGTGTTTATTCTGTATTTAATGTTATTGCCTTAGGGTAGCAGATGTTTCGTCAAATATTGATTTGGTGTGTACAACTATGCTGGTAAATAACATCAACTATTAAATATGATGGCTCTTCCCCAATCCAAGTCTTTATGTGAGATAAGCCTTTTGCATCAAACCTAGCAAAGAACAAGAGAATTAAACCACTTTTATAAGTCCATAATGACTTAACAGGAATCTTGGGCCCATGTAACCCTTGCGTGTACTGCTGCATAATACGTTGTCACAGCTGCCCACTTATGAAAGAGGCTGTTTCTGATCAAATTCAGGTGTGATAAATGTACATGTTCTGCATGAGACTTTTCATTGGATAAACATTTCTGCTTACGTCTGATACTGATGTGTAATGCATCTGAAGGCCAAATATTGTTGCATAGAATTCCAAGACATGCAATTCCGTTAAGTATGTCTCCATAACAGAGATATTCTTGTTCTGACACTTTACCAATACAACTTGAAGCCGTATTTATTCTATACGGGTTTAATTTTGTCCATGGTCCAAGTCTTTGCAGGTAAATTATGTGACGAATTAGTCATCATTATTATTCTGGTATTATCATTCTTTGGTGAAACGGAAGAGCAAAAAAGGAACGAATAGGGTAATAGTTCAAACAAGGTCAGTCTGACATTTACCCTGTGTGGTATATTCAGAGCAGAGTGTATACTTTGTCTTTATGTGAAAGAAAGAATTGATAGCTTTTCAAGAAATGCTGAATATGTAATCCCTGACAGCAAGATAACAAGTCTAGAGTAAACAAAAACATCAAAATAATTGACATTTGCAGTAGAGGAGAGCCACACATTAGTGACTACCATCACCCCACCATAGCCCCAGCACAGCGTGCAATCCGAACTACCTTATCATTATTTATGATATTTATGATGTAAATTGTGAATTGTGACTCACTACAGTAAGATGCCAGACCATTACTGCTGTGATTAAATGTTAACAAAGCAATCTTTTTTGTTCTTTAAATGAAGAAGACTGCATTTGAAAAGAAAGCTAGTTATTTTTAAAACACAGTCTTTAAAGTTTGTTTGAGAGCTGACAGTAGAACTCTCAATTACTGCCTATTTCAGAACAAATTTATTTTTACATTTACAAAGGGAAAGGGACCTCAAAGAGAACCCTTACTTTTTGCCAATGAATTTCTACCCCAACTCAGGAGTCAGTAAAATATTCAATGTTTTGTGATCAGATTACAG
Source organism: Lissotriton vulgaris (assembly GCF_964263255.1). Lineage (NCBI taxonomy): Eukaryota > Metazoa > Chordata > Amphibia > Caudata > Salamandridae > Lissotriton > Lissotriton vulgaris. Next base: position 1,012,855,650 of record NC_141696.1, on the reverse strand, counting down.
TTGCAAAACATTGATACATTCCTTAATGAATTGCTATTTCGAAGGGAACGTCCTAAACAAACTACTTTTAAACAGTGAATCCTTATGCATTTCAAAATCCATTTTGCGATTTGGTATCCTGTTAATGAATTAGACAATTGGATTAATACATTACAAATAGCCATTTTGAAGTCACAAAATACATGATGTTTTTATGAATCACAGATTAGCTCCTATATTCTCTTCCAACATATTGCAGTTTTACAAACCACTACCTGGCTAAATCCAATTCTGGATTTATTCATCATTTATCTGTGTGCTTATAACCATATCACTTCTACAAGAACCAATCATTTGGCTGTAAGCAGCTATTAAACAATATTCTAATAACTGTATTGATGCTGGCCTTCGATTTGATACTTTGTAAATACATACATGAAAAATTCTATATATAAATACCATATATACATGAACATCTTCAAGAAGGGTTTTTTCAGAACATTAAATAAATATTTTAGTATCGTTAATAGCTTGCATTCTCTTTTTTAATGGTATGAAATGGTATTTTACAGTCAAAAGTTGTTTTTGTTTGCTGTACATACAGCTGTTGATTTTATTTTATTCAACCTTTACAATGGTTGTAGGAGAATGGATTACTCGCACCCAAGACAGTCAGAGCTGTAAAACTCATCCTCTGCATGGTGTGCCCCAGACTTTTGCCTTGACTGCTTTTGCTCACTGTATAACTGTGTGCAGTTTGCCCCTGCTAACAGATAGTGGAGTTTCTGTGCTCCCCATACAAAATAATACAATTGGCATGCTCCTAATTTGCATATTTAACTTACCTTTAAGTCTTTAGTGTATGGTCCTTAAGGGTATCCACAGGCCTGTAAGTTGAATGTAAAAAAGTAGACTGCTATTTGTTTGTTTCAGTGCTCACCAAAACTCTGCAATGTATCATCACTCCCCACACAATTCAGGACGCTGGGGAGCATCACCCACTGATCACAGTTGTGAATTCTAACTCAATAAATGCATATTGTCAATCTGGCCATGTGTCCCCTAAGCACACGATGTGTGTCCCCTATAGGATTTTCTCTGAAAAAATCTTGCATGAAACAATTTATGTGGACATATATTCCATAGATTATTGAATTTGTTTGTTAAATGTTCCATCAACGGTTCTTTTTTCACTTCTTCGCATATACGAATTCACTTCCAACAATGATTATTTGAAACAAACCACCCTGGTCCTACATCAGTAGGTAATTTTCACTAAGGAAGAAAATACAAAATTGTGCCAACATTTTATCTGCTTGTTATACTTCAAAAAGATATTCCCATCAATAAATAATCACAATCCACTTGGGTACCTTACCCTAGCTCTTGGGCACTATTCCTGTTCTACGCCTTCCTCAACCTAGTTGGATCACTCCATCCATACTCTCAGGGTCCACCATGCCAATGTTATGTTATGTTATGTTATTTATTCTTTTGTATAGCGCTCGGCTACTCAAAAAGAGTGTCCCGGCGCTTTATTGGAAAAGGAAAACTGCGACAGAATAACATAACACCGATAAAAGAAAGAACAGAGTGCCGACAAAAACTCACAAACAAAACAGGCTACTGAGTAAACAACCAAGTTTTAAGGCTTTTTCTAAAAGCCAACAGGCTAGTAGCTCCCCACAGAGCAAGCGGCAAAGAGTTCCACAACTGTGGTGCCAGCAATCCAAAAGAGCGGCCTCCGAGGCGCGCTTTCTTTACACGCGGAACAACTGCCAAGTACAGGGATTCCGACCTCAGAGACCTGGTCGGTTGATAAAAGACCAGTCTCTTTTGAAGGTACTTTGCTCCCCCCTCGTGGAGAGCTTTATAGGCCAGAGTCAAAGCCTTAAAGGCGATCCGTTTGCAGATGGGCAGCCAGTGCAAGGTTTTCAAAAGGCCCGAAGCACTGGAGCGCCTATTAAGACCATAGATGAAATGATGAAATGAAATGAAATGAAATACATTTATACAGCGCGATTGCTGCCCTGGGGCGTCCAAGCGCTAGGGAACCAGAGGAGGGGGTATAATGAGGCAGACAGAGACTGGGAGAAGATGGGGGGCTGAGAGGTTACGGGGATTTGAATAGATGAGTTTTTAGTTGCTTGCGGAAGGAGGCAAGATTGCCCTTGCAGCGGCGTTCTGCACCACTTGAAGCCGCTGCAGCAAGTACTCTGGGAGGCCCAGGTAGAGAATGTTGGAATAATCCAACCTGGACCCAATCAGAGCCTGCACTGTCAGTTTCCTGTGCTCCTCGGACAGCAGGGGAAGAAACCTCCGCAGCATCCTAAGGATGCCGAAGCAGGTGCCCGACACCCCCAGGATCTGGGATTTCAAGGTTAGCCTATTATCCATCTTGACCCCCAGATTCTTGGCAACCTGGGAAGAGCAAGACGGAGGGAACATATTCATCGGCCACCAGGCCTGCCAATCTGGCTCTGTGTCACACCCAAAGAAAAGTACCTCGGATTTATCGGAATTGCACTTGAGGCTGTTCAGATGGAACCATTGAAAAACAGCCCCAAGGCAATCCCGGATACTCTCCCCATCAAAGTCACCTCCTCTCTTACATGAGAAGATGAGCTGGGTGTCGTCAGCCTAGGATACGATCTGGGCGCCATGCGACTCCACCAACGCCGCCAACGGGGTCATAATGATGTTAAACAGGGTCGGGCTCAAAATAGAGCCCTGTGGGACCAATCCATGTGGAACCCTTCACCTCACCTGTGGACACCACCTGTGCAGCACCTAATCTTAATTTCCTCACAGGTGTGTCCCAACAGACCGACAGCAAGCCACAGTGACCACCAACAGTGATCAGGGATGAGACCCAGGCCTTATGCCTCTCATGGCTCTCAAATCCCTGTGGCATCAGAGGGTGGGGGCAGTAGCCCCAGGTGTTTGGCACCCTTTTTCTACTCTCTCTCTTGTCAGGTCAGGTCTGACACTCTGGCACTGACCCACCAGTCCCTGACCTGTATCTGGCAGCTGGACAGGAGGCTGAGGTGGGCTTCTCCAGACTGGGTCCTCCTCCTATTTGGGGATCTGTACCCTCCTACCCGGAGCGGTACCCCCTTTTAGAATAGTCAGGGCACCTGTGCCAGGTACCCTGCGCCATTCATCCACCAGTTATGGGGTTCTATCCTGCAACTGAATTCCAGGTCAGGGGGAAACCCCGGACCTGGCCCTCAAACATAGGCTCCAACGCCTCCAGGTCAGACAACACCTGAACCTGGCTTCTCCACCCAGGGACCAACCCCTGTGGTGGAACACTTGCCTGACTCACCAGGACTTCACTCACTGGTGTGCCCACACTAGTAGACAGTACCCACATGGCCAACACCAGGTTGTGGCCTAGTCCACCCCCAGGATGAGACTCCTGCCCTCCTTCCAGGGGCAACCCTGTCCACCAAAACAACCAAGAACACAACTTTCCTACCAGTTCAGGACCTCCCTCCAGCAACTGGTCTCCCAACCTAGGGTTTAACCCCTCAGGTTGTACCGGGGTCAGAGGTGAGCACTCCCTCCCTCTGCAACGCCTTCCAGAGCTCTGCACCCTCCCTACTGGAGGGGTACCCCTGGGAACCATATTGGTTAGGGCACTAGTTACAGATGCCCTTCCTTCCAGGTCAGGCATATCCTGAACCTTATCTCCCAACCCAGGGACCAAAACCTGTGGTTGTGCACTTGCCTGGCACACCAGGACTTTTGGGGACTCACACAGTAGCCCCTTGAGGGTGACACACAACTCATGTGTCCTGTGACAGTCTGCCTGGTACAGATCTCCCGACCCCTGTCCACCTGACAGTGCGGGAAGATCCCCCAGGACAGAAGTGGTGTCACCATGGTCACTCCTGGGGGACTCAGCCCTTCTGACTGGTCCATGACCCACTGGTTCTCCCACTGGGGACTCCTTCCCCCTCTCACCCCTCAGTCTGGACTTCTGCACCCTCCCGACTGGAGTGGCACTGCCAGCCACCAGAAATGATGGGGGCACTCCCCATTCAACAGACACTAGGAGATCCTCCTCAAATGGCCCACAATTACATTCTAGGTCCCCAACCTGGTGTTCCCTTAAGGAACCCTCCACTCCCTGAGACTGGGTTTCGGGCACCGTGAGACACACCGTCCCACACTCATTCCTTCTCCACTGAGACCGGACATGAGCCAATACACCCCTCCCACTACACTGGGACCTAACTGGGCTACAGTGAACCTCTTCCACCTCACAGGTCTGGAAGATATCTAAGCCACTCCTTTTGGGATCACTCCCCAATGCCTCCTCAGACTCTCTGGAATCCACCAAGAGGTCTGCCTCCAACACAAGCTCTCTGGCATCAGACAACTCACACTCCACCGGGTGTTGGCATAGCTCTGGAAAACAGGGACTTAAAATATGCTCTCCAACAAATGAATCACACAGCCTCCCACAGTTGTTAACCAACGTACGCTCTGCCTCACCCTCCAGTGCCTCACCCAAGTACCCCACACCACTCTCCTGAGACTGGCAAGACAGTATCTGACTGTCTCTGTCACACAACCCACACTCTTCTGGCTGGTCTTCACACATACACACCAAGGTTTCTACTATGGGGGAACCCCTCTCCCTGTACCTCTCATCTAGAGTCAGTAGAGCGTCCCTCTCACCACTAGGAATATGGTCCCCTGTGCCAGTCCCCCAATCTACTTCAGGGACACTGCACTCCAGTGGAACTACATCATAAACCTGAACCCCCTGGTGTATGTCGACCCGCTCCCTCAAGTCAGGCGTCACATTTCTGGGTGTTTGTACTATTCTCTCAGCACAGGAAACTATAATCTTGCTGCCACCATCTGAGCTGGACTCCACCTCCAACTCAGCAAAGCTCACCTCTTGAGCTACCCATGTTTCTTCTTCAGCTGAGACCCTCATGGCCTCACGCCTCTCGAGCTCCAACTCAAGTTTCCTCATTCTTAATTCATGGACCAAGGTCAATTTCAATTCTTCCAGGACACGGGCATGTTTGCTCTCCTCCGCCGCCCTTTCTCTTTCTTTTTCCATCTGCTTCAGTTCCATTTCAAGCCTCAACATTTCCAACGCATGATCTCTAGCCCTTTGGTTTTCCTCCAACTCCTCTGGGGATAAACTTTCAGCTGAATAATTGCTGCCAGCCCTTGAGGCTGCTCTGGACACAGGCAGATCCTTTGGCCTGAAACCATCACTTTGTGCTTTTCCATTCAAAGACATGATGCTTGAAGAGTTACTCAAAAATAGAACCAGCCAAAGAAAAAAATAGTAGTATGCAGTGGCGTAGTGGTCTGCACTCACTAGTGATGTACACCAATCACTGTGGGTCTAGTACAAATACAAGTTCAAATCCGCACCGCTGACCAACAATGTTAGAACTGGGGGTCTCTAGTTGGCAGAGGTAGGTACCACCATCCAAATAGGGACCCTTGATTCTAGTCAGGGTAAGGAGGAAATCCTCTGAGATAACCCCTGCTCACCCTCTAGTAGCTTGGCACGAGTAGTCAAGGCTATACAGGAGGCAATGTCTAAAGTATTTGTCCTAACACAAACCGTAACACAGTGAAAACACCACGAACTGACTCCACAACAGTTTAGAAAAATAAAGGTATTTAATCTAAACTACACAAGACCAAAATGACAAAAATCCAACGTACACAGTTCAAGAATATGGTTTCAAAAGAGTTCCTAAGGTTGTAATAAAAGTTCTTTAGGTTGCAATAAAATAATCCACAGTTGCGTGAAAAGTTCTCAGTTGTGTCACGTTTTAGACACAGTACCTTTAGTTGTGACAAAGTTCCAAAAGCAGAAGCTGGTGCGGTGGAAAACAAGTGATGCGTTGCCCCTGAGACCCTAGGGAGGTGATGCGACAGCCCCGCTGCAGCAGCGGGCGTGTTGCGACGAATCCGGTCTGGAAGGGGAGGAAGGCCACTTGTATGGATTCCGGTGTGCAGGTTCCGTCAGAAGTTTGTTCTCCCAAAGGCACGATGTGACGATCTTTGGAGTTGCGTCGATCTACGGGGCGACGATGCACGAACCAGCAGTGAACTTATCTCTCACAGCTCCTCGATGCGATGGCTTCTGCGACGACACTCGCAGCGGCGTGATGCGGTCCGCAAGCAAGAAGTGCGGCGATCTCACCCAGCGACGACAGGCTCTGCTACAACACTCGCAGCGATGTTAGGCTTCCGGCACCGATCGGGTGTGTCCCGCAAACGAAGGATGCAACGGCTCCGACAGCAGCAACAGGCGCTGCGACGATCTCGACCTTCGTATTGGTGGGAAACTTCTCGCACTGTTGGGTATGCGTTCCGCAGCGAGCGATGCGATAACTTTTCACTTGCAAAAAGTCTCTCAAGCTTAGTTTCAAGCTTTCCAGCACAGGTACAACTTCCAGAGGCCCCACAACTGGATCAAGCACTCTAGGAAGGACAGAACTCTCTCAGCAGAGTTCAGGGAAGTTGGGGGTGAAGTCCTTTTGTTCCCGGGACTTCAGAACAGGGAACCAGCTCTTCTCAGGCCCTTGGAGATTCCTTCAAGGCAGGGGACACAGCGCAACAGCAAAGTCCTTCCCCTCTCCTTGGCAGCAAAGCAACAGGTCAGTCCAGCAGAGCAACAGCAGGACGGTCTTCCGTCTGCAGATTCAGCTTTCTCCTTGGCAGAGGTTCCTTTTTGATTTCAGGATGATCTAATTTTCTGTTGTCAGGGGTCCTGTACTTATACCCCTTAAAGTCTTTGTTCTCTTTGTGCATGTAGGTCCAGAGCCCGGTCTGAACCAGTTCTGGGTGTTTCTTGAGTACTTTGTTTTCCTGGCTTCTCCTTTCCTTTCAGAGTGTGGGGCAGGGTCGTCAGACGCCCAGCAGAAGGTGGAGCCAGCATTGTGGCAGGCAGGCACAGCCCTATTCAGGCCTAGGTGCTAACTCCTCCCACCACTCAGGTTGCAAATGCAGTAATTCAGCCTAGGGCTGACTCAGCCAGCCTCCTAGGGAATCCCCAGCCCCTGTCACTCTCAAACCAGACAGTCAATACACAACCATGCCAAGGCACACAGAAGGGTCAGACAAGAGAACAGCAACTTTCTAAAAGTGCTGTGCTCAAACACAGGATTTAAAAAACACCTTTCCTAAAAGATGTGTTATTAAATTCTGAGTTCAGGGATACTAGACTCTTATTTCCTATCTTGTTCCTATGGGAGGAAATGCTGGTAGCCACTGGAGCCAGCATCCCACATGTTGACCTATGGAGCAAGATAGCCTTGCAATAGTGAAATCGAAAATGGCTGTAATTTACTACCAGAGCATGTCACCTGCACGAGTACATGCTCTACCTTTCACATACACTGCACCCTGCCCAGGAGGGTACCTTGCGCCTTCCATAGGGGTGACCAATGTGCACAAAAAGGGAAGGGTTAGGCCTGGTCAGTGGGGACACTGACCAGGAGGACATGGCAGTTCACAGACTGCACACAGGCATTGTGGTGGCCGGCCTGTGACACCATTTTGGGGCTTTTCATATCAGTGCTGCAGGCCCACTAGTAGCATTGTCATCACCAGCCCTAACACACCCAGTGCACTTTACTAGGAACTTCATGGTGATACAAATATGCCAATCATGTATATCCAATCATAATAACAATTTACACAGAGAGCATATGCACTTTAGCACTGCTCAGCAGTGGTAAAGTGCACAGAGTCCTATTGCCAACAGCCAAGGGTCAGGAAAAATAAGGGAGAAAGAAGCAAAAGTTTGGGGATGACCCTTCAAGAAGGGCCAGTTCCAACATAAATATAAAAGTGTAATGCTGAACATGTCCTTACAGTGAAAAGGCTAACAAAGCGTATTTCACTGTAGTAGAGTTGACAGCAGGGTTGGCAGGGAAGCATTAGGTTTACATAATACATTTATTAATGTTATTTCCAGCTTGGAAACACCCACAAATGTCATATGGCCGGGATGCCTCTCACCCCCTCCCAACACAATCCCCAAGGATGGGAAGACGGATGCAGTTTTGAACTTTTGGAAGGCGGGAGGGAGTTACCCTCCCGGCCGTATTTATTAAAATATGAAACAAAATTAAAACATTAAAATAACAGTTTCATATCATGTACAATTTTTCATTTATACATTGCGATGTTTATTGGCTAACCTTAACAAATCTCTAATACAAAGGTTCTCCTAGCCGAGTCTAAACATCCTGCAAATGCATACTTTCTAAATAAAAATTGTACATCCTAACATTACGGGCCAACGGCAAGGTCGTAACCGGTGTCAGATCCCAACTACCAGAACTCCCCCCTCACGTGTGAGGGGCGGGCGCACAGAGGACTGTACCTCTGTGCCAACTTCCAATTTCCCTTGTCTTAGCGGGGGCCCCTTACTTAACTCGACGCCATCTTAATGGTCGTCCGAGGACTCGTGTGAGGTGTCTAGAAGGTAGCGTGGACCCCCCTCTCACCCCACACTGTTCATCACATCCGCCGTCGCGGATATCCTGGCCCCGGGAAATTCCTAGGAGGGGCATCGAGCCGCCTCCTCCCCTGGGAGGGGCCTATGACCGCCTTCCCTTCGGCGACCCCATACTTAGTGGGTGCCTCCTCCCCGTGTGAGGGGCTCATGGCCACCTCCCCCCGGGCGCTCCCATCCATAATGGGTGGCACCCCTCCTCTAGGGATCTTGAAATTACTGCTCACCGATCATGACCTTACCGCCACAGGCCGGATAGTTGACCGGCTATCCGGACCCCCCACACTCCTACTAAAGGTCATGATTACACAAACCCCTTAACCAAGCTATGAAGTCTCCTATGAGTAAGACATTCCCCTCCCGGGACAAATGAACCCCATCTTCTAGGTACATGTTATCCCCCCGAATACATCCATGCGGAATACAGTGCAACTGTCCTGAACGAAACAATCTACCCAGCTTGTTATTGACTTTCTTTACTGAATGATTCCAAGCTGACACAGAGAGGGCCCCCCGCCACACCTTCCTTGGAATCATGTGTGACCATGCTATCGTGCACCCCGGAACCCTCTTTGCCAACCAGCTAACAGTGGATAGGACACGCTCGAGGAGTACTCGCCGACCGAGCGGCACCAAATCATTGCCTCCCAAATGCACTATGATTATAGACGGCGGTGACCTTGTCCGCCCTAACAGTCCCTCGACAAAATCTTGAAACTGGTCAATACAGAGCCCGCCCCTTCCGTGGAAGGTCACCCTGTACCCGTATTCCCCAGCTGCGTGAATCATGTCACCTGCCTTGAATACGTCCGCGGCACGCCTCACGTATGAGTGGCCCACGACCCACACCACTCTCTCCTCAGTCGGTGTTCTTTGACCGCTGGTCCCCAGGTGTCGGGTCAACTGCACAGTCCGCCTCGCCTCGCAAGCTTGCGAAACTGTAAACCAAACAAAAGACAAGAAGCGTCAGTGCATGACATTAGCTTCACAACATGTGCAACCGCATATACCTTTTATAGCAATTCGAGGACCATCGCCCCAAGTGTTTCACCATTTCAACACTCTGACCCCTGGCTGTAGCCTCTGTAGCAGCCCCTATCCTGAAGGAATGGGTCCCAAAATCGCTCGGGTCCAAGCCCGCTGCCGCGATTGCCAAAGTCAACACCCGCTGAAACTGAAACCTTGTCAGTGGGGTGGCGTTGGTGTGTCTCAGCAAGCTTCCCCCCCATGCTGCCGCCCTCTGCGCCAGATATTCCTCAACGCACTGCACCCGGCACATGGGGGACCCTCGCATGCGCTGGACCACAACACTGTCCCCCATCGCACCTTGATCGGTTTTCGACCTGGCGATTGTGATTACCATTGAATCACCCTTGATCTGGACGTGCTCCCGACACAGACCTCCCCCCACATCCTTCTTATTTTTCGCCACCAGCTCGCTCACCCGCATAGCCCCATGGAATGCTAATGCAAAAGCGGCCCGGAATAGCACTGCTTCGGACTGGGAGGAACATGTCGCGGGGAGCACCGACATCAACAGGGACAATCTTTCAAACCCAATTGGGTGCCTCTCGTCTACCCTACGACCCTCGAGGCGTTGCCACCCTCGCAGTGCCTTCTTTACCAAAAAGGACGATGTAGGGTCCTTGATACCATACGCCTGCGCCATGAATGCAATGGCGGCCCTGTGTCTATTGGCCATCGCTGCTGATCGGCCTGCCTTGTGGAGTGCTACTAAGAACTTCAGTACATACTCCTCCTGCCCCCATTTATCCCCTTCTGCTGGACCCAAAAATGCGCAATAGGAACAAAACGCTCCTTCGTACGCCCTCCTTGTCCTGGGGGCTAAGCTGGCTCCCACGAGGTCCTGTAATCCGGGGCACCGAGCGACCAGAGAGCTTCGGGAAATGGTGCCGCCACTAGATCCGCAGAAGGTAGATAACCCCTGAAGGCCTGCATGTGGGAACGAGAGAGTGCATCAGCTGCCTTGTTCAGTACACCCGGCACATGCCTTGCCCTAAACTGAACGTTCAGTCTCATGCAAAGAAGTATAATTTCCTTTAACAATCTCAAAATCCACTTGCAGCGTGCTGCCTGGTTATTTATGCATTCAACCACGGTCATGTTATCAGACCAAAACACCACTGAGCGATCACGGAACTTGTTCGGCCATGCCTTTAGGGCCACCAAAATGGGGAACAATTCAAGAAACCCAATGTTACCTGTTAACCCACTGGTGTGCCACCACGTCGGCCATGTTTGCGCCGACCATCGATTACCAAAGATGGCGCCAAATCCCACGCTCCCTGCCGAGTCGGTCCACAAACCCAGCTCGTCCGAGGATGCTGGTGGTTTGCTCCATACCACTCGACCGTTGAAATCCGCCAGAAATGCCAACCATATGTGCATATCGTGGCGAACCTCTGCCGACAGTCTTGTGCGGTGGTGTTCTTCCTTGAGACCGACCATGGCTTGTGAAATAGAGCAGGAAAAGGGGCGGACCATTGGTATCACTCTGAGGGCAAAGTTAAGCTGGCCCACCGCTTGTTGCAACTGCTGGAGAGTTACCTTTTCCTTGCTAATGCACAATTCTAGCGAGGCCCTGAATTTCATTTCTTTGTCCCTGGGCAAACGGAAGCATCCCTCCACTGAATCGAGCTCAATTCCTAGAAACTCGAGTGAAGTGGATGGCCCCACCGTTTTACCTGGTGCCAATGGCACGCCAAACCGTTTCATGAGATTGCAAAATTCCATTAAAGCCTGTGCACATTTCGTGTCACCGGCTGGCCCCAAGAACAAAAAATCATCTAGGTAGTGCATCACCTGTGTATAGCGCGTAGCTCTGGTGAACGCCCATTGCAGAAAACAACTGAATTTCTCAAAATAAGCACAAGAGATGGAGCAACCCATTGGCATACATCTATCCATGTAATAGCGTCCTTGAAACACAAAACCTAACAGACGCTGATCCTGAGGGTGTACCGGGAGCAACCGGAATGCTGATTCAATATCCGATTTAGCCATCAGCGCTCCGGGCCCCAGGCGATTCAACATGGCGACGGCCTCATCAAAGGATGCGTACCGCACCGAACAAACTCCTGGATCAATCGCATCGTTTACCGAAAGACCCCTAGGAGCCGACAAGTTATGGATTAACCTAAACTCACCTGGGTCCTTCTTGGGGACTACTCCCAACGGTGAACAAATGAAATTAGGAACCGGCGGGTGCCTATTTGGGCCGGCGACCCTGCCCCGGGCAACCTCCTTCGCAATCTTGCTTTCCACAACCCCCGGGTGCTGCTGAACAGACAGTTGATTTCTACACAGAGATTCCCCCCGAAAATCCCCCGCCGGGATGCGGAAACCATACGAAAAGCCGTCCCGTAACACCCCAGTGGAGACATGATCAGGGTATTTGTTTAGCCAGGGGATCATTGCCATGATATCTAAGGGGGTAGGTAGTGGTTCCCCTCGGCCGATATTAGACCTGTTTGGCACCTCCTCTACCCCCGGTATCCCCATTCTTGGCTCTGCACGAACTCTCAGGGTGTGAAGAGTGTCCGCATCCTGCACACTCATGCCTGAACTTACATGTGCCCTGTGGCCTTGTACACTTGCCTCTGTTAAAATTCCAACAAACCCCTCTCTTACCCCCATTCCCACCACTCCTGGGTTGGTGATCACCAGCGGGGTTTGCTCGAAAGGGCGCCGCCGATTGATGGCGGGAAGGCGCCGACCCATACTCGCCGAGCGAGGACGACTTCGTCGTGCCCGGCAAGAGCTGCTTCTGCCAAGATACGGAGTCGAGACAGTCCCACGTCAGAGATGAATCGTGCTCCTTGGCCTTACGAAACTTACTATCATAACCCCTCCATTGATCGCCCTCATATGTCTCATAGAAATCCATTATGCGTGTCTGATAACAGGCCAATTCACTTAAAATCTCAGGCCTACGTTCCCCCATAATAGCTGTAAACATCCCAAAGGCCTTGGCCCAATTAGAGATTGTCTCATCCACCCTGAAGCCCGCCATTTTTGCGCGCCACACACTCGGATGCCACAAATCCTTCTGAGCCTTAACATACTCAATCTCGTGATGGTCAGTCAGAAGTGAAAACATATTTACATATTTATCAGCCCAAATCATTTCCTTCGTGGCCAGTGGAATATGCTGAACTACTTTTTCCCTCCTTGAGGGCAAAGACCCCCCACCTGCCATTGGCAGTGGCTGCTTACCAGACTCCTTAGCTGGTCCCGCTGATTTTTCACCGCCAGCCGTTGGTCCTTCCGAGGGAATCTGTGAGGGGACAAGAGGGAGATTCGCCTTCGCAGCATCTCGCGATTGCCGCAACTGCTTCATTAGCAACTTAGCCTCATTGGCTGTGTCTCCGGGTGCCGACGCACCCTCGGTATTCTTCCCAAGCCACGCGGCCAACTGGGCGGCCAACTCCGGAGGCATGTCCTCCTCACTGGTGGGCGTAACTACAACCGTAATCGGTTGGCCTGCATCCGGGATCGGTACCGGGGCTTCGACTGGACTAACCGGGCTTGCCGGGGGTGACTCGGGAACCGGGGCTTCACCCCCTGCCGCCCTATTGCTGGCCCTTTTACCTCTCCCTGCAGGGACTACTCCCGGCAATGCTGGTCCGATGACCTTCTTCGGTTTGCCCGTATTGCTCATTGCCGCCATCTGTTTTTTCATGCTCGTCATCTCCTTCATCAGCATGCGGAGCTTCTGTTCCGTCCCTGCCTTCTTTCCGGCCTTCTTGCCAGGCATCGTCGTCGGATATTCGACCTTGCTGCGTAGCTGCCCAACGAGATCCTGGATCCAGAGGTCCGAAGAAGAGAAGGCTCCTGAAAGAGAAACACAAAAATTACAAGTTCTCAAAATTGCTCCTTGTTCCGTCGAGGGCTCACGTGCAACGAAAGAGTGCAGCTTCCAAGCACCGGAACAAGAGGATGCTTCTTTGGGTTGTTGCTCCTTTTATTCCTCTTCGGGAGGGCGTTTACCCTCCTCTGGTACGCCTACGGGGCGTGACCAACGGTGTAGGTGTCTAGGACAACCCCTCTTGGGCGGGAAAAGGCGCGCCCCGGCTACGCCGCTTCGGGCATACCAGCCGAGACACGCCCCCCCCCCGCCCAAAATGGTTTCCCGGGGGGATAAGGGCCCCCTACCATACGTTCGGGGGGACCGAGTGGTCGCCCCTTTCCATTCTTGGACTTTCTGCAATATTTATTACAGGACCAATTCACTGGCGATTGTAATAAATATTCTGAAAAATTTACTTGAATAATTGGAAAAATGGCTAATGCAAAATATACAGTGCAGGTAAAAGGGGAGAAAGTAAATCTAAGCCCACCCTGCAGCTGAGTTTCAGTGGGCGTGTAACAAAGTGCATGTAACAAATGTGTGATTTATGCACAGGTGCATTCTACTTCTTCAGTCTTACTGAAGAGAAAGCTAATCTAGAAGGAAGAAGCAGAGTTTCTTTTTTCAGGTTTGTTTAAAATCCTACCTCCCCCTGAAACCCACCATCATCTAAAGAGGAAGAGAACAAAATCAGGTATGCTGTTTCATTTGCCTTTACAAATGTAATGTACATGTGCACATTTGAATATTCAAAGAGAATGGTCTCTATATGAAGTTGGCATGCTTCCTTGAAGGTTATTCAAATTACAACAGTGCCACGGATAACACATTAAGGGCCTCATTTAATTCATGGCCATAAGGATTCACTGTCATGACAGCGACGGAGTATCTTTATTGTCAAGGATGAGGGCTTACCACTGAATTTAGATGCATGCTGGCCTTGGCTTATTCATGGCACAGGCTACTCCATCTCCACTGTGATCTCCACTGTGATTAAACCTCTCCGATGGCCCTGTAGAATAAGGGTTGTCAGAGGCAGACCTGTAAATCCAACCACCTGTTTTAGATGAGTGGAATTAGAGGTCAGTTTCATTGCCCATCACCGCTAGGAAAATCTGGCTGTAAATTGCTGTAAAAAAATGCTAAATGCTCCCCTCGCCATGGGAGAAGACTTCTATGGTGAGCGGAGCAATTTTTTATTATTTATGTAAATAAAAAAGATAACTTTTTGGAGCAAGGCTTTGTATTGTTACTGGAGCCCTGCACCAAACAGCAGAATGCATTGACAGGAATCACCATGACAGTGGTCGCTGTTAATGCTTTATAAATGAAAAAAACATAGGTATCCATTTCCTAAAGGGGTGCAGGGAAAGGAAGAGGGAAGGCTGAGGGTAAGAAAGGAAGGGTGGGAATTGTTATGGGGTTTGTGGATAGTGGATGCCAGGTGTTCCTGGTGTGGAAGAGAAACTAGAGATGGAATAGCTACAATTAGGAGCAAGGGCCCTCACACACCCCGAAGGGTGTCATGTTTCATGCCCTAAATGGTCCAGGTGGATCTTGGCATTTCATCAGGCCTGGGGATCATCATCTACTCTAGGGGAGATGCATGGGTTTTTGTAGTAAAAATCAATTCCCCTACAGTCTGGACTCCTGGCGTTGTCCTGTATGAAAGTGAAAAGTGTGGTAAAAAGGAAAAGTGAGGTAGAACACCTAGAAGGGGGGGAATTTTGGCCCCAATTTTGACGGCCAGTGTAAGCGCAAAAATGGCAAGGGAGGAAGAAGTCAGCTGGAGGTCCTCGGAAGCACGAGACGTACCCACGTCTGGACATCACCAGGGAAAATCCATTTTCCTTTAAGAGTATGATTCTCAATCTCAGCAGAAGTCACTCAGGATCTTGATACCGATTTGAATCCTGAGAGACCTCATGCATACATGAGTCTGAGGTGAATCACACAAGTCACACTTTACTGAGTAGTAGTGCAATCTAACATTTGAGTGCCTAAGAACAATTACTTCAGTCATTGTAGCAGTAAAATTAATGAAAATCATCATAGTCTTAATGGAGGGCCCACAAAACAAACATTTATTCTCACTTTCGGATTGTATATTTGAATTATTGGGAAATGGCATGATAATGTTTTGCAGGAGTGCAAAGAAAATATTTTTTGTAATCTAGACAAGTCAAAGAAACTTACACAAATAACTAGAGTGGTGAGAAGATGATGATTTTCAAATAAGCATCACAAATGTGCCTACTTCAAAATTTACCAATGCTTTAAAAAATAATAGAGAATCAATCTAACATAAGAAGTTTTTATGAGAAAATAATCTGGAATCTACATTGATAAGAGAATTCTCAAGCAAAAGTACACTTTATTGGTAGGTAAGACGTTCACATTTGGCAAATGTTCAGGTCTTCCAGTTGTTGTGTAGTTTGTCAACTTTTTGAAAAGTTCTTCAAAAGTAATTTAATTGTACTCATCCATACTAATAAACCTGATTAAGTCACCATACCTCCTTGAATTTATAGAAGATTTGCCAAAATCATTGTCAGATTTACACAACAACCCGACAAATCACATGAAAACAGGTTGCATGTGCGACCCAGGCCCTCGTGACAATACAATGCATACATATACCCATGTCTTGGAAATTAGCCAATGTTTTGTACAACTTGTAGCATGAATAGGCACTGATTTCCACGTTAAATGTATGTATACAAACGGTTTCTGACCCTGATGCATGAACCCGAGCAGGTTAGCACTTTCACAGCAGGATAACTCTATTTAAGTATTGGAGGGTCACTTAAAAGTACTCAATATGAAAGCTCTCGGGAAATTACTTGTTTAAAGTTTTAGGAAAACACGTCTTAATTATCATCAAGGTCTTTTGACCCCATGGAAAGCCGTCCATTTGCCTCGGCTGCTCTCCCTGATTTTTTTTCATGTAGAGCCTCTAGACTTTCGGCGTCTGCTGCGGTATTAGTCATGATGACCGGACCAGGGTCCCGTGTGCTCTCTCTCCTTAAGTGTATCTTTCCCCTGTCAACGCAGCGCTGCTATGTGAGACTGACTTTTCAGCAGACATTAAGAGATTCAAACTATTAATAACAGGCACATTATAAGTTAACTGCAGCAGCTCTGAGTCACAATAGGCCAATGACCTATATCTAAGATCTCTAGGTGTGCAGTGCAGTAGGATAATTATCCACACATCCAATATACCTTACAGAGCTTGACGCAACATGTGCTGTGCCGTCGTTCTTTAGTCATAACAAGTACAATTAAACCAAAAATTCCCATCTATAATACAGTGAGAGGCAAAGGTGCTAGCAGTTTTGGATTCGTGCAATTAGATCTCAAAAAATGTAATCTGAAAGAAAAATGTAATTATGTCTTTTAATTCATTAGTGATAGAATATTAAGCGCCATTTCCTGTCTCGGTTACTTAATAACATAATTACGACTTCAGGACCTAAAGGAAAGCATAATTAATACATGCCCATGGAGCTTTCGGACCACCTGTCCCTCAAAAAGTGAGTATACAAGAAATTGTCTGGGCAGCTGAATGGGCTTGCCCGACCTGCTATCGTTCTGTGAATACCTTTATGAACATCTTAGTCTACTCAACAGAAACTGTGGATTCTGTCCATGACCCTAATTATGAACTGCACTGTCCTGGGTGGATTCACCCTATAGTAAATTCACGTGCACATTAGCTGTTCCCATATGGTAAAATCACGGCAGTGGTGTGCAATTATGAGTTCGGCTATTTGGATTGGGAAAATGTTATATGGGACTCGTTTTTCCAGTTGTACAACCACACAGAGTTCATCGTTCCACTGGGATTGTCCACATACATTTGCCGCCTCCTCTGAGCATCTGGTAAATATATGCATGGGCCAATGCAATACGATGGTGGGTGAGAGAGGGGTAGGAGAGGTAGCGGTAGAGAAGAGAACGTTCTTATCTGGCAGGGGGAAACATCCTTTGATACAGATGCAGGATGAAACTTGGCTGCTGCTGCAGTCAAACACTCGTGTGATTCTCTGGCTGGATTTACTAGTCAGAAAAATCGGGTCAGGTTCTTCCACATCAAGTAAAACCAAGTGCAGAAAAAAACCTAACCAGTACTAATCAGTCAGAGAGAAATTCACTCACACAACTTTCAGCTAACTGAGTTCTGCCTGACTTGTAATCAAGTCCCATAAATTTGCTTCTAGTGCTTTCAAAGGTTAACTCTTGACTGCAATAAATATCGGTGTCTACACAAAAAAGTGCCTCACAGGACAAAATGCTAAACTGCAGTTAGTATCCATCTGTCCTTCTTCAATTTTTTTATTATTTTGCATTGTAATTATAATCATATCAAACTTTTCAGAAACCTCCAGTAGCATTCTTTTTCTACTAAACACAGCATCAAACACATCATTAACTCAAAAAACATCCCCTTCCATCATCATCCGAGTGATTAACTGAAACCGATTTGCATTGACTCATATTGGAAGGAGGCAGCTTCAGCATCAGCCCTTGTTAGACCAACATGAATACGACCCAAAGAAGATACCCTTGGAGTCGACCACAGCCATTCATTCTCCCTCGCTGATACGTGACAATTTCTTAATAGCATCATAATTTCTTATAAACCCCATGAACAGTATTGTCTGGAACAAATGTGCAGCAACGTCAAACATAACTGGATAAACAAGAAATCTGGCTGTGCACATCTGTTAGAAATTAGTGTCTCTAGTTGGCTGTGGTTTGCACCCTGTCCAAGTAGGCACCCTTCCTTCTAGTCAGATTGAGGGAGTTACACACCCAGATAACCCTTGCTCACCTTCTTGGTAGCTTAGCACGAGCAGTCTGGTTTATCTCACAGGCAATGTGTATAGTGTTTGTACAAAACACACACAGTAACACACACTACAAATGGACAGCAAACCAGTATAGAAAAATAAAGTATCTTTAAGTAAACCTAAACAGCAAACCACCAACATACAAAACTCAGAATATGACTTTTAAAAAGTTTCAAGCAATTCTGTCTATAGAAATCTATGGATGCATGATTTTTACACCAAGTACCTTAAATATGTCAAAATCCATATGGTAAAACAGGCGCAGAGGAGGGAAGCGTTTGAAAACACAGTAATGCATCTGTTTCCGAGTCCTGGGAGAGGCGATGCAACAGTTCTGCTGCATGCATGAAAAGTGATGCATCAAATAAGAGTTGTAGGGGAAAGCGATGTGTTGATTCCAAGACGGTCTGGTCATCGGATGCTGTGTCAGAAAAACTTGGAGCACAGGTGCAATGCGCGTAAATCCAGGACATAGTGGATTTTGCTCCAGCGATGGCAAACAAGTGCTGCGTCTATTGCTCTAGCAGCAGTCCCAAAATGCATTGTTTTTTTAGCCACACAGCAGAGCCTGTGTTGGAGTTGGTGCGGAGGTCTCAGACTTTGGAGACCGGTATTTCAAAGTTGGAGTGTGGCAGTTCTTCAGGCCTCTGACAGGAACTGCCTCCGTTTCTTCAGCCGCATGGGGCTGTGCACCAGGAATTTCTCCAGCACGGTGGTGCTGCATCAGACAATACAGCCACAGGAAGGGTGTAGTGTTGCTTTTACTGGTTTCCTCAGTTCTTTGTAGTTGTTTGAAGCAGGAAAAATCTAAACCACTCATTGATTCCACAGGCAGGCAGAGGCCCAGGATGGTTAAACAAGAAGATGTCCACTTTCTAAAAGTGGTATTTTCAAACAACAATTTAAAAACCACCTTTGCTATAAAATGTGTATTTAAATTCTGAGCTAAGGGAGCCCAAACACCTAATCTCTAGCTGTTCCCAATTGAAATTTACACTTGTAAAATGTTACACGGCATCTCCAATGAAAGCCTATGGGAGAGCTAGTCCTTGCAATAGTGAAAAACAAAATACACAGTCTTTCACTTTCTGGACATGTAAAACACACCAGTACATGGCCTACCTTTCATATACACGGCACCCTGCCCATCGGGGTACTTTGGGCCTACCTTAGGGGTGCCTTAAATGTACGAAAAGAGAAGGTTAGGGCCTGGCAAGTGGGTGCACTTGCCAGGTCAACATGGCAGTTAAAAACCGTGCATGCTGGCACTGCAGTGGCAAATCCGAGGCACATTTGAAAGGTTACTTGTGTGGGTGGCACAATCACTGCAGTGGGCCCACTAGTAGCATCTGATTTACAGGACCTGGGCACACACAGTGCACTTTACTAGGGACTTACTAGTAAATCAAATATGCCAATCGTGAAGCACCCATGTGAATTACAATTTACACAGGGAGCACTTGCACTTTGGCTCTGATCGCAGTGAAAAAGTGCCCAGAGTACCTAAACCAGCAAAAACTAAATCCAGCACAAAGTTACGAAATACAAGAGGAAGAGGCAAACAACAGGGGAGACCACACCAAGGATGCCAGGTCTAACAACATCCTTGTTTTGTCCTCAATACTAGCATTGGGCATGGGCAGCGTTTGACTTTTGGTGTAGTTATGATTAGTATTAAAAAGAGGAATTTTATTTTGTTGAGCACAAATCCTGCAGCCTGGCCCCAGCCAGTGATGAACTAGGGAGACTCTCCAGTGATGCACTTATGCACTATGTGTTTATGTGCAGTGAAGGTGACACTACCTCCTTTCAGGGGGTTAACAGAGTTAGGTGACTCACAATTTGTTTAACAGAAATAGGACATTGTGGGCGGAACAATAAACAGGTAATCTCAACGGTATCGCTTACAGCAAAGGCTAAAATATATTCGAAGGTAATAATGTTGCAGTTCATCCTCCTGAATGTACCTTACGGCATTCCCAATTTGTTGTTTTAAGCAATTTGCATGACTACTTCATGTTATGAAGTACGGATACTGACATTCTGAAGTGTCCATTTCACTCAGAATGGCACCTTAGCATTATTTCAACCTCGTTGTCTTAGTAAAAATGCCAGAGTGCATTTCCCAGAGGAAAAAAACCTAACCGTATGGTTTCATTGATAAGTTACTTTCTGTCCGTAGCATAATAAACGTATCTGCTAGTTTTTCGCGTTTTTGGTTTGCTTGCTGTTATGCCATTATGCAGCAGGTTTCTATCCAAGGCTAAAAAACGATGAGCATGTCCAAACGTGTTAGGCTAATAAGGATTATCGGAACTGATTCAATTGTCCCTGTTTATTTGTGGCTTACATTTTTAACCCCGAAAGCAATTCCCACAGTGTGTGGCCCAAAGCAGGTCCTCTATAAATGTCTTTTCCCATTGATTGCATGACACTTTGGTCATCACTTCTGTGAGACTAGGCAATGCTACTTTCTCATACACCACATCCATGTATACTAGTGGAAACTCCTTTGAGCCATTTACACCAGGATTATTTGATTACTCCCAAACCAATCATCTCAATCAGGGAGTAACGTAGGCCCCTGCAGCCCCTACAGTGCAGGAGGCCGCCACCCTTATTGGGGATGCATTCAGGCCAAGTATTATGCACATCTGTGAAGTAAAGGAGGCTCAGGAGCCCCTCACCGCTAGCGGTGGGTGGGGGTATAATTTTGACCCATACCACTGTCACTGATGTGTCTGGGGTAAGTCGTGAAGCATAATTTAAAAACTAAAAATACTACAGTATCCGAAGATATATCTATCTGGGAAATATCATCAAGCGGCAGGTGTCACAAGTGACAGAAGGGTACTAGGCTCTGGAGAGTAGTACCTAAAGTGTACATAAGGCAGTGCCTGTCCAAAAAAGTTAAAACCATTACAGAAAGGAAGATAGTGACTGGTGTGTGTAATAGATATTGTGTATCTAACAATAGAAAAAATAAACATTAAAACCATCCTAAATCACTTGCAACCATACAGTGACACAATATTCATATTACTAAATCTATGTGGTTGCATTTTCAGTATATCCTGTTGAAATAATAATTTGTAGGTTTTGTTCGCCTTGTCAGGAGGAAAGGGGGGGTTCGCTTCGGCAGGTTTCCATGCTGTCATCCCAAGAGGCTGGGCAGATCTGATGAACAGGCCTTCTGATAAATTATCGCGTGGGCTGAATATTTTAATATGTCGAGAGAGCATCTCCTCATCATATCCCCATCTAATTGGAATTCTGTCATGGTCAGTTTGAGTGTTCAGTAGACATCTGAATATATACACATTTTATGATGACAGTGTCGTTTTTACAATTCTTTCGTGAAAAAAACCCATTATTAAATAGATATTCTGTGCTTTTGTGAAACGTCAGCCTGGTATTTGAGGTTTCCGGTGAAAGAAAGAGAAAACATTCTACTAGTTATAAAGAACTTCATTTAAATTGCAACATTGCTTATTTGTTTAATCTTGACATAATTTGAAAAAGTAAACCTGCTAAAAATAAGAGAGGCTGGCTAGCCAGCTTGTCTCAGTGATTTCTGGTCTATTCTGTTTCTTCAGATAGGGCGCGCATTATCCACAATACAGAACCTGTGCAAATTATATGATAATTAACATATACTACATGGGAGCATGCAATCCTTGAATGAAGGCCCGTCTCTAAATCCACTATTACAAGTGACTTGTGAGGCACCAAGGTGCCTATAATAAATACATGAGGTAGCCACTCAACTATACTAACTTATTAGAATGAGTATTGAGCTCACAATGCCTTTTGCCAGAGCCAGCATTGCTGACAAGGGGAACAGGCAGGTCATGGAGCATAATTACAGCTCCAGTTTAAAACAATGAAATGGCTTTTTATGAAAATTATTAAGCAGAAAGTAGATGTTTATGGCAACATGAATATTTTTTCTTGGCTTTCGGTAGTGTTAGAAATGGGATTTCTGGTTGGCTAGGTCATACGCCTAAGCCAGGGTGAACCCATCCTTCTAGTCAGGGCAAGGGGGTTAGTTACATGCTGAAGATAACCCCTGCTCACTCCCAAGGTAGCTTGGCAGAGCAGTCAGGCTTATCCCAGAGGTAATGTGTAAAGTCTTTGCGCAATACACTCACACAGCAGTGACACACTAGGCACACCACAAAATAAAATCCACACAAGGTTATATAAAAATAGCCTTTGTATTATCCATAAAAACAATTTAGAACGCAATCACATGTATGCACTGTGTCACCAGGCACTCGTCATGACATCACAGGGATCACATAAATCACTAGACCAATCGGGCCACTGTGACCATCATCACATTTTAGGCTGACCATTAACTACTGGTAAGATTACCTTTAGCATGCATCATCAGCAGTGCACTATGGTAGAAACCTGTAAAGTGCACACATTCCACATTTGAAATATCCCTTAAATGTGCAACATTACATCAGGGCATAACACAGCACAGTATGGCACACATACCACAAGCAGGCAATGAGGTAACTACCTCTAGATTGCACACATTACATAAGTCCCCTAAGAGGCCTTGGACCCCCGGCACACCTGCCCTTCCACTAGCAGGGTTATGAACCGAGTTTGGGCCACCTCATAGGTCGTTGAATGTTGGGTGCACCCACCTGGGCAATTGCTATGATTCCCAGCACTGGGCCCTCCATCAAGGATCCGCCCATAGTCCCAAGAAAATGGAACCCAGAAAAGCCCCCTGAGGCAGTTACGCACGAGCCTGCGGTATAGGTGCCACTCCAAAATGCGGGAAAAACAAAGGTTCCGACCTGGCCTCTTCTGGCTGGGATGCCAGATATGGCGGGTCACTCACCCCCATCCGGGAAATGCATGGCTCTTTCCAGCGTGGTCCTTGCACAGCCGTAACCAGTCACCCCTGCTTTCTGCCGGTCAGGAGCGGGACCCGTTGTGAAGTATATGTCAGCTCGGCTTTGCTCTGTCCTGCTGCAGCCTGGCTTCCTCAGGGATGGTGGGGCCTGCAGAGTCAATGCTGTCCACGCGGGATTGGTTCTTCTTCTCCAGCAGTCTGGCTCCCTCTGCAGCTTCCAACATTGTGCTGTGTCAAGGGGAGCCAAACAGGTTGGCGGGCACCGCAACTTGACCCCGTTGCACTCCAGTCATAAGCCTGCGAGGCTTTGGTCCCTTTTGGGTGCTGTGGGCTCTGCCCCCCTTCCTGATGCCACCAGGAGATCTTAAGCAGGGATTCTATGTGGTCTGGGTGCTTCCTTGCAGCCGGGGCCACATAGCAGAGCCCTGGCTGCCCATAACTGGAAGCACAGCAGGGAGCACGGCCGGGAGCGGGAGAGTGCTTTCCTTGATTTAGCTCTCCTCTTCACTGATCAGGCCACAGAGGAGAGGGTGACACTGCCCATGCTGCAGGGATAAAAAGCACTCCTCTTCCTCTCCAAGTCAGCCCCGCGTAAGCCCACTCTTTGGGGCAGCAGAATTAGAAAGCGCTCACCAGCACTACCCTCTCTCCAGCACAGGCAAGCCAGCACACAGGGCCCCTTAGCAGAGGGCAGTCCCTTCAGCCACCCAGCAGGCAGCAATTTTGTCCAAATAAGGGCTAGTTCCTCCTGGAACACAGCAGTTCATACTGTGTTTTACTCTATTTCAGCTCCACAAGTTCAACAAACATGAGGTCCAGCCCCAGTACTTATAGTGACAGTGTCTGTTCTTAGACCCCCTTAGTGCCTAAAACCTCCTCCAAAAAAGGTTTGCATTCGTCTGGAAACAGTAAATCTGACTTCCTTATTGTCTTACACCTTCCTCCAAAATGGTTTGTAGTTGTGAATAGTGTCTGTGTTTTAAAAAAAAAAACAGCAAACAAATACAAGTTAAATTTTGTACACCTGGTTTATTTGTGTATTTTTTACTTAAAGCTCATTTTTAATTTCCAATTTGGTTACATACATTTTTTCAAACGTTTTTAGATAGTATAACATGTTTAGTATTTTCTTTTAGAAAGAAATAGAGAGAGCTAGGAAAAAACTTGCTTGTACTTCTCCCCTAGACAATCATAATAAACAATAAAGACAAACTGAAGAAAATTCAAACTGCACCTAGCATCATCAGGAAAAACAGATTAGGTTTTTATAAACAAACCCTCATTCAACAACCTAGTGCCTCATTAGGATGTCGGTCAGAAAGCATTACCATTGACTCAGTGTCGACATGCATTCTGACTGAATCGGATTCGGGGAGTCTGACCCTATCAACTACGATGTGTCAGAACATCGTTCATTCGGACTCCCATTGACGCTAAGAGGAGCCTGTGTTCCAACCAACAACACAGGCTCCTGTTAAAAAAAGGAGAAGTTGTGGTGGGTGCCAGCCTGCCACACTGTGCATGGTTGGAAAGGGGGTTCCCTTGGGTATTCTTATGGGCCCAACCGGAGGCCTCTGGTTGAAGGGTGGTCCCCAAAATCAGATTCCGACAGCCAAGCCATATCAGACAAACCAATTTGTAATGGCTGTCTGAATCTAACATCGCAATCGCTCAGTTGGAAACACGGTCCATCGAGCCATATGAGTCAGCTCTGACCTACTCGGTTTCTTTGAATGCTGGTCGGAACCGAATCAGTCCGGAACAGGGGTCCCGAATTAGATTCAGAAAAACTGAATGCTGCTTGTAGCCTTTCACACCGACATCGTAATCACCCCTTAGTTGGTGACATGCTTCATCATTGGGTTCCTTTTTTGAAACAACAATGGTCCCGTGCATGAAATAGTTACCAAACAATAAATATAGACGAAATCAAATCTATATTTAGGAAAGACTTGTCCAGCCGGACAGGGGTCCTTCAAGTTTACTGAATAAACAACAATTACAAAAGTAGAACAAGAATACCTTCCACAGAACCCCTGTGTGGTACACAAGCCTGTGCCCAACACTCGCGGGGTGATTACCGTTGGTGAAGATAGAAAAGGTTTGAAGGCAAAAGCAAACGTTTTTCTGTTTACAAATACATTGCACAGAAAATATCAATTAGCACCGTTACATCAATCTATACAATCAAATATCTGTATAGGGTGCATAAGCAAGTCGACAGCGTTTCGGTTCCCCTAGAGGGTTATGGGAACCATCATCAGGACAAACAGTTATATTGCCTTTTTCATTAAACCTTAATTTGCCTAAAAGAAGGAAAAATACATACTTTAGAGTTGAAGAATTTGAAACATTAAAAAACAATAAAAACAAGGAAGAGTTGTGACTTCTTGTGCACCGTGCATATCTTAGAGTGCCAGGTGAATACCGCGTTGAGACTAAGGGTAAGGCAGTGATGGTTTTGAAAGTAGCCCTTTATATTAAAAGAATTGAAAGTCACGAGTAGAACATCAACCCCGTGACTATGGCGAGTACCGCGTTGTGATTGCGGGTGGGGCGGTGGTGGATTGACATAAACGGTCTATGTTCTGAAAGAATTCTGAATATGCGTCTAGTTGGTTCACCCAGCGCTAATTAGAGAATGGCAGTTGTGCTTATAGATCCACATTTGTGCGCGTATGGACTGGTGGTCTAGTAGTGCCCGTGAATTCTATTAATTATCAATCGTGTGAAGAGGTGGTGGATTTTCGCTCTGCTTACCGATGCATAACAAGGCATGTCATTGCGTGAGAGTGAATACTCTGTGATTCGATTCTGCAGCCCTATATAAAGAAATAAGCTGCATATTAGAGAGGAGGTTGAAGGTAACGCTCGGGATTAGGAGCAACATGCACGTACTCTTACCCAATATAGGCGGTAGTTGCCGTGTTACAGAATCATAACCGGTCGACGCCAGGGTATGCCTATGTTAAAAATAAGAGCTTGTTTCAGGGATTTCAATTCACAACTAATGTCCCGGAATATTAATTCACAAGGCTATTCACTTACCGATAAGTGCGGTCAATACGATCTTCACCGGCGTGCTGGTGTGCTACAACCAGGAAGTAGAAAAAGGGGGAGGGTGTGTTTGTGATTGGGCAGTGCTGGTGAGAAGTTTTGGGCATAGAAATAAAGAAGGGACACATTTTAACGTAGTCATCTTGAGTGATGTTGTATGGTGACTAACATGCAAGGTGACAATTTTAAAATCATTTCCCGTATATTCGGAAAAGCATTTATACAGAGAACTCAATTATGCATAAATCGCTCAGGGCGCTCAGTTCAAAGATTCCAAGTTCAAAATAATTTCTCAGATTAAGGCAGTCCACTCCTCCTGTAGGTTCAGCCCTGAGTTCAGGCTGTCCGTCTTCAAGATCCACTTTAATTCCTCTCTATTAAGCATCCGGGTTAAGTCGCCCCCTCTTGGTGGTATGATCACTCAAGTCATCATACCACCAAGAGGGGGCGACTTAACCCGGATGCTTAATAGAGAGGAATTAAAGTGGATCTTGAAGATGGACAGCCTGAACTCAGGGCTGAACCTACAGGAGGAGTGGACTGCCTTAATCTGAGAAATTATATTGAACTTGGAATCTTTGAACTGAGCGCCCTGAGCGATTTATGCATAATTGAGTTCTCTGTATAAATGCTTTTCCGAATATACGGGAAATGATTTTAAAATTGTCACCTTGCATGTTAGTCACCATACAACATCACTCAAGATGACTACGTTAAAATGTGTCCCTTCTTTATTTCTATGCCCAAAACTTCTCACCAGCACTGCCCGATCACAAACACACCCTCCCCCTTTTTCTACTTCCTGGTTGTAGCACACCAGCACGCCGGGGAAGATCGTATTGACCGCACTTATCGGTAAGTGAATAGCCTTGTGAATTAATATTCCGGGACATTAGTTGTGAATTGAAATCCCTGAAACAAGCTCTTATTTTTAACATAGGCATACCCTGGCGTCGACCGGTTACGATTCTGTAACACGGCAACTACCGCCTATATTGGGTAAGAGTACGTGCATGTTGCTCCTAATCCCGAGCGTTACCTTCAACCTCCTCTCTAATATGCAGCTTATTTCTTTATATAGGGCTGCAGAATCGAATCACAGAGTATTCACTCTCACGCAATGACATGCCTTGTTATGCATCGGTAAGCAGAGCGAAAATCCACCACCTCTTCACACGATTGATAATTAATAGAATTCACGGGCACTACTAGACCACCAGTCCATACGCGCACAAATGTGGATCCATAAGCACAACTGCCATTCTCTAATTAGCGCTGGGTGAACCAACTAGACGCATATTCAGAATTCTTTCAGAACATAGACCGTTTATGTCAATCCACCACCGCCCCACCCGCAATCACAACGCGGTACTCGCCATAGTCACGGGGTTGATGTTCTACTCGTGACTTTCAATTCTTTTAATATAAAGGGCTACTTTCAAAACCATCACTGCCTTACCCTTAGTCTCAACGCGGTATTCACCTGGCACTCTAAGATATGCACGGTGCACAAGAAGTCACAACTCTTCCTTGTTTTTATTGTTTTTTAATGTTTCAAATTCTTCAACTCTAAAGTATGTATTTTTCCTTCTTTTAGGCAAATTAAGGTTTAATGAAAAAGGCAATATAACTGTTTGTCCTGATGATGGTTCCCATAACCCTCTAGGGGAACCGAAACGCCGTCGACTTGCTTATGCACCCTATACAGATATTTGATTGTATAGATTGATGTAACGGTGCTAATTGATATTTTCTGTGCAATGTATTTGTAAACAGAAAAACATTTGCTTTTGCCTTCAAACCTTTTCTATCTTCACCAACGGTAATCACCCCCCGAGTGTTGGGCACAGGCTTGTGTACCATACAGGGGTTCTGTGGAAGGTATTCTTGTTCTACTTTTGTAATTGTTGTTTATTCAGTAAACTTGAAGGACCCCTGTCCGGCTGGACAAGTCTTTCCTAAATATAGATTTGATTTCGTCTATATTTATTGTTTGGTAACTATTTCATGCACGGGACCATTGTTGTTTCATAAAACTGCTCCCCGAGGTCCCCGGCTGACTGTATTGGGGTCCCTTGTTGTTAGAAAAGTCATCATTGGGTTCCCACATTTGGTGCCAAGTGCATCCAGGTGTGCTCCGATGCCTGATTACCTCAGAGCAGGATTTTTTTTTCCGGGTGACAATTTGTAAAAAACGTGAGTTAAAACTGTCTCCAGGATTCCCCTCTTAGCCAGGAGAAATGTAATTATCGGTTCCTTTGGCAGAATTAAAAGCAAAACGTGGATGTGGAGGAGATTAAAATGATCTCTGACATCAAGAATTTGGTCTACATGTTTCAACTCGTTTGACGAAAAGTTGGGATCTCTCTTTAAGTTATTAAATACATGACGCTCTTTGCCCACAATTGCTGCAGATACTAAATGTATTGTTCATTGTTCCTGAAGGATCATGGTTCAGTCCTTCATCAAAAAGCTTGCTTTACATTTTGTCTGTCTCTAGTTCTAATGATTAGACTAGTAATGGCATCTGATTGGAGCAAGACATGTGCATACCACTGTTCCTAAAATAATGATGGGGTAACATGAAAACATGAAACAATTGTTATTTTCCCCATCATGTTGCATAGTATACACACACTAGCTATGCTGAATAAAGACACTTTTTTCAGCACATCATATGGACTCCCACCTGCATGACATACAAGATGTTAACTCCCAAGAGGCCCGTCCATCCGGGCCAATGAGAACAGGACTCCAACGTCACCATGCAACTGTGGGCGTAGACACATTGCTTGCAACAATGCTTGCTACTTAGCCAGCATACACCAACACCGGAGCATCTCTGGGATCTCGTGGAATGGCTGAAGTGGGATATCCACCAGGGGGGCTGACCTTGATGAAGTAAGTAGGACTGGGGGAGGCCCTAAGATCTTTCACCCAATCAAGCAGAAAACTCAGATGTAGTGATTACTAACTTAATAAGGACCATAGTTGCCTCTACATTTTCTTCTTTTTCAACAGAGTATGACTATGGACACCAACACCTGCCTAGATCCATGTCACTAAATTCCATAGTGACAATAGAATGTTGCATACTGCATCACTCCTAATTATCATTTTGTAACATACGCACAACCTTGGAGTTGCATTTCACTTTAGGATTCTGGTGCATTCACCAGAAGGGACATTCTACACTACTCATAATACAACCCCACATGTTTATACACCAGACAAGGTGCACTTAACCAATGAATGTGTGCCAACAGTGTGTTCACATTCACACAATAGTTCACATTCTCAGAATAGAGCTACGCTCAATCGGACCTGAAGGGTGCATGTTGTTAAGAAGAGTGATTACCAGCACACACAATAGAACGGTGTCCATACACGCTTATTGCAGGGCATTGTTGAAAAAACTAATGCATATGAACGTGTCAAATGCATGTTCACAGATCAATATAGGTCAAGCAATCCCAAATAAATGACATACATACCGACCAAAACAATAACCCTTGTTGCATTTAAGATTGATTGTATTATATTTGCCACCACAGGAGTTAAACCTGACACTGCATGAGTGCACTTTACTCAGAGCTGCATCACCCAACAACAGAGTTAATGATGGTCTATTTTGATTTTCTTCCATGTTTTATGTGTTGGGCGCAAACCATTGGTTACAGTTTCACCCTACATTTCCCTCATGCATACCTTAGCACATTTGCATTTACACCTCTAAGGCCTCTTTTTCCTGGCCCATTACTGCTGGTCATGAAGAAAGTCTTTTAAATCAAATCCAATTGAGGAAAACAGGTAGACTGCATTCTGGATGTGACCATTTGCATCTCCTTCGCGTCTATGTTTTGCTTTTAATCCTGCTAAAGGAACCTATTATTACATTTCTCCTGGCTTGGAGGGGTACTCTGGAAACAGTTTTAACTCACACTTTTCACAAATTGGCAAACAAAAAAAAGAAAAATGCTGCGCCACTGTAATCAGGCTTTGAAGCACACCTAGGATGCACTCAGCACCCTAAGTGGGAACCCAATGATGAAGCATGCCGCCAACTAGGTTGGTGGGTGAGGGTTCTTTTAGAAAAAAACTTTTTTTCATGGATGATGCTGGATGCAGTTTGAATTTCTTGAGCTCGTCTTTGTTGCTTATTATAGTATTTTTAACACAGTTGTATAACAAGTATATTTAAAAACATTTACAGAAATAGTACATAATTATTTTTCCCTACATGTATTTTTTAAATATGTGTACAGTGCATTACCACAATTTAAAATTAATTTTATAATATCTATTAATTCTTATAATTTAATACATAACTACATTTTTAGAGTACTATTTAATGTATATTTACATAAAAATGTGGATTTGTATGCTACATTGTTTAACATACGTACAATTGTTTACATCATTTTTTAACACTTTCTAAGTATTTTTTGTGTCATTTCTATTGATTATTAAGGGTACCATTATGGTTTTATTATCATTCTTTAATGCTACCTATAGTTTGTACTGTAGTAATGTAATTCTGGGGTATATTTAAGCAGTGTTAGGCAGAAATTCTTTTTACTGTTTAATGGACAGGTCAAGCGCTTTTAATTTAGGTATTTTGGGTTCAGGGGACCTTGGGTGGGTAAAGTTAGTATAAGTTATGGTGTTAGTTCTATTTAGTAAGCTTGTTTCAAGGTAAATTGTATTTTGCTGTTATATGGTATAGTGCTGTACGCCTAACTGTACTTTAATAGCAATACTTTTTTTGCATTTGGGATGTATGGATTGTGACAGTGGATATATTATATCTTTTGCATTTTGGAAGGCAAAGTGTCATGTTTGAACTATTTTTTATGTTTTAAAAAAAAGGGAATTATTTTGGTTTGTTATGAACCAACATATCTTTTACTTTTCTTTGATTTGGAAAAATATTTACTATGATTTTTTCAGTTTTTTACAATGACTGTGAATGTCTTCAGTGAACCTAATTTTGAGAGTTAATTTTCTTTATTTTTGGGGGTTTCTTTGTATCTTTTACTTTTTTGTGTATTGGATTTTGGGAAGTTAAAGTGGATTAAGAATGTCAACAACTGCAAATAGAATCTTTTTTTATATATTTCAAGTGGGTAATGTTATACTTTATTATAACACTAACATACCCCTCATATCTAGACTGTTGCCAAACAAAGTGATTGATTTGAACAAAAACAAAGAGCCTATGTTTGCCAGAGATGTGAGCAACTTTGCATGTTTGTAATTGGTTGAAACTGATGAGAACCTGACAGATGAAAACAAGAGAATTAGATATTTATTGCCCCGATGAAGTCCCCACAAGGGATGAAACATATTGACTGGGTCTGCCAAAGAATGATTTCAAACTGTCTTGTAATTGAGAATACTTTGAAAGAAATTCCAACGCTTGGAGAATAATACCCAACACTAAGATGGACCTTGATTATGAATTTTGGATCTGAATGTTTACAGCTAAAGAATTATGGACATGCAATTGAATGAATTGATAGAATAGTCCCCTCCTACTAAAGAGTACTCTGATCTGCTTTCAGTTTTGTGGGCAGTCGAAACCCTTGGAGTAGGCACAATGTACATTAGAATTTTGAAATATTGACTGATGCTCAGGCAATTAAGCAATAATTAAGCTATATCA
The DNA here is from genome assembly GCF_964263255.1 of Lissotriton vulgaris. Taxonomy (NCBI): domain Eukaryota; kingdom Metazoa; phylum Chordata; class Amphibia; order Caudata; family Salamandridae; genus Lissotriton; species Lissotriton vulgaris. The sequence continues at coordinate 1,012,823,835 of NC_141696.1, read as the reverse complement.
ATACAGACTCATACGAAGTTTCCATTGTCACTTCAAAACATGTTTGCAAAAATCTGCGCTAAGTGAAGAACATGCAACAAACATCCAGTTTGCTTTTGAAATTATAAAGGTAATAGCCCAAGCATACCTACTTGTAAGAGAAATAGCTAACCACTACTACAAGCTAATAGAATCCCCATTTTACCATAGAAAATAACAAAAACGAAGTCAAGATTCATACATATATAATTATCACTACAGCCAATACATTTTGAAACGTCTGTACAAATCTACACTAAGGGACTTATTACGAGTTTGGGTGTCCTTTGTTGTTGCCGACTTGAAGCTGGCAGTCTCACCACTGCGCTCAGCTCATGGAAAAGCCAACTTGAAATGCAAACAGTGGTAAAACTCCCCTGTACTGTCCTATGTCAGCTGCTTCCTGACAGGGACCAGGCGATCTGAGGTATGCTGGCAGTGTCAGAGGTTCAGCTGCGTTCTTTCCAAATGCAATCTGCACATCTCATAATATATGACATTTGGACTGTTGAGCTTGTGGCGTTCAGACCATGGGTACAGTGGTTCATCGACCGCCAGACTCGTAATAAGGCCATATGAGTAGAATATTGTTGGAAATGGCCCTTTTTGCATGGTTACCCCAACTTTTTTGCTTCTTCCTCCTTTATTTTTCCTGACCAGTGGTTGTTGGCAATAGGACTATGGGCACTTTACCACTGCTGATCAGTGCTAATGTGCATATGCTCACTAGGTAAATTGTTATTGTGATTGGTTATCCATGATTGGCATATTTGTGTTACCAGGGAGTCCCTAGTAAAGTGCACTGAGTGTGCCAGGGCTGGTGATACAAATGCTACTAGTGGGCCGGCAGCACTGATTGAGCCACCCACATGAGTCGCACTAAAATGGTGTCTCAGGCCTGCCACTGCAGTGCCTGTGTGCAGTTGCTAACTGCCATGCTGCCCTGACCAGTGTCCACACTGGCCAGGCTCAGCCCTTTCCTTTCTGTACACATTAGACACCCCTATAGAAGGCCCTAGGTACCCCCCTGGGAAGGGTGCAGTGTTTATGGAAGGTGGGGCATGTATTACTGTGTGTGACATGCTCTGGTAGTGAATTACAGCCATTTTCGTTTTTCACAATTGAGAGGGGCTATCTTGCCCATAGGCTATGATGGGGGATGCTGCATATAATGTTTACCTGCATATCTTCTCATAGGAGCAAGATAGAAAATTGAAGTCTGGTATCCCTGAACTCAGAATTTAATAACACATCTTTTAGGAAGGATGGTTTTTAAATCCTTTGTTTGAAACCAGCACTTTTAGAAAGTGGCTGCTTTCTTGTCTGACCTTTCTGTGTGCCTTTGGCTGTTTGTGAATTGACTGTCTGGTTTGTGAGTGACAGGGCTGGGGGATTCCAGGGGACAAAATGAGTCCATCCAGTGGTGAATAGAGAGATCTGCATCTAGATGGGAGGGAGGAGTTGCACCTGGGACCTGAATAGGGCTGTACCTGCCCCCAACAGGCTGGCTCCACCCCCTGTGGTGTGTTTGATGTCTCTGCCCTGCACCTTGAAAGGAGAGAACGAATCATGTCAACAAAGTGCTCCAGGTCTGTGCATTCCCTCTACAATGCTGGCTAAACCTCCTGTGGGGCGTCTGATGTTTCTGCTCTGCACTGTGAAAGGAAAGAAGGAGTCATGTAAACAGTGTGCTTCAGAACTGGTTTCGACCAGGCTCAGAGCCCTCCTGCAAAAAGGGGAACAAAGACTGTTTGGGGTATAAGTACAGGACCCCACACCACTGAACTTTAGATCATCCTGGAATCAAGAAGGAACGTCTGCCAAGGAGAAAGCTGGAAGACTGGAAAAGAAGGACTGTCCTGCTGTGTGTTTGTGGTATGACTTGCAGTTGCTTTGCTGCCAAGGAGAGGGGAAGGACTTTGCTTTGTGCTGTGTCCCCTTGCTTGAAGAGATCTCCAAGGGCCTGAGTTAAGCTGGCTCCCTGTTAAGAATTCCCAGGAACAAAAGGACTTCACCCCCAGTTTCCCTGAACTCTACTGAGAGAGTTCTGTCCGTCCAAGAGTGCTTGGGCCAGTTGTGTAAATGTGTTGTATGTGTATTTGTATAGCGCGAACAGTAACCCGTAAGCATCCCGGCACTTGTACTCCTACCACAAGGGAACCCCTCCTAGCTTTTCCTTGTGAGGTGTCCACTCCTGGGCACCCCATGGTGAAACCAGGCATCCCTTGTGTATCGGGGGCCGTTGTGGAGACTAAGCAAGCTATTGCCCAGAGTTGCAGCGTGGGGCCCATGCTTAGATTCAGCACTGAGGCGAGAATATCCAGTCAGAGGAATTTAAGCCCGATCCCGCCGAGGCGGGAATCGAACCCTGGTCCCTGGCCAGCACTCTGCATCAAGGTCTGCCGCTCTAACCATTGAGCCACACTTCTCCAGTTGTGATGGTAATTCGGTGATTCGGTAATTCCCATTCATTCCTATGGGCCTGGAGGCCCATAGTGATGTAAATTGATACTTGTATAGCGCACTACTCACCCGCAAGGGTCTCAAGGCGCTTGTACGAATACCACTGTGGAACCCGTCCTGGCTTTCCCTGTGAGGCGTCCACTCCTGGGCATCCCCAGGGTGAAGGCCAGGCATCCTTAGCATTGTGGGGGCTGTTGTGAAGATTAAGCAAGCTATTGCCCAGAGTTGCAGAGTGGGACTCTATGATTAGAATAGGCACTGAGGCGAAAATTATCAGGTTTGTGGAATTTTGAGCCCAAGACCCGCCAAGGCGGGGAATTGAACCCTATTCCCGGGCTAAACCTCTGCATCAGGGTCTGCGGCTCTAACCATTGAGCCACACTTCTCCTTAGTGATGAATGGGAAATACCGAATTGGTAAATACTGATTCAGTATTTACCGAATCCTACCGATTCGGTATAAAATACTGAATGAATACCTACATCCCATTTACCGATTCTAAAATACCGAATCGGAAAATTCAGTATTTTAGAATCAGTAAATCCGGATTACCTACATCTGGCCCTAAATCTCCTTCTTGAGGTTTCAAGATATATTTCTTGTGTTAGAAGTATGTATGAGTTCATCAGAGTGGTATGTATGATACGTATGAATGCATTATTAAAACATTGGAATGTTGGGAGCTCCATTGAAAACAATGGAGTGCTCCGGGCTTATAATGGCTGGTATAAGCCTGGAGCTCCAACATTCCAATGTTTCTTTGTTCACAGCTCTGGCTGTGAACAAAGGCTTCAGGGAACCTGAGGGGATTCCAATCCCCTCACGCTTCCAAAAGGCTTTGTTTTTTTTGTTAGAGCATTTTGTCCTCTAGTGACAGAATGTTCTAATAGCCTTATAGCCCTTCGTAGATGGGCTATACCGCTATTAAAGTCCCTCTCCCTTGTTAAAGGCCCTCGCCTTCGGCTCGGGGCCTTTAACACTGGAGAGGGCCTTTAATAGCTGGTATAGCCCTCTACATCGGGCTATAAGGCTATATGAGAATATGTAGAACATTAGATATATTTAAAAAAAAATAGTGGAATGTACTAAACCAGATGGAAGTGAGCGAAATATCCCTCCAAAACTGCGAGTGTGTCACATCACATGGGTATGACCGACGCATTCGCAGACTGGATTTCTGCGAAGCAGCCATTCTGTAGTATGCAAGCGTTGTTAGGATTAATATACACATAGGCAAGCGTCTCTGGGACACCCGCGTGTGCTGTAAAAGTGCGAAATTAATGACAAACAGTATTGGTTAATAATATTACAAGTTAACGAGGTTCATGAATGTGAGCAAGCCGCTTTACGTGCAAATCCTTGCTCCATCAATCCCCTCTTTGATGATATTTACTATCATCACTATTAATGGAAACAGATGCCAACTTTCTTTCTTACATCTCACTCATCTCTATTTCAATAAATTTGTTGTTGAGCCTCTTCTCTCCATCCTTATTAGGATGGAAACCCTTAGCCTTCTCATAGATTTGGTTTCTCAACTCTTCTAATTCAAGTTCGTCAATATTCCTCTTTATTCCTCTCTTGTTTACAGTGTACTTCTTTCTGCACTTTTGACATTTGCAGCAAATAATTATAATAAACACAATCAAACTTATTCCAGCTATTGGCATCAGTATTTTCCCAACAAGACTGCGGCCTATGTTAGAAAACCAACTACCTACAGAGGAGAGACCATCAGTCAGTCTCTTCCAGGCACTATCAACCTCCAGTGGTTTGAGTTCTTTTTCCAAATTAGTTATGTTTCGTACATATTTCTTAATTTCTACGCTCTTATCAGGAATGTAAGTGCAACAATGTTGCGCCTTCAGCATCCTGCAGACTCCGCCCTCTTTTGCCAATAAGGTATCAAGAGCAAGTCGATTCTGTAAAACCATTGATCTGATCGCAACCATTTCAGTATTGACCAGCAGGAATCCAGCAGCAGTGTCAGTAGATAACCGATCCACTACTGTAGATAATTTGCAAATACGGTGAGTATTCAGAACCACTCCCACTCCAGGTATCAGTGCACTAAATATATCACCTATAATTTCTCCTACACTTTCACGCCTACTACGTACTAGACCATTAGTATTTTCATTGCTTCCAGCGGCGTTGTTCACATGGTATATTTTTTATGGAAGACAATGCCAAAATAGCAGCTTCCATACCAGTGATCCGGCAATTTGAAATAAGCCTTGTTTCCACATATATAATAAATTCCGGGAAACACAGGTTCTGACCCATTTTTGAAACCCCAACATCCAATTACCTTGTAATTATGTTCGCATTCACTGAAACCGATGAATACATTGTTATAATAACTAGTCTTTTCTCTATGAAGACAGAGTTTCCCTTTCCGTTCAAAATCCAGCAACAGTGCAGAATGTGCTTCGCCATTTGAGGTGCTTTCCATGTTTTCAGCCCATTTAGTAGTTTTCTGTCTCTTATCATTGGCCTTTCGCTGGAAACTCTCCCTTCTCTTTTCTGCCATTTTCAAGAACATTTTCTCTTGCTCATGTAATGAACAAGTCAAATTATCTCTGCGAGCTTCATTTAAATCTATGTCACCTATAGTCAGAAAGTATTCTCCCATGTAACGAGTCACTTCGCTTCTAACATGTACAATGTTTAGGTTTCCCCGAATAGGAAGTTCAGAAAAAATCACGTCAGTGTTTGAATAGAAGTACTGTATAGTGCTTCTATAAAATAAGCTTGCTAATATTCTACAGGAAATTCCATGGGTCAGGGGTAAATGGTGATAGGTCACACCTTCAGCTACGGAAGTGGGTAGCTTCATGCAGACATAACAATCTTCTATTTCCATAGCTTCTACATAATGCACTAAAAGATTTGCAAAGACATTTAAATGTGTTCTGTTTCTCATTCTGTGAAAATGTAGTCCTTCCTCATCTGGTGCTTCTAAGTCAGGTCGTGTTTGTTTCAGGCTAACTGAATTCTCACGTCTTTCTACACTTTGTGGTGTTTCTTCGGTATGTACAACTTCTGTGTCTGGCGTTATGGATTTAGTAGGGTACAAGTTAGTATCTTTACTTATCATAAAAGGTATAAAGACTGTTAGTCCTATCCATACTACTATAACTATTGCTACGCTGCATAAGCATATCTTACAGCAAGTTTTACAACAATTCCCTCTAGGTCTTCCATTCACAATTGAATCAGACATTTTTGCTCACAGGTGGCTTTCCAACCCCTCTTTGTTTCTCAACACAAGAAGCTTACACAGTTTCAATCTAAAGTTGGGTCTTCTTCCTCAGGACTCAGATCCTCAATCGAATCTTGGTCGCTTTTGTTGCTTATTTTGGGATCATCAATTTCTTCCAACACCAAGTAGGTCCATTCAGGACTTCGATAGTTTTTGTTTTGTCTTTTTATTCTGGTACTGCGTCTGTTTTGCTGCGTTCCTGCTCTCTGTCTTTCACTAGCAGCTCTTTTCCGGTCTTCTATTTTCTCTTCCACAGTTTTTAGTCTTAATTTCAGTCTTTTTATGTATCTGGGTTCACTTTTCTTCTTGAGCCTTTTAGCTGTTGCTGCAGTTTGGATTTCTTCACGAGCCCTTTTATTTTCGTTCTGTTGTGGCACTATTATGTCAACAGTATCTTTCTCCCTTCCTGTCTGACTAGTCCCAGGTCTTTCTTCAGTTTCTTCTGCCTGGTTTCTAAGCTGGCCTTGTTCAGGTATACTCTGGATTTGTCTTTGATTTTCAACTGTTTCTGGCTCTGCCTCCTGAACACATTCGTCTATGTCTATCTGTTCCTGTTCATGCACTTCGAATCCTTGATTTTCTTCTGCATGAACTTCAGCCCTAATCACTATCTGTCCCTTTTCAGTTTCTGGAGTCTTTGGAGGTGTGTCGAAGACTTGGTCTGTCCCTACTTGACCTATTTCCTGATCAGGTCTGACGTGAATCTCGATAACCTGACCTTCTTCTTCTAGCCCTGTCTCATCCTCATTATCCCACTCTCTATCTAGATAGGAATATTTTCGGGTTCTTATTGGATCAAGAATCAGATCGTCTGCTGGGAACCATTCATCTTGACTGGCGCTCGGTAGTATGACATCAGCTAGATCCGGACCCTCGTCTGGAGTCTCCTCAGCTGCACCACCTTCAGCTTCAGTCGCTTCTTCTTCGGTTACCTTCTTGGTATGGCTGGCATGAATCCACTTTGGCATGCCGGCGCACTTCACAGCAGTGGTAGTGTCAAGGATCACTTGCCTCGGTTTTCCCCACTTTGGTGCAAGGCAACTCTTCCGGGTGTGTTTCGTCAACACAACCCAATCTCCAGGTTTCAGTTTATGGGCTGGAGTTGTTGGCCATTCGACAGCAGCCTCCCCAATCTGGTGAGAGATAGAACGCACTTGGTCACCCAGCTGCCTGCAGTATTCTAGTACCAAATCATCAGAAATACTTAGCAGTTTGTGTCCAGGTACCCATGCCTGTCGCATCACTCTTCCCATTAGTATATCATGGGGGCTCAGGCCTGTTTTTCGGTTTGGGATGCTTCTCAATCCCATCAAGACAAGAGGTAATGCTTCTATCCAGTTAAATTTTGTAGAATTACACATCTTTGCCAATCTGGATTTTATAGTGCCATTCACTTGTTCGACTATTCCAGAAGCCTCTGGATGATATGCACAGTGTAGCTTTGACTCAATCTTGAACGCCTTATAGAGTTTGTCTAGGATTTTGTTGGCAAAATGCCCACCTCTGTCTGTTTCAATTGTCTCTGGAAATCCATACCTAGGTATTAGTTCCCTTAGTAACAGCTTGGCTACGGTCATGGCATCATTTTTATTTGCAGGGTAGGCCTCCACCCACCTGGAGAATAGGCAAACTATTACCAAGACATACTTGTATCCTTTACACATGGGAAACTGAATAAAGTCTGCCTGTAGTCTGACAAAGGGACCTTCTGCCTTTCCAATTGTACTTTATTCTACTACAGTCCTCTTCCCTGAGTTGAACTGCTGGCACACCAAACACCTTTGGCAAACCATTTCCGCAATGTTTCTGAACTTTGAGTTATAGAACACTTCATGGAACATACAACACATCGCAATTCTCCCAATATGTGTGTCTCCATGGATCATCCGGGCCATTGGAGCAACCATGCTATCTGGTAACACAGACACACCCGTTTTATCAACCATAACACCATCCCTGTCCCTGGGCTGACATTCCTCAGTCTCCCATCTTTGCTTTTCCTCCTCCTCTGTGGCTTGCTGCAACTCTTTCAGTTCCCTCCAAGAAGACACCATAAGTTGGCAGCTGTTTCTGCCTACCCATAATTTAATTTTTAGGGACATTTTGTATCGGGCACAATATTGGGCAATTTGGTCAGCATATCTATTTCCGGCTGTCACATCATCATAACCGGATTTGTGAGCAGCACATTTGACCACCGCCAATTCTTTGGGTAACTGGATTGCTTCCAGTAGGTTTTGTACCACTTTTCCATTTCTGATAGGGGTACCTGAGGAAGTCATGAATTCTCTTTGCAACCATAGCTGGCCGAAGTCATGAACAACCCCGTAACCATATTCACTGTCAGTGTATATGGTTACTCTCTTATTTTTCCCTTGCTTGCAAGCTCTTGCCAATGCAATTAACTCGGCTACTTGGGCAGATTTTATTTCACTTAAATAGGATGCTTCCAGGGTTGTTTCCAGAGTGACTACGGCATAGGCAGCACTCAACCCTCCATCCTCATGTCACAAACAAGAGCCATCCACAAACATCACAAGGTCCTCTACAGGAAGGGCTGTTTCTTTTATATCAGGTCGTGGTTTCGTGCTAAATTCTATTAGGTCAATACAATTATTTTCAAAATCACCCTCCACTTCTGCATTTAGGGTGATGGGCAACAGGGTTGCAGGGTTCAAGACATTACATCAGGAAATTATCACATTTTCTGCACCAAAAAGAATTCTCTCATACTTAGTCAGCCGACTAGGTGTGAGATACTGGGTCTTTGTTCGGGTCAACAGAATAACAACAGAATGTTGAACATACTGTTACAGGATGTCCCATGACAATGTTTTCACTTTGCTCCAGACACGTGGCAGCTACTGCTTTCAGACACCCAGGCAGCCCAGCAGCCACTGGGTCCAGAGTGGCTGAAAAGTAGGCCACTGGACGTCTGGTCAGACCATGTTCTTGTGTTAGGACTGAGAGTGCACAATTGTCTCGCGTATCACAGAACAATTCACAGTTCTTGGAGTAATCAGGCATTCCTAATGCAGGAGCTGAGCACAGACAATATCGTAATTTTATCCAGGCTGTCATGCTTTCGTCATCCCAGCTAACTGGATCATCTACTCCTTTCTTGGTCAATTTTATCAATGGTTTGTCTAAAACAGCAAATCCCACAATCCACTGTCTGCAGTATCCCACAACTCCTAGGAACATTCTGACTTGCTTCTGGGTTCTAGTAACTCCATATCTCGAATTATTCTAATTCTTTCTGAAGTAACCCTTCTGATACCTTTTTCTATCTGGTGCCCCAGATATTTCACCGAATTTTTACAGAACTGCAATTTGTCAGGTGATACTTAATCTCCTCCCTTGCCTAAATGATTCAATAAGGCAATGGTATCAGTAACACAGTTGCTTTGACTTTTAGACGCCACTAGAAGGTCGTCTATGTACTGAACCAAAACAGATTCTCTTGGTAGGACTAAGGATTCAAGGCATCTTTTTAAAATCTGATTGAAAATTGAAGGACTTTCTGTGTACCCCTGGGGTACACGATTCCAGACGTAGACATGACTGTTGAACTCAAACGAGAAAAGAAATTTGCTGTCTTGATGCAATGGGATAGAAAAGAATGCGTGGCATAAATCAATGACAGTGAACCATTCTGCATTCCATGGAATCTGGTACAGGATCACTGCAGGGTTTGGCACAATGGGACAGCAAGGTACAACAATCTGGTTTACCTTTCGCAGGTCCTGCACTACTCTGTACTTTCCGCTAGGCTTTTTAATTCCAATTATGGGTGAATTACAAGGACTGCTCATTACTTCCTGTAGGATGATAGCCTCCAGCAATCTGTTTACTTCAAATGCAACTCCAGCTTTTACTTCTGCACTCATTTTATACTGTCTAGTTTTCGGGTAGGTAGCATTGGGTTTAATGGCTATTTTAACTGGGTCCACATTTGCCATTAATCCTACATCTCTCCCAGTGAAGTCCCACACTTCTGGTATTACCCTTTGTTGGAGTTCTTCAGGTAAGCCGTGAATTGTCAGAGCTTTGATTGCGGCATCGGGCCTTAACAACATAAGTTTGTACAGGCCATCTTCGTCTGGGGTCTGAATTTCGACGCCTTTTGGTGTGCAAAAAATGGTACAGTTCATTTTCACAACAAATCTCGTCCCAGTAGATTCATTGGACTGGAATCACAGACGACAAATCTGTGTATTTCTTTGAAATTCCCTATAGAAATCTCCATTGGTTCAGTTACAGGAGTACTAATTATCTGATTTGATATGCCCACTACTTGGATAGCTTCTCCCGAGAGGGGTAGGTTTTGAATGTCCACTGTTCTCACAGTCGAACGGGTAGCACCAGTGTCCAACAGAAAGGTGACATCATTTCCTTCAACCTTTCCTTCAATGTATGGCCCTGTCTGGTCTACCGGTAAGGAGGTGCCAAGCACGCACTCCTCTTCCTCCCCCCTCAGGCCCCGTCAGTATGGTTCATCGCAGAGGAATGTATCATTTAACAGGAATTGTGAAGTTGCTGCATATCTCTCATTACCTCCTTCCCATACCTCGACCCCCTCATTCTGTTGAGCCTGATTCTTGTAATTAGGTCTAGGAGCTCGAGGCAATGGATGCTGGTTTACCTGTTGCTGATTCTTTCGTGGCCCCTCCTCTGCACCTGTGGATTTAAACCATTTATGGGGGCATTACCAGCCTGCAAATGTGGACACTCGTCTCTCCAGTGCCCTATCTGACCGCACCCGTGACAGGGGAACATCTTTTTGGCCTCTTCCCTACTCATTTTTACTCGGGGCTTCCCTCCTCCCCCAGAGTTAGTATTTGGAGTATTACTATTCATTTTACTTAACTGTTTCTCTTGTTGCTCAGCCAATTTTACTTGCGCCCACATAACCTTCTCCTTCAGGGCCTTCTTTTTGTTCTCCATCTCATCCTCACAGTACCTGGCGTACTTGAGAACCTCATCTATGGGCTTTCCCTGCCAACAGATTTTATTATCCCTGATCCACTGGGATATTTCAGGTCTCAAACCCAACAGGAATCGATAAATGATATGGGTCATGTCCTTCATTTCAATGTTATCGATCCCACTGTTGGTCTTGAAACACCTGCAATAATCTTTCATAATAGGAATGCACAGTTTCGTTATGATCCTGGGTAGTTCTATCTATACGGGTCCAATCAGTTTCCTTTGCTGGCACTTTTCCTTTTAGGTATTGTATGACTTGATCATACTTTCTCAATACATCTGGAAAAGGAGCTCCGGTTCGAGAGTCTCTCGCATATTCATCACTGGGCCAATCAATTGCAACCTTGCACTCAGTCCATAAATCTACAGGAACTACAATGTCAAAGAACCCATCCAGGTCCTTCAGGAGACACTTTTGGACTTTCACAAATCGCTCCACCTGTCTATACCACTCCACTGGCTTCTCTCTTAATTTTGGGATGTCATTGGTAAAAGACACAATGTCTTGTCGGGACCATGGGAAATGTACATATTTCCCACCTGGCACTTCTCTCATGGGATACAGTTTTTCTGCTTGACCTACTTCTTTTAACACGTATTCGGAAGTCTTTGGTTTGGCCTTACTATCTTCCTTTTTCTTTGCCCATCTGGCTTTCCATTTGTCTAGATCTCCCCATTTCTGTAGTATGTTCAGTAATTCCTTTATCTGTATTTTCTTCCCTGACACATTCATATTTTCCAAATCCTTGTCGGAGAATTCGGCTCTATATGGTTTCTGCAAGACTTTGGATCGACTTACATCAATTCCCATATCAGCAGCAGTGTCCAATAATTTTTCGTGGAGCACTTTGGTGTTCCGGGTAAGGCTTTTGCTGATAAACAGCAACTCTTCTTCATTAAGAGTATTCAATCTGTCTAATCCCACATTTCCAGCCATTAGTTCCTCCATTTCTATCCTTAGCCTGTAGATATCTAAAGGTTTGGGCTGGGGAGTCTCCCTTTCTATCTCTTTAGTCCATCTATCTAGTTCTTCTGGAGTCACCACTGTGGCACTCCTGATCCCTGAAGTGGTTTCAATTAGGACTTCCTTTGCCTTTGCCTGATTCCCTGCCCGTGGTTCACTGGTTCCAGGCTCCCTTATGGGCAAATCCATTAAGGAGATAACGGACTCACATTCACTTGCCTGATCATCAACTATGAGCGGCTCTTTTCTTGGGGGTGCTGCAATTGGAGTAATAACTGGAGTTCTTGGACTAGCCTGCCTATCCCCATAAAGAGGTATAGCAGGACCAATAGTTACTGGGATTGTTAAGGCGTCAGGACTGGGATGTATCTGAGCTATAGTCTGAATTAGGTCATTTCGCTGCTTAATCAGGGCCTCTCTTTCGCGTTCATGCAAAACCCTTTCTGTCGAGTTGTCATGCATTATTTGGGGTACCAAAGGAGGGTATATACTCGGGGCAGTTGGGATTGCTAACCCTGGTCTGTCTTCACCAAAAGGTCGGTAATTTGGGACTGCAGTACTAGGTCTACAAAACTCATCATTATTACTGGGTTTGCTACCAACACCAGATACATCTGTCTCGCTGGCCCTTCTACTTCTTGGATGTCGGAAAAAAGGATTTTTCGAGCTTAGGGTCCCAGACTCTTCAGCATAAGGAGGTGGATTTTTCATTAACAAATCCTCCAGATATTCATCCTCCGAATCCCCCATAGCCATCAGATGTCGAGTTTTCTCTACCTTTTTCCCTCCTCCTTGTTCAGTTACCCCAAACATCGGAAATAGTCCCTCAACCATCATATTCTGTCTCCATTGCTTCATCTTTTGCTCTTTTGTTTCCCGCTGCAATTTTGGATACCCTTTGCTCACTCCCTTATCCATCCGGGGTCTGTCTCGCTCTAGAGCCTCAATCTCCCATTCCTCTAAAGCTTCATATTGCGTTAATCTGGGTCGGGGTGCAATTCATTCATTCTGGTCCTCAAATTAAACAGGATTCTACCATTAAAGGTACCATCGAGGGGAAATGCTAGGACTCCGTCATCTTCAGTGTACTTTACCGAATTTTCCAACCACACACAGGTATGATACCCTTTTTCAAACATCATAAAGGATGCAGGAGTATTAGGAGGTGGAATGATCACACCGTCCCTAGTTCTAATGGGTTTGTCTTTCTTAAAATAATTCTTGATCTTTTCGGCAAATGACAATTTTCTCTTTCCTCTGTACATATTGTAAGGTCTACCTCTTAGCATCTGTTCCTTATGAAAACCTAAGTTTTGCGGATTAGGTAAAAATTCAGGATACCACATACACCTTTCCAAACTATCTTCAAGCTTGGATTGATTAATTTTGTTTACTTATGTGCTTCCAATGCCAGCGCGTCTTTCAACTCACGGCAACCAATCAGCACTGAGGTTGCAAACTCTGTTGACCAATGGGTGCGCGGCCCCTTCGTGAGACGCGGTCTCACTCTTCGGCGCTCACCCCTCCCTTACAATTCTGGCTTCGCTACACTCCCGCTGGCTCAACCAATACCAGCGCGGCACGGAGTGACATCAGTGCAGCCTTGTGACCGACTCCCTCCTTCACAAGGTAACGGAAACTTTGAATTTTTCTTAAAGTGCAAGTGCTTATTTTTGTTAACAACATATAACGTTCGCCACTGTGCTTGAGGGTTTTAAAAAGAATATTTTTAATATTGTCATCTCCAATGTTGTATATGCAAACTGTTTATTAGTTGTGTTCCATTTTTCCCCCTACCTATAGAACATTACTGAAACTGTTTTACTTAATTGACATGATCTAAAATTCACTTGTGTTTAGAATTTAAGTTTGAATTAGCAGATAGATCAAGATTAGTTTTTGCACTTATAGGTCTTTAGAAATGTACTGACTAATGTGTTTTAAACTTACCTACCCTAGCCTGAAACTGAATAGCATGTTCCCTGTTACCCTTACCCAGTAGAATTTCCACTCGCACTTAATGGTGCTGGCCCTCATTCAAAGCTATATTATAGTTGTAATCCTGATTATTGATGTACTGATTTGCATCAGCTTTACACTTTTTTCACTTCGAACTTTAATTACTATATAAAATCCTTAAAACCCTTCAGGTGTCTGTGGTCATTATAAAGTTATTAATAGTATTTATGAATGATTAATGTATTTTAGGATTATCTTATCTCTTGTCCCCTGATAGCTCCTGATCCGTCAGGAAGATAAGTGCCTGTGGTAAGTCAGGTACCATGGTAATAGTGTTTAAAAGGACACATACAAATTACTAATAGTGGTACGTAAACTCGCCCGACTCACAAAAATATTGTCATAATCACATCATGGGCCCAAGTGCGTGAAAATCTGGTAAACTCAGAGTCGGATGACCTGCGCGCTCTATCAGAAGGACCTTATCTCTATATTTGTACATAATAATAAAGAAATGTATAGTTTATTGTAAAATGCATATTTATGGGTCAGTTACTATTTTGTAAATTATACTGCTTTACTACAATTTGAAACTCATTTCTGCTATTGACAGTGTACAAGGCAAGCATCATTGACGCCTTCGGTTTATATTTAAATACGTACCTGTTTCTTCATTTGTTTGAAGATGCATAACAACATTAAACAGTAAAACATTGTTTAAGATGTTTAAGTCTAAACATAAATTGGTGCAAATATTGAACTTGAGTACAGTGGACATGTTGAGTTAGCTCAAGGGAAGTCATTTTAAAACTTCTGATGAGTTTTAAAACTGTAATTCTTGTATCAAAGGAACAATTTCACTAGAGTAGTCTTGAACTCATGAATTCTCTATCACATGATGTTAACCTCGTTCTAAAGCCCTGAATATGAGTGGGTTGGAAGGAAGGTTTAATTTACTACAGCTGACAAAATCTAAAGCACCAGGTTTGGAATCTGTCATGGCGATAATTTGCTGCTATAGGTTTTTGGAGAAAAATATGTGGATTTCAGTGCTTAAGGCACTAACATCTGCATGCCACAGTAAATATTGTACCCTTTTCCGATTTTAACTTCCTGCAGGTTCAACCTGCCAATATTTAACAAAATGTGAAGACTTTATCATCCAGGTGTGGTAAATTCTATACAAATCGAAAATCTTTAGAACTTTGACTCACTTAGAATCAGGGATTACATCTTTATTCTTTAGCACTGGAGAGTCTCTTGGAGTTCCCCACTATGTGCCATTGCAATTTCACAGTACTGGTATTGATTAAATAGTGCTTTGCAACAGCAGTCAAAACCAGGATGGCATAATAATTTCCATCAAAAAAGTACTATTAGGATTGATAACTGATTTAAAAAAAATATTCTGTTTGACCTTCTATTCCATATTCCCTTTGAATTGTATTAAATACTAGTATTCTGCATGTCCCACACTCAATATTTGTTTTAAGTGGGTTATAGTGGTTAAAATCACAAATCTTGTGAAAATGAATGAAATGGTTTATGGCATTTATTTAACAGTAATTGTTTAATTTATTGAAGTTACATTTAAAATGTATTTATTGAAACGTTTTTACTCAAGAAAAGTTTAATAACTTTTTAGTAGTGGGATGTTTGGCATATGTGGTACAGGAGTTAGGAGGTATTTCAAGTATTTTTGTGTAAATAATGATTTTTTCTTGTTTAAAATTTCAATTTGTTATCAGTAATGTTATATTTTAGAATTGTAAAGTTTACAAATGTATATGTAAAGGATAATTTGTTTTATTGTATTCAACATTCAATAATCTTCCCATTTATATATATATATATATATATTAATTACCTACTGGCGGTCGCCAGTAGGTAGTTATAGTTAGGATTTTTTTTAATGTGTAATCTCAAAATTCTATTTGGAATAACTTTGGCGCCAGTTGACGAATCTGCCTGAACATTTCCTCAAAATGGCCTCTTTGAGCTCCGGTCCTTCCCTGAAAGTTTGGGGGGGATTCGTCAAGCGGGGGCCGAGATAAAAGGGGGTCCCAAAACGCATTTTCCCCATGTTAATTCCCATAAGGCGGTCGACCTCACTTTTAGCCCGAACGGCTGAATGGATTTCCACCAAACTTGGCAAAATTGTAGGGACTGGTAGCCCGATGTGCCTTTGCTATGTCTTAAGATATGTGCTCCAGTGGATTTTGAGTAATTTAGGTTAAAAAAAATATATATATCTGTACGAGCGCCCCGGGACGCGCATCGGAGAGCGCACCAGGCGCGCCACGCGACTTGCGCACGGAAAGCTGATTGGCTCTCGGGTGTCTGTAAACATTCTAAACAGTCCGGAGCGGCCGCCATCTTGTGTCTCGGTAGGATTGAGACATGAGAGGTGGCTAAAACAAAGGGGGAAATTATCATAAGGGGGCAGAGTAGTTCCTCCCTGACCCCCTAGGTTTGATGTGGGGGCTTTAAAAGTGCCCCGCGGGGCCAAAAAAACCTGAATTTTATTTTCGATTTTTTGCTGGGGGAGCGCCCGGTGGTACGCGCATTGGGAAGCGGACCGGTGAGCGTACTATTGGGGAAAAAAGAATTTTAGACTTTTCAACTATTGTATGTTTATTAATTGTTTATTTTGTTGTTTTTTTTATTTAAGTACCAACATGTAGGTATCAATGCAGAGTCTATAATTTAATATACACCGTCTTCTTTGTAGATATCTTGCATGTTGTTACAGAAGTTATTGTGGTATATGGAATTCATAGCGTAGTCTGTCAGGAAAGCAGAAACAATATGGAGACAGGAGATGATAAAGTGATGTTAAATACACATTGGAGATAACATAGTGGGAGAAAGGAAGTAACTATGAGCAAACTTATTATGTCACACAAAAAAGTTGCACAGTGTATTTTAAGTCTGACTTTACATTATAATCAATTTGATACTAGTTTAAGAAATACATATAAAAATGAATAATGTCTCAAACATTTTTGAATTATTAAATATAATTTTATTTTTCAGATTCCTTTTCAAAATTTAACAGAACTTCTAATATTTGATTGTCAGAAATGTCCTCATTTTGAATCAGGCAATCTACTGATTGTACACATTGAAGTAGTTCATAGTCCCGTGATTCATCCATGAATTCTGAGTAATTGGGTTCAATAACTTTATTATTGTTGCTCTCCAGAACAATTTTGTTGGATTTGTTTTGCTCTCCTTCCATTTTTGTGCTGTAGTTTGCATTTAAAAAATATATATCAGTAGTTCAGACAGGTACTTTGGTTTTTTTAATAGTGATTTTATCTTTGGGCAGTGTATGGTATCAGACTGGAAGTAGAAATATAAAAAAGTGTATGTGATAAAGCTTAAGTAAATTCATAATTATACAAGACAAGCCTAACTCCATCCATAACTATAACAGAGAAGTCTATCTTATTCTATAACTATTACAGAGGGATAGTATATAACTATCAGAAAATGTTTTCCAAAATAATTTAAAGTGCACAACATACTTCAGTTTTTAAAATAACATCTTACATTTGAAAAAGAAGTTTAATTTGTCAGTGAAAATGCTCTTGAAATGTACTTCAGGAAGTAGTAGTCAAAATGGTTGTGTTTCTCTCTCTTTCTTTATATATATTTAGGTACATAACCAATCAAATGTCATGAAATAATAGTAGATAATGAAAGTAACATTTTAATTGGTTGTCAATTCTAACACTTCATATGTGTTTTTGTCATGTAATTCACCTCAGAGTTCCAGGGTGAAACAGAAAATAAAAAAATGAATATACTTTAAAAAATATATATTATATTAATATACAATATAGGGTTCATTTTTTCTCAGCTATAGACATTTGCGAAAAAATAACCTTAGAAATTCACTAAAAAGTACATAGGTATGAAGCCCTATAAAAAGTTAAGAATTAGCAGTTAAAAAACCTATGAAATTCACTGAAAAAACCATAGGTTTCACACCAGTTATAGTTACCTGGAAATTTTACTGACATAAAACCATTGAAATTCCCACGTTATAGTTAGTTGGACTGACTATAACTTGCGCGTGTTATGCACTGCTGATGACATCACATATTACATCACTCATGTCATGGTCAGTGACATCACTCATGACATCACTCATGACACCATCCTTGTGACAGAGAGACTGACCTCCTTTCACTGTAAAGTAACCCTTGAAACACATATTGAAAAATAAAAACTAACATTTTAAAAAAAGTGGAAATACCTATACCAGTTACAACAACCAATTCAGTAATTCCACCATTTATATACACATCCACTCATTCACCAACACTTCTATATAGTCACTCATACATATACTCACTCATCATATGTAGTGAGACACCTATACATCCGTTAACACACCGACAGTCTTCCAAAAGTTGCTCACACACATACTCACACATGCAAATAAACTATTGAACATACATTTATTTGTATATACAGCTATACATACACTACCACCTTACTTCTAAAGAAACTTACACATACTTACTCTCTTAAACAGTCACTTATAGAAACAGATACTTATTAAAACAAGAACTCTTTCAATCTCTCGTTCTCACATATACTCACTTATATACACCAATACTCACATATACTAGATTAAAACATATGTAGTTACTGATAAAGACAGTAGTGAGGCAGTCATTCACTTACTAACACATACATATACACACTCACTCACCCATACAGTCTGGCACATATGCTGTCTTCAAAACACATACAAACAGTGAGTCAGTCATTGATGCATCAGTGTGCTAAGTAACACCCCCACCAAATCATACAGACATTTATACTGATACTAAAAAAAACATCTAATAAGCCAAATAAACACACATGTAGCTACTCACCAACCCATGCACCCACTTATATACAAAGTGAAACACTGATACAAACCTTTAAATATTGAAACAATACTCGCTAATATATGTATTCACTATGATACACTTAATAAGCCAGTTAACCAATCACTTTTTTAAAAAAAAATATCCATTAAGACACTTATTTAACCATGTATTCTTCCATCGACCTTTACATATACATATATAAAACATATTTATTTTTCAGAAAGGCGCACATTCACTGGATGGTGTCATCAGTGATGTCATGAGTGATCTCACTGACCATGTCATGAGAATTACTGAATTGGTTGTTGTAACTGGTATGGGTATCTCCATTTTTTTGAAAAATGTTAATTTCTATTTTCCAATATGTGTTTTAAGGGTTACATTACACTTAAAGGAGGTCTGTCATCAGTGATGTCATAAGTGATGTCACTGACCATGTCATGAGTGATGTAATATGTAATGTCATCAGCAGTGCATTACACGCGCAAGTTATAGTGAGTCCAACTAACTATAACGTGGAATTTCATTGGTTTTATGTCAGTAAAATTTCCAGCTAACTATAACTGGTGTCAAACCTATGGTTTTTTCAGTGAATTTCATAGGTTTTTCAAATGCTACTTCCTAACTATAACGTGTGTAAAACCTATGGTTTTTTCAGTCAATTTCATAGTTTTTTTGAATGCTAGTTCCTAAGTATGTAATCACGTTCGTAACTAGATAGTGTCACCGCCTACACGTCCTGAGAAGCGCATGTAAAGTCATTTGACTTGAAAACAAAACTTCCAATTGGTTATTAGTAGTTTCTGTTCTGGAATTTACATGAAGCACTCCACCCACTTTCCTCACAATCTTTTCTACTCTCAAGAGACAACAACGTCGAGCATCTTCCGGAACACTTTGCTGAAATGGCTGCCCTACCGCATTCATCTTCCGAATCTGAAGGAAATGAGCGACCACCGTTAAGAAGAAAAAAGGAATCTTTCATTTGGCAATTTTTCACTTATCCTGAAGATCAAAAGAAAGTGAATGCGCCAAAAGTAACCTGCACGATATGCAATTCGGAGCTCTCAAGGGGAAATCCAAATAAAAAATATTCCTTTTCTATACACACCATGCAGCGGCATGTTAAACAAAGGCATCCTGAGCATTATGCAAAAGCATCGACAAGAGCCCTGGCCAAGCTATTACCATCAGAGGTGGCGAGCACATCTTTTAATGGACGACCTGTATCTCCATCGAGTGCTGAGATGGACTTGAGACCATATCTTGCGAAGGTGCATATGAAATGCAACAAGTGTGGAGAAATTCTTTTGTATGGAGAGCAGAGCCTCGTTCTTATTAAACTCAAAATTGACAGTCACAAATGCCCCAAGAAAAGATACATTTCTTCACTTCATTTTCAAACTATTACATACTGAAAAATGTAGTAGCAACTTTAAGAAATTGAAAGCATCATAACACTTCTTTCCCAAAAAAAAAAAAAAAAAAGTTATTTTCAGAACTAACTCTTTCTACCAAAACGTGCTCCAAGAGCATATTATAAGATATTTTTTCGCCGCTTTATTTTAGTGCAAGACCGGGTGCGCGCACCCTCCTATCGCGTACAGGACCTGACACTTGCATGTGAAGTCATGTGACTTCTAAACAACACTTCTAATTGGTTCTTGGTAGTTTCTATTCTGGAATTTACACGCAGCACTCCACCCACTTCCATCACTTTCTTTTCTACTCTCAAGAGATAACAACGTCGAACATCTTCCCGAAGACTTCGGTACAATGGCTACCGTTCCGCATTCATCTTCCGAATCTGATGAAAATGAGCGACCACCTTTGACAAGAAAAACGGAGGCCACGCTATTACCATCAGAAGTAATCAGCACATCTTCCGGTGGACGACCTGTATCTCCATCGAATGCTGAAATGGACTTGAAACCATGTCTGGCGAAGGTGCACATAAAATGCAACAACTGTGGAGAACTTCTTGTATACGGAGAGCAAAGCTTTACTCTAATTAAACACAAAATTGAGAGTCATAAATGCTCCAAGAAAAGTTAAATTTCTTCACTTTATTTGGATAGTATGACATACTGAAAAATATCGTAGCAACTTTAAGAAATCAAAAGCATCAAAACACTTGTTTCCAAAAAAAAAAAAAAAAAAAAAAGTTCTTTTCAGAACTAACTCTTTCCACCAAAACATGCTCCAAGAGCATATTATAAGATGTTTTTTCGCCGCTTTATTTTAGTGCGAGACCGGGTGCGCGCACCCTTCTATCTCGTACAGTACCTGACACTCCCATGTGAAGTCATGTGACTTCTAAACAACACTTCTAATTGGTTCTTGGTAGTTTCTATTCTGGAATTTACACGCAGCACTCCACCCACTTCCATCACTTTCTTTTCTACTCTCAAGAGACAACAACGTCGAACATCTTCCCGAAGACTTCGGTACAATGGCTACCATTCCGCATTCATCTTCCGAATCTGATGAAAATGAGCGACCACCTTTGACAAGAAAAACGGAGGCCACGCTATTACCATCAGAAGTAATCAACACATCTTCCGGTGGACAACCTGTATCTCCATCGAGTGCTGAGATGGACTTGAGACCATATCTGGCGAACGTGCACATGAAATGCACGAACTGTGGAGAACTTCTTGTATAAGGAGAGCAAAGCTTTACTCTAATTAAACAAATAATTGAGAGTCATAAATGCTCCAAGAAAAGTTAAATTTCTTCACTTTATTTGGATAGTATGACATACTGAAAAATGTCGTCGCAACTTTAAGAAATTAAAAGCATCATAACACTTGTTTCCAAAAAAAAAAAAAAATGTTCTTTTCAGAACTAACTCTTTGTACCAAAACAAGCTTGAAGAGCATATTAGCTGATATTTTCTCGCCGCTTTCTTATAGTGCGCGACCGGGTGCGCGCACCCACCTATCGCGTTGAGACACGCATGTGCAGTCATGTGACTTTATAACAACACTTCCAATTGGTTCTTACTAGTTTCTATTCTGCAATTTACACGGAACACTCCACCCACTTCCCTAGAAAACCAGTTTATCGTAAAACTTTTAAAGCCTCCTCTTATGAAATATGCGACATCAATCACATAGCAGAGTACTAAATAGCACTATATACACTCCGTCCCTTAATTATAAGAGACTTATTGCTATGTAAAAGCAACTTTTGTTTTCCAAAATAATGTAAAATGCTGACCCTATTACATAATTTTATTTCACATATATGTTACTATTCTCCTTCGAGTGCTAACACCGTAGAAAATACCACCAATAGCGGTGATATTTTTTACACCGAGAACGGGCGATTTCTATCGCTTACAGTCCTTACAATTTTAAAGTTTTATTTCCTAAGTCTCTGATCTCCAACTGTGCAACGTAGCTCCCCTTTGTGTCGTAATAAGGTCCATAAACAAAAACTACAGGGCCAGCATAATAAACATACACAGAACCACAAAACGACAAGAGCCACCATGCTGATATATATCCTTAATATAATAAACCTCTGAGAATAAATACATATTTCCGTGGCACCCCATAACACAAATGTGGCGTCCTCTGACTCTGCTCCATTACCAAACACCGTAACTCCCCGCCCCCCTCACTTTTCACTAAACTCCGCACTCCACCCAAGCCGAACCCCCTATTACAAACCCCCAACCTACCCTCCATGCCCAAACCCACCATGAACCTCAAACCGCCCCTAGAAAACTTATAAGACACAGGATTACTAAAACTCAAAGAATACGCAACAGGCAGATAATGTAAATAGTACATAAAGGCACATATTTTTTCCAAAATACTATTTAAAAACATGTTCTATTTTTTATAAATCTATCATGCATCTGACCCTCTAGAACTGCTTTCAAAACGTGAACTATAAACCTCTACTTTTCTTTTTCAAACCATACACTTTCATCTGACCCTCTAGAACTGCTTTCAAAACATGAACTATAAACCTCTACTTTTCATTTTCAAACCATACACTTTCAATTACATTATTTTTTTTCCACAATTCATGTAATGTTACACACCTTTTCTAAAATACACCAGTCCGTATCATTTATAAGGATTTATTTTCAGTCTTCATCAGTAACACTTTCTTCACATATAATAGAAATCACTATAACTTTTTAAACGACAATGCTAACGCGGTAAAAATAACCCTTCATTTGCTTTCCTTTAAGAATGCACACTATGTACCCCACGCATGCGTTTCTTAATCTTTGTATTTGGCAGCGAATACCGACCTTGAATCGGAAGACATGAACAAGAGCGCCATTGTCACATTTAAAACTGAACGTTGCATCTGCTCACATACATTATGGCTGAGATACCCGCCACCCCCTCTCAACACAATCCCCAAGGATGGGAAACCGGAAACAGTTCTGAACTTTTGGAAGACGGGAGGGAGTGACCCTCCCGGCCGTATTTATTAAAATATGAAACAAAATTAAAACATTAAAATAACAGTTTCATATTATGTACAATTTCATTACCACATTGCGATGTTTGGCTAACCTTAACATATTCTCTAATACAAAGGTTCTCCTAGCCGAACTAACATCCTACAAAACATTTAACTTGAAATTTTGAAATTGTACATCCTAACGTTTAAGGGCCAACGGCAAGGTCGTAACCGGTGTCAAGATCCCTAAACCAGAAATATCCCCCTCACTTGTGAGGGGCGACCGCACAGAGGTGTACCTCGAGTGCAACTACCAATTTCCCTTGACTTGACGGGGGCCCCAATAAACTCGACGCCACTTAAAGGTCGTCCGAGGACTCGTGTGAGGTATCTAGAAGGTAGCGTAGACCCCCCCCCAAACCCCCACACAACTTACCGCATCTGCCGTCGCAGATGACCTGGCCCCGGGAAATTCTCCAGGAGGGGGCTGTAGCCCCTCCTACCCAGGAAGGGGCCTTGACCGCCTTTCCTTTCCTTTCGGCGGCCCATCCTTAGAAGGGACCGCCTACCCCGTTGACGGGCCAATGGCCACCTCCCTCGAGCGCTCCCATCCGTAATGGGTGACGCCCACTCATAGGGATCTTCCAATTAGTGCTCACCGATCATGACCTTACCGCCCGACCAAAATAAATACGACAGTTCTAAACTAAATGACTAATTACTTAAAAGACAGTTAAAAGCAACCACTTTATTAAAAGCATGCTACTGATCAATACTAGAGCAGGATTACTTTATTTGCAAAACATACCAACAATTGACCATTTCTTTATTGCATATTCACAGTTATCACGATAATAATCCGGCACCTGCAAACAAAAGAGTTACCACATCAAATTTTATTCAAACCACTTGCTGTCCTCAGGGGCTGGTGGGTGGGTCAAAATTGGCTCTTCGTTCCGTCTCGAGCTCACGTGCAGCGAGGTGGTGCAGCTTCAGAGCACAGGAACAAGAGGATGCTCCCTTGGCTTGTTGCTCCTTTTATCCGTCTTCAGGGCGGGCGTAAACCCGCCCCGGCCTGCCCCAAGGGCGTGGCCCGGCCGCGTCAGTGTCTAGGCCAGCCCACTCCAGGGCGGGAAAAGGCGCGCCCCGGCTACGCCGCTTCGGGCATACCAGCCGAGACTCACCTCCCGCCCAAGATGGCTTCCCGGGGGGATCGGGTACTCCACCATACGTTCGGGGGGACCGAATGGTCGCCCCTTTCCAATCTTTCACTAAGCTAACATTCACAGAAAACAGCATTGATGTAAAAAAAAATTGACCTTGCTTTACAAATCCCTCAAATCACTCCCTTATTTTTTAACGCATCCTCCAGTTCAAAAAAAGCTACTTTTTTAATAACCACTAAGCAATATATAAGTGACTAGACTCCTAGAAAATGTATCAAGTCATTCTGCTCCTCTCCACTGCATAGCCGGCGACCTAATTCTGTGGAGTTGCTATACAACCGGCAGTGCTGCGCCGTTTCCTGTACCATCTTGGGAAATTCAAAATGGATGTCCCTCCTGCCTTCGCAAACGAGCCGGCCACTTAGAACTATTTCGACAGAGAATGCTTCTATACTACGGCACCTTACCACTCTCAACTTTGAATACTTCATATCGATTATCATTTCGATATTCGTATTTCACCTGTGTGCAGCCTTAATTTCATTGCCTGAGCTGTGATTTCACGTGGGCCCTGGATTTATGTCTCTGCAATTTGGTACCTCCTGAACCGAATTACAATCACCTCATGAATACGTTACTTGATCATGAACAGCTTTGTTACAACGGAGGGTTTATGGCCTTTGCAGCGATACAAGGAGTTCTGGGTCATTGGAATATATTCGCAGCGGCGCAAGATTTCCTAACAGAGAGCTACATCGAAAACCCACCGAGCTGCCCTATGATGGTAAAAGACGCCCCAAGAATGACAGATCATGAATGCTCCTTTCATCTTCTCAATTGGATGGCTGACATGATTTCATGTTAGAGGCACTTGCTGCATACTTTGCCTACACAATGGACGGTTAACTCTTTCCTAACAGCGAGCTACATCGAAAACCCACCGAGCTGCCCTCTGATGGTAAAAGAGGCTCCGATTATAACAGATCATCAGTACTGCTTTACTCTTTTCCATTGGATAGCTGACATAATTTCAAATGATAAAACTGATTAGCTGTTACAAGCAGAAGCTACCTATTTTGCCTAAACAATGCTTCAATAACTCTCAAAAAAGCCATTGACGTCCTCATTTCCTTTTGGTAACGCACCGGTGGCGCAAGGCCTTCATAAATAAAGTCCTGAATGTTTTCTTTTCTCGACCTCACTTACTGATACTAGAACCTGCAAGCCAAATACGGCCCGTGAACTCTTTCTTAGTAGGTCGCGCACCGTAAAGACAGTTATACCACTGTTAACATTTTTTTTTACTGTTACTAAGCACCGACACAGTTCCGCTTTACTCAGAGTTAATCACTGCTCCCACGCTTCTACAGGCCAGACGCTATGTCGTATTTCTCTCCTTATCACCCTTTCATCTCCACAATAACAAACAGTTGTCCGCCAGCCACCAGAGAACAGACTCAGATGCAGAGGCACCAAAGAGTGAACCCATCACCAACTGCCATCTCCGGCTGTTTCCATGGTTACACCTCATTCTGCACCTTGCTGAAGGCAGAGGTCAAAAGTTCATGTCTCAACGTTCTACAGCAAACTAAGAACACTGTTTTCCCTCCAGAAACACCTTCCAATCCACAACTCTGTTACATGTCTTTGTTTTTTCACACCCAATAGTACTTTTCGTTTAACATAAACATTAACCTGTTCAATCTCCACTTGTTACAATCAACCAATCATTTTTATTTTTTAAACCACACCCAGCCTCTTCCTTTTTCTTTATTTAGAATTTCAACTTCTAACTACCATTCCACTTCCAGAACCGATCGGAGGACTACTACAAATCCCTTGAAAATGAAGGTCTGGCTAATAGGACACAGTTATATTCACTGGAGTGAAAAATATGCAGTAAGCAGACGAATTTGCAACCTCAGCTTACCAAATGTACACATAACATGGATTTCCAAAAGAGGATTGAAATGTCACCAATTGATTCCATTGGTGAAAACTTTTATGCATCTCCCAGAACCAGACCTTATAATTGTGCACTGTGGCGGGAAGGATCTAGGCACAATCACTGGGGTAGGTCTGGAAATGCTTCTAAAAGACACCTTTCGACAATTGATGACACTTTTTCCTCGATCTGCCTTGGTATATTCCAATATATGCCAAAGACAGAAATGGAATTGGTCCAATCACCATTGTGCACAATTTGAGAAAGCAAGGAGACATGTAAATAAATCTGTTTCTGCGTTCCTCAGAGATTATAGCATGGGTTCTATTTACCACAACAACTTGCGATACCACATGCAAGACGTCTATAGGAGAGACGGTGTTCATTTCACGAATGAGGGAAACAGAATCTTCCTCTGCAACATCAGACTCTGCATCGGTACTTACTTATAAATGCAGAAAACACTCAATTAACACAAGGGCTCTTTTCAGAGCCACCTTATATCTAAGCACTCAAACTTCTGATTTACCTCCATTTTCACACTCTTGTAAATAGGTGTGCGCGACCGGGTGCGCGCACCCCGTATTTTTTTTTCGGGGAAAAATTATATCTTTTTGCGTTTAAGGGCCTTACTGCACACCCCGAGAAAAGCTACACAGCAAGACAATCTCTACCTTCTCCCCTTTCCATGTTTCAACGCTTTGAAATGAACAATATATTTACTCGCAGTGACAAAATGGCGGACGAAACTTCCTGATTTCCTTCGAATCGAACGTTAACAGACGTCACGCAGCAAAAAAAAATTCCGCTCACGCGCAGCAGCTTGAGTGCGCGCACGCGTGCGCGCCTATAGATATATAATTGGCTTTAACTTTAATTTTCTCAACAACTACTGAACGGATTTACATCATTCCAAAAAAAGCGTAATCTGCGAACAAGACTCTACAGTTTTGGCAAATTTCTTATAAATTCATTCACCCGTTCGAACTGTAGCCGAGTCTAAAGGTCCTATGGAAAATAACATGGAGAAAACACGTTTTGGGACCCCCCTTATATCTCAGCCCCCACTTGACCAATCCCCCCCAAACTTTCAGGGAAGGAGCGCAGCGGACCTAGCCATCTTCTTTGAGAAATTCGCAAAGACTCATCCACCAGGGCTAAAGTTATTACAAATAGAATGTTGGGGATTTCCTATGGAAAACAATCCTAACTATAACTACCTACTGGCGACCGCCAGTAGGTAATATATATATATATATATATATATATATATATATATATATATATATTTTCAACAGGATGGTTCAGGTGGGGGGCTGCGTGGCGCTTCGTTTGGCTGTGCGTTACCTCCTCGGCAGAACCAAGCCGACATCTATTACAACACCATCCCCATCAGGAGACAAATGAGTCGCACAATAACCTCGCCTTCATTCATTTAATATTCGTGCAGAACAACAGACCCAGCATTGTTCCCAACATGTTTCGTTTCTCTTGAAACTTCTTCAAAGGTATGCCAAATTAGTCGTTGGTTTGCCACAGGTAAAGTTATCAATGTTTTTTCATTTCCGATGGTACCGCCCATTTAGGAATCACTTCCGTTTTGATGCTGCATTGTGGTACCTGTGGTTTGCCAGCGTTTGGTTTCAACTCTAACCCTCCAGTGGGTAGGTACGTACTAGTTCCGTTGTGGTCACAAACCTTTTCTTCTCTACTACGAACTTGAAATGCAGGTTCCCTCGCTGTCAGCCAAACTTTTATGACTGACTAAGGGCCAAAACCGGAGTCCAGTCTCCAGGAGCACCGCAGTCCCCAGTAACAATTTCAACAGGATGGTTCAGGTGCGGGGCTGCGTGGCGCTTCGTTTGGCTGTGCGTTACCTCCTCGGCAGAACCAAGCCGACATCTATTACAACACCATCCCCATCAGGAGACAAATGAGTCACACAATAACCTCGCCTTCATTCATTTAATATTCGTGCAGAACAACAGACCCAGCATTGTTCCCAACATGTTTCGTTTCTCTTGAAACTTCTTCAAAGGTATGCCAAATTAGTCGTTGGTTTGCCACAGGTAAAGTTATCAATGTTTTTTCACTTCCGATGGTACCGCCCATTTAGGAATCACTTCCGTTTTGATGCTGCATTGTGGTACCTGTGGTTTGCCAGCGTTTGGTTTCAACTCTAACCCTCCAGTGGGTAGGTACGTACTAGTTCCGTTGTGGTCACAAACCTTTTCTTCTCTACTACGAACTTGAAATGCAGGTTCCCTCGCTGTCAGCCAAACTTTTATGACTGACTAAGGGCCAAAACCGGAGTCCAGTCTCCAGGAGCACCGCAGTCCCCAGTAACAATTTCAACAGGATGGTTCAGGTGGGGGGCTGCGTGGCGCTTCGTTTGGCTGTGCGTTACCTCCTCGGCAGAACCAAGCCGACATCTATTACAACACCATCCCCATCAGGAGACAAATGAGTCGCACAATAACCTCGCCTTCATTCATTTATTATTCGTGCAGAACAACAGACCCAGCATTGTTCCCAACATGTTTCGTTTCTCTTGAAACTTCTTCAAAGGTATGCCAAATTAGTCGTTGGTTTGCCACAGGTAAAGTTATCAATGTTTTTTCACTTTCGATGGTACCGCCCATTTAGGAATCACTTCCGTTTTGATGCTGCATTGTGGTACCTGTGGTTTGCCAGCGTTTGGTTTCAACTCTAGCCCTCCAGTGGGTAGGTACGTACTAGTTCCGTTGTGGTCACAAACCTTTTCTTCTCTACTACGAACTTGAAATGCAGGTTCCCTCGCTGTCAGCCAAACTTTTATGACTGACTAAGGGCCAAAACCGGAGTCCAGTCTCCAGGAGCACCGCAGTCCCCAGTAACAATTTCAACAGGATGGTTCAGGTGCGGGGCTGCGTGGCACTTTGTTTGGCTGTGCGTTACCTCCTCGGCAGAACCAAGCCGACATCTATTACAACACCATCCCCATCAGGAGACAAATGAGTCGCACAATAACCTCACCTTCATTCATTTATTATTCATGCAGAACAACAGACCCAGCATTGTTCCCAACCTGTTTCGTTTCTCTTGAAACTTCTTCAAAGGTATGCCAAATTAGTCGTTGGTTTGCCACAGGTAAAGTTATCAATGTTTTTTCACTTCCAAAAGTACCGCCCATTTAGGAATCACTTCCGTTTTGATGCTGCATTGTGGTACCTGTGGTTTGCCAGCGTTTGGTTTCAACTCTAGCCCTCCAGTGGGTAGGTACGTACTAGTTCCGTTGTGGTCACAAACCTTTTCTTCTCTACTACGAACTTGAAATGCAGGTTCCCTCGCTGTCAGCCAAACTTTTATGACTGACTAAGGGCCAAAACCGGAGTCCAGTCTCCAGGAGCACCGTAATATGTGACATGATCAGCAGTGGATTGCGGGTGCACGATATATAGTTAGTGCAACTAACTATATATGCGAATTTCAATGGTTTTGTGCGAGTAAAATAAAGTTTTGTAAATGCTAATCCCTAACTATATATGGTCTATAACCTATGGTTTTTTCAGTGAATTTTCAAGGTTTTGTAAATGCTAATCCCTAACTATATATGGTCTATAACCTATGGTTTTTTTAGTGAATTTCAATGGTTTTTTAATAGCAAATATCAAAAGCTGTAAAATGTATTCTTATTCTAATTAAAAAATATATTTTATATTTTATTTTTTAAGTAAAGGACCCAGATGCATTTACAGTTTATCACTAACAATGTTCCAGGCTAATGTATTTTCCCGGGAAATTTACAACTGTCCTGAAAATAAAATATTCCTATTTCGAGAAAAAAGGGCGTTTCTTCGTCCCATGAGGGAGCCGTTGAGCAAAAGAGGCTCGGCCTGTTGTCTTAGTCGCTGATAGGCCTGAATATCGGATTCTTATCGATCACTTTATGTTGCAGGAGTGGAAAACACAACAACAGCCCTTGACCATTTATCTTTACAGCATTCCTGCGTATTATACCTTTTAACCGTCATGTAATCGGGCTGCTTTATATCACTTGCCTTTTACTGATTCGAAAAGAGTGGCTATTATTCAAAACTTTACCAATCTAGGTACTACTACCATGTTTTGTTTTAAAAACTTTTATTGTGAAAATGTCAGTATACAAATACGGGCCTATAACCACGTGGGCCGGCCACAGAGCAAACTGGAATCGTATATGATGAGGGGACATTCACACTGTAGAAGAACTTAACGGGCAGGCCATTAGGTTGCAAGAACTAAGGTGTCTAACAGTTGAGGAATCGGTGGACGTAAATTTTATAATTAAAGTACGATAGGGCCAGTTACAATAAAATTATCTAGATATACATTTGCGGGCAAGTACCATGGGTGACGTTAATTCGAACTTTCAATAGTACACTAATCAATAACACATCAGAACTTAATATCAATAGGGATGTCCAAATGTTCAATCAGTACTCGTCCCCGCCCACCATGTGCTTCAAAACTGCATACGTATCTCGTGATATCAAGGCTGGGCAACCAGTACACAACAAGGAGTTGCGAGTCCCAGTTATACCGGCGCCATTTTGGGCGAGGCCGGGCAGGTCCAGGATATAGTCAAAATGTCTCCACCAACCAGCGGTCGGACCAGAACCCCTTCAAAATAGGGGAGGGCAAGTTCTTCCCTACCTGGTCACGTTGGGGCTCCACCGGAACTGATCGAATTGGTAGTCTACAGTGTTCAGACTGAAGCTGGTGTCAGCATGAGAGCACCACCATCTCGTGGCTCCGTCGTGGCCATTCCGCAAGCAATCATGACAGCCGCTCCCCACCGGAAGCCTGCGGGAGTCGGGGGCCCCGGTGACTTTTGTAGAATCTTCAAGGCTGAGGGGACGATTTCAGGAATGGGGCCCATGTCCTAGCAGGCAAGCGTCCGAGTTCCAAGGTGTCCCAGGGCCATTTTAGTGGACCAGGCCCAAATCCGAAGAGCCGCCTGCCATTTTGAGAGTCCTGTGGCAGCCGCCTATCGCTGCACCGCAAGAGTGGGCGCAATTCAGCTGGATGGTGGGCGAGACGCTGTAGCCGCAAGAGCGGGCGCAACTCAGCTGGATGGCGGGTGAGGCACTGTGCCGCAAGAGCGGGCGCAACTCAGCTGGATGGCGGATATGGCACTGTGCCGCAAGAGCGGGCGCAACTCAGTTGGATGCTAAGGGGCGCCCCACTGCAGCTGCGAAGCCTCCACCTGGGGAGGCGGGGGAGGCCCGTTCGCGCCGCCTCCCCCCCGGGGCGCCCCACGCCGTCTTTCGGCGCAGCATTGTAGGATGGCCAGACCAGTGCGGCAACTTGCTGGACACCACCTCGGTGCCATTCGGATCTCAGCGCGTTGTGCTGCCTTCGGGCTATTCGCACAACGGTCC
Source organism: Lissotriton vulgaris (assembly GCF_964263255.1). NCBI lineage: Eukaryota > Metazoa > Chordata > Amphibia > Caudata > Salamandridae > Lissotriton > Lissotriton vulgaris. The sequence continues at coordinate 1,012,792,344 of NC_141696.1, read as the reverse complement.
GCTACTGACGCCGCCACACAGGCCGACGGATTTTGTAGGCTTTTTATAGCCAAAAGCCGACTAAAAGACAGCCCAAAGCAGCCCATTGTTGCTACTCCGGGGAGGGAGGGGCAGGGACAGTGTCAAGCGGACAGTGAATGCTTTGAGATGGATGTTGCAGCAGGCTGCCATGTAAATAGTTGTTTAAAAAGTTTTTTTTTAACATGTTTACTTTGTTGGAGCGTTGTATATATTTATAAGTTATTAAAGTGTTATAATCCTACTACTTTGTTGGAGTGCTATATATTTGTAATGTGGCAACAAGCACAAAGATGTTACTGTATAACCAGAAAAAGACATAGTCCAATTGTGCGTGATCTAGTCCAATCTGGTGACGCCGATAGTGGGTATCAGCAGACTTTCATTTGTATAGGGTTTGTCGGTTATTGGGCAGGGTGGGTGGTAGGGCAGGCATGCTTAGGCAGCGAGGGCGGCGGAGCAAACTACCTCGTGGCCATCCCGACCGCGAGCTTGGCTCCTCCCCCTGGTTTCATACTTTTGCGCAGGGCTATTTCCTGGTGTTTCTTGTTTTAGCAGGGTCAGAAAGGATCCTATCAGTGGCCTACTGATTTTGTTCGATTCCTTTTGTTTTGCAATAATTTGCTAGGAAGGTACCGTGGCTAATCCTTATTTTATATATATATGTCCTCTTTATTAGGGGTGCCCTCCGGTGGGGCCGGACGAGCTACCTCTAATAAATGGTCCGGGTAGAACCAATTACCAATCAGTGGGGAGAAGATAGGCATTACAGATTACAAAAGGGGGGACAAGGGTCCGCACTACCTATCTTACAGTGAGAATGACCATTGCTCCGCCCCCCGACTGACACCCTCCTTTGCCTCAGCTTGGATCATCATTTGCTAAAGTGTTCGAAGACCCCACCGTGAGTATAACAACAACCGGGGCCTTACTGCACACCCTGAGAAAAACTACGCAGCAAGACAATCTCTACCTTCTCCCTTTTCCATGTTCCAACGCTTTTAAATGAACAATATATTTACTCGCAGTGACAAAATGGAGGTCAACACTTCCTGATTTCCTTCGAATCGAACGTTAACAGACGTCACGCAGGAAAAAAAAAATGCCGCTCACGCGCAGCTGCTGGAAGACATGTATCAACATATATGAGCCTCCTCAGCCACCCTCAGAAAACCTAGGGGGTCAGGATACATCTCCCGTGCCCCCTTATACCCATTTCCCACATTGTTTTTCATCCATCTTGTGATTTAATTAAAACGAAACACAAAATGGCGAACTCCCGTTACGCTACCGGTGAGCGACCCGGTTCGCGTACCGGGAAGCGCTTTTACCGCGAAAAATCGAAATTTTTTTTTTGCCCCACGGGACCCTTTAATAACACCAACATCATTCCTAGGGGGTCAAGAGGGGTCTACCTTGCCCCCTTTCATTAAATTCCCCCTTCGTTTTTCTCCTCCTCTTGACTCTCGATTCTACCAAGAGACAAGATGGCGGCCGGTCCGGACTATTTAGAATGTTGACAGACACCGGACCCCCCCTTGACGAACCCCCCCAAATTTTGAGGGGCTGCTCAGAAACAAAATGTGCCATTTTCCTGAAAATTTCAGCCAATTCCGTCCACAAACGCCAAAGTTATTAGACATAGAATTTTCAAAAATCCCATAGAGAAAAAATCCTAACTATATATACCTACTGGCGACCGCCAGTAGGTAATATATATATATATATATCTCCAACACACAGGTCAGTCCACAAGTTGAAATAGAGCACATTAGGAATTTGCATCCATTTCACCGCTTGCCAGCAGATGCAAAAACACTGGCATCTTTCAATAATCGTCTGCCTGACGCGTTTCAGGATCGTCTCATCCTTTCTTCAGAGGCATAGGTAGGGAGAGTATGGATCAGCTTATTTTCACGCACGAAGCAGCTGTTAACGGCGACTTTCTGGATATATATATATATATATATATATATATATATATATATATATATATATATATATTAATTACATACTGGTGTTCGTCAGTAGGTAGTTATAATTAGGACCTAGTTTCCATAGTAAATCCACAACATTCTATTTGGAATAAGTTTGGCGCTGGTGGACAAATCTTCGTGAATTTCTCCAACAAAATGTCCTGCTTGGTTCCGCTCCTTCCCTGAAAGTTTGGGGGTGAGTCATCAAGTGGGGGCCAAGAAAAAAGGGGGGTCCCAAAACGTGTTTTCACCATGCAATTTTCCATAGGGACCTTTAGCCAGGTCTACAGCCCGAACGGCTGAACGGAATTACACCAAATTTTGCAGAGGGGTAAAGTTTGGTTAGCAGATTGAGCTTTTTGTTAAATGGTGTAAATCCGTTCAGTAGTTTTGAAGAAAATCAAAAGTAAAATCATAGCGATATTTTCTATTTTCTATTCTATTATACTTGTGCTGACTTTTGTCCTTTAGCGTGCAGTACTATATTATTTTATAAAATGTATATTTGTTGAAATCATGTTTGAAAGTAGAATGGAAGCAAGTAAGCTGCTTTCTGTGATGAAAAACAATGCCGGCTCCTGCAGGAAGTGTGGAGCCGGCTGGGACCGTGGAGGCTTTGGGGCTCTTTCCACGGTCCACAACATTAGATTTGAGATTCGGGGGATGAGGGGGCATATTATCAAGGACCGGCGGTGTTAAAATTATCGCCATTTTATCGGCAGGAAACTGCCGATAAAACGGTGATAATAGGCTTGATAATACACCCTTGTTAATTCCCATAGAAGCCCATGTTATTGTGTTAACATGGGCTTCTATGGGAATTAAGAAGGGCGTATTATCAAGCGCATTATCGCTGTTTTATCTGGAGTTTCCTGCCGATTAAATGGTGATAATTTTAACACCGCCGGTCCGTGATAATGGTAAGTAGACATAATATCGAGTTTTTTATTTCGACTAGTCATAATATCGAGTTTTTAATTTCGACTAGACATAATATCGACTAGACATAATATAGACTACAAAAATATCGATTTTAAGGTAAGTTAATATTAATGTTTAATTTTTGTGTAATATAATTCTGTAGCGGGTTGTGGGTTTATAGGGGAATAGGGTGGGAAGTAATTTAAATAAAATTAATTAAATATGTTATTTAATTTATTGGTATTTATTTAGAATGAATTGTTAATTAATTATTAATTGGTAATTAATTTAAATATAATTGGTAATTAATTATAATTGATAAATATTTTAATTTTAGTAATTTATTTTCGGTAGTGGGTTGTGGGTTTATAGGAGATTAGGGTGGGAAGTAATTTAATAATAATTAATTAAATATGTTATTTAATTTATTGGTATTTATCTAGAATTAATAGTTTATTAATTATTTATTGGTATTTGATTACAATATAATTGGTAAAACATTTAAATGATTAAGTATTAAATATGTCAATTTAATTAATTTAATTTCTGTAGTGGGTTGTGTGTTTATAGAGGAATAGTTTTGGAAGTCATTTAATTGTAAGAGTATTATATTGTTTAAATAAATATATTGATTTTAATTTGTAAAAAATGTTTCCATTTTAAATTAATTGATTGTTAATAGGGAACTTATTAGTATTAGTAGGTAATTTACATAATTAAATAAATGTTATTTCTCAATTTAATAGATTATTTAATATATTCTACACAGTTCTAAAATAATGAAATTATTCTGTGATAGATTTTAATATTTATGTTATTTATATTTATATGTAAGTATTTACTTTCCATACTGTTACACTCACTGGAGTTGGAATAGTAATTTTAACCCCTACGCTATCCAACCCTTTCCCTACTGTTACACTCTCTGGACTTGGAATAGTACATTTTACCCCTACGCTATCCAACGCTTACCCTACTGTTACACTCTCTGGAGTTGGAATAGTAATTTAAACCCCTACGCTATCCAACGTTTTCCCTACAGTTACACTCTCTTGAGTTGGAATAGTAAATTTTACCCCTACGCTATCCAATGCTTTCCCTAAAGTTGCAATTATTGGAGTGGTAATCGTAATTTTTACCCTTACGCTATCCAACCCTTTCCCTACTGTTGCACTCTCTGGAATGGTAATAGTAATTTTTACCCCTACGCTATCCAACGCTTTCCCTACTGTTGCACCCTCTGGAGTTGGAATAGTAATTTTTACCCCTACGCTGTCCAACGCTTTCCCTACTGTTGCACTCACTGGAGTTGGAATAGTAATTTTAACCCCTATGCTATCTAAAGCTTTCCCTACTGTTACACTCTCTGGAGTTGGAATAGTAATTATTACCCTTACGCTATCCAACGCTTACCCTACTGTTACACTCACTGGAGTTGGAATAGTAATTTTTACCCCTACGATATCCAATGCTTACCCTACTGTTGCACTCACTGGAGTTGGAATAGTAATTTAAACCCCTACGCTATCCAATGCTTTCCCTACTGATGCACTCTCTGGAGTTGGAATAGTAACTTTTACTCCTACGCTATCCAACGCTTTCCCTACTGTTGCACTCACTGGAGTTAGAATAGTAATTTTAACCCCTACGCTATCCAAAGCTTTCCCTACTGTTACACTCTCTGGAGTTGGAATAGTAATTTTTACCCTTACGCTATCCGACACTTACCCTACTGTTACACTCACTGGAGTTGGAATAGTAATTTTTACCCCTACGCTATCCAATGTTTACCCTACTGTTGCACTCACTGGATTTGGAATAGTAATTTAAACCCTTACGCTATCCAACGCTTTCCCTACTGTTGCACTCACTGGAGTTGGAATAGTATTTTTACCCCTACGCTAACCAATGCTTACCCTACTGTTGCACTAACTGGAGTTGGAATAGTAATTTAAACCACTACGCTATCCAACGCTTTCCCTACTGTTACACTCTCTGGAGGTGGAATAGTAATTTTTACCCTTACGCTATCCAACGCTTACCCTAATCTTGCACTCACTGGAGATGTTACAGTACATTTAACCCTCTTGCTATTGTACGGTAAAAATATTGTATATGCTTTGTTAATATATATGTATTGAAAACATTTTTATTGTAAGTTACATTAATTATTTCTTAATTTTACGTTTATTTAAGTATTTTAAATATGTTTATATTAATTTAATTTAATGTTATATTACTTTTAAGGTACTTTTAACATATTTAAAAAAATCGATATTTTGACAGTCTATATTTTTTACACTCGATATTTTGGAGTCGATATTTTTGTACTTAGTTGTTTGAAGATAGGAAGTCGATATTCTGTCAGTCGATATTTTTACCTCGATATTTTGGCATCTCGATATTTTGTCAATCGATGTTCTGTCAGTGATCCGTGATAATATGCCCCGGGGTTCTTCGGGGATTATGAAAAATTTGTGATAAATGATATTTTTTATATGTTAGATTTATTGTACGCGTAACAAGCTTGAAATCTGTGCCAAGTGTAATTGTTGTCACCATGCTGTGAGCACACACCTTCCTGCATAAGTGTATGCTCATCACCGTTCCGCCAAGTAGCAGCATCTCGTAGTGCCGCCACGGACCTGCCTAGTCAGCAGTAGGCTCTTTCCACGACCTTGGCAGGCCGTTACATCTCCAGCCATTCACAGAACCAAATTTAGAAAGAGCCACCCGGAAACAATTCGCTTGCAGCAGTATTTAATTAAAGATGACAGCATGCCAGCACAGAAGTTTCAAAGAGGTAAAAACATCAAGTATTAAAAGCCAGACGCATTTCAAGTTGTGAGTCTTTTCATCAGTGGCTTATTTGGAAAGCAGGGGGAATTCGATTTCAGGCACCTCATGTTCTTATCGTTACTCCCCGCCCGGTTGGGCGTGGCCACACGGCATCCTGGGATACGTAGTCTGTGCCATAATCAACCCCAGTGGGTTCGCGTTCTCCCTGCCACAGTGCCCTTAAATAAATGGTAACCTTGCTTGAAATCTGTGCCAAGTGTAATTGTTGTCACCATGCTGTGAGCACACACCTTCCTGCATAAGTGTATGCTCATCACTGCTCCGCCAAGTAGCATGGCTTCTAATACTGGATGTTTTTACCTCTTTGAAACTTCTGTGCTGGCATGCTGTCATCTTTAATTAAATACTGCTCAAGCGAATATATATATATATATGTATAGTTTAAGTTATACATCAATGTTTTAAATGTACTTCTTTTCTTTTTTGTTTATTTTAAGTTATTTATATATTGTTTGCTAAAGTTCAAACATCTCACATCTTAACAATGTTTTAATTGATAAATTATTACATTATTTTAAGGTTTATTTTAAATAATACACAAATTCAAAGTTATTTTGCTTTTGTTTGTACTTTTAATAAAGATTAGCTTTTTAAAAATTGTTTTGTTAAATAAAACTGTGTAGGTATTTGTAGTAAACTAGACTTGTAGTTGGCTCCCCACTTGTTTACCCCCATTTGAACTGCTAGAGACTGAAAGTGTGCTGGATCCTGCTAACCAGGCCCAGCACCAGCACCATTGTTCTTTACCTTAAACTGTAAATGTGAATTGGGACACCCATTGGGCAACTACTTTTTGCCCAAGTATATGTTACCAGTGGTACCCAGAAATGTAATAGGGGTATTATAGCTGCAGCACTTATTGTGTCACCCTGAGTGACCAGAGTAAAACTGAAGTCTAAAGGTCTGCCATGTCAGCCCTGCACGAGGAGCTCACCTTTTTGAGTTCGACCCGGCACACACCATGTGTGACATGGTCACCTCACTGCATCTCATATATGTTAGACACCCCTAAGGCAGGCCTCCAAGAGCAAAAAAGGTAGGGTGCATTACATTAAATGTGTGGGAATATGTTTGCAAGCATATATTGCCCTGTGGTAGCATTCTACCAAAAGTCACTGAAGGTCCATTGAATAACATGGGCTGGCATATGGGTATTACCTGTATGTCCAGCTCCATGATAGCCCGATGATTTTGTTTGTTTTTGTTGTCAAACACCACGTTCTTTAACCCCAGACTTGATGGTGATGTCAAGGTTTAACCAGCATTTACCTAGGTGGCACTTTAGACAGTGTCTATCAAGTTAACTTGGTGTTCTCGTGCCTTGGCGGGATTCTTAGAAGGTTTGCCACCAGACAGAAGTCTGACGTCATGCTGGGTAGAGTGTGCTGCTCCCATAGGAGAGAGACAAAGACATGTGTGAGCAGGAGGTGCCACCTCCACTCACACAGGATGGCTAGTGATTAGACCGGTGTGCTAGTGAGCCTCAAAGGCTTCACTAGCCCCACTCGAGCACAGAGCCTCCTCCTGCCCCAGACATTGTTTTTCACAGGCAGGTAAAATTTATCTATGAAAGATGCATCTGCCTCCAAAAGGCTGACAACATTTGTAGGATATGGCAGCTGGGTTGAACAGTCAAGAATACAGTGTTTTGTCACTACTGGAGCAGATTAACCGCAGGACTAGATGGCTTTTGGACAATTTTCCCCACACCCAAAAACACCCTCTAAATCCAGAATTTAATGGGCACCCCAGACAACAAAACCTTATCTTTGACATTATAACAACAACAGACCCATTTCAACAACAAGGCAGGACTCCATGAAGATACACACTAAGGGGGTCATTATGATGGGGGACAGATTTCTGTCCGTCCGCCATCGAGCCGGGGCTTGGGACTGTCCACCTGTAATGCAGCGGTCCCACCATTGAGATTATGATGCGCCTACCACCATGGCGGTCGCATCATGTATCTCTGACATTGCGGGGGTGCGGCTGCCGCAGCACCCGCTGAAATGTCAGAAATGCAGCCTTTGCATTTCCCTGCACTACATGGCAGGCACCTCGCAGTGCTTGCCATCTGGTGCAGGAAAATGCCCAGTGCATACCCACTTTCCCCAAAACAAGGGGGGCCTGCTATGGGCCCCCAAATGCATTCCCTGCCAGCCTGTGAATGGAGGTTTCACCTCCAACCACCAGTTGGTGGGGAGGTAGCATCGTAATATGGCAGATGGTGCCTGCTAGGCACCACCACCATATTGTCAATGCAGGGTGGGCCCGCCAGGCAATCGTAACAATTGCTTGTGGTGGACCCGTGGTGGATGGACCTTAGGTCTGCCAGCACACCACCCGCCATTGTATTTCGGCGGGTGGAGAAGTGTTTTATGGTGGCATTGAAACCGCCACCGAGAGGCTGCCGGTAGCAGTTTCACCGCCATCGTAATGACCCCCTAAGTTCGGCACCTGTAACTGCCACCCTGCACTTGCTGGACTATGACTCGACCAGGACCAGAGACCGGTTCAAAGGGCAAGGTGACCCTCTCTACAACCTAAAAAGTTCACAGTAACTCCCTAGGACTAGAGGCACTAGACCCCCGTTTACACTGATAGGAATATGTTTATTTTAGTTTCATGTTAAAAACAAAATTTTAATAGTTTTAGGACCTGGGGTTTAGGGTTTATGTTTACTATCTAGGAGTTGTTTTTAAGTTTAAGTGTGGATGTGGATTTTTCAGTTTGCACTATTTTGTTTTTGAGGAAGTATTGATTTAGTATTGTATGAGTTAATATACCTTATAATAGAAGTGTGGCTCAATGATTAGAGCGGCAGACCCTGATACAGAGGTCTAGCCCGGGACCAGGGTTCAATTCCCCGCCTCGGCGGGTCTTGGGCTCAAAATTCCACGGACCTGATAATTCTCGCCTCTGTGCCTATTCCAATCATGTAGTCCCACTCTGCAACTCTGGGCAATAGCTTGCTTAATCTCCACAACGGCCCCCACAACGCTAAGGATGCCTGGCCTCCACCTTGGGGGTGGCCAGGAGTGGACGCCTCACAGGGAAAGCCAGGATGGGTTCCACAGCGGTATTCGTACAAGAGTCTTGAGACCCTTGCGGGTGAGTAGTGCGCTATACAAGTATCAATTTACATTTACATTTACATTCACATTACATTTACATAGTGTTTTGTAATTCATTTACATATTTGCATTTTAAAATGACATCAGTCTACATTGTAGTTAACTTGATTTTAAAACTTACTTGAGAAGGGACCTTTTTATTTTGCTGAATTGTTCCTTTTTGCTTTTCTTTGTGCAGGTCGGCAGACTGTAATTTTCCTGCTATTGTTAAGCTTTTCCTGTGAAGCAATTGAAGGTTTTATGCTCTTAGTATAGTGTTCACCTCATTAGGTTTGTATTTTTAGTGGTTAGTTTGTTTTTCTGTAATTTTTATAGGCTATTGTGTTTGCAGTTGATTTTCCTCCTCAGTTATTTTCTTTTTCTGTGGATGTTCATTATAGTTTCTGTTTTAATTTTAAATATGTAATTTGTTGGATTGTTTTATTATTAATTTATTTTAAATGTTATGTTTATTTCTATTTTTTGTGTTGGATATTTATTTTCCTGTATTTCTTGTTAAAATGTGTTTATTTTTATCAGTATATATATTGTGACTAGATAAGGTTATCTATGTGAATAATTTTTGTTTAGTGTTTTAATGTATTATTTTTGTCTAGTTTATTTAGTTGTATTTTTTACATTTATGCCCTTTACAAATTGAGTTTATGATTTAAAATATGTTTTCTCTTTTTCCCCAATATTATTTTAGTTGTTATTGTTTTTTGAAATGTGTATTATTGTATATATTTTTAAGTAGCAGATAATTTGTGTTTCAATATTTTTGTGTTTGATATTATTAAAAGTCAATATTTTTGACAGCTATTGGTTTGTCATTGAATATTTCGGTGAATCAATTAAGCATGGGCGGAAAATCCGTTCCGCTCGCGGATTTTGCGGATTTTCGGTAAATTCGCAATCCGCGAACGCTCGCAAATTTACCGAAAATCCGCAAATTCGTACGCAGCGGATTTTTTTTTCTTGGTGATACAATTTTGCGGCGTGCGGTGTAAGTTCGCAATTGCGAACATGTAGGTGCGGCGGGCAGCAACAATCTCGCACTGGCAAAATTACAAAAATTGCAATTCTGCACAAGAAATCTACTAGCAAGCAGCATAGACCTTCTGAAAATGATGATTTTTATCAGAATAACTCCTCAGGTTGACATTTGCCTGCACTTTTTTGGATTTGAGGCCTTTTGATTTTCTTTGGATAACTTTTGGATTAGAAATCAACTTTCTCATATAAGCTTGTTTTGGGCATTACAGTTGCTGTAATGCTGTTCTGCAGAAAAACGAGTTTTGCAATAGTGAAAGCATTCAGCAGGTTCAAAAGTTCAAACTCATCATTAGTAACCATTCCCTGTACTGCTTCCTGACAAGGGCCCCTCCAGAGTTCAGTTGCTAGTTGCAACAATTGTATGACCCTGCTCTGACCCTCACAGCAGGCTCATAGAATAGCTACAAGTAGGCCACAAAGGTCCTGGAAAAAAAATTGCACTGCAACAGAAAGCAAATTACAGATAAGGAAGCAGGTGCCAGACTGGAATTTTAAAACAGTGACACATTAATAAATCAACCCCAAATTAATTCATGTCAGTTGAAGCAGGCAGGTGTGACTGCGTTTTCCCCCCATAATCTACAGTGATGATGAACCAGAGGGTGGCATTGATGTACCAGAGGGTGGCATGGGTGAAACAGAGGGTGGCAGGGGTGAAACAGAGGGTGCTGGGAACCTGTGATGATGAACCAGACGTAGAAACAACATAATCGTGACCGTTGCGAGCCGACATGTAAGTTCGCAATTGCGAACTGGTACAAAACCCTCGCGAACTGGCAGAAATCCTTGCCAACTGGCAGAAATCCTTGCGAACACAAAAAAAATCCGCAAATTCGCGAGAATTCGTGGATTTTGCGGATTGCGAGTTCGCAAATTCGCAAAATTCGCGAACGCCAGATTAGCAAAATTCGCCCATGCTTAGAATCAATATTGTTTTACTAAATACTGGAACACATGGAGTAACTGTTAGCTTATAATGGAAAATTAATTTCTATTTGTGGGGGAAGGCCAAATCATGGAGTAGACTCCACCAGAGGAATTCCTCCATTTTGGGAATTGTAAGGTGGAGATTAATGCAAAAGAATATAAAGTATAAAAAAATGTACTCCTGATTTAGCAATTCCCACATTATCACAGGAACTTCTGTACTACTCAGACATAACACAGACCAAAATGCCTTACCAATTGTGGGTTATAATGCCATTTGTAAAAGAAGCAGGTAAACAGTTTCCCTCCCAAGAATCATGCTAATATAAAAGATCTATTTTGAACCTTGTCTTATGAGATATGCGAAAAAGGAACATATTATTGTGATAAAGTACAAATTTGTATACCCGTATTTGTACTTATTTTAAACTATGCAACCGGCATGGAGATCTAAAGTTCCATGTCTCTATGCTCAGTACAGAATGCACAAGCCATCTGTTGCTGTTTTTCTCAGTGGTAAATTCACATTTTCAATAAATAAATATTCCCAGAAACTTGTATCAAGAGAACTAATACACTGAACTTGTTCAGAGTCTGTAAGGCTCCCGGGGAGACATGGCAAACAATCTCAGTGGAGATCGGTTATTAATCTCCACCTTTTGTTATGATCTCTTTGGATATGTTCCTTTGATCTTCTTGAAAAAGTACTTAAGTGTGCTGAAATTTGCTAATGTCTAAAGCACCGTACCTCAAATACATTTATATATTCATTTTTACCTGTCAGATGCAATCAGGGTGTTTTATTTGTTACATGCAGGACTGTTAAAACAATAGAGATATACTATATTTACCATATTCAATACATACATTATTTAGCAGTTAAGAAGTAAAGTGCAATCAGAAGACAATATCTGGAATCAAATATGTGTACTTATTAAATGCTGACTTTTTATAACTACATATTCAAGGTACAGGAACAGTTGATATCATTTGACAAAGTTCTGGTACAACCATGAAATATTAAACATGCTATGCAGGGCATAGCATGGTGCTTTTACAGACAGAAACTAATAATTTAGTTAGTATTTTGTCAGAACAATGAAATGCGTTTGTGTATTAATATCTAGGTCAAGGCATGTGCATTTTGATGAAACAGCCCTCATTCACTTAAGTTTTGGATGTGTGCTGTTGTGATGCAACTCGAAGCAAAGAAATAGTCTTGATGTAGTCATCATTTTAAAGATGAGCGTGAACAGCACTAAATATAGCACTGCATCGCACCCATGTAAACTTTAGTGAATGAGGGCAAAGTTGTAAGACTTTCTCTGACGTTTTCATAATACTTTTTAGGACATGGTAAAGGATCAACTGACCCTGTCTACAATCTCGATCCATTCAAAGTTCACAAAGAAAAAGTGGTCAGTGAGCTATTTGTCATTTTAATCTGAATACCTAAATTAGGCTGCCTCTGTCAGCATGTAATCAGCCTAATTAAACTTTGTTTCACAAATAGCTTAATACAGAGTCAGATAGCCATTAGTAGACTATAGGTCAATTTGCCAGCGCCCAAAGGACTGGTCTGACAGGCTTGAATGTGGGCCAATATTTTGGTGGTTGTGGGCATGCTTTATCATTAGGTGGGCTGGTGTTTACAGTTTCTCTGATATTAATAAAAAGACATTGCTTGCAGCAAGCACAAGTGCAGTTATCCTCCCATAACACCTATCTAGCTTGTCTTTAAAAGTTTAAAACTGGGGGCGTGTCCAAGATGGCGACCGTGTAAGACACTTTTCACAGTCGCTCCGGCCCGCCAAATTCATCAGCACTCTCATCGCCTTCCATCCACAGGGAACTTCGGGTGGAGGACACCATTGCTGCTCTCTGTTACCCTACACTTTCTTGGACTTGACTTGACGCCTTACCCCAGAACTCTATTACCATGACAAACTTTTATCATTCCCACATGGTTGCGGATGTTTTGAATCACTTTGAAGTAGCCAACCACTTTCCATCCTGTCAGGCGCTTGTCTTACCAATTTTGTTGTTTTGTATTGGGGTTTGTTTTTTCTGTTTTGGGTTTGGGTGGGTTTCCTCCTCAGTGAGTCCTTATATTGGCCACGTATACCACAAGCGCACGGATTTAGAAGTTTCCATCTCCCATGCTTCTCCTAACTCATTTCCAATCGGGTGCGGCGCACCATCACTAAGAGCACGACTACCCCCTCCCTTTCCCATATAGACCTTAAAGTACTCAGTCTCAATGCATGGGGCCTTAACAATCCAACTAAATGGAGAGCAGTGTTATCCCTTTTAGAAAACTCGGGTGATGATCTTTGCCTCCATCAGGAGACCCACCTCTTGACATCAAACATCAGCTGCATGCAATAGAAACACTTTCCCCACCAGTACTGGTCCTCTATGACAAGCAAGAGGGGTGGAGTGGTCATCCTAGTCACCAAACAGTTTAGGGGTTCAGCAATCGGGCCCATACAGGAGATTAAAGGATGCCTTTTAGCCCTGCGTCTCCAAATTGGCTCCTCCTTCAGCACCTTTGCTTCCATTTACTCCCCTAATGAACAACCAGAGACATTTTTAATAGAGACCTGCGCTGCAGTATTGCACTTTCCTGACCCAGTGGTGGTGGTGGGAGGGGACCTTAATCTAGTGATGAACAAGTACCTCGACCGATCAGGCTTTCGCACTGGGGGCGCCGGCGACATCTCAACTTCAGGCTGCGCAACGCCGGGATTAGGGACGCCTGGCGCTGCAAACATCCGACCATCAGAGACTATTCCTATTACTCAGCTGCGCATAAAACTTATGCATGGCTGGACCACTTTCTAGTTACCTCCGCGGCCTGGACCTTAGTTACAGTGGTGACCATCGAGGCGAAGGCCCTCTTTGATCATGCACACATCACACTGTCCATGCACTTCCCATCTGCGAATACTGCCCCCGCAATGCGCTGGCGCCTGCGAGACTCCCTGCTAAGGTACCGCGGTGTAGTTGCAGACGGCAGGCGCTGCATTACAGACTATATTGCAAGTAACGACAGGGATGACACATGACTATCCTCGATATGGGAGGCATTCGAATTGGCCACCAGGGGAGCCCTTTTAGCTAAAGCCTCTTATGACAACAATGTTAGACAATCGGAACACGCGGAACTGGAAGACGCAGTCAGGGAGTAAGAGGCCATACATAAACGTACAGGTGCCCCTCGCATATAGCATCAACTGAAGAAAGAATGCCTTCAACTCCACCATCTAGATCTCGACCGCGCCGAACATGCAGTGGTGCACCTAATACATAAATATTTTGTGGGATCCAACAAAGAAAGCCGCATGCTAGCACACTGCCCTCGCAGCCAGCAACAAGCTTATTCGGTCCCAACGCTCCAAGATGAAACCGGCCGCTCTATCTCCAGCGACACCCAGATTGTGGCAGCTCTCCTCTCTTTCTATAGTGCGCTCTACACAGCAGACTCCTATTTACATTCAGATCCCTCGGTCTACCTCGACGAGGCGATCATAACACCCTTAGCTGCGGGAGAAGCAGATTCCCTGGAAGCACCTATTCGTATAGAAGAGGTGATATCTGCGATCACGCAGTTGAAGCCACAGAAGTCACCAGGCCCTGATGGCTTTAGTGCCCTTTTTTACAAGACTTATTGTGCGGAACTTGCCCCGCTGCTAACACGGTTATTCAAGTCCTTCGCGGATACTGGGCCTCTTACTCCCTCTATGCTGCAGGCGTCTCTATCGGTCATCCCTAAGCCGGAGAAGGATCCGGAGCTTTGTAAGTCATACTGGCCGATCTCCTTATTGAAAATAAATACCAAATTATTCTCTAGTATACTAGCACACAGACTAAATCCACACATGCCAGGTCTCGTTGACCCCGACCAATCCGGCTTCATTCCGAGTAGGCAATGCGGGGACAACACTAAACGCATCTGCCACCTCATCGACAAAGTGCATTGGTCTAAAGAAGACGTTCTTCTTCTAGCAATTGATGCGGAGAAAGCATTCGACCGTGTACACTGTCCGTACCTCTTTGCGACTTTGGAACGCTTTGGAATGGGGCCAAGATTCCGGTGGTGGATTGCGAGCACCTATAGTGCTCCCCAGGCAGCCGTTCGGGTCGATGGTGTCCTTTCGGTGCCCTTTGCAGTGGGGAGGGGGACGCGAAAGGGCTGCCCCCTTTCTCCCCTGCTCTTCACTCTCTATATGGAGCCAATGGCCCAACGACTCAGAGACAACCCTCTGGCCCTTGGTATTCCCTTGGGCCTAGATAAACACCTTCTCAGTCTATATGCCGATTATCTTATCTTCTCGGTGGCCCAACCCCTAGCCTCCCTATCGGCTATTGTGGACGACCTGAGTGAATTTACCAAGTTTTCTGGCTTCAAAATCAACATGCAGAAGTCACATGTGCTCAATCTCACAGCCTCCCCGCAGACAGTGGAGGCTCTCCGGAATTGGTTTGCTTTTGATTGGGTGGCTAATGGCATCACATACCTTGGGCTGGTCCTCCACAAAAGCCTTGTGCGGACAGCAGAAATAAATTACTCGGCACTGCTACAACGGATCCGCACATATTTACACCGTTGGTGCCGCCTACCTATGACATGTTTCGGGAGATTATCCACGGTTAAGATGAATATACTACCATAGGCTTTCTTCCTATTTCAAACTCTTCCGCTTGCATCCCCTCCGCATACACTTCGACAGATACAGTCAGAGATAGAAGGATTCATCCAGGGCAAGTCGGCGCCCCGATTACGCAAAGCACAGCTTCAGAGACCTAAGAAAACGGGAGGCCTGGCCCTACCCAATATGGCCCGATATTTTTATGCCTCTCAGCTGCGATACCTGGTGGAGTGGAACCGCCCCATGACGGAGAAATATTGGGTGTTCATGGACCAAACCGTAGCAGGCTACCACATTTGGTGCAATAGCTCAATCCCATGACTGACTCGGGCATGGGGCTTATAGTCCTCTCCCGTCACATGCCCTACAATGCTCGTGTGGGACAGAGTATTCCGGAGAGCTCATCTGTCCACCTTCCCCTCCCCATTGACCCCACTTTTCATGAACCCTGCTTTCCCGCCAGGGGTGAATAATGGAGCGGTGGCGCACAGGACAGAGGGGGGCTGCAAACGCCTAGGCCATCCTCTTGATCTTAGGAGACTGATCCCATTCAAAGAACTCAGAGCAGACTATAAACTGTCTGCATCCGATCATTACCTGCACTTGCAAATGGGGCACTGGCTATCAGGGCCCGAGAAGCGATCTCTGGCTTTTTGTCCAATGCTGCCGTTTGACCAATGGGTCCTTAGCAAAAAAGATGACAAGCACCTAGTCTCGGATATATATGCCTTACGGTGGGTCTCCCCCTTCGACGCGCACCGCTAGGCAGAAATGTTGGGAGACGGAACTAGGCTGTACGCTATCGGACAAGGAATGGGAGGATGTTTTTTACAGAGCACACCACAGCACCTACTCCTCGAGTCACACAGAGACGGCCTTCAAATTTGCAACATACTGGTACTATACTCCTGGCAGGATCACCCATGGCAACCCCAGTGCGATGGCTTCTGCTGGAGAAGGTGTGATACCCCGGGAACTCTTTTACATCTACTCTGGCAATGACCCAAACTAACTCGCTATTAGGATCAGATACTTAATGACATTGATAAGGCATTCACCACCTTCATACCCTGACTCTCTGCATAAACCCTTCTAGGCCTTCCTAATGCCCTATCCTTTCCCCTACGCTCACTTAATGAGAGGCCAAATGGCGCTTGCACTGAATGCTGCACACAGAGAAATACTATCACGGTGGAAGTCAGACACTGCTCCGAAACACATACATTGGGTGCATCAGCTGTGGAACCTCCTAGCGATGGAAAAACTCTCCAAGGCAGTGGCTGATAAGTCTACCGACTTCGCTAAAACCTGGGCCCTGTTCCTGACTATTCTTTCCACAGAATTCCGGGAAGTGACCTGCCCTAGATATCTCTGTGTCCTTAAACTGATCCCCGAGAATGCCCCTGCCCCTCCTTAAATATGTCTGGCATGGACCCCCCCTCTCCTTTCCTTTTGCAGAACTAGTGCCCCAACAGTGTGTTGGACGGCTCACTGAGGGGGTTGGGTGGTGGGAGGGTGTGTGATTTGTTTTGTTCTGTTTTGATTTTCTTCCTTTTTATCTTTCATTTGTTCACTGTATTCGGATACTGCCAATGTTATACTTGGCATTTGACAATGGGTCTATTGCTTCAAGGCCTACAAAAGGCACCCTGGTCCTCCGTCTCACAAATCCCTTGGGTGTTGACCCTCAATCTTGCATATAATAAACAACAAAGGAGTGACTGTGATACCAAAAAATAAAAAATGTGATAATTTTGAAAGGTTGTTGGAGCTAAATTCCGCTGTGCGCCGCACGCGTGATCAATGCTCACACGCGTGTGGCGTACACAGTGGAGTACTCCCTAATTAACCCCAAAAGACTATCCTCAGCTATGGACAAGTCTAGGGGCTTGTTGGTCACCCAGCTGTGGGTGGGAAGGGAAAAATCCTTACTTTTTTGAAGGACCCTCACTCACCACTAGTTGGTGACATGCTTCATCATCGGGTCCCCGCTGGGGTGACCGAGTGTCTCCCCAGCGTGCTACGACGCCTGGTTACAGGCGAGTGTAACAGTGCCAAATTAGGAAGTGACTAAATGTGATTGTGCAATGTGTCAAAAAATTAAAAAATGCAAGGGTTGTACCTTTAGAATTTTTTTTAATAATGGCCACCCTGCACTGATTAAAAACAAAGTGAGCGGACTCCCCAGGTTCTTAATTACGGAACCGGAATCCTAAATCAGAGACATAGGTTGGTCCTCCGGTGGTGTGCGTCTGTCTCCCGGAAGTCAGACGCTGATCGAGTAGGTATTCGGTGGGGAGTCGCGTGCGCGAAAATTAACGCCGCGTGAAGACATCCCACGCTGCCATTCCCGAAGGGGCGCAACCATGTCCCTTTTGAAGTTTCTTCCATACATCCCTACTAATTGAGTAGTGTGGTGTTGACGGACATTTTCCGTCCCATTTCACTGTATATATATATTTTTTCACACTTAGAGCCTCCCGGGAGGGTGCGCCTTAGTGCACGCACACCACCGGAGGACTTTTGTTTAGGTCCTGAAGAAAGCTGAGCGACACGCTACAAACAGCTGAAACATGCCAACCAACCTATGTCTCTGATTTAGGATTCCGGTTCCGTAATTAAGAACCTGGGGAGTCCGCTCACTTTGTTTTTAATCAATGCAGGGTGGCCATTATTAAAAAAGTTTCTAAAGGTACAACCCTTGCATTTTTTAATTTTTTGACACTTTGCACAATCACATTTAGTCACTTCCTAATTTGGCACTGTTACACTCACCACATCCTGCTCCGCTGTAACCAGGCGTCGTAGCACGCTGGGGAGACACTCGGTCACCCCAGCGGGGACCCGATGATGAAGCATGTCACCAACTAGTGGTGAGTGAGGGTCCTTCAAAAAAGTAAGGATTTTTCCCTTCCCACCCACAGCTGGGTGACCAACAAGCCCCTAGACTTGTCCATAGCTGAGGATAGTCTTTTGGGGTTAATTAGGGATTCCGATACTACTCCACTGTGTACGCCACACGCGTGTGAGCATTGATCACGCGTGCGGCGCACAGCGGAATTTAGCTCCAACAACCTTTCAAAATTATCACATTTTTTATTTTTTGGTATCACAGTCACTCCTTTGTTGTTTATTATATATAAACCGGGGTACAGGAGTGTCTATGCCCTACCTTTCTTGTTGTTATTTAATAACCTCAATCTTGCATACCAGTTACCTGCCTTACGACGCGGCCGAATCTGTAGGGTTCTAGGCGCCATGCTGTGTATAATAGTTAAAGGCCCTAAGCTGCCTCAATCTCCTGGTGCAATTACAATCAACTTTGCTGCCCCCCTGGGTTGTAGGCGATTTATCCTGTTCAATGTTTATATTCTGTCAATAAAAAAGATTTAATACTGAAAGTATAAACTGCCCTGAATTCCAAATGTGGGCCACATAATTCACTATCTGATTCGCTATTGGGGGGCACTTTAATATAATGCCCAGGACTATTTTTGTTCTCAGTCCAACTCTGCTCATATGTCATCTGATCATTAAAGATAGCGTTGTGGCGCCTATTCATCAATAACATCTCAAAAGGTGATTATTCCTGCCTGTACCTACTTTTCAATCAATAAATCATAGTACTTGTAAAGTGTGCTACTTACCCGTGAGGGTCTCAAGGCAATGAGGGGAGGGGGTGCTGCTACTGCTCGAAGAGCCAGGTCTTGAGTAGTCTTCTGAAGATGAGTAGGTCTTGGGTCTGCCGTAGGCGGGTAGGGAGGGTGTTCCAGGTCTTGGCGACGAGGTAGGAGAAGGATCTGCCACCTGAGGTTGTTCGTTGGATGCGGGGAACAGAGGCGAGGGCGAGGCTGGGGGAGCGGAGCTGGCGGATGGGGGTGTAGAAGCTGAGTCTACTGTTCAGGTAGGCTGGTCCGGCGTTGTGGAGTGCTTTGTGTGCGTGGGTGAGGAGCTTGAAGGTGATCCTCTCGTCGACAGGGAGCCAGTGTAGGTCTCTCAGGTGGGGGGGTGATGTTGCTGCGGTGGGGAACGTTGACGATCAGTCGGGCGGAGGGGTTTTGGATGCATTGTAGTGGTCGTAGGTATTTGGCTGGGATTCCTGCGTAGAGTGTGTTGCTGTAGTCCAGTCTGCTGCTTACAAGTTTATAGTATTCATAAACATTTGCAAGGAAATGTTGTGAAAGCTGTACCATGCCCAGGTTTCTTGGCTTGCATGGATAAGGTCTTGTGACTTTCCACAGAGGGTTTTGTTTTTCATTTACTGAGTCTGCCTTTGTGGAGAGGTCCACACAGGAGGGAAGAACCCCCTGTAAAAATGCATTTTTTTTCCATGAAGAAACGCCTCACCCTACACTCCCAACAAATCTGAGGGCGATCCAATCCCCTTCCCACCCTGGAAATGGATTTATGGCAGGACTTGGCTACAGCAAAACATGTGGTCACTTCTAGGGTAGAAATCACAATGAAGGGAATTTGTGAATGTTCTCAATGTTTATTGTTTGTGGATGATCATACATTTCCAAGACTAGCTTCCACCGTGGAATGCCCATTTACACACACAATGAGTGGGATTCATAGGTGTAAAGAACTCTGCACTCATGGAGGCGATCTCTGCAGATGTATTTATGCTTTCCAATGCCAGGAAACTCATTGTGAATTCCTCGTATTTGTAAATAAAGTTTTATTACAAATTGACATTTGCAAATAGGGCTCAGTATCTTTAGATGTAGGTAGATGACAACAGTTAGAGTATGAGATGGAATTGAATGGTATGACTGGTCATTTGGACATCTCACAGCAATTATACTGTTAACTCTTAAGCTTAATCCTTGCCTCTGCCAGATAAGGGAAGTGCAACCATCTAAAATATGTCATTGTTCAAACAAGATAATATTTGGCCTCATCCTTCGGGCCTTCACAGCAATATACAATAATTGTTGATTACTCTTTTTGAAAAAAGACGTATTACAATCACAGGAATCACCGTTTTCTGATGGCTCTAATTTCAGTGTTAAAGAAACAGTAATGTGATGTTTTTATATCCTTTTTCAGCACCTGTACATTGCCAAAACAGTCTGTTTTCAGGCAAATGCATTGTATCCTACAATTCCTAGCAAATAAGAACAGCTCTATTAACCCCTCCCGTGCTCGTGACGGAACCGTTCCATCACGAGCCTTGGGTGGGCTGTGCTGGTGACGGAACGGTTCCGTCACAGCCCGCTCGCCGCGCCTGCGTGGCACGAATTCCGCGCCTGCGCTGGACATTCTGAAGAGTGGGCGGGGCCGTGACAGAACCGTTCCGTCACAAGCACAGCTCACCCGCGGGCCGTGACGGAGCGGTTCTGTCACGAGCACGGGACTGCCGTGCGGCACCGCCTCCCCCTTAGCGCTGCGGCAGAATAGCCACCACAGCGAAGGGGTTAAGATATAGAGGAACTTTTTTCAGCAAATCACTTGCAGGAACATTTTGTTCATCGCTTGAAGCAAAATAATGTTGGGTACTGCAGAACTACACTGACAAAGATCATCTATGTATTTTTTTGTAAATAATAAAGCAAAATGTACTTCTTTTTGAAGCCTTAAGAAGTGTCACTACAAGAATTGACCATGAAAATTATGCAAAACTTAAAATTCATGACTGTTCCTGGTGCAACATTGTAATATTTGAAAATATTTTTAGACCTCTCTAAACAGATTTATTCTTTACCAACACACCAACCGGGTTTCACCATGGTACTGCCCTACAAGGGTGGTCATGACAGTGGAATCCCTGGGGATTCCCTGAAACTCAGGAAAAAGGGGCATATTGTCCCACCACCTCATCATTGTTGTTCCCCACCACACTATTTGAAAATGTTATGAGATGTATTGAGGGACTGAAGGTAAGACAGAGGCTGTTATACCACCATGTGATTGGAAGTATATCGACCTTCTCTGTTGTCTTTTTTATGTAGTTAGGTAGTGGACAGTGAAGTCTTGTCTCAGGCACACACATGCTTTCCTCATTTTAGGTCTTAAAGCGCTGTTAACAATGTGCATGGCATAGATAATAGTACAAACTACTAAAACACTCAGAGTAAGACACTACTAAAGCACTTTTAGAGTAGCCAATTTGCAAATGTAAACCACAAGTATCCCAAAGACAAACAGCAGTGATGCCGATAAATGTTGTGTGATTAGTGTTAGTGGTCATGTACCTGCTTGTTTTATTATAGACTTGCCCTTCTGGCACTGTTAGGCGTATTTTGTTGCGCTTTTTGAGATCCTTTATTCAGTTTCATCTTAGATCCTATGCAGGATCAAAGCCCTTTGTTTAGTTAGAAACTATGAGCTGGATCATATGGAAACTTAGCATAAGGGTCCAAAGCAAAGCAGAACAATCTTTTATTCTACCTTTCCTAAGGAAACTACCATAGGATAATAAAACGTGTTGTTTAATATGGAAAGTTCATTAAGCTTAAGAGGCCTTGATGACTCCCTAATAGAAGAAATATTTTGCAAGACATATTTCGAAATTTCCTAAGCTAGTATTTCTTTAAAAATGTATCGTATACTTGACAATCCTCTGTTTGGTTAGCCTACAACTGCAGGATAATGGGAAAACAGAGCAAAATCAAGTTTTCCCAATTCAATGTAAGATCTCATGTAAAGGCCATGACTCTTGTTTTAGTTGGCTAGGGGGCTGCATCTGTCAAGCTTTCTTGAAAGAAAAAAAAAGTAATACAGACACTGCAAACATACATTTTCCTTATCCTACTGAGTATAGTGATTCCTGACATGCATAGGTGCCTGTACAGATTTAGGTTCCTGGCTGCACATGAACATTGCCTCAACTCTGTTAATTAGTTCTGAATGTGATTTATGCTCTAGAAGTCCTTTTCTTACTACCATAACGACAGATTACATCTTCTGATTTTCCTCTTTTTTAATAATTGTCTGCTAAGTAAGACATTAGCTCCACATTCCCTAAAAAATAAACTTTTAAACATGTGATGTTTAAAGGCTATGCATGAAAATTCTTGAATTAATATTTAATATGTCATTACATTTCCTGACCAGCATTATAGTCTGCCACACACTAATAGATATCTTAATCTGTGAAGAACTAGAACACATTTGACTAGTTTACCAGTGATTCACAAGGGGAGGGCTTAAAAATGTTCAAAACTATTAAGGATAAGACATAACTATGTTAACAAGAAAACAAAAAACGATTAGGAAAAACTACGGACAAAATTACAAATTATAAGTAAAGGTGGCTACATGGAAGTAAAAAGCACAAAAGTAATTACTAGCTTCTCTCAGAAGACATATCTCCCAGATCAAAATAATTATGATTTAATATCTAAAGTCCTGATCACTGTCCCGTTCCAAGAGCATAGCACTACCAGTGATGTGATAGCTGTAAAAAATGCAATTGTTGTCCAGAGTAAAACACCAACAAGCAACAATGTGTCTTGCTTTCAATTTATTGTCTTGCTTAACTCCACCTTCAAGGGAATCTAGAAATATTTGTATTTCTTATTGTGTAATGAGACAACACAAGGAGCCATACACAGACAAAGGATTACCAGTGCCACTTTTTCATACTAGTACAAAAATGATGCACTAAAAAAAAGCACGATTTAAAACATTTTCACTAAACCCTACGGTTAAAGGTACTTTAAGATCTTGAATCAATGGAATCAGGTGCTTACCTCGATTGAGTCCTTTGCAAATCTATGTGTGCATGTGTGCCCCTTGGGGTAGTGTTGTAAGTGGGGACTCAAGATGTTCACTGTAGTCCTGTTCAATGGGCAGTGTCTTTCCATATTCTTCAGAACTGTGCCAGGATCCACTAGCTTTTTCCTTGACCTTTGTGCTGGCTCACATGGTGCCTCTAGGTTGATTCTATCATCATTTTGCTGGTTGTGTCACAGTGGGAGAAGAAGCTGTAGGCTTGTGTTCCAGTGCTGCCAAACTGGGGGCTGATTCCACTGCGGTGGGGGCTGATTTAGTTGATGTGGGCCTGTGTATGCTTTGAAATAAACAAAGCAAAACGAATTTCGTTCAGCACACGCAGGTCCCCATCAACAAAATCAGCCCTCAGCTTGGCAGCATCCCGAAACGCCCGCTAGCCAGTCCAGCCCTATCCATACCTGTCAGAATTCCTGAGGTCTGCTCCAAGATACATTTTGGACTCTAGCCATTCCTTTAAAGGATAGTCTTCTGTCAGCCATTATAACTATTGCCTACCTGCCTCTGGTCAAGGGTAATTTCTTAATAAACATGGAGACATCAAATTCCCTCCTGAGTGTAATAACTTTACTTGTTACTTAATTGCTGGCTGAGGTCCTCTTGTTCTGTTCTTCAACATTGGATCCCCTTCTTTTGTCCAGTATTCTTCATCACCTTTTGTCTTGATTTGCCTATCTCAGTCTTGTTGTTTTTTGATTCTTTCCAGTTGAGGTGTTGAGTGCCATTTTTCGTTCTGGCACTATAACAGTAACATCTAAAGTTGTGTGTTTTTCGACCCTTAAGCCATATATATCACTTGTAATATATTTGAAACTCATCTCACACCCATTAATTTGGATGCATTTTAAATCAATCTAATTGTGTTAAATATGTATTTCGAAACGTATCAACATTTTGGGAGGGTCCCTTATGCTCTCTGATGTTAATGCCAAAATCACTTTCATCTGTGTTAGAAATTGTGTCTCTAGTTGGCAGAAGTATGCAGCTCATCAAGTAGGGACCACAGTCCTAGTCAGTTGAAGCTAGATACACACTATTCAATAACCTAAGCTCACCCTCTCGTAGTTTGGCACAAATCAGTCAGAAGTAACTAAATGCCAATGTATAAAGTATTTGTGAACCACACACAAACACAATAACACAATGGAAACCACAAAAATACTCTACTCGGGTTTAGAACAATAGAGACAAAGGTTATGAAAAAAACAAGAGGAAAACAACAAAACTCCAATAGGTAGAACAGGAGTTATACATTTTGAAAGATGAAATCAAAAAGTAGAGCTTAGAAGTCAACAGCTCAAAAGGGGTTACAGGATATCATAGTAGACTGGGGCTCATTCAAATGCTAAGAAAGTACAATGGATGGAACAAAGCGTCAAAGTCAAACTCTCAATGCATCGGTGCCGATCTGCACAGGCGATGAAGAAGCCCTTTATGAAAAACAAACGTATGAGCACAGAAAGCAGAGAAGAAAAAATCAACCTGAATGAGTCACATTGGAAATCATTAGGGATTTCTAAGGAAGCCCTCACTCACCACCCTGGGTGGTGACAAGCTTCATCATCTGGCCCACCAGGAGAAGCTGAATGCCTCCCTGGTGTGCTACAACGCCAGGTTACTGCGGAGCTAATTATTTGTGGCAATAGTATCAAAAGAATGTGATTTAAAAATGTTAAAGGCTGTACCATACAAAAGATTTATTCAATGGTCAGCCTGACATAAATAAAAATATATGTGTGGGAAATCTACCAAAAAATGGTTTGGATATTTCCACTTAGAGTGGGTTCGACATGTTTCTGCCCATCTATGTGTAATTTTACTGGGCTTTCATC
Organism: Lissotriton vulgaris; assembly: GCF_964263255.1. NCBI lineage: Eukaryota > Metazoa > Chordata > Amphibia > Caudata > Salamandridae > Lissotriton > Lissotriton vulgaris. The sequence continues at coordinate 1,012,767,250 of NC_141696.1, read as the reverse complement.
AGGACCGTAAGTAGTGTACCTCGGCGGTATGGACGCACTGAGGCCCACCCTTACCAGAGGACGTCAAAGTTGAAATCAGGTTTGAAAATTAAAGGGTGCAAAAAACAAAGCATCAAGTTGTGGGTTTTCCCTCAATTGAGAGGAACCTGTATAGTCTGAAAACGAAAAGACATACATACATATAACACAAACAACACATAATTAGTGCAATCCATCTTTAAGGTTTTCTGCAAGAATGATCTCTGCATGGACGTGTTAAAGGCTAGTCAATAAGGGTGACCATGGTGCCATAACTGGTATGTTAGTGCAATAAAACGCTGTTCTGAGAATCAGACATGCGTGTGGACATGCACTATGACAAGTAGAAATGGCTGTATGAAAGAGCGGCTGATCATACATCACTCGTGGTTAGCGATCAAAGTGCCCGAATGTAGGGCCAGTAGTGAATTAAAAAACGTCAAGGTAGTATAGATAACTGACGAATACTGGGAAGATTTCTCACTTGTAAATTAAAAAGATCCACACCCCATAGGTCTTGGGAGGGGGTGGAGGCGACAATACAGGTTCCTCTCAATTGAGGGAAAACCCACAACTTGATGCTTTGTTTTTTGCACCCTTTAATTTTCACACCTGATTTTAACTTTCACGTCCTCTGGTAAGGGTGGGCCTTAGCGTGCCCATACCGCCGAGGTACACTACTTACGGTTCTGATGAAAGCCCAGTAAAATTACACATAGTTGGTCAGAAACATGTCGAACTCACTCTAAGTGGAAATATCCAAACCCTTATTTGGTAGATTTCCCACACATATATTTTTATTTATGTCAGGCTGACCATTGAATAAATCTTTAGCATGGTACAGCCTTTGACATTTTTAAATCACATTCTTTTGACACTATTGCCATGAATAACCAGCTCCGCAGTAACCTGGCGTTGTAGCACACCAGGGAGGCATTCGGGTTCTCCTGGTGGGCCCGTTGATGAAGCATGTCACCACCCAGGGTGGTGAGTGTGGGCTTCCTTAGAAATCCCTGGTGTTGGTTAGAGCCTCTTCACTTGAGTCTCTCTTGAGAACCTCTGTGCCTGTGAAGCCTTTGCTGCCACATACCTGATGCCTACCTGCATCTTTGTGAACAACTGAATTCTGGTGTTTGCCCTCCCGCCTCCCGCTGCCCGACTCCTCTGACATCTTGGAGCCCGGTAGCCGAGTGGAGCGCGGTCGGAGGGGAGAAAAACTACCCTATCCAGCATCCAGAGCGGCGCACGCCGCGTCATCTGCGCGCCAGGAGGCGCTGAAATAGCGCGTCACCCCGGTCGAGGGGGGGGAACCTCTGTGCCTGTGAAGCCTTTGCTGCCACATACCCTGACGCCTACCTGCATCTTTGTGAACAACTGAATTACGACAGTATTGAAGTTTAGTCAGCTTGCAGGCGCAGTTGCTCTAAAACATCGAGCCTCGCTAACTAAGCCGGTAAATTGTGCACTTGAAATTTATAATATGAAAGTATTGGGTGCCTGCCTATATGGATCCGAATTATGGGGATTTTCAAACTTGGGAGAGCTGGGACGTGCAGAAAACAGATTTTTGCGAGGGCTTGTAATGGTCCCCCAAAGCACACCCATCACTCCTCTAAAATTGGACATTGGCAGGAAAAATATTGAGGACATAGCTAGGCTACGCCCTCTTTTATATTGGAGACGTCTGATGGTGACCCCAGAATTAAGCCATTATGTTGCAGCCCTGGCAGATGTTGTTAAGTTCGATCGCTTTCATTGTATTCCATGGCTAAAAGAACTACGGGCACTTCTGGTAAAGCTAAAATTGGAACATTTATGGGGTACTAATGATGTGGCTAGTTTTCCTTCGAAAGCAAAGCTGAAAGAACTATATTGGGAGATGGTGTATCTAACAATGTTTTGCAAAGGATCCCAATCAAAACTGTCAACTCGTTTTTTGGATATAAAAATGTATCCGTCATGCGAACTATTTTGGGACGTAATTGAACGACCGCATGATAGGAAACTATACTTCCAATTCCGTATAGGAACATTACCAGTGAATGCTTTTAAGAAACACTGGTCTCCATTGTGGGATGAACATTGTTATTACTGCAAGGATCAAATAGAGCACATTTCCCATTTGTTGTTCTGTTGCCCACTATATATTAGTCCTAGGCGCAAATGGCTAAAACCAATGTGCCTAAACATGGGCACCCGTAGCCAATCGGTAGCCCTCAGGATACTAGAATCCGATTGTTCTACAACGTTTGTAGTTGCTGTAGCAAAATTTCTTGCATGGGCATGGGCAATCCGTACTCGCTCGTTAATGTCAAACATTACAAAATGAATTATGTCTACTACTAGCTAACCATTCCGTTATATGAATTGTCATTTTAAAAATAATAATTTTTATGAATTGTGAAAAACTTTTTCTATTTTAACATGTATAGTATTCGACTGTCAATGTTTAATGTGTGCTTTAGAAAGTATTTTTATTTGTAGTATTTATTGTAATAGGGTTAGGAGGATGCTTTTATGACAAATGTCGAATAAAGCTTTGAAATTTGATTTGAGAAATCCCTAATGATTTCCAATGTGACTCATTCAGGTTGATTTTTTCTTCTCTGCTTTCCGTGCTCATACATTTGTTTTTCACGACACTCTTTTGTTGTTTGAAAAGATTGACCAGGGGGACCGAGAGTGTCCTTTACAATTCCCTCTCTCTCAATTTGTTGTTACTGAAGCCCTTTATGATAAAGGCACTGTGTTGTCAATGATCTGTCGCCTGTGAGTCGCACAGTCCATCAAAGCGAAGTTGTCGGTTGGCTTCTGGGTTGGTGTCAAAGGGCAATGCATTGGTTCTGATCGGTGCAAAGTCATCACAGTCGTTTTGATGGTTTTAAATCAAACACAAAGAGATGATGGACAGAGCACTGAAACCTTTCATACACTCAACCCAAGTCACAGATCTGGGTTGAATCCATCCTCATTCTTTAGCACACTTTGTTAACTCAGTTCAGGCCCGCTATATGCAAATCAGTCTTGACCCTGAGCCTCATGGGAACAGTCCAGCCAAAACTGCCAAGCCAGGTCTTACCTGAATCGGAAACAAGCATCCTGGGACCAGTTTCTGGGTAACACCCTTCAGCAGCCAGGCTAGCTTGAATCCAGTGGCAAAGTGAGCAAGGGACCCACGTCTGGGCATACACTGCCAACTTAGGTTACACAAAGCAAACACATAGAGATGATGGACTGAGTGCTGAAACTTTTCAGACACTCACCCCCTTTCACAGATCTGGGCTGGATCCATCACCATTCTTTAGCTCACTTCCTCACCTCAGTTCAGACCCCGCTATATGCAAATCAACCTTGACCCTGTGTCTCATGGGAACAGTCCAGCCCATGTTGTGAGACGTGGAATAAAGAGTTTGCTCAGGAAATCAATTCTGGTTATATTCAGTTTTGTATGGTTCCTTATTGTATGCCGGAGGTCAAACTATTTTTAGTGCTGAAGTCTAATAAAATGTTAATCTTTAATTAATAATATAATATTTCACAGGAAATCCCCTTTGGAGATTCAGGCAATGTGGGGATTACAAATGTCACATATAATAGAAGGACAGACGACTGTTTTAGGAGATCTAATTTGTGCCATAGTTGGAATACCCATTTATCTCTTCATCATGTACTAGATGGGATAGCAAAAAGCACGCAATCTCTTAAAAAAATCTGCTAGGAAGAAAGATTTTTGAGAGTAGGTTTTGGATAGGTCTGCCATTATAACTCAGAATTAAATGCGAGTCCCATATCCCATATCTAATATTCTTTGAGAGAATATTATTGAAAGAAAATATATTATATTTTTCTCCGAAGAGAAGAGACGATCCTCCTACTCTGGCCATTCATGAAACTATCAATAAACAGATTAGGGAATGGCATTGCAGTGAGGGGAACATGGCGGCCAGCTGGCGGTGTTGGCCGGGTGCTCCACCAGGGGGTTCCAGGAGAGTCCAGAAGAATGTGGTGAGATTGCGGTGATGAATGGTGGCAGCACTTATTAATTTAGGCTTACCTGCTGTTCAAGGGGATGGAAAGTGAGACGGATCGAGAGTGACCAGGAAGAAGTGCGGGCTTCGGCGTTTAAACGGAGGGTGGGCGCTCTGGCCTCCAGTGGTTCATGCCGGCTACCGCATTCCTCTGTATTAGAGCGGCTCAGCATGTCCTCCCCTGACACAGAAGCAGCCAGGGGAGTAGAAGAGTCATCACTAGCAGGACTACCCTAGGAAAGGGCGTCGGCTGCATTATGGGGTCTGTAAGAGGAGCATCATGTCAACAGCTGAACAAGGGAAAAAAGGTCTGTTTTGTGGGAGGGGAGAATGCCAGAAGAACATAGAAAAGCCTGATCATATGGAACCAACGAATCTCTGTTTGGAGGGTAAGGTGATTAAAAGGGGGGAGCCGGCCACAATAGGAGTACAAAGAGACTTAGATGCGGCAGAGTGGGAAGTAAAGGAGCAAGATTTAGGGTAAATATATAAGCTTAGATTGAGAGCCTCAATATCAAAAGATTCAGACATTGGCCCTATCAGAGGTAAGGGAAAGTAGCCATTAGAGTCGACTCAGTGTAAAGTTAAGAGCCCCCTAAATAGAACCCCTCAAAAGAAATACATTGCTCTAAAGCAGAAAAGATATAAGACTGCCTCAAAAGCCCCTAGAGTAAAAGATCTGGGCTTTCGGGGAGATAGCGCCCTCCAACAGTCCTTGGGTAAGCCAAGTGGTATTCATCCCAAAGGCTGCTGCACCCAGTGCCACTCCTGAACTTTAGTTCTGTGTGGACTACCGTGGGCTCAATGCTGTCACCAGGACTTATGCATAACCCCCATCCCAAGAGCTGATGAGCTCATAGATCAACTGGGAGCTACCAAGTTTCTCAGTACATTTGGTTTAATGTCTGGGTACAGGCATACTGCCTTGACTGATGGGGTCAAAAAGAGGTCTGAGTTCTCAAGGCTAGAGGGGCACTACCAGTTACAAGTGATACCTTTTGAGTTAAAGAATTTGTCTGCAACCTTTTAGAGGTTGGTCAACCAGTTGTTGTCTGGAATGGAGGACTTCAGTACTGCAAACATGGATGTCATTGCAGTGTTCAGTTCCAGCTGGGAAGGTTACCTGCGCCACCTCTGGGAAGAGTTGACGGCTCTGCAAAAGCTTGGCCTCACGATGAAGGCCAGTAAGTGCCAGATCGGGCAGGGGTCCATGGTGTACTTAGGGTACTAGGTAGGAAACAGCCAGGTGGTGCTCCTACAACCTAAGATTGACAGCATTCTGACTTTGGAGCGCCCCCAAAAACCAGACAGATGTGAAAGCCTTTTTAGGTCTCACTGGATACTATAGGAGTTTTGTCAAGGGCTATGGAATCATTGTTGCCCCTTAACTGAGATGACTTCCAGGAAACAGCAAAGGAAAGTGATCTAGACTGATCTAGACTGATCTAGACTGATGCCTGTCAGACCACTTTTGATGCCCTGCATGGTGCCCGAGCTCAAGGAGCCCAACTTCTCCAAAGAATTTGTTGTGCAGACAAATACTTCAGAGTATGGTGTGGGAGTGGTGCTCTCACAACTGAATGAAGAGGACCTAGACCAACCTGTAGTCTTTCTTAGAAGGACACTACTCCACAGGGAACAGAGATGGAGTGCAATTGAGCGAGAAGCTTTTGATGTGGTCTGGGCACTGGAGAAGCTAAGGCCCTACATGTTTGGGACTCACTTCCTAGTTCAGACAGACTACAGGTCCCTCAGATGGTTAATGCAGCTGAATTGTGAAAACCTCAAACTGTTGAGGTGGTTCCTCTCCCTACATGGAATGGACTTTATAGTGGAAAACTGGCCTGGCATGTCAAGGTTCGGTGGGATAGGTCCCCTACTTTCAGCTGGAGGGAAAATGTGTTAGACCTGGCATTTTTTTGTGTGTTTCCCCTGTATTTTTGCAGTGTGGCCTCCTGTTGTTGATGGTATGCTGGACTTTGGTTTTGCTAGTTTAGTGTATTTTTCACTGCCATTCAGTGTTCAAATGCAAGTGCTTCTACTGTATGTTGTGGTATGATTGGCATACTTTATTTGCTACTAAGTCCCTAATAATGTGCACAGGTGAGCCCAGGGCCTGTAAATCAAATGCTACTAGTGGGCCTGCAGCACTGGTTGTGCCACCCATACAATTAGCCTATCAAGGGTGTCTCAGACATGCAACTGCACTGTCTGTTTCAACCTGGCAATTACACCTACTTTCCAGGCCCTAACCGACCCTTTTACTATATGTAATTCACCCTTAAGGTATGTCCCAGATGCCCCATGGGCAGGGTGCAGTACTAGTGAAAGGTAGGACCTTTCACTAGGAGCACCACCCCTCTTTGCACAGCAGCCCTGGTCTCACTGACGATGCCACTCAATGCTACCACCGAGCCGCGATGCGCACCGTACTTTTCACCTCCTAGCTTCACATCGCTGCCTTGGTATCCCTGATGCCGCTGCTCCACACCAACATCGATGCCGCTACCTGCACCACGGCCTGGGAGCACTGCTCATAAGTTACTCGATGCAATGCCCCGTCCCACATTGCAGCCTTAGTCTACTGATGCTGGGGCGATTGATTCTAAAATGGCTACTGACGACGGCCCTTCAGCAACCATGCCGCCGCTGCTTGCACCATGACCTGCTAAAACCGCAACGAGTACCACCCCACTTTGCACCACAGCCCTGGCCTCACTGATGCCATTGACAGCACCACCAAGCGGCTGCCTGCACTGTGACCTGAGGGTGCTACACTGCTGCAATTGGCACTGCAGCCCCGATGCCTGCTGACACCGGCTTCCCTGACTTCAACCTCACGGAGTTCTATCTGGAACACATGTGACTTTAAAGGCTTGATGACTCCTGCACCAGCCTCTAGGACCCATGCCTACTGTCACCGCCTCTTCAGAGCTCATCACAAGGTCCACAAAGCCCTACATTTCTAAAGTACTGTTTGCAGGTCTTCCCAACACCATAGTTGACCCACAACGCCATGGTCAGCCTGAACTGTTGAATTTGCTGGTGCACGATGCCTTGATAGCCCCTTAAAGAGATATTGATTTCAAGGAACTGTTTTTGCATGTATTTTTGACAATATTTGTATTCTGATTGATGTATTTTGGATGTTTATTGTTTTGGTCTCGTTTTACACAGATAAATAAAGACTATTTTTTAAAAACTGGTATGGTGTTCTTTTGTAATGTTTTCACTGTGTCTTATGTGCAAATGTTTTACACATTGCCTCCGAAATAATAATTGTGATTAATTGGTTACGGGTTGGACAGGGAAAAGGAACTTGGGTGCTAAAGGTCATCTTTGCATTTTTAGTGATAAGAGGCTTTTAGGTAGATTCATCAAGCTAAACTGTGCTCGCAAAGGGCCAAATTCTGAGAATCTGGCCCTTTGCGAGTGCAATTTTTGCATTTGGGATTCATCTTCCCAAATGCAAAAATCGCTATTCGCGAAATCGCATATTTGCGAGGAATTGGATTTAAGGAATCTCTATAGAGATTCCTTAAATGCAATTCATTAACCAACTTGAAATTGCGAATTCGCAATATTTGGTCGCTATTAACCACGAAGTCTGACTTCGTGGTAAATAGCGAAAAAATAGAAATAAGCACTTTAGTGCATTTTTCTTTGTTGCATGTTACACACACACATGTGCTTTGGGCATGTGTGTGCGCAACACCTGTGTAAATTTGCATTTCATGGCTGCTACACCCTTGAAATCGCTATCTTATTTGCGATTAGCTAATTGCTAATCGCAAATAAGGAATACTCCCCATTCATTCCTATGGGCATTTAAGCCCATAGAAATGAATGGGGAGTTATTCCTTATTTGCGATTAGCAATTTGCTAATCGCAAATAAGGAACATGTAGGAATCGCAATATTTTTTGCAATTCCTACATGAATCCCGTTTTGCAAGTCCTTAATACCGATTCCTTATGAATCGCTATTAAAGACTCGCAAAACGAGTCTTTGATGAATCTAGCTGATGGTATGTAGTCTGCCTAGTTTCATGCGCTGGACAGGACGCAGACTCGGAGGTCAAGATATTTCAGAGAGCATGAAAGGCTGTGCAAAACTACTGGTATATTCATTAAGCCAAAAATTTGCAAGGACAAAGTAAGTGTAATACCATGCAATTTTGACTTTTTGAAGTCCACTTCTTCTATCCGATCCCCGCTCCATTGCGTTCAGCCATATTTTTCGACTAGGACCAGCCTCACACATCTACGGATGGTGCTTTAGTCTTTTGCTAATTTTTACTAAAAACTTTAATAATTTTTTTAAACTAGTTCTACTGACTGGATTTTTTTTCATTTTTCATTTTGGTGTCAAACATTTTATTAAAATGTAAATTGTTGAGGGACTTTTCACTTTATTACCAGTTGTGTGCTGCATTCATACTTTAACAGTGCCTTTAAATTAAGCCTGATTTCTTCTTGTGCCAAGTTACCCAGGGTTAAGCACTGGTTTTAGTTGACTTTTCATGGTTCACCCTGCCAGGGATTGTGGCTGTTGTGTGACCAGGGCTAGCAACATAGTCAACCAACATCCCAATGTCTCACAAGGAGTATATACAGTATATTAAGATATACTCTAAGGTCCCGATTCACAAAGGTAAACTTGCACTTTTGTATAAGTTTACTACTTTTTGGCATTCACAAAGGTAAACTTTGACCAAAAGTCTAACTTTACTGCTTTTTGGTATTCACAAAGGTAAACTGAGAACAAACGTCTAACTTTACTAGTAGTAACTAATTTCTCTGAATACTGAAGAGTAGTATGGTTAGACTTTTGGTCTAAGTTAGACTATTGGTCTAACTTTACCTTTTTGAATAGTAAAAAGTAGTAAAGATAGACTTTTGGTCTAACTTTACCTCTGTGAATCGGGCCTTAAGTGTTTGTCCACGTTTAATTCTTATGCTTTGTGTGCACTTGTTGACACAATAGGATGACCTGTAAAACATGCAATCATTCATGAGTTTCAGGAGGTCAGTGGGAATGGTCCAATAAGCAAGTGTGCTACTAAACAGAAAATATACGACGAGGGGCATCTAAATTATATGGTTTTCCTGGACAGTGGGGAGGGATGAAAAAGCTGGCAGTTTGGTTATTGTAACATACAGATAACCTCAGCTGATATAAGGAATAAGTGAATTCCTTTAATTCTACAGTAAATCACACTTGAAATAGTGAATATTAATATTGAGGCTAACAACATAAACTGTGAAGTTTCCCATGTTCGTAAAACATTTGTAACCAGAGAAATTGACGACATTTTTGGAATTTATCTTGTGATGATGTGACCATGATGAGTTTCCATCAACCTCCTCTTCCTATATTGTATGTGGGTCTTGACACCAAACTAACATCCCCAAATCACAACTTTTTCTGGCTTAATAGATGCTGGTAAAAGGTATCAGGTAACCATCACCTTTCTTCCTTCTTTTAAAAACGATTCACATATTTTTTTAGTAGTGTTAGGAGCACCAGTTAATCTCACATTGGTCCAGATAGGTGAAACGTGTTGACTCTATTATTGTGCCACGTGGAAATAAAGTCCAGAACTAAATGTGTACAAATGTGAATACAAGCAAGCCATGTTTTCTCTTATTATGATTATCAGCTAACATTGTCTAACCTTAGCCTTATCGAATTAATTATTTTAATATGCAGGTGAACATATCTTTAGATACTGCACAACAGGTGGTCTTAGGCCCGACCTGGACAGACCCTGTAGTGAACTTTTACTGATGGTAGATTTTAAAAGCAGGAGAGCTTGATGTAGAATATCGTCCTAAAGCCCCAAACGTTCACTTAATAGTAAATTATGATGACTTTTGCTCATAAAACATTAATGTATGTTTACAAAACTCACTCCTCCGTCATGTACTGCTCATGACCTCACAATAGTTTTCACTGTTGACATATTAAATGACACCAATTACAAAACTAATGATACCTGAAATGACATCATTGATTACATCATCTATGTAGATAGTATAAACTCTTAAGGTAATATTCTATTGCGTTTACCAACCTAAATAAATAGTATTTTTGACAGATATTTGTGCGTTTCCGCACTTACGTAGGAAAAATTAAAAAAAATTAACTATGTTGAATCCAACACACCGGACAATGAATTCTAAAGTCTAGACTGTTTTTAGTTATCAAAGATGATCGTAGAAAACCAGCAGGGCAATCCATCTACATATCTTTATTTGTTGAACCGTGTAGGTAGACACTAGGCATATTTAAGAATACATTATACATCAGTTCACATATCTGCAACTGAACACTTATATCTTTTAAGCAACACTAGGGTCTTCATGAAAAATAAACAAATGTAAACAAAGTGAAATGAAACATATAGCAAACTTTGCTAAAGAAACTCAAAATCATACAACTTATGATTTGTTTTCCTGAGTAGGAGTCACAGAATGATCGCCACAAATAAATATAACGAAATAACCAATCAATGCAATTTAATGCATACAAATGTGCAGATGTATAAATTTTCTTCGCAGTATTTCCATGCAATATTTCATTGAGCACATTTCAATTGAAACCACTTGTATATCAAATTTAAACATTTATGTTTCATTAAATATTAACATGGTGAAATCATTTGCTGTCTCAAATCACCGCTAATTTGCATACATGCCATAAATATTCATTGGATGCCATAATTGATTTCTGTCTTTATAGAGATTAATTCATTATGCATATTCTTGATTAGTACTTTTAATACTCAAGGCACTGAGCAATTTGTAAAAAGTTTTCCTTTCACTGTCATACATTTTAGCTTACTGTGATGCAAAACAATTTTGTTGCGTCAAAGTATTTTTTTAACTTTATGCATTTACACTGCTAAAAGTACTAAATTCTACTGTTACCTCGATGTTCAATACTCAGTAAAGGTACGACATATTTTTGTTGCAACTTACATATTATATATCTGATCTGATCCTGCTAAGCACTGGATCTCAGTTCTGATTTATAAGCGAATTATGTTTAGGCGAATTTAAACAATGCAGTGATATAAATGAAGGATGTGAACAGGGCAATCCTCTATATTCCCTGGAACATTTCCTTGGACATACTCTTCTTTGCGTTGAAAGCAGACAATGTTACTTCTTGTCCATAGTTACCATTTGTAATGCATTGATCGTCATCATTGTTCTTCACTGACTGTACCTAACTGCTCAAAAGAGCACATCACGTTTCTCTGTAGGGTTGTAGACTGTACATGTACCAGGTTGTATCAAGTCCCTGGCAATAACCCCCCCTTTCCTCTGCAGACAATGGTGTATATTTAGGAAATTTGTGGTGCAGGGCAGTGCAGCAAGTCACATTGCTGCAATTCCCTGTGTCACAGGGAAAGAGCAGGAATGCAACCTATATATCCAATGCAGCACATTCAGTGCTTAATTTAAGTCAAGGGTTTACGGTGCTCGACACCTGCACGTAATTGTCAATACTGGTACTTGATTGTCAACACTGCACGGCTGACAGCTGTCACGTGGTGGTGCTGTTTGTGTAGTTTTTTAGATCGTACAAACAACAGCTATCATTTCAATATGCATTTAAAACAGCTAATACCTGCTGCCAAGCCATTCCTTGTCTCTTGGGAGCCTTGAAGAGTGTGAATTGTCACACTTGTGGCGGTGTGATGGTTCGTTGTGTTGGTACTGTCATTGGCAGTGGGCAGTGCAAGCTTCAGTGGCCTCCTAGGAGGGCCCTGGCACTTATTCTTTTACAAACTAAGTACTGGCCACATTCATATCCTTTCCCCCTGTGCTTGCAGCCTAGCGCCACTGCAGGTACCCTTGAACCATGTGCAAGGGTTCATGTGTTGTAGGCAGGATTGTTTTTGTTCAGAAAGGGGCACCTTTCTGCACAAAAACAATCCTAAAAGGCTTTTTTCTCTCTGCAGCACACATAGAAAGAGGAAAAACGAGAAATTAAGATCTTTCTCCTTGTTACGGCTCTGCTGGGAAGGCATATCTTTATGGCACATTCCTAGGTTTGTAAGTCCTTGTAAATCTGAGATTGAATAGAAAAATCACGGGAGGTGCATGGGAACCCCTACTGCAAAGCACATTGGTTGCCTTGCTTGCTCAGAGTAAGGCAACACAGTGATTTGCATTGCATTGCCTTAGTTCAGGCTTCTGAAGCCATTCAAAACCACACAAAGTGACTTTGTGTGGTTTCATTATTCTGACTTAGAGGTTAGCCTCCTGCATGTGCCACGTTGCATGGTGCAAGCATTGCTCAAAGCTCTCATGAATATGTTCATATATGTACTATGTTGGTGTTGCAACAGGGGTGCAGGGTGGCCTATTGGGTTAAAGGACTGTCTGCATAAAAATAAAACAACCATGAGGTTTGGAATGAGGTGGTTGTAAATGAATGACTTAAAAACAAAATTGAAGTATATACTTGTTGTGAAATAGGATTCAATATTGTGTTTGCTTAAATGCTTAAAAAATTCCCAAACATGGAGTTTAAGACAAGATTGACTTTTTGCAGAAAGCTTTGAAATTTGGATGCATAAACTATGTACTGTCTAAAGCACATTGGGGCAGTTTCAAAAGCCTCTTGTGCTGCCAGTACCTAATTTTTTGTGATGCACTGGCAGTGCATTTCTTTGCCCCAAATTTACAAGGACAGGAAAAGCCACCCTGCATGGGTTTTCCTGTCCTTTTAAATATGTCTCCTCTACACGCAGCACTTTGCGTGAAAGAGGTGTTCCATGGGTGTTGCTGTGGGTGTTCCCACGCCACATCCAAGGAACCAGACACATTCCCAGATTTAGAGGGAATCGTAAACCTAGAAATGTGTCAGTATGCTACGTCACCCTAGGGGAAATGTTTTCATTTCTCCTTGTTTTTTTCCTCTTGCAATGCGTGCTGCATTCTGAAGCAAGCATTGAAAGAGCAAAATGCCTGTGGTGATTGTTTTTGTGCAGGAAGGTGCCCCTACCTGCGCAAAAACAATCTCTCCATCACGCAGGCATCCTTGCACCATGGTGCAAGGGTGCCTGCACCCATGCATGGCAACTGTTTGTGAGCCAGCACAGGGGAGAGCACAGGAGTGCGACATATCATTGTAAATATAACGCCTTTCTGTGCTCTGAAAGTGCTGAAGCGTGGTGCATATTGTAAATAAGCAATCTTCTGTAGCCAGGTGTAGTGTAGATAAATATAGTAGATTTATTGAAAGTTAACAACATCAATAAGTCACTGGAAGATGGTAAGTCCATGTAATGCCCCACCAGGAGCAGCCTCTGTCCTGCTCAGCCTGCACACTCCAACTGACACTCACACCTCACCAGGCACCCATCATTCCATGACATCATCAATCATCCAACATTCCAGACATCTCCAGGCACACCAACACTCATTCTGGCTGAGCAGAAGGAAGAGAAACATAGGGAAGGGGAAATGCAACAGTAGATTATAACACATCCCCCTCCCTAAGGAAACCAAACACAATAAAAGAATTGAAAGTACATAAGTCAATCAAAATAGTAAATCCATCAGATTATAAAAGATGCATGAAAATACATTGAACAATTGAATCAAGAACACATAACACAAAGGAAATCCATGACAATTCATAATGCCAAAGAAATCACACACCTAGAATCAAAATAAAAGAGTTCCCAGGAAAGTATTAGACTTAGGCAGTATGAGAATAATCAATCAAACATTACATAAGTAAAACCAGAAAAGCCTAAAAAACTCATAACTAGGTAAAACCGAAAGAAGCTTCAAGTCAAACATTCCATAAGTAAGAAGCAGAGAAATTCCGCAAGAAAGTGTCTTCTCCAACACAGTCTTATCAGGGAAATTTTAAAAGAAACTTACAGGAAAAAACATTCACCCACGAACCAAACAGTGAGTGTGCACGCAGAGAAACTTCATGAGAAAGTGTTTTCTTCTACACAGTCCAAACAGCAATAACCAATCACTCATATAATCCAAACAGTGAGTGTGCACGCAGAGAAACTTCATAAGAAGGTGTTTTCTCTTACACAGTCCAAACATGAAAAAACATTCACCCACCCAATCCAACAGTGACGAAAATCGACAAGCTAATGCCATCCAGGTATCACACTAATGTGAATCAATAATCACAAATAAGTGGTTGGTAAACCAAAGGATACAGGAAAACTAGGGATGAGTACTCTACCCCTAAACTCAGGGTATTACTCAAGTCAAAACACAATGCACACTGGGTGCAGAGAGACCAAAAACGCAACGCACACTGGGTGCAGAGAGACCAAAAAAGCACAACACACTCACCTCCTCCACTACATGCAGAATCAAAATGCAGACAGAAAGAACCAAAGTATTACCTGATACACAACAACCTGTAACGGAATACCACACCAAGCTAAGTATACAAACAAGGACATCACACACTCTCCTCCTCTCATTCCATATAAATTCAATAAGCAGACAGAAAAAAACTGCAACAACTGCAACATGCCCCCATTACAATATTGTAAACACCCAGCTGTAAACAGGTCAAAGCATCAGTAACACAATAAATTAAAACAAAAAACGTAGTCACCGTTGTCCACAATCGGTGAGCGATTTCTCTCCCGAAGTCCTTGTAGCCTCCCACCCGAAGTCCATGTGGTAATACAGTGAGTTCCACCTCTCCGTTGATGTCTCACAATAGAGGGAGTAATAATTAAAGGTGTGCTCTGTCTTTCAAAGTATAACAATACTGCAGGCCAGATCCAGTGTTTCCAAGAGCTCCTATTCCACCACCATTATTTTGAGAAGTACCACAATCCCGGTCATGACAGCAACGTTTCAATTAACTTAGAAACGTGGTTGGTAAAATGCAAAAAACGCAGTTGGCACCACAAGAGCAATCGTGCTTGAGACAGCTACAATCCAAAATGGCGTCACGTTTTCCACGCAGCACCGAGTGGCTCAAGTCACGCCCACGGTGCACAACGTACTCCAGCAGATCCAAACTGACGTGGAGAAGGCTAAACTCGAAGACATCGCCGAACACTCGAAGATCAGGTAGGACTGCACGCATTCACTGTGCGCGCGCTGTGTGCAGCACATGCTATTTTTAAAACAGGCTAAGAGCGGTTGAACTGTCGAAATGTCCAGGAGGCAGCCAAAGACCGTAAAGTAAAATGGACATACCCCAAAGAGTCCACATAAGTATGTGAAGTGTAGCATCCAATTAACCGTAGCGCATTCCAGAAGTGAAAGTCTCCTCACAACAACAGCAAAGTCCCTTTGTGTGAGATGACACCGAGCCCCCGACCTTGCTTCCACACCCACAGCCAGTCCGCCTCACTCGTGAACACCGCAAAGTGAAAACTCACCGCCCGCCGCCTCTGGTCCCAGGTCCAATCTCCACACTCGCAGCCAGTCTGCCCCACTCGTCAATACTGCGAAGTGAAAACTCGCCGGCCACCGTCTCCGGTCCCAGGTCAAACTCAATGGGCAGCAGGACAGCGCACCAAAATAGAGATTAAAACCAGCAGTAGGGCAAGGCAGAAAGGAAACTGCCTCCCTAATAATCTCCACAATACTCTACCACAGTCAGCATGTGAAAGTCAAATTAATAGATAAAGGCAGGTAACATGCAAGGCTGGTAAATCCAAAACCTTTGTTCACAGGAAAGCCAACAAACTTTAAACGCTCTGGACTGCAGGCTGTCCTGTTGACCAAGAACACTGGTGGGGCTTACCGGAGCGTAGTTTTTTGTAATCTTCTTTCTTGAGAATATTGTTCATGAGTTCTTGTAGTTAATTAAATCCTTAGTTCCATCGTAATCCAGGGTAATCCTTCAGCAACACGCAGTTTCTTTTACCTCGTCGCCAGTATTGTAAATAAGATAGTCCTCTGAGACCGGATGATGGGTAGATATATTCATTAGATTTATTGATAAGATAATAACATCAATATCCATAGGAAGATGGTAAGTCCATATGATGCCCCACCAGGAGCAGCCTCTGCCCTGCTCAGCCTGCACACACCAACTGAAACTCCACAACTCACCAAGCACCCAACATTCCATGACATCATCATACATCCAACAATCCAGACATCTCCAGGCACACCAACACTCACACTGGCTGAGCAGTAGAGAAGAGAACCATAGAGAAGGGAAATGCAGCAGTAGATTATAACAGTGCAGCCAAAGGGCTTGTGGTGCCACGCTGCGGCACCTTCTTGTAAATATGCCCCATTATAGTTTTGGTGTCAGTGGAGAAACCGTTCCTTCATTGTAGCATCCATAACATTGGCTCACAAATGCATTCAGTTTCTCAAAGTATCATGATGTGAACATTTGAATTAAACATGGTTGCCATTTAAAGCTTTTGACATAAACTAAGGCTTTTTCTGTATGCACCACCACTGAAGTGCTCAAAACACCAGAAGTATAGTGCAAAGAAAACAGGGATATCTTGGCAAACAGATGAACTTCATACACAAACCAGCCCTATACTAATAATGCAGTATTTAAGTGTCACGACAAATGAGTTGACATGCATGCAGATTTATTTCCGGAGATAATATGGACCATGATTTCAGCAACTCTGAATTAAAATTCCATTTGTGAAAAAAAATACAACCATAGGACATGATAAAAAAGATGAACTATTAAGAATATTCTGATCACCTGCGAAGTAATTAAAGAACAATTAGACAAATCATCATATGTTTGCAATTTGTAGTATGTTCAGGCAGCCTCTACACAACACCATAATCATTATATTCTTATCAACCAATTTTCAAAGCAAGCTCTCAAACCAAATGAATGAAAGCCACTATACATCACTGACAAGATTCCTGACTACTAGACAAGTCCATACCATACAACTAAGACCAGGGTGCCCCATTCTCCTAGAAGGCAAATGCACCGCTTCTGCTTCCTATCAAATCTGATATGACGTGCTGAAATCCATGGTATTTACAATTTGCTGATAAGTCTTTTTTCAATCTACATCTTGTATGTGATTTGAACAGAGTCTTTCTTTTTAGTTTATTTTGTGGTTCTATTTACTCACCTTTCTTTTCTTTTCGGTTGCTTTCATGGTAGTGACCCAGGCAAGGGAGCTTGCCTGTTATGCACAGGTATTTGGCTTCAGTTTGATTATTTTGACCACCTTGCTTTTATTGCTTCACAGAGTCGATCACTTTACTCAAGAGCAACACTCTCTAGAAGTCATCAACTGTCACCTGTACACAGAATTACTCTTCAATACAAAGACATATAATGTGTTCAATACTTCTACACACCTATTATGCATTAGGAGCACTTTTATTTTGTAAACACATACACCCATTAGCTGGACAAAGGCGGTACAAAGTTAGGTAGAAAAGTCATATGGTAGTTACCCACCACTATTTAAAGTATAAAACAAATTAAAACACATGTTGAATGATGTCATGAGCGATGTCATCAAGGATGTCATTTGAAGTGCCATCAGTGATGCGATAAATGATATTATAGAACATGTCATGAGTGATGTAGTATATGAGGTCATAAGCAGTGCATGGCAGGAGAGCAGGTTATAGTTAGCTCTGCTAACTATATCTGTTGAATTGTTCACAAAGTTCATGTTGACACTGACATATTCGCCTAACTACAATGTTACTTTAACCATTGGGTATTTCAGTGAGTGTATGTACAAGCACATTACTTTGCTTGGATGTAAACCGGTATTCTAGGCATGTTGAATCCAAACAATGAACAGTCCAAGGTTTTCTCAATGATCAAATCTAAATCCAACTCAGGATGTGTTGTTGATGTTTTGACCCACTGTGCTTAGATCTCCTTGGGACAGTTGCCATTTATCTAAGCACTTTAGTAAAGAACTTCAAAATTATCTGTATGGATTCATAGATGCTGAGTATGAGTTATGTATGATTCCAGTTTGAGATAAGCAGTTGTCGATTCCATATCGTCTATTATATTGCAGACATGCAGGATTCTAAGCTACATTGGGTGAGATAAAGTCACAAGGATTTCTAACAACTATACAGCTCTTCTTTGCAACATCTACAATGAAATACTCACATTTAATTCTGAATGCTGCAGAGCTGTTGGCAAACAATAACATGCACCTGTTCTCTTGTAATCAAAGACAGATTTCTAGGGGAGTTGAAGACCTTTCAGAAATTCTTGTGACTTTTGGTGGTATGTAAATATGAATAAGTCCCATTGCACAATTGTGTTTATAGTCCATAATAACCCTGTCTTTCTGGATGATAGGATTGTCCTTGTGTAATTATTATAAACATGAGTCTTATGGCACAGTGAGCACAAAACCCACATCTGGCCGTACCCATCTCACATAGGGTGATACACAAGGAAAACAAAGCCAAGCAAACACAGACTAGTTTTGCCCTATTTAGACCTCAAACGAAGGTTGCAAATTGAGATATATAGCACAGTGAGCATGGGACTCACAACTACGCATATATTTCACATTTAGGGGCATGGCAATGGAGAAAACAAAAAGTGATGGGTGGATTGTTTGAACTAATCTCAGTCACTAGTGATTACTCTTTTCCAAATTCAAGCCATCATTCTATTGCTCACCATGCCACCTCAGACAGAAACATACACAAATCAGCCTTGGTCCTGCTCCAGTAGGAACAGTTTGGCTTCACCTTCTAGGCTGCCTCTTCTCTGACCAGGAATGCAAGCAACTCCCTGTTTTATCCAGTAAACTTAATGTGCCTTTCTTCATATGTTGTTTTGTTTTCCCAATTTGTTTAGCAAAGAGTGATTGGTCAAGATCTAAAATAGAGTCTTTCTAGAGAAGACATTTGAAGGATAAAGCAGTTCACAAGCCAGCAGATCAATTAAGCAAATATGTATTAGGATTGGCCATATGTTGTGATATATTGGTAGGGTGTGGGATTGTCATGTCTGTATGTTGTAAGTGTATCAGTGTCGTACATGGTAACGAGAGTTCTGTTCCTATCATGTGGATCAAAATCTTGCCCATATAGTGAAGTGAAAAAGAAAAAGAAATAGGATGGAAAACCTTACAAGGCATTGCGACATCTGGTTGCAATGGTATGGGAATGCAAGTGTGACCTGTGTAGTATATGCTTAGGCATTGTAAGCCATTGTGAGTGGATACTGTTTTTGTGTTGCTACGAATGTGCCTCTTCACTCATGTCTGGAGTGGAATCAAGGAAAATTAGAGACAGTTGACTCGATTGCTATAAGATTTGCATGATATTTGATTCCATTTTTGTGGTAGAAGTGATGCTGAATTATATTACCTTTTTACACACTGATTGTGTCAGTGAATTGTTCTGACTCTTGGTAAGTGTGATCTTTTATCTGTTTGGCGTTCTGACAAAATATTGTTTAAAACTTTCATGAGAGACAAATATTGTGTTAGGTAACAGATTATAGAGGATAAGGACTTTGTCATTATAGGTATTTAATATTGATTTTTAAAAATAAAGTTGTATATCATAGTTTTTAAATATAGTTATATATAATATTATTTTAATTGGTTTGATACATTTAAGTTATTTTAGTATTATAAGTTATTAGTAATACAGCAATAGTGTTTCGTTTTTTTTCATATAATTTCAACATTTTATTATGAACTGCATTATTAACAAATGTAAGTCTAAGATGTTAATATAATTGTGCATTGGGTTGTTGAGTTTGTAAGAGTTTATGGTGTTTTTGTTTCCAAATATCCTATTATTTTTAGTATATCGGAATGTTTCATTGAATGTATTGATTTAATTGGCAATTAATTATTTACAGTATGCAATTGGCATTTAAAAAAGGTATGGAGTTTTATCTAATGGTTACCTATTTTGTCAGTGTATTCACTTTTTAAATTGTTAATATTTTGTATTTATTAATTAAAATATAGCTATTTTGTATTTCATGTTAATGTAGTTTTAATAAATGACTATGTTTTATATTTTTTATTGTAATTGTTTGTCAGTATTCATCTTTTATGGATAATAGGGTGGAAGTATTTTAATTGTCTATAGTTAAGTGTTTTTGGAAAAAAATATATTAAGTTGCAATAGTAAATCTGATCCCGCAAAGTTTAACACATTCCCTACTGTTGCTTATATTGGAATGGTAATAATAAATCTTAACATTCCAAAGTCCAACGGTTTTCCTACTGTTGCAATGCTTGGAGTGTTAATATTAAATGTGACCCCTCCAAAGTCAAAAGCTTTCCCTACTTTTGCTTGCATTGTAGTGGGAATACTAAATCTGCCACATACATTGTCCATATTTGTCTTACTGTTGCTCAGATTGGAGTGGAAATAGTAAATCGGATCCCTCCAGAGTCTAACACTTTATCTACCTTTGATTACAATGAAGTGTTAATGGTACATCATACCTGCATCATTCAGAAACTCTGTACATCGCCTTTTCCAAATTTAATGGTACATCATACTCCTTCAAAGTACAACACTGAACCTACTATGGCTCAACCTGGTGTGGAAGTAGTGAATTGATTTTTTCAAGAGTTCATTTTTTATGCAGAATTTTGTTTTAAAAATGGTTTTAATATATATTTTTTTGCTTTAATTTTCAACATTAGTTCAATAGTTTTATAGTTATATTTAATTATTATATTTTAATGTTAATATTGTTTTTCTAAATGTTGCAGTATTTTATTGTTTTGTGTTTGCAATTGTAATTAATATTAGTATTTTTACTACTGATATTGTATTTTTTTAATGTTATGTTATATTTTTTGTGTATATGTTTTTTTTAATTAGCAAATGACACATGTTTTAATAATATGTTGCTAATATAAGTGTATTGTGTTACTATAGTCTATAACGCATTTGATATACTTACCTATTTTCTGAAGATATTGGTGTCTTCTATATATTTTGTTGATATTTATGACTTAACAGCAAGGCATATAAAGTGGATATTTTTGCCCTCAATACTTTTTGGGCAATATTTTTCTTACCAATATTTATGCTATGGATATTTTGTCAGACACCCATCTGTTAGGATCATTCCAAGTCTTTAATGCTTCAATAAATTGTAGGTGATCTTAGGGGTTTCTAGCCTTCACTTAGAGGGAGTTCCATACTTTTTCTGCCTGCGTGAAAAAAGGATGATTGTGCTTCCCTATTTGCTGATGCTTTACTTTAATGAAGGTTTCCTCTGTGACAAGAATGGCCTTGTGGCAAAGTTAATATCTTGAAGTTAGAGTGCCTGGCCTTTGGTAGCCAGATAAAGCTCTTGAATACCTGGTGTGATATGGTTATGTATGTGAAGGTGCAGGAGTTATCTTACTGCATCATTCTAAATTATCTGCAATCTTTTGGAGTTGGAACATTATGGCCCATACATTGATTCTGTTTGTGTAAGTTAGAAGAGCTATGACAAGGACACACAATAGCCTGTGGGAAGTCTTGAGTAGGTAAGAGGTGTTGAATATGTTGCTTTGGGGAAGAAAATGTGTCTCCTTTTTAGTTAACAACCAGATTCAGTGATAGTCTGGAGTCAGATCCTTAACTATATGTGATGTCTCTAATGGTGAACTAAATTCCTAGGATCAGGTGGTTGTAGGCTGAAGCTCTTCCATTCATAATAGGTTAGGATTTTTGATTTGGAAGGGGTAGCTTTCAGGTGGTTCCTCTGCATCTGCTGCCCAGTGGCTTGTACGCAGTCGCCTATACTTTATGTCTAGGGCTGTTTCATGGTAAGTATGACTGAAGATCATGTTGTTTATGTTGCAAAGGTGAGAAGAGATACTGTCTAGGCTGATTGTTTTTTATGTTATCATCTACCCTTAGCAGGAGGATGTAAGGCTGAACTGTGTCACAGGTAAGTGAACCCAGTACTAAAAGGGCAGAACTTCCATGTATTTGCAGGATAGACATCTGGTGATATCAAGTGGCGATCAAAGTGGATCAAGAGTCTCTCCTGTTGCTGAACCCTGCTTAGTTATCTGAAAGGAATAATTACTGATCTTCAGTAATATAATTTATGCTATAACTACATTTTGCCACAGACACCCAACGGATCATATCATGTACCAAGGACCAAAGTGTATCAATAGAGTCCTACTGTAGCGCTATTCACCAGCAACAGGCAGCATAATTTGGAGTAAGCCTGTTCTTCTGTGTTGTCAATAAAATGCTCGCAATTTCTTTTAACCTTTAAACTTGAGCAGTGTAACACAACATACAATAGGACTTATTAATTGGAATAGATGCTGTACATTTCATCCCTAATAATTATATCAAGGGGTGTTGGTACTGACAGTGAGTAATTGAGTAATGAAAACACAATCATTACTATATGGTTCACAGAACATCTATACTACACATTAATAACGCAAACTAGTGATAGATAGATGTTCGAATAGTGTGTTTACTTGTTATTGCACTACAACTTATTTCAGTAATTCTTAATATATTTAAAAGGTAGCAAGCAGCCTTTCTTGTCACAATATGTTTTAGACAGAAAATAGTCTACATGTTCCCACATTCAGTTAGCAGCTTTCACATAGAGAGGCAGAAATACATATGACAACCCAAGGAGCCTTTAGTTGGTCATCAATAATACCAATGCATTGCTGAGGTATGTTACTTCTTGATTAGAAGCTGCCAGTGTAATTCTGAGTGTGGGTGTGGGTGTTTGTGTGTTTGTGTGTGTGCATGTGTATATATACATTATTTGCATATCTGTTGGCTCTGTGTAAATTCTGCTGGGTGAGGAAAGTGCTTAATACTGCATGCTGTGCTTTATGTATACCATTTTTGAAGGACAGTACATAGATACTGCCTATGTTGTTGCTCTCACTTTGTGAGTGCCCTGATGTTGTTTTATGTAAGTGAAAGTTATTCTTCTGCTGCTTGTTTGGTTTGCCGGAGAGTTTGAATGCTTCTTTTATATACGGTTGTTGCTCAATGTGGGAAGCTGGTAGCATTTGTGCTCATCAGGATGTACCTGGGGTAATGCAACATTTAGATCTGTTTTTCCTTTGGTTCTGCCTGTTTTCTGGGAGGTCAAAATTTACTTCCCATGCCTTTTTCTTTGTCAGGGTATCCTAGCACTACTGCTGACTGGGCTGTGCTTCTTTTTGTCAGGGAGGTTTGCACTTCTGATATCTTCACTGTTTCTGTTCTTTGTTAGCTAAGCTTCTATTGCTTATTGCTGTCTTATGCCTTATCCACATTTGAAAGGGATGCTTGTATTGTTACACTCTACATATAAGAAAGCACAATCAAATGCTTATTTTTATATATTATAAGTAATTTTCCCATGTACTAGTAAAACGTTCATTAACAATAAGATGTTCTTCATTATACACATGTGATTCTTCTTGTCTCAATAAAAAAATTGTAACCTGAAAGACAGCTCAACCTTCTGAATCCTGAGTATGTATGTTGACTGTAACTGGATACACAGACTTTCGTTCTGATGTATGAGCCTTTAGGATCCATTTAATATGAGGATATAGGTTTTCTGTCAGATTATTAGTACAGTAATATGTGTTTTATCTTTATAATGCTTGGGCTAGCTGTATCACATGGATACAATTATAAAGGGGCTATCTTTAGTGCTATCTCTTCTGAATGATAAATCTTCTGCCATGGGTTTAAACCTGTCATATCTGTTAAGAATGAAGGATAGATCTATAACTGAAGACCAGTGACAGTTGATTCTGTGTAACATAGGAAACACCTTTGTTAGCAGATGCATGAGACTGTAGATTATTTATGCTTTTTTAGGTGTCTTTAATGTAGGAGCATGGTGCCTTCTTATTAAGTTTTCAACAGTCATGAATCATGTGTTGTGATCTAGGCTGTGTCTTTGTTAAACCTTCACAATATCAGACAGACACAGTAGATTTTTCATGTGCCTGGTCAGGGTAATGTTTGTAAAGATGCTCTTGGTCAATATTGGTGGTGTTTGGTACATTTTCAATAGGGGTCTTTATCGCGATACAATGGACAACATAAGTCTTCTTTTTAAAATTCCTTAAGGGGGTCCTTTTGCTGCATGAAGCCTGAACCTGTGAATTATGGGTAATCTGATGGTTAAATATTACATGAGACATTCGAGGATAAGCCAACTGTAATGTAATGAATAGGTTTGCTATCAAACATCAGCATTTGTACTATCTGTGGAACATTTGATGATTATGGTGAAAGATGTATGGTGTATAATCTCCGTAAACTGAGACATTTCTCTGTTGTTTTTACCCTGAGAATACACAATCTAATATCAGTTAAGAAAGAGCGTACATTTTCTGTAACAGGCCTGGTTATCGAATGCAACCTACACTTTTGAGTAATTTACACTATTGACTATGTTATCTACTTTTTGCTGATTCATAAAATCTGCGCTTAAACCATGGCCTGTAAATTAAATGCTACTAGCGGGTCTACAGCACTAATTGTGTCACCACTTAAATAGCCCTTTAAACATGTCTCTGGCCTGCCATTACAGACCCTGTGTGTGCAGTTTAAACTGCCATTTCGACCTGGCAAAATAAACTTTTGACAGGTCCAAAGTTCCTCTTTAATGCATAGAATCCACCCCTAAAGGAGGCCCTGGAGAGCCAGAAGGGCAGGGTGCAGTGTGTTTAAAGAGTTGTACATGTACTTCTAGGTTTTACACATAATGGTAGTGAACAACTTTCAAATTAGTATTTCACTACTGTAAGGCCTATCTCTACCATGGGATAACCTTGGATTTGCTTTTATTTTGTTTATATTTGTAATTTTCACGTGGAAAGAGATGAAGGGTACATGTTTAGTGTCTCTGGATTCTTAATTTAACATCCGAACTTATGAAGAAGTCAGATTTTACATTACAAATCTGAAAATGTCACTTTTAGAAAGTTGTAATTTTCTTTGTCTTAGCCATTTTGTTGCAGTCTGTCTCTGGTCACATGACTGGCTGCAGATGGCAGTTGGGCTTTGTGTATTCCTGCTAGACAGCCACACATAATGGGAGCTTAGGTATGAATTGATGGGCCATCACTGCAGGGTGGGAGGGAGGAGCTGGACCCAGCTTCACTTACACCACAAAGCAATCCATACCCCCTATAGTCAGTCTGCAGCAAAGGCAAGAGAGACAGGGCATCTGTGCACTTCAAAGGTTTCTAGAAGCTTCTCCCCACTTTGAAGGCACAACTGTGTATGAAAGAAGGACCTCAGACACCACCACTTTAGTACACTCTGGACCAGTGGAAACTCTGCCAGGAAGGAGGACTTCAGTTCTGCTACAAGGACCACCAGTCTGCTGTGCTGCTGCTTTAAAGGACCTGCTGCCCTGCTGACCTGCTGCCCTCTTGCCTGGGTGAAAAGGACTGGACCTACATCACCTGAACCCAGATCCCAGAGTGATTCCAAGGGCTCGTTGGTTGGCCTCCTCATCTAAAGCCTCAGGGTCAAAACAGGCTTCCAAAACCCTTGCATCTGCACCTAGACTCTGTCATCCGTGAGTCTAGCCTGCCAAGCGGTGCCACTCCAGTATTTCACCCTTGGAAGAAGGCTTAAGGTACCTTGCCAGTCTCTGTGGATCCCGTAGAACTCAAACTCTGTGGTGTTTACCAACTCCAAGCAGAACCGACACACCTCTGCTGCTTTTGTGATTGGACTTGTTACAAGGTCTCGCATTGCTGCTGAAGCATGCATTGCCTTCAGAACCCCCACTGCACGAAGCATCCTCGGCACAGGCCCTTGTTGCGTGTTTATCTAGGTTCCTGATCGATACTGTGACCTTATGCCCCTATTCGGCTATAAATCCATTTATTCCCTATATTGGCATAACCGTTCAAGTGCGATTTTCAGAAAAGTCATCTCTGGCCTCACACGAACAGAGCCACATTCCAGCATAGTTCTCTCTGCCACTTCCTTTGCGACCAATTAGTGCAATGACAAAGCAGAAGTCACTATCTGATATTCCTAGATTAACACTCCGAGTTCTTCAACAAGATAAAAACTCAGCAAACCTGGAAATCCCCGCTTGCTGTGTTTTGATTAGTAATGGAACTCTAATGAGCAACTGATAACTATCACTTCCTAGTGACATCTTTAATTGACGTCTCATGTCCAGCAAACTTGCGTCAAACCCGGCACCTGTCAGGTATAAATATTACCAACGTTGCCTTAAGCAATGAGCTACTGTTGCTGATGCTAGCTGTCTGCAAGACCCCGTGTGGGTGACTCTAGCACCCTGTCGCTGCAGCCTGCTGTCCCCTTGGTGGTGAAGCTGCTGATACCATTATCGCTGCTAAAGCGCGAACGATGGTGCAGTAGGCTTAGGAGCTGAACAGCCGTCCCTCTGCGAAGACATCCAGCAGATTCCAGCTGCCCGCGGACGCTGTCCCCCCTCCTTCCTCGACGCGCTGAAGAAGAGCCGCTGACTTTCTCCTGCAGAGAAATCCAGCTCCGGCGTTTCCGGTCTGCCCTCGCGGGTGACTGGGATATCGAGAGTGACCCCTGAAGGAGATACCAAACCTCCATCATTCTATTCAGAGGTATGGTGTTGACTAAACCCTTAGATGAGAATTCTTGAAACAAACCTTGGCAAAACCAACTTAACTTAAAGCTACTTACTTACTCCCCTTCCACGTGTTAGGCTTAGGTCAGGCACACTGGGGTAGGCTTAGTTAGAAGCACCAGTTGAGTATGTTAGCCTAATGTATATATGACTGTATATATGTTTTATTACTTTTAAACCATTGTATGGCTAAGAAACCATATCAATGCTTTTACAGTTCTATTTCGCAATACTTATCTTACTGTACGTACTTTTTATAATAACAATTCTTGCAATTGTGGCAATACATTTCTCTTGTACGAGAAGAAAGACTGTTCAATAAATGTTAACCCTTTATTGACAAACGCCCGTCTCTCTATTCTCTACATCTCGTGAAAGTAAACGGCACTAGACTGACTGAGTGAAATACCTGTCTATTGTTTCACACGACCCTAAAGATCGACTCTTGATCTGAGGAGCAAAGTTGTCATGTTGCACGGTTGTTGGAAAGCTAAATCCCTTCTTGTCTGTGAAAAAGCAAGAGGGGTTATGAAAGAGGCAACAGAAGTACAGGAAGAAGCAAGAGAGTTGCAGAAAGAAACAAGAGAGATGCCAAAAAATCAAGAGAAGTGCAGAAAGAGACAAGGGAGGTACAAATAAAAAAGGAGGGTACAAAAAGAGGCAATGGGAATGCAGTAAAAATCCAACGAGTTACAGAAACAGGCAAGAGAATTTCAGAAAGAGGCAAAAGAGTTGCAGGAAAATGCAAAAGAGGTGCAGAAAGAGGGAACAGGGGTGCAGACAGTGGCAAGAGAAGTGCTGAAAGAGGGAAAAGGGGTGCAGCAAGAGGCAAGATGGGTGCAGAAATTTGCATGAGTGGTGCAGAAAGAAGCAAAAGCAGTACAGAAAGAACTGATAGAGGTGCAGAAGGAAGCAAGAGAATACAAAAAGAGGCATGAGAAGTACAGAAAGAAGCAAAAGAGTTGCAGAAAGAGGCAAGAGAGGTATAGAAAAGGGCAAGAGAAGTGTAGAATAAAGCAACACGTGTATAGATAGAGGTAAGAGGGGTACATAAAGAGGCAGGAGGGGTACAGAACGAGGGAACAGAGTTGCAGAAGGAGGCAAGATTGCTGCAGATAGAGGCAAGAGAGTTGTAGAAACAGGCAAAATAGGTATGGAAAGAGGGAACAGGGGTGCAGTCAGACGCAAGAGAAGTGCAGAAAGAGGGAAGAAGGATACGAAAAGAGACAAGAGGGTACA
Organism: Lissotriton vulgaris; assembly: GCF_964263255.1. Taxonomy (NCBI): domain Eukaryota; kingdom Metazoa; phylum Chordata; class Amphibia; order Caudata; family Salamandridae; genus Lissotriton; species Lissotriton vulgaris. The sequence goes on along the minus strand of NC_141696.1, from coordinate 1,012,739,397 downwards.
GAAATTTGCGGGAGGGCTGCAGAAAGAAGTAAGAGCAGTACAGAAAGAACTAACAGATGTGCAGAAAGAGGCTAGAGGGGTACATAAAGAGGCAAGAGAAGTGCAGAAAGAAGCTAAAAAAGTGCAGAAGAGGCAAGAGAACTGCAGAAAGAGGCAAGATAAATGTAGGAAAAGGGAAGAGGGTTGCAGAAAGAGGCAAGAGGGGTATAGAAAGAAGCAAGAGAGGTGCAGAAAAGGTGAAGATAGAGGGAAACAAGTGCAGAAAGAAGCAACAGAGGTCAGAAAGAAGCAGGAGAATTACAGACAGCGGCAAAATAGGTGTAGGAAGAGGGAAGAGGGTTGCAGACAGAGGCAAGAGAACTACAGAAAGAGGGAAGAGGGATACAGAAATGTACAAGAGAGGTACAGGAAGAAGCAAGAGTAGTGTAAAAGAACCAACAGAGGCACAGAAAGGCAACAGGGGTGCAGAAAGAGGCAAGAGAAATACAGAAAGAAGGAAGAGAGGTGCAAAAATAGGCAAGAGAGGTGTAAAAAGAGCCAAGTGAGGTACAGAAACAGGCAAGAGGGATACTGAAAGAAGCAACAGAAATGCAGAAAGAGGCATGAGAAGTACAGAAAGAGACAAGAGAAGTGCAAAAATAGGCAAGAGGGGTGCAGAAAGAGGCAACAGAGGTACAGAAAGAGAGAACAGGGGTGGAGAAAAACTAAAGAGAGGAGCCGAAAGAAGCAAGAGAGGTGCAGGAGGAAGCAAGAGAAGTGCAGAAAGTAACAAGCGAGGTGTGGAAAGAGACAAGAGAGGTGCACAAAGAGGGAAGAGAGTGCAGAAAGGGGCAAGAGAGGTGCAGAAACAAGCAACAGAGGTGCAGAAAGAGGCAAGAGAGGTGCAGAAGAAAGAAGCAAGTGATGTCCAGAAAGATGCAACAAAGGAACATAAAGGATGGAGGTGCAGAAAGTGGAAGAGATGTGTAAAAAGAGGCAAGAGAAGTGCAGTAAAAGGAAGAACGCTATAAAAAGAAGCAAGAGAAAAGCAGAAAAAGGTAAGAGAGGCGTAGAAAGAAGCAACAGTGGTTTGCACAACATTAGTACCAATTCAACACCATGATTAATATATCAATAAGTAACAGGTGACCATTCTATGTTTGCAAAGAGCCTTCCACCATGTTTTAACACTTGTCACAGCATTCTTGGTAACGTTTGAGCCATTTGAGATAGAAACATTGAGTTTATAGTTTAGCTTCTATGGAAACAAGGAAGACTAAACCTGAGGTTACCACTCCAGAACACAGACAACCTTACCACATAATTAGTTTCCATAACACATAATCCCACTCTACATAATTCCTATTCACTAAATACCACTTACTTTCTATACACCTAATTTCACTGCAAAACACACCACATAATTTCAGTACATACAACGTACATCCATTCCACTTCAAAAAACATTAATAAAAAACGATTACATTTACAACATCAATAGCACTAACGTTTGCAAATCCGAGACCTATTCCAACTAGTAGTCGCATTTGCACTTTGGTGGAGAAAGTGGGCTGGACTCACAGGAGGAACCTGGAGGGCTTCTTGGTCCCCAAAGTCCCTCAGGAATAAAGTGGACTCTCACAACCAGTAGTGTGCAGGAGGTGCATTTCCAGAGTGGTGGAGAAAGGGAGGCATGGCCTATGAAGACCTCTATATTGCTAAGTTCTCATAGCAGGCCACACCCCATTTGCCCACCACTCTGCAAACATGCTCCCTGGTGTGCTCTTGGATGGGGAGTGAAGTCCCATTAGCTGCTTGTGTTCCTTTGGGCCAAGTAGCCTTCTTCTTACCTCCAGCAAGCTCTACACAGTGAGATTGCGGAGAGGTTGACACAGTCTACGCCCTCCTTCTCCACCACTCTGCAAAGGCACCTCTGATATGCTCTTGGTTGGGGGATGAAATCCCATTGCCTCCTGAGGGTCAAATAGCTCACTTATTACATCTAGTAAGCCCCACACAGCTGGATTGCTGAGAGTGGTCATAGGCCACGCCCCCTCTTTGCAAAAGCACCTCCTGGTGCACTGCTGGTTGGGGGAAGAAGTCCACATTAGTCCTGGGGTCCTCAGGACACAGGGGGACCTCATCACCCCATCAGCAGTGCCCCAAGAGAAGCATTTGCAGAGTGGTGTAAAAAGGGGTGTGGCCTCCTACCACCTCTGAGCAATCCCACTGTGTGGGGCTTGAAGGAGATTCCTGGTGGCTTCGTTGGCCCCAGGGACCCTCAGTAGTGACTGGGACTTAATCCCCCAACTCAGAGCGTGCCAGGAGGTGTGTTTGCAGAGTCATGCAAGGACGGGGCGAATGGTGAGTAGCCTGTTTCCTCTTTTTTTTTACTTTAAGAAGAGGGCTGTGTGGACCCCCTTCTCTTGTGCTGTTTGGGCCCAGAGGACCCCATTCGCATAACCTGGCCATTTTTTTGTTGAAAAGGGAGGGGGCCGTGATTTCGGCCCCCCTCCTCTGGCCTAATTCTACCCCTTGGATGCATCTGCCGGGGTCTGGCAAACATTTATTTATGGAAGAGGGCCAAGTGGCCCTCCTTCCCAGGGCCTCTTTTGTCTTTGGGACCAAAACCCCCAGGGCCTGCCCACCCATTCTTTTTCTTATAAATTTGGAGGTGGCCAATTATGGACCTGTGGACCCCATCCACCAAGGCCCGTCTCACATTTAAAAAAAAGGGAGGGGGGCTGTGTGGCCCCCCTCCCAGCCCATTTTTGGCCCCAGGGGCGCCATACCCTGGGGCTTGGCCACTGGTTTGGGACCACAGGGGAATCCCTTTGCCCGGCGGTGCCTGCCGGCTCCCTGCCTCCTGTGGGATCCATCATTCTTTTTGGGCAAAGGCAGATGATGACATGCAGCTGCTTTTGCCCAAAAGCAATTCTGCTTCACTTCATGGAAGCAAGAGCAGTTTTCCTGCTCTCGCTTCCATGAAGCAAAGCAGATGTTTGCTATGGCAGGACTGGAGCAGTACAACTAGTAGTACACCAGAAGGCATGTTCAATTCTATATTTGTCTTGGGGGCACATATAAGGAAATCCTGTTTTAAGCAGCTTTTTGGGCAATCCAGAATGCAATTTCCTCCCATCTGGCATCAACTTTACCCATAATTGCATTGATGGTTACTGGACTAATTTCATGCATGGCTAAATGTGGTTGCACAGCTTGAACAGCCCTTGCTGGGTTTGCAGTAATTGTTTGCATAACAAACTGTGTCAAATATATGTATAGTCTCACTGGACCTATGTAAAGAGAACAGATCTCTATAGCATTTAGTGGTGCTACAGTTAAATACTCTGTATTACCGGTTAGGGCAGGCCAGGTTGCTCACTAATTGGGGAGGGGACCCAGTCTTACATTGGTAAATTAATGTGGTAGGGTGCCTTGAAACCAATTTGCATGTTCCTCAAATGTTAATGATATTTTTTAAATCTACAAAGATCCTGTACTGGTCTTGTATTACAACTTTTGTGTATGTGTGAAAAGTTTGTGTGTCGGTATTGAATGAACATAGTTTCTCTGTTTTGTATACTTCATGGGCCTCACACATGAAGGTAACATCTCCCTCTGAAAGAGGGAGTCCTTGTTGCATAACATTGTTTTTACAGCTTGTATGCAATTAATAAGAATATGTGATAATTGCTCCATATTTAATTAATGGAATTCAAAGAAGGGAAAAGTGGAAAGATCCTATTTAAAGGTTCAAGCGTGAACAATCTACAGGCATAAAAGGGGTTTCCTATTCAGAATAAGAATAGTATTCCCTAGTACCACAGATGTCTCCATATAAGATGAATAGGGGCTATGGGCACACAAAAGAACTGCTCAAGTGACCCATGTTATACAGTTCCTACGAAATAAATAGGACTGTGTATCTGGGCAACATGACCATCAGAATATGGTGACTGAGTCTACACTTATCATCAGAGTGTGTTGGCCCATTTCCTAGCTAGCTCCCAGTGTGCCAGTGTTAGAAATGGGAATTCTGGTTAGCTAAGGCTTGCGCCAAAGCCAGGCAGAAACCACCACTCTAGTCGGACAAGGGAGTTACATGCTGAAGATAACCCCTGCTCACCCCTTTGGTAGGTTGGCACGAGAAGTCAGGCTTATCCCAGAGGCAATGTTAAAGGGTCCGCACAACACACCAACACAGCAGCAACAAATTAGGAACACCACAAAAGAAACTCTACACAAGGTTATATAGATAATAGCCTTTGAATTGTCGTAAACACATCAGAAGCATAATTACATAATATACACTGGGGCTCCTAAGAACTAAGTATGGACCCATGTTGCAGCTGCTGATCTCTGCTGCACAACTGTGGTGAAGGTGAGCCCCCCCTCTGGCACTCAAAAGAATGTGGCGCTACATCGCCTGGGGAGCCCATACTCTGGGGACCTAAAGTCAAAATGCTGACCACAAGGGGACAAAAATGTTGCAGCAGCCCGCAACTGCAGTGCCGCTGTGCGGCCCCAGTGATACTGGAGTTTCACCACTGTGGCCCAGGAGAGCACCACCCAAGGAAAGAAAAAGGGGAGAGGCTCAGCCCCACTCACCACTCCTTGGGGAATGAGCAACGTAGACAGCAGCTGTCCACTACAACCAGTGAGCAGTTGTCTCACAGCCTCTTTGTTCTGCAGAGCACAGGGTTTGGGAACCAGCAAAAGCTGGTTCAGGGGGGAATTGGAGCACTTTGTTTACAAGGCTCCTTTTACTCTTTGTCAGGTAGGAGCTCGTAATCTGACACAACACAGGGGTTGGAGCAGCATTCACTAGGGCAGGCACTCTCCCATTCAGGAACAGGGACTTCTCCTCCCACTACTCAAAATATAGATGTCCCATTCAGCCTAGCGCTGACTCACCATGCCCCTCCTGGAGCCACCCACACCTCACCAGCCCCTGTCACTCAAAAGCCAGACAAGCAATTCACATCAGACAGGCAGATACATAGCACACAGAAATACAAACTTTTAGAAGTGCCATTTCTAAAATAACCACAATACATCTGAGCACACCATTGTGCAGCATTTATTAATACCATTTCACATATACCAGACTTGACCACGCTGTGCCTCTCATATCAGGATTTACCACTGACCTACATTCATCAGGGAATCCCCCATGCATTCCTATGGGAGGGTAGGCCAATCTCACTAAATGTAACTCAGAGCGCACACACTTTATACTGGACAGCAGTGATAAAGTGCCTAGAGGCCTAAAACCACCAACATTACACAGGAAAAAGGCTAAGAGACAGGCAAAATGTTTTGGGGTGAACCCGCCAAAAGGGCCAAGTCCAACACCACCCCCTTCCAACCACTACCTCTCCTCCTAGGGTTCTGCACTCTCCTCCTTTGAGAGGCACCTTCAGAACACCACGCTCCCACCAGTTTGTGACCTCTCTCCAGCAACTGGTCTCCCAACCTAGGGTGTAAACCCTCAGGTTGCACCGGGATCAGAGCCAAGGGCACCCTCCCTCTGCACCCACTTCCAGAGTTCTGCACTCTCCCAACTGGAGTGGTACCCATGGAAGCCAAACCGGCGAGGACACTGGTTACAGATGTCCCTCCCTCTAGGTCATACAGATCCTGAACCTGTCCTCCCAACCCAGGGACCAACCATTGTGGTTGAACATTTGCCTGGCATGCCAGGACTTCTGGGGACTCACACAGTAGCCCCAAAGGGTAATACATGACTCATTTGTCATGTGACAGTCTGCCTGGTGCAGAACTCCCAACCCCTGCCCATCTGACAGTATGCAAAGATCCCCATGACAGAAGTGGTGTCCCCATGGTCACTTCTAGGAGACTCAGCCCTTCTGGCCGGTCGCTGACCCAATGGTTCTTCCACTGGGGAACACATCCCCCTCTCACCCCTCACTCTAGACTTTTGTACCCTCCCAACTGGAGCGGCACTGCCAGACACCAGAACAACTGGAGCTCTATTTACAGATGCTCCAGGTTCTCCAGACACTAGGAGCTCCCCCTCAATTTGTCTAACAGTGCAACCTATGCCCCCAACCTGGTATTTCCTTAGTTAACCCTCCAGGTCCTGAGACTGGCTTTTGGGCACCTTGGGACACACAGTCACACACTCACTCCTACTCCACTGAGACAGGACGTGAGCCTCTACACCGTTTCCCATTACACTGGGACCCAGCTGGGCTACTCTGAACCTCTCCCTTTACACAGGACTGGAAGATACCTGAGCCACTCTTGTTGGAATCACTATCCAATGCCTCAGCAGAACCTCAGGCACTTACCCAGAAGTCTGCCTCCTTTGCAAGTTCCAAAGGATCAAAGGACTCACACTCCAACAGCTGTTGTTGCAACCTCGAAAAACAACGACTGAGCATGTGCTCTTTCATAACCATATTGACCAGTCCCTCAAAATCATGTTCTGAGTTAACCATCACCCAATCCATCAGTGGATCACAAAGTTCATCAGCAAACTACCCCCAAGACTGGTGAGACAGTTTCTTACTGCCCCTGAACTTCAAACTGTACTCCTCTTCTTGGGAACTAGGTACAATGCTCTGGGATCTGGAAGTGGGATTTCCTGCACTGGACTCCATATTACTGCCACCACTGGACCCCACCCCTACTGGTGATTCCAGTGAATGTAAACTGGGTCAGGGGATAATCTACCCTCCAAAGCTATTTTTTCCTTGGTGAAGTCCCTCTCAGCCTCCGCCTCAGCCATCCTTTCCTGCGCTAAGACCCTCTCAGTCTCCTCCACCCTCAGCTGCACTATCTCCTTGGCATGCTCTAACCTGAGCTTCTCCAAAGCGGCCTGGTCCCTGTCTATCTGTCTCCATCTATGCTGTTGCCAGTGTAGTAGGGCTGTCCTAAGGGATAGCTGAGTGTCTTTTCTACCCACTGCTAAGCCTCTCTCATCACAGTACCCCCTTAACTCCAACATACTGTATTCCAACAGATCGTATGCATTAAAGGTAGGTTTCATTCTGGCATGGTTCTTAAAACACAGGTACAACACAGGAGACCTACGCGTCTGAGCTTAAACAAGAGTACACAATTTACAAATTACACTTTTTAGGAGAAAAATACAACTCAGAAACAATAATCCCCAACACGTGATTATCTAAATGTAGAGCTTGCGGAGCAACCAGTTGTCACTGTGGTACCGCGCAAACGCAATGCCTATCATCACCGCTGACCACCAATGTTAGAAATGGGATTTCTGGTTGGCTAAGGCTTGTGCCAAAGTCAGACAGAAACCACCGCTCTAGTCAGGGCGAGGGAGTTACACGCTGAAGATAATCCCTGCTCATCCCTTTGGTAGCGTGGCACAAGCAGTCAGGCTTATCCCAGAGGCAATGTGTTAAGCATTTGCAAAACACACAAACAGAGCAGCAATAAACTAGGCACACCACAAAAGAAACTCTACACAAGGTTATATAAAAAAAATAGCCTTTGTATTGTCGTAAACACATTAGAAACATAATCACATAATATACACTGTGCCAACTGACACTAGGCAATGTTCACAGGGGATTATATACAGGACCAGGCCAATCATGCCCTGGTCAGAACCATTCAGAACAGGTAAGTAAAAGACAAGTAATGAAACAACCAATAACTACTGGTATAATAATGACCTCTGCATTATCACATTAGCATTCAACACCATCCCAGCATATCTTAACATGACATTAGGCATATCTTCATTAGGCCCAAACCTCATTAGCATAACACATTATGAAATATGCATCAGAGAAGGTATCACAAGCATAAATACATTATGCAATACCTGTAAGCATGAGCACCATCACAAAGACACATTGGGGATCACATTAGGGCCTTGAGCCCTACCAATACTCATCTAACCTCCTTGCAAACTGGCCTTCCAATGGGGCTCAAATGCCCTATGTCCAGAAATGTCAGGTCTCTACAGGACCATCTACTGGCCCTCTGGCTGCCAATGCAGCCAACCAAAATGTGTGCAGTTGCACAAGCCTAAACGTGGCAGCTGCCCACTAATTGCTGGGCAGCTGTAAAACTGAGCCCGGGCACCAGCGTGCCTCTTGATCCCTTCTCTGGGACTCCAAATGAAATGCCTCCAAGGAAAAGAATGGGGCTGGCACTGCTGTACCTCCTGAATCCCGACTGGGGCTCCTAAGAACTAACTATGGCCCCACATTGCAGCTGCCGGTCTCTGCTGCACAGAGGGGTCCCGGACTTAAGAGAGTGATTTATATACAGTGTAGAAAATTGAATGAATAATTAAATTAGAAGAAAATAAACAAATGAGGTTACGATGTTTTACTTCACAAAGTACCTATATCAACCACTTTATGGTTACACAGTTTTTCGGAAAATTATTTGTACTTCATAAAAATATTAGTGCCCACATAGGGAAGGGAGGGAAGTGCTGTGAGGAATTTCAGTGAACAAGAGTGAAATGCATAAACAATAATGAATTTTTACATCATTGATCAGTAGTTTCATATACATTCTAGATTGGTCTCCCTAATTCGGAGCCATATAAGAAATTAATTCATCACTGTTTATTTACAGAAAGCAATATCTCCTCATTTAGGCTGTATGAATCCTGAATAACCATGGGAGTAAGAACATGGGGACAGTCTACGTTTCGACCCTAGCAGGGTGTAGGGTAGTTTGCCCTTACAGAACGGGTCTTCATCAGGACAGGGGGGCAGTGGGCAAGCCCCCTAGGGTAAGAAACAATGAGGAAAATCTCAGAAGGGTAATAAAAATCCCAAATTACCTAAGCGTGGTTATCACTTGGTCAAAACATTGGGAAAGCACTGTTAAAGGGACTACAATGATCATTATCGTATTTACCTTGTGAGATGAGGACCGATAGAATTACCATCAGGTTGGGTCAATATCGCCTCGATAAATTTCTGAATGTGAGAAGGACCATAGTTAGGACAATTGTTGCCGATTAGGCAGCAGGGTGACTACATAACAATTAGTTAGAGGAAGTGTGTAAAGTTTACCTCAGGTCCCGGTATGGAGGTCGGGATCAGTATTTACAGATCGTATCTGGGGAAAACAAACAAAAAGACGCGCCCTCGTGAGTACATGATCGTGAGGGGTTCTGAATCATGCTTAGTATTGCCGGATTCCTGCACTATATTCCAGTGTAAAGTGTTTTTCATTAATTGCATGTGCATTTATGAATGTTATAATGATTAAATGGCTAGCCAAATGGATTAGTGAATGGAAGACACTGAGTGTTTAAATTAAAGACTAAATAGATGAGTGTGTCATGTAGTTTCCATCCTACTGTAGGAACTGCACATTTGTGGACGGCATAACCGTTGGAATGCTGCCAGACTGGTTCTATGCACCCCCTCAGGATATGTTGCAATATAGAATAGCTAGCTCACAGTACCACCACAAATACCACTAAACCTAGGCGGGTAACAAATGGTTCTGGCAACCAGTGAACATGACAACCCTGATCCCCCAGGTATCATGGAAACATATCTAAAACCCTTTTTCCCAGTCACTCATACTCTTGTACTCGTAAGCTGCAAAATGGGCTTTATTTAAACAAGGAGGTTAATCTGCATTAGTATTGAGTACCTTGGCAGACACAGTGTCACCATGTTCAAAACACATGGATGCCCCAAATAGGTTATCAAGCTTTGCAGTTTATTGAACCAACTCGATTCTTGATTAGAAGAGATGTGCTCCAATGATCAATAGACAGAAGCAGATGAAAGTTATTAGAAGAACCAGGACAGCAAACAGAATAAAAAGTTCCACCATCATTCTCAGGCAATGTATATATGCAGGCAAATAAAAACAATACAAAACTTTGGAGCACTCCTACTTTGCGTCACCTAGCTTAAGTGTCTAGTATACTGAATGAAACAACCCCGGTTACCAGAAGGGAAAGAATACACGTCTCCGTTTTATTCATAAGCTGGACACCCTTCTCAGAGATTTCAACAAGCTGCTGGGTCAAAATTTCAGCATGTAGAGACCTCACCAATAACAGGAAAGCACTCCTCTAACTAAACCCATAAATGCTTGTTTATTTATAATGAAAAGCATCCTTGGGGTTCTAGGTCAAGCCAGTATTGTTATGGCCTAAAGATAGTGGTGTTTCCTCATGGATGAAAAATAGAACCACGTTTGCACAATGTGTGTCGAGGCATTGCACATGTTGTTCAAGGAGTTGGGATAATGGTCTTGTGAAGTGAAATCTGTAAGCAATGCAGTTTCAGAGAAACTAATCTGGTAATGTCAAGTTCGCTAATGTGTGTAAAAGGTTATTGTGTGAAAGCGAAAGGTAATGTAAGAAGCGTGTACCTGGTGGAAAGATGCATTGTTTCTCCATGGGCCTGACTAAGACACATGGCACCCTCTCCTCAGACAAAGAGACGACCAATAACCTATCTAAAAAATTGAAAATCTACATAAAAACAGTGGTATAAAAGGTCTATGATATAAAATCATCAAAAACCAATTCTTAAAAGTGTAGTAATGCAATTTGAAAAACAAACAGAAAGCCATTGGTTAAAAAAAGAAAACATAGAAGAGTTAATAAAATCAAATTTAAAATTATTTTTAGAAAAAGATCAGGCCTAATTGAGAGTTCCCACCAAACGGAATAGCCAATTGTTTATATGCTCCGAGTGGTAGACAAAACATTTCTGTTTCCAGCAACTGCAAACAATGTATCCAGAGGCGTAACATGAGGCAGGTTTATGGAGCATAGGTTTCTTCAATAATTTTAGGTAATTTGTCCTCTTGCTGTGCAAAAGTCAAATTCCTTTGGTGTTGACATAGAGCAAATGCTGCTGCTTTCCTCAATATGTAACTCAACTTGATGGTGGATACTGTGGCAATATTGTCCATCAGTTTCATCCCCATGTCCAAGACAGGCGCTGCCCTGTGCTCATTCTGAAGCTGTTTCAGCACTTCATGTAGAATAACCAAAGAAGGGGTACCAAGCCTTCTGGTATATACTGCAGTACAGTGCAGTCTTCCATGCAGAAGCAATCACCATCGGCAAGGAAACTGCCAATATTCTGTGCTTTTTCGTTGGGCCCATATGGGGAAGCACCGCTTCAAGCTGGCTGTTTTTTTTGGTGAAATCCAGAATGAATCTCCTCTTGTCTGACAGGAACTTTTTCCATGACTGCATTTAGTGTTATTGGGCTGATTCCCAGAGTAGCCCCATGTGGTTTTGCAGCTTGAGCAGGCTGTGCAGGGTTGAGGTCAATATTTTTATAACAAACTGTGTAGACTTCTATATATTCTTACTAAATCTTAGTATGGATTTTACACCTCTGCTACTGATAAATTATCATCATTAGGATATGGTGCATAACCGGCTAAGACTGGCCATGTCATGCCTTCATTGCTGAGTGGACAGAGTCTAACATTTTCTGTTGTGTGTGGGAGGGCGCCTTTAAACCAATTTACGTGTTTTTGATAAGTGAGGGGAACTTCTATTTCCTCATAAGGAGTGTAGACATTCAGCAGTTTATCCTCAGTGTAGGTGTGAAATAATTGTGTAGTGTGGTATGCAGCTGGGAATGTAACCCAAAAGTAGAACATCTCTGTCCTAAATGTTTAGTGTGAATTGACCACAAAGGTAACATCAACACCCCTGGACAGGAGACCATGGCATAACAGTTTCAAAGTAAGCAAATGTCTGCAGTTCTCTAAATGTTTAATGCCCAAGGACCTTCATCCCCAGATATAGTGAGAAATGAATTAAAGAGTGAGTATGATCCGTTTAGAGTTCCAGCTTGAACAGCCTATGGTCAATACATAGGGGTTACCCTACTCAGCTGCGTAGGATTTCCCTTCCACCACAATGTCTCCTGTTCGGAGGTAAGTAGGGGTCTCTAAGAAGGCACGATTGAACTACTTAGGCAATCCATCAAAATAAATACCTAACCAACGTTGATGGCACCATGTCATGTAGATTTCACCCTATTGTAGGAACAGCGCGTTCATGGATAGCATAACCATTGGGATGGTGCCAGACTGATTCTATGCACCTCCTCAGGTTGTGTTGTCCTTTAGGTAAGCTAGCTCACAGTTTCACCCTGGGTTCCCCTAAACCTAGGCAGGTAACACATTTTTCCTCCAACCAGTGAACATGACAAACCTGATCCCCCAGGCATTGTGGAAACATATCTAGAAACCTTTTGCACATAACAGTCAGTTGATGCCTGCCCATGGATGTGCCTACTTTCTTAGAATTACACATGATGACTCATAAGCAATACTGATTTCTCTTCAAAAAACCAGAAGAAAGTGTAAAGTTGTGTGCTTTTTAAAATGTTTGCAACATTGACTGCAAAATGATGTGACAAGTCATCCTCTATAATATAGCATATCACTTTGTTATAAAGAAGCCAATTGCACAATATGCAGGCCCATTTCTTATTTTTTGCTAAAATGTTTACATTCCGAACCAAATACTTCATGTGTTGCTTTAATAATTAAATATGTCATCAATATGTCAAATGTGTGTCCGTCACAAACACATTTTGCCAATTGACAATTCCAGCAACTGTTCCTTTTCTATGGCAGAGGAGTGTCGCCCCCACCTGCTGAAAGCTAGGCAGCTCAAGGAAACAGGAAAAATCAAATAATAATAAAACCATTTATCATCCTTTATTTCTTCTTTCCACTATAGGCAACCATGTCTGGGTGGGGCGAGGCCATAACCAAAGCAGGGGGAGTATTGCACACTATAAGTGCGCATGATGATTTTGCCGGCTGTCTAAGGCCAGCCAAACTATCATGCACACTTTGAGCTCTCTCCTCTCGAGCTGTGTAGTACAGCACAGGCTTCTATGATCTCAGCAAGCATTAAGCATGCCTGCTCAGGCCAATCACAGTGCTGCTTTCATGCTGTATTTCCAGTGAGAGAGCAGCACTTGACTGGCGTTTACGAGCCTGTGCAGTGTGCAGGGACTGGGGCAAAAGAGCCCCAAGATGGTGGCTGGCAGCGGCAGGTAAGTGTTTTTTAAAAATATTATTTATCACCTACCCTCAAACCAGCGCCTCCCCACCCTCCACTCGTTATGAAGGGGAGCCGCTACTGGACAATTATGCACTCAAAATCTATTTCTACTCTAATACTGTCCTTTGCTGTGAATAGACAGGAGCGCCCATGTGTCTGTTTTATTGAAAATACATATTTTTAGTGCAGGTTTAATTTAGAAAGTATTTTGATTTACTTGAAATGTTACCTGAAAACAATTCAGCAGTGTTGAAGTAAGCATGCCTATTCAATCAATCAATAAATCATGACATTTGTAAAGAGCGCTACTCACCCGGAGGGGTCTCAAGGCGCTGGGGGGGAGGGGTACTTACTGCTTGAAAAGCCAGGTCTTGAGTTGCTTCCTGAAGGAGAGATGGTCCTGGGTTAACGGGAGGCGGGTGGGGAGGGAGTTCCAAGTCTTGGCTGCCAGGTAGGAGAAGGATCTTCCTCCTGTGGTGGCTCTGCGGATGCGTGGAACGGCGGCGAGGCTGGTTGATCGTAGCTGGCGGGTGGGAGTGTAGAAGGTCAGGCAGTTGTTGAGGTACTTGGGGCCCAGGTCGTGGAGGGCCTTGTGCGCGTGGGTGAGGAGTCTGAACGTGATCCATTTGCTGACGGGGAGCCAGTGTAGGTCTCTCAGGTGGCCGGATATGTGGCTGTGTCGGGGGATGTCCAGGATGTCCAGGATGAGTCGTGCAGAGGCGTTCTGAATGCGTTGGAGTCTTTTCTGAAGTTTGGCTGTGGTTCCGGCGTAGAGGGTGTTTCCGTAGTCCAGTCGGCTGGTGACGAGGGCCTGGGTGACCGTCTTCCTGGTTTCAGTGGGGATCCAACAGAAGATCTTACGGAGCATGCGCAGGGTTTTGAAGCACGATGATAAGACGGCGTTGACTTGTCTGGTCATCGAGAGGGAGGAGTCCAGGATGAAGCCCAGGTTACGTGCGTGGTCCGTTGGCTTGGGAGTGGTGCCCAGGGCAGGGGGCCACCAGGAGTCGTCCCAGGCGGAGGGTGATGATCCCAGGATGAGGACTTCCGTCTTGTTCCAGTTCAGTTTCAGGAGTAGTATTATCTGAGAAATAACTAAGGCACATTGGCTGGAATCCTGTAGGTTAGGCACTTAAAGTAAAATCTAACGAGGAGTTATATGTAGCTATGGTAATAGAAACGTAATGTATGATAAAAAAACATTTAAAAAATCACTTAAAAACCATGATTAATGTTGCGTTATGGTTGCGAATTAAAACTCCCAAAAATTGAAATTTTCTAATTATGGTTAGGACCGCAATCCATAACTCACACACAGGCTAAGACTCGCAGACCAACTGAAATGCTAAACACTTCAGCCTTGACTGAATAGATGCAATTGCAAATATTGCAAATAATCATGAAGATTAGGAGCAAGATGTTCGAAGCTATTTAGCAATTCTTAACGGGCCAAACTTCTATTTCAGCCCAATAATGAATGCTAAACTGTCTTTTGCCATGTACAAAGGCTGTTTGGGAATCGCAAAATGCAATTTCTACCCTGTAGAAAATGCATTTTGTGACTCCCAAATAGGAAATCGCAAATAGAGATTTCCTATGCACATGTGGAAGGCATTTCCTAAATATGAAATGGGCATTTAGGAAATGCTATTACCATCAAATAAAATTCTATGGTGACCATTTGCATTTTAAAAAAATATTCTTAAGGTGCAATAATGCGCACACATGAACTTAGGGCATATGTGCGCTTTACATGTGCAACCGTTTTTTCGGGGTGCAGTAAGCCTTAGGCTGAATGTCACCCTTGCTCGAGCATTTCCTAATTTGTGATTTCCTACTCGGAATCGCAAATTAGGAAATGCAAAACCATTTCTTTCTATTGGCCAAAGGAACAAATGGTGTGGTATTACATGAAAAGAGTTTTCCTAATAGTGATTCCTAATCTGTAGGAATTGCTATTAGGCAATCCCTATTTTTGTACATACCATTTTGCATTTCCTAAATAGCGATTTCTAAGGAGTTGCTATTTAGTAAATGCAAAATAAACATTTTGTACATCTAGCTCTAGAATACATATAAAACTCCCCTGAAAGAGAGGACTATGACTGAAGCATTATTTTCTGGTTAGAATATGTAATGTTAGGTAATTATGTTCTACTCTTAGGTGTTGTTACTTGTTGTGACTCCACTTTAACTTTACTGTGATTTCACTTTCAACTTTAATTTTTTTCAGGAGATTTTAATCACATAACACATGTAAACATTCCCTGTACCCAACCCAATCTATACAGCCAAACTCCTCTGTGCAAGACTTTGGCCATCTGCAGCAGGGTTGGCCTTAGGCTATAAGACCCTGATGTTAACCCACCATATGTGACCACCTCATCACAGGTGGCCAACCTAATCAGAACATGGCTGTAAAGATTGGCCTACAGAACAACCCACCTCAAGTTGCAAACTCCAATTGTGCACTGCCTAAGGCAGCAGGGTTGGCTACAGAGAGTGGTCGCCATAGCTTGCAGCCAATCCCACTGTGCATAGCTGAAGTGCAAGCACAGAGGGGGGTGACTCTGTTCTCAAACCCTGCTGGCATCCGACTCTCACATATGGCCATTGTCAAAGCACAGGTTTAGAGCGCTACACAATTGGTTTCACAAATCCTGTTATAAAATGTTTAAACATATGTTTTAATTCTGGGGCCTCCCTTTGCTCCCCCACCTCCCAAATTAGCTCATAGGTCAGAATAGGTTACCTCTTCTTCCATATGCCCTTTTTGATTTTATTTTTCTCAATAAAATGCTTGTTACTTTATGTTGGATAAGAGCAGTAGTGACATCAGTTTTTGTGAAGGTCGCCCAATCTTGCTATGGCAAATTTGTGAATACGGAACTACATTCACAAATCCACAATGTACGATGGGAGATAAAAACTCCTCGTCTGAAGGAGTGCCTTTAGTTTTTTTTGTATAAACTCAAATCATCTGCAAATTATTGTTCCAGAAAGCTCAATCTTTTGACTCTTTCAAATTTACCCACACAAAATGTGACATTGACTTCTCAAAGTCTACTGAAAAGATTTGCACCAAATGAAGCAAAGTCACTTTCATGCTAAGTTTGCTGAGATACAATTGTTCTGCCTCATGGAGCAAATAATTCTATGGGTGTTAAAAAAGGAAATGTCACTTTTTGACCCCACAGATTTTTTTAACTCCCATTGACAGAACTGAAAAAACTTGTATGCTGAATTGGATTACATTTTATTGAAAGTTTTTGCATGGATTCACCAAAGAGCACCAATGTTTTTAAGTAATAACAATGGCTTTTGAAGTTGCTATCAATGCTTGTGTAATCTATTCTCCGTTAGTGACCATAGATCATCAAAAAAACATAGGGCCTAATTGCAATGTCGGGCAGGCACAGTTGTGGAAAGGAACCGCTCAACCTTAGGTCAGCAGCTCCGGCCACAGAATTACTATCCGCTCATAGGGAGGTCACAAATATCAATTTGTCAATTAAAGCTTGTGCAGCAGGCATTTAGCACAAGCTTCCATTGACAAATAGATGTTTGCAAACATCCTGCACAGTGTGGCAGGAACCATGGGGTGCCTGCCACACACTTTCTGACAGCCTTTTCAAGTTGGAAAGGATGATGTGAAATGGCTGTTGGAAAGTGCCATCATAATCCCACCGGTGGAGCAAAGCCTGGCTCGACTGTCATTAGGCGAATATACTGGCTTCCAAATGCTCTGACCGGCTCCTTAAGCCCATTGGAACCATGTCGGAATCCCCCAGCTGGTTTCATTCCGAATTCCATCATCCTTATATGGTGGTTGAAATGAAACCTACAATGTCGAGCAGAAAGCTTCTGACTGCTGGTCAGAGCTTTTCGTCGACATTGTAATCGGGCTCACAATGTTGACAATTCAGAACTGTGTAAGAACAGATGCACAAAGTATACATTTTGTGTGTGCATACTTAAAAATACTGTCTGTATTCACTTACATTTGCTCTTACTGATGTCTGTATGCATGCCCTTGTGCATACTCATGTATTCGTAGCATACAATGAAGATTACACAGATAATATAGATACATATGTGTGTAATATATGCAATGCAAATATTATGGATATTTATTGGTCGGAACGGTGCAGGTTTTTCCAATGGACAATTATCTGCTAAAATTGGAGAGGTGCATTCCCCGATTTTGTAAGTGGTAGAATGTAACTAGCTTGTCTGTGGCAACATTTCAATTATATGGCTGCTGCTCTAGTGTGTACTTCTTTATGATGCCACTCTAAATTTATGTGCGCATTAAACACAACTGTGCAGTACTTACTTACAGTGCCTGTCTGACACAATAAAAAGCAAAGAAAATGCTTTGTAAGAAGGCCTGAAGGAGTATATAATGCTCTGTGATTAATACTTTCTCCAAATCTACAATCTCATAAAAGGTATTGAAAACTACATTATGTTAAACAATTTAGTTTTCAATTTTAATTGTTTCTAGTCAGGGAAATTATTGCTAATTTGATTATCTCCTAAGTTGTTTTAGTTGTATTAAAAATGGCTACTTCAATTTCAGTATTCGAGGATGTGAATTTTATTCCCAGATATTGCAAAATTAAACAAAGAGAATTCGATCTTATATTTGAATTTCCACAAGTCTCCATATCAATGAGTGCATTCAAAGAAATGGCAATTTCTAACAATATACAATGTATGTGTATATTATGTGTATATATAGTATGAAACATGGACCTTGGTTTAGTGATATTTTGAGTGGTTGCTCTTATGATGCAAAATAAGCCAAAGTGACAAAACAATAACATTGATCTAAAAGTTGAAGATCTAAGTGGCATTAAATAATGTGACTAGAAGCTCCTGGGTGTTGTGAGTGGGAACTGTGCAACCACCCATAGCATGCCAAACAACCTTATACTCACTAAAGTCTATCAGAGTTGTACAACCTGGTCTTTCATTGAAAATTAGTGACAAGTGCAGATGCAAATAATGGTCTAAACTGGATGACTTAGGCCCTCATTACATGTGTCCCAATAATTGGTGTGTTATTTATTGGACCTGCAAACAACTAGAAAAGGTACACATTTTATGCAATCTGGCCACTGCCTGTAGATGTGTGTACTTGATGCTATGACTTGCGAACAAAAGTTCTGCATGATGCCACTTGATACCCTTGGGCAAATCTGAGTAAATCAGTCCCAAGGCCATTGTTAATGGAACATTTATTCACACATTAAGGCTAATACCAATGTTGTTATTAATGTCTAGTACAATCAGCAAACATAGATGTTGTGGAAGTATGTTACTTGTTCTTAAGTGGATAGTTGATGTCCAGTGACTATATGATCATCAGATTTTTTTCGGTAATGTTGAGAATTGCTGCAGTTGTATTTAGAATTTGGATGTTTAGGGCCACTGTTTAAAGTGGCCCTTTTCTGCAGGGTCATCCCCAAACGTTTTGTCTCTACTCCCCTGTTTCTTTTTTCTGAAACCGTTTTTGTTGGCTTTTATGACTCTGCACACTTTACCACTACTAATCAGTGCAAACGTAGTTGTGTTCTTTCCCTTAAACATTATTAAATTGGCTTAAACACAATTAGGACATTGAAATTACCTGTAAGTCCCTGGTAAAGTGGTACTATATGTACCCAGTGCCTGTAAATAAAATGCTTCTAGTGGGCCTGCAGCACTGAATGGGCCACCCGCTTAAGTAGTCTTTTAAGACTACCTCAGGCCTGCCATTGCAGCCTATGTGTGCAGTTTTACACTGCTATTTTAACCTGGCAAAATAAACCTTTTGCTAGGCCTAAACCTTCATTTCTAACACACTTAAGCCACCCCTATGCCCTATGGGAGGCCCTAAACTCCCAACAGGGCACGGTGCAGTGTTTTTAAATGTTAATCATGCACTTTTAACTTTTGCTTGTGCTGGTAGTGGAAAATTCTTTTTTCACTACTGAACCCCTGCCTCTCCCATAGGCGATTACATTTTAATATGTGATAAATTGCAAGTCAAAGTGGTAGGGATGTCGAGTTTGGTGTCTAAAGAATTTTAATTTAAAGCCCTCTTTAATGGTAAAGTCATATTTTAAATCACAACTATGGAAATGCCACTTTAAATAGGTTGTCATTTTTTTCTCTCAACCATTTGGTGCCTGCAGTCTGTATCCTTGGTCACGTAACTAGGTGTTGCAGGCAGTTGGTCTTTGTGCATTACTCCCAGACAGTGAGACAAAGGATGAATAGGTGTTGGCAGGATGGGCCATCTCTGACTTTATGGGGGTCTGTCACCTACCACAACTATACATCACAAATACTCTGCCTCAGAACACTCATGAAGAGTTTCACACTAATCTTTTGGTTCCCATGAACAAACTGAGGACAGGTCAAGGAGTCAGGTAATTCCAAACACCTCTGAGGGTGGAAACCTCTAGAACATTTTCCTATTTTAGAGCTGGCACTAGTTATAAATATTGGACCCTCAGACTCAACTCTTCAATACACCTCTGCTGCAAATAGGATTTCTATTCTGCTGCCCTGCTGCCTGAGTGAAAAGGACTGGACCTGCATCTTTATCTCAGGACCACCAGAGAGACTCCAAAGGCTAGTTGCCTGGCCTCCTGATCAGAGACCCATGGACTGAAAAGGCTCCAACCACCTTGATCTCATCACCTGTTCTCTGTCTGCAGTGAGTCTTGCTCCCCCGTGCGGTACCACCCCAGTCATGGACACTTGGAAGTGGGCCTAAAGGTGCTCTGACAGCCCAGATGTGGACTCTTGTCCTGGACCAACATAGCTTGATGCATCACCTCAAAGCTCTGCATTGGAACCGTCACTGCATGATGCATCTCTGATGAAGGACTTTGCGTCACAGCCCTGCAGCTCCTCTGAACCACTTCTGAGTGATGCATCCTCGACAAAGAACTTTGCCTCGCAGATCCACAGCACATCAGAATCACTGCTCCATGATGCATTCTAGATGCAGGACTCTGCATAGCATCTCGCAGTGCCTGTGAACTGCTTCTGTGAGACCCATCCATGATGCAGGATCTTGCAATGTTACACAACCAGGATTTAAGCTACTTTGTTCAGCGGACCTATTAGGGTCTCTGTATCAGACCTGCACTCCATCACGACCTGCCTGAACTAGAGACTTTGTCCTAGTCCGGTGCAACTAGAAAAATGCAGTTGAAGGACTGTGCATCTAAAGCACACAATTTTGGAAAAGGTGATGGACAGAGTTTCTGAATGATGCAGAATACTCCTACCCAGTCAAGAGATCAGGGCTTTATCCATCACCGTTTTTTAGCTCACTGCACCATCCCAGCTTCAGAACCTGGCTATATGCAAATTAGTCTGTTCCTGTCCCAGTGCATGATGGGAACAGGGCAAACCAAACTACCAAGCCAATTCTTATACTGGGAAGGAGACAAGCTACCGGGGACCGGTTTCTGGCATTTCAGCCTCGTCGGCCCGGCTTGCTTGAATCCTGATGGTGCAATGAGCTAGGGACTCACGTCTGAGTATACCCTCCCACACATAGTGTGGATAAAAATCAATTTTGGAAAAGGTGATGGACAGAGTTTCTGAATGATGCAGAATACTCCTACCCAGTCAAGAGATCAGGGCTTTATCCATCACCGTTTTTTAGCTCACTGCACCATCCCAGCTTCAGAACCTGGCTATATGCAAATTAGTCTGTTCCTGTCCCAGTGCATGATGGGAACAGGGCAAACCAAACTACCAAGCCAATTCTTATACTGGGAAGGAGACAAGCTACCGGGGACCGGTTTCTGGCATTTCAGCCTCGTCGGCCCGGCTTGCTTGAATCCTGATGGTGCAATGAGCTAGGGACTCACGTCTGAGTATACCCTCCCACACATAGTGTGGATAAAAATCAATTTTGGAAAAGGTGATGGACAGAGTTTCTGAATGATGCAGAATACTCCTACCCAGTCAAGAGATCAGGGCTTTATCCATCACCGTTTTTTAGCTCACTGCACCATCCCAGCTTCAGAACCTGGCTATATGCAAATTAGTCTGTTCCTGTCCCAGTGCATGATGGGAACAGGGCAAACCAAACTACCAAGCCAATTCTTATACTGGGAAGGAGACAAGCTACCGGGGACCGGTTTCTGGCATTTCAGCCTCGTCGGCCCGGCTTGCTTGAATCCTGATGGTGCAATGAGCTAGGGACTCACGTCTGAGTATACCCTCCCACACATAGTGTGGATAAAAATCAATTTTGGAAAAGGTGATGGACAGAGTTTCTGAATGATGCAGAATACTCCTACCCAGTCAAGAGATCAGGGCTTTATCCATCACCGTTTTTTAGCTCACTGCACCATCCCAGCTTCAGAACCTGGCTATATGCAAATTAGTCTGTTCCTGTCCCAGTGCATGATGGGAACAGGGCAAACCAAACTACCAAGCCAATTCTTATACTGGGAAGGAGACAAGCTACCGGGGACCGGTTTCTGGCATTTCAGCCTCGTCGGCCCGGCTTGCTTGAATCCTGATGGTGCAATGAGCTAGGGACTCACGTCTGAGTATACCCTCCCACACATAGTGTGGATAAAAATCAATTTTGGAAAAGGTGATGGACAGAGTTTCTGAATGATGCAGAATACTCCTACCCAGTCAAGAGATCAGGGCTTTATCCATCACCGTTTTTTAGCTCACTGCACCATCCCAGCTTCAGAACCTGGCTATATGCAAATTAGTCTGTTCCTGTCCCAGTGCATGATGGGAACAGGGCAAACCAAACTACCAAGCCAATTCTTATACTGGGAAGGAGACAAGCTACCGGGGACCGGTTTCTGGCATTTCAGCCTCGTCGGCCCGGCTTGCTTGAATCCTGATGGTGCAATGAGCTAGGGACTCACGTCTGAGTATACCCTCCCACACATAGTGTGGATAAAAATCAATTTTGGAAAAGGTGATGGACAGAGTTTCTGAATGATGCAGAATACTCCTACCCAGTCAAGAGATCAGGGCTTTATCCATCACCGTTTTTTAGCTCACTGCACCATCCCAGCTTCAGAACCTGGCTATATGCAAATTAGTCTGTTCCTGTCCCAGTGCATGATGGGAACAGGGCAAACCAAACTACCAAGCCAATTCTTATACTGGGAAGGAGACAAGCTACCGGGGACCGGTTTCTGGCATTTCAGCCTCGTCGGCCCGGCTTGCTTGAATCCTGATGGTGCAATGAGCTAGGGACTCACGTCTGAGTATACCCTCCCACACATAGTGTGGATAAAAATCAATTTTGGAAAAGGTGATGGACAGAGTTTCTGAATGATGCAGAATACTCCTACCCAGTCAAGAGATCAGGGCTTTATCCATCACCGTTTTTTAGCTCACTGCACCATCCCAGCTTCAGAACCTGGCTATATGCAAATTAGTCTGTTCCTGTCCCAGTGCATGATGGGAACAGGGCAAACCAAACTACCAAGCCAATTCTTATACTGGGAAGGAGACAAGCTACCGGGGACCGGTTTCTGGCATTTCAGCCTCGTCGGCCCGGCTTGCTTGAATCCTGATGGTGCAATGAGCTAGGGACTCACGTCTGAGTATACCCTCCCACACATAGTGTGGATAAAAATCAATTTTGGAAAAGGTGATGGACAGAGTTTCTGAATGATGCAGAATACTCCTACCCAGTCAAGAGATCAGGGCTTTATCCATCACCGTTTTTTAGCTCACTGCACCATCCCAGCTTCAGAACCTGGCTATATGCAAATTAGTCTGTTCCTGTCCCAGTGCATGATGGGAACAGGGCAAACCAAACTACCAAGCCAATTCTTATACTGGGAAGGAGACAAGCTACCGGGGACCGGTTTCTGGCATTTCAGCCTCGTCGGCCCGGCTTGCTTGAATCCTGATGGTGCAATGAGCTAGGGACTCACGTCTGAGTATACCCTCCCACACATAGTGTGGATAAAAATCAATTTTGGAAAAGGTGATGGACAGAGTTTCTGAATGATGCAGAATACTCCTACCCAGTCAAGAGATCAGGGCTTTATCCATCACCGTTTTTTAGCTCACTGCACCATCCCAGCTTCAGAACCTGGCTATATGCAAATTAGTCTGTTCCTGTCCCAGTGCATGATGGGAACAGGGCAAACCAAACTACCAAGCCAATTCTTATACTGGGAAGGAGACAAGCTACCGGGGACCGGTTTCTGGCATTTCAGCCTCGTCGGCCCGGCTTGCTTGAATCCTGATGGTGCAATGAGCTAGGGACTCACGTCTGAGTATACCCTCCCACACATAGTGTGGATAAAAATCAATTTTGGAAAAGGTGATGGACAGAGTTTCTGAATGATGCAGAATACTCCTACCCAGTCAAGAGATCAGGGCTTTATCCATCACCGTTTTTTAGCTCACTGCACCATCCCAGCTTCAGAACCTGGCTATATGCAAATTAGTCTGTTCCTGTCCCAGTGCATGATGGGAACAGGGCAAACCAAACTACCAAGCCAATTCTTATACTGGGAAGGAGACAAGCTACCGGGGACCGGTTTCTGGCATTTCAGCCTCGTCGGCCCGGCTTGCTTGAATCCTGATGGTGCAATGAGCTAGGGACTCACGTCTGAGTATACCCTCCCACACATAGTGTGGATAAAAATCAATTTTGGAAAAGGTGATGGACAGAGTTTCTGAATGATGCAGAATACTCCTACCCAGTCAAGAGATCAGGGCTTTATCCATCACCGTTTTTTAGCTCACTGCACCATCCCAGCTTCAGAACCTGGCTATATGCAAATTAGTCTGTTCCTGTCCCAGTGCATGATGGGAACAGGGCAAACCAAACTACCAAGCCAATTCTTATACTGGGAAGGAGACAAGCTACCGGGGACCGGTTTCTGGCATTTCAGCCTCGTCGGCCCGGCTTGCTTGAATCCTGATGGTGCAATGAGCTAGGGACTCACGTCTGAGTATACCCTCCCACACATAGTGTGGATAAAAATCAATTTTGGAAAAGGTGATGGACAGAGTTTCTGAATGATGCAGAATACTCCTACCCAGTCAAGAGATCAGGGCTTTATCCATCACCGTTTTTTAGCTCACTGCACCATCCCAGCTTCAGAACCTGGCTATATGCAAATTAGTCTGTTCCTGTCCCAGTGCATGATGGGAACAGGGCAAACCAAACTACCAAGCCAATTCTTATACTGGGAAGGAGACAAGCTACCGGGGACCGGTTTCTGGCATTTCAGCCTCGTCGGCCCGGCTTGCTTGAATCCTGATGGTGCAATGAGCTAGGGACTCACGTCTGAGTATACCCTCCCACACATAGTGTGGATAAAAATCAATTTTGGAAAAGGTGATGGACAGAGTTTCTGAATGATGCAGAATACTCCTACCCAGTCAAGAGATCAGGGCTTTATCCATCACCGTTTTTTAGCTCACTGCACCATCCCAGCTTCAGAACCTGGCTATATGCAAATTAGTCTGTTCCTGTCCCAGTGCATGATGGGAACAGGGCAAACCAAACTACCAAGCCAATTCTTATACTGGGAAGGAGACAAGCTACCGGGGACCGGTTTCTGGCATTTCAGCCTCGTCGGCCCGGCTTGCTTGAATCCTGATGGTGCAATGAGCTAGGGACTCACGTCTGAGTATACCCTCCCACACATAGTGTGGATAAAAATCAATTTTGGAAAAGGTGATGGACAGAGTTTCTGAATGATGCAGAATACTCCTACCCAGTCAAGAGATCAGGGCTTTATCCCTCACCGTTTTTTAGCTCACTGCACCATCCCAGCTTCAGAACCTGGCTATATGCAAATTAGTCTGTTCCTGTCCCAGTGCATGATGGGAACAGGGCAAACCAAACTACCAAGCCAATTCTTATACTGGGAAGGAGACAAGCTACCGGGGACCGGTTTCTGGCATTTCAGCCTCGTCGGCCCGGCTTGCTTGAATCCTGATGGTGCAATGAGCTAGGGACTCACGTCTGAGTATACCCTCCCACACATAGTGTGGATAAAAATCAATTTTGGAAAAGGTGATGGACAGAGTTTCTGAATGATGCAGAATACTCCTACCCAGTCAAGAGATCAGGGCTTTATCCATCACCGTTTTTTAGCTCACTGCACCATCCCAGCTTCAGAACCTGGCTATATGCAAATTAGTCTGTTCCTGTCCCAGTGCATGATGGGAACAGGGCAAACCAAACTACCAAGCCAATTCTTATACTGGGAAGGAGACAAGCTACCGGGGACCGGTTTCTGGCATTTCAGCCTCGTCGGCCCGGCTTGCTTGAATCCTGTCCATCACCTGTTGTTTTTGCAAACTCGCTATAAGTGTACTGGGGATGCCCAGACGTGGGTCCCAGGCACTCCACACCACTGGAGTCAAGCTAGCCGGGCTGATGAGAGGTGTTACCTCGAAACCGGTCCGGTCCTCGGATGCTTGATTCCGTTCTGGGAAGGACATGGCTTTTGTAGTTCGGACTGGACTGTTCCCATGGGGCACAGGGTCAGAGCTGATTTGCATATCGCCATTGTCTAACCCAGGGTGGTGTGGAGTGCAAAAAAACGATGGATTAGGACCCAGATCTTTTGACTGGGTTGAATGTGTGACATTGATCCTCATTCGGTCCATCACCTGTTGTTTTTGCAAACTCGCTATAAGTGTACTGGGGATGCCCAGACGTGGGTCCCAGGCACTCCACACCACTGGAGTCAAGCTAGCCGGGCTGATGAGAGGTGTTACCTCGAAACCGGTCCGGTCCTCGGATGCTTGATTCCGTTCTGGGAAGGACATGGCTTTTGTAGTTCGGACTGGACTGTTCCCATGGGGCACAGGGTCAGAGCTGATTTGCATATCGCCATTGTCTAACCCAGGGTGGTGTGGAGTGCAAAAAAACGATGGATTAGGACCCAGATCTTTTGACTGGGTTGAATGTGTGACATTGATCCTCATTCGGTCCATCACCTGTTGTTTTTGCAAACTCGCTATAAGTGTACTGGGGATGCCCAGACGTGGGTCCCAGGCACTCCACACCACTGGAGTCAAGCTAGCCGGGCTGATGAGAGGTGTTACCTCGAAACCGGTCCGGTCCTCGGATGCTTGATTCCGTTCTGGGAAGGACATGGCTTTTGTAGTTCGGACTGGACTGTTCCCATGGGGCACAGGGTCAGAGCTGATTTGCATATCGCCATTGTCTAACCCAGGGTGGTGTGGAGTGCAAAAAAACGATGGATTAGGACCCAGATCTTTTGACTGGGTTGAATGTGTGACATTGATCCTCATTCGGTCCATCACCTGTTGTTTTTGCAAACTCGCTATAAGTGTACTGGGGATGCCCAGACGTGGGTCCCAGGCACTCCACACCACTGGAGTCAAGCTAGCCGGGCTGATGAGAGGTGTTACCTCGAAACCGGTCCGGTCCTCGGATGCTTGATTCCGTTCTGGGAAGGACATGGCTTTTGTAGTTCGGACTGGACTGTTCCCATGGGGCACAGGGTCAGAGCTGATTTGCATATCGCCATTGTCTAACCCAGGGTGGTGTGGAGTGCAAAAAAACGATGGATTAGGACCCAGATCTTTTGACTGGGTTGAATGTGTGACATTGATCCTCATTCGGTCCATCACCTGTTGTTTTTGCAAACTCGCTATAAGTGTACTGGGGATGCCCAGACGTGGGTCCCAGGCACTCCACACCACTGGAGTCAAGCTAGCCGGGCTGATGAGAGGTGTTACCTCGAAACCGGTCCGGTCCTCGGATGCTTGATTCCGTTCTGGGAAGGACATGGCTTTTGTAGTTCGGACTGGACTGTTCCCATGGGGCACAGGGTCAGAGCTGATTTGCATATCGCCATTGTCTAACCCAGGGTGGTGTGGAGTGCAAAAAAACGATGGATTAGGACCCAGATCTTTTGACTGGGTTGAATGTGTGACATTGATCCTCATTCGGTCCATCACCTGTTGTTTTTGCAAACTCGCTATAAGTGTACTGGGGATGCCCAGACGTGGGTCCCAGGCACTCCACACCACTGGAGTCAAGCTAGCCGGGCTGATGAGAGGTGTTACCTCGAAACCGGTCCGGTCCTCGGATGCTTGATTCCGTTCTGGGAAGGACATGGCTTTTGTAGTTCGGACTGGACTGTTCC
Source organism: Lissotriton vulgaris (assembly GCF_964263255.1). Taxonomy (NCBI): domain Eukaryota; kingdom Metazoa; phylum Chordata; class Amphibia; order Caudata; family Salamandridae; genus Lissotriton; species Lissotriton vulgaris. The sequence continues at coordinate 1,012,712,232 of NC_141696.1, read as the reverse complement.
CATGGGGCACAGGGTCAGAGCTGATTTGCATATCGCCATTGTCTAACCCAGGGTGGTGTGGAGTGCAAAAAAACGATGGATTAGGACCCAGATCTTTTGACTGGGTTGAATGTGTGACATTGATCCTCATTCGGTCCATCACCTGTTGTTTTTGCAAACTCGCTATAAGTGTACTGGGGATGCCCAGACGTGGGTCCCAGGCACTCCACACCACTGGAGTCAAGCTAGCCGGGCTGATGAGAGGTGTTACCTCGAAACCGGTCCGGTCCTCGGATGCTTGATTCCGTTCTGGGAAGGACATGGCTTTTGTAGTTCGGACTGGACTGTTCCCATGGGGCACAGGGTCAGAGCTGATTTGCATATCGCCATTGTCTAACCCAGGGTGGTGTGGAGTGCAAAAAAACGATGGATTAGGACCCAGATCTTTTGACTGGGTTGAATGTGTGACATTGATCCTCATTCGGTCCATCACCTGTTGTTTTTGCAAACTCGCTATAAGTGTACTGGGGATGCCCAGACGTGGGTCCCAGGCACTCCACACCACTGGAGTCAAGCTAGCCGGGCTGATGAGAGGTGTTACCTCGAAACCGGTCCGGTCCTCGGATGCTTGATTCCGTTCTGGGAAGGACATGGCTTTTGTAGTTCGGACTGGACTGTTCCCATGGGGCACAGGGTCAGAGCTGATTTGCATATCGCCATTGTCTAACCCAGGGTGGTGTGGAGTGCAAAAAAACGATGGATTAGGACCCAGATCTTTTGACTGGGTTGAATGTGTGACATTGATCCTCATTCGGTCCATCACCTGTTGTTTTTGCAAACTCCATCTAAAGCACACACAAGGAGAGGATGATGGATGGAGTGCTGAAACTTTTCAGACACTCAACCCAGTCACAGATTTGGGTTGAAGCCATCATCACTTCACCACCCGAGTTCGGACCCAGCCATATGCAAATCAGTCCTGACCCTGTGCCTCATGGGAACAATCCAGCCCGAACTGCCAAGCCAGGTCTTCCCTGTACTGGAAACAAGCATCCTTGGATCTGTTTCAGAGTAAACACCCCTCATGATTCAGGTTAGCTTGAATCCAGTGGCAAAGTCAGCAAGGGACCCACGTCTGGGCATACCCTGCCAACTTAGGCTGAACAAATCAAACTCAAGGAGATGATGTACAGAGTGCTGAAACTTTTCAGACACTCAACCCCAGTCACAGATCTGGAATTAATCCATCATTATTCTTTAGGTCACTTTGCCACCTCAGTTCAGACCCAGTTATATGCAAATCAGCCTTGACCCTGTGCCCCATGGGAACAGTCCAGCACAAAGTATCAAGCCAGGTTTTCCTTGGACCGGAAACAAGCATCCTGAGACTGGTTTTGGGGTAACACCCCTCATCAGCCAGGCTAGCTTGAAACCAGTGGCAAAGTGAGCAAGGGACCCACTTCTGGGCATACCCTGCCAACTTACAGCAAACAAAGCAAACACAAGGAGATGATGGACAGAGTGCTGGAACTTTTTAGACACTATCTTTCTTTTCTTTTTGTATGGGATTATAAAGCCCGTAGCTACTCAGCAGAGTGTCCCAGCGCTAAGAAAGAAGATACAGGGACCTGAAAGGAGAACTCTGATTCCAGGGTAGCAGCCATTATGCTGTTTGTTGAAACAATCAGGTTTTCAGTTGTTTCCTGAAAGCTAGTATGTTCGTGGCCTGCCTAAGCGGAAGTGGCAGCTTGTTCCACACTCGAGCCGCTTGCACTTGAAAAGAGCGGCCGCCACGACGGGCTATAGGAAAATTAGGTACGACAATTAGATGCTGGTGTGCTGACCTGAGGGATCTGCCTAGAATCTAGTGTGAAACTCTCCTATGGATGAAATAAGCCCCCATGCCACGCAGAGCCTTGAAAGCCATGACTAAGTGAATTCTGCATTGGACAGCCAGCCAAAGCAGAATCTTCAGATGGTGAGAGATCCGGTCTCTTGGCCAGAGTCACAGGACTGTCCTGGCAACCATGTTCTGTACGACTTGAAGTCTACTCAATAAGAACTCTGGACGGCCCAAATAAATGAAGTTGAAATAGTCCAACTGGAGGCAATAAGGGCCTGGAGAGAAAGAATGCACCACTGCGGCCCGCGGCAAAACAGGAAGTCAGGTGGCCAGACGCCTGGAGTGGGGCGGGACTTCTGCTTGAAAACAGGAAGTCCCGCTCACCACTCGAGATCCACCCGGAGCCTCGCAGGTTTCATCTACAAGTCCCGGTCCCGAGGAAAGGTGAAGCCTGGTGCAGAAGAGAGGCGGGGCTCCCATGGCAGGGGGAGAGCCCCGCAGGCTCCAACAAATGCCGATAGAAGGCAGAGGGGGCTCTAGGCACATTGCTGGTGCCTGCCCCCACCGTATATGAAGAGCTGGGCTGCCGCATGGAGGACGAGCAGAGTACTGGCACAAAGAGAAGTCCCCCTGCGCAGGAGCCTGGTAAGGGAGGGCTGGGCAGGGGGCATGGCAGCATCATTTCCAGAGCAGCACCGAACGGCAGCGGGTCACTCCAAACCTTGGTGGCATTCTTTGTTTAAAGAGCCTGTGTGGCTGTAACTTGGCCATATTTGTTTAAAGGGTCCATGCTACCCCATATTGTGGCATAGTTATTTCAGGAGCCAGTGTGCTCCATGGTACAAGTTTATTCCAGAGCCTGTGTGGCTCCACCGTTTTGCATATTGTGTACTGAGCCCCGTGTGGCTCCAACGTGGGGGACATGATAATTCTCAGAGCCCATGCTTGGCTCCAACCAAGGGGGCATAATGTGTTTTTAGGGCCACTGAGAGCCCATGCCTCATTTGATTATTTACAGCTGCGCAGAAATTAGTGCCAGCTGCATCGGTTAGGCCCTCATGTAATGGGTCTCAGCAGCCCAGCAAGTACTGGGCAGCTGCTACGTTTAGGTTTGCGCAGTGCAGCACCGACTCTTTGGACATAGGGCATTTGAGTCCCTTTCTGAGATGGCCAGATGGCCAAGGGGACTGTTAGGAAATAGGGCGCCAGGCCATAATGTGATTTATGTGCTAAATGTGATTTGGGTGCTAGGAAATGTAATTCATGTAGTATGTTGTGGTTTATGATTATGCTTATGAGGTTGTTATGCATATCAAGATTTATTCCAGTGTGATGATGTCTCACTGTGTGATTTATGCCCCTAATGTGAGTTACGCTTAGGAGGTTAGGGTCTAAGGTGTTTAGACTTGTGAGAGGATTGCAGAATGTGTTTATGCCGGTGAGGTTGGCGCAGAATGTAATTTGCGCCTGATGTGATACTGTGCATAATGTAGTTTATGTTACAGGCTGATGTTAAGTACAGTGATTACAAGGGTTTACTGGTTGTACGTTTATGATCTGTTTTACTTTTTCCAAGTTCGATTTATGATGGTTCTGACAGTGGTCCATGTGGTCCTGTCAGGTGTATATAATCCCTTGTGAATATTGCCCGTGCCAGTTGGCACAGTGTATAATATGTGTTTACTGTTCTAATGTGTTATGAGAATACAAAGGGTATTTTTGATATAACCTTGTGTGGAGTTCCTTTTGTAGTGTGCTTGGGATGTTGTTGCTGTGTGCCTGCAAAAATGCTTTACACATGGCCTCCGGGATAAGCCTGACTACTAAGCTACCAAGGGGGTGAGCAGGGGTTATATTTGGCGTGTAACTCCCCAGCCCTGACTAGAGTGGTGGTCTTTGCCTGGCTTTGGTGCAAGCCTTAGCTAACCAGAGATCCCATTTCTAACATTGGTGGTCAGCGGTGGGATTAGGACTTGTGTTTGCGCAAAACCATAGCGACATCTGGCTGCAGTACAAAACTCTGCATTTTTAGATAGTCACATGTTGGGGATTATTGTTTTTGATTTTTGTTTTCCCCTCAGGAGTGTCATTTTTAAATGGTGTTTTCTGTGCTGTTATGCTTTGTGGCAGAAGAGAGAAAATGACAGGGTGGGACGTCAGTAGGTGGAGAGGTTACCTTAGACAAGGAATCCCTTGCTGGGTCCAGTGCCCAATCCCTGTTCCTGTCCCCAGAGGTGTGGGTAGATAGGAAAGAGGGTCTGGGGAGAAATTGCTAGCTCGGGAGGGTGGTTATCCCCTGAGTGTAGTGTGAGTATCTGGATTCACCAGTAGGGTAGGATCCAGTGGTGACAGCGAAAGTGTGTCCAGTGTGTGAAGTCCCATTCCCAGTTTCCAGAGGGGTACAGGTTGAGAGTCTGGGGCAGTGAGGAACTGTCTCAGCAGTCTGGGGGAGCATGTGTGGATCAATGGTGTGTTGCACTGGACGAGTGGGTGTGAGTTCTTTTGGTGATAAGGAGCTTGCACTGGAGGTGGAACTCTGGCGATGTGCTTGAGATCCTGCAGAGACATTGGGGAGTGATTCCAAAAGTAGTGGCTTGTGTATCTTCTGGTCCTAGTGTAGCCCAGGTAGGTCCCAGTAGAATGGGAGGGTGTAAGGGCTCATGTCCTGTCTCAGTGGAGACAGATTGAGTTTGGGACGGTGTGTCCCATGGTGGCCCAAAATCCTGTCTCAGAGCCTGGAGGGTTCCCTAAGGGAGCGCCAGGTCGGGGGCCTAGGCTGTACTTGCAAGTCAATTGAGGAGGATCTTCCTGTATCTAGAGGACGTGGAGTGTCTCCAGCGGTCATGGGGTTGGGCAGTACTGCTCCTAAGTGGAGGGTACAGAAGTCCTGGTTGAGGGGTGAGAGGGGGAAAGAGTCCCCAGTGGAGGAACCAGTGGGTCAGGGGCCAGCCAGAAGGGCTGAACCACCAGTAATTGACCATGGTGACGCCACTTCTGTCCTGGGGGATCTCTGCGCCCTGTCAGGTGGACAGGAGGTCGTGGGATTAGAGCCAGACAGACTGTCACACGACACATTAGTTATGTGTCACCCTCAAGGGGGGCATGCATGCTCCCCCAGAAGTCCTGATTTGCTGGGCAATTGTCTGACCAAACGGTTAAGCCCGAGGTTGCGGAGGCCAGGTTCAGGTTCAGCCTGACCTGGAGGAAAGGGCATCTGTAATCAGTGTCCTGACCGGTTTGGCTTCCAGGGGTACCGCTCCAAGGAAGGTGGGAGGGTGCAGAACTCTGGAAGGGGGTGCAGAGGGAGGGTGTCCTCACCTCTGACCCTGGTGCAACTTGAGGGTTTAGACCCTCGGATGGGAGACTAGGAAACTTCCAGGTCAAGAAGGAATCTCTGCCAAAGTAGACCAGCTGAAGGGACTGAGGAGGCTGCCCTTTCTGTATGTTCTGGGGCCCACCTGCAGTTTGTTTTTTTCCACTGAGGAAGAGGAAAGGGGACTTTGCTGTGTGCTGTGTCGCTCCACCTGTTTCAAGAGGGACTGTGCTGTGTGCTTTGTACCTCCAAAGTAAAATAGTCTCCAGATCCCAGGTGGTAGATCAGTTGATGGAGAGAGGTTCTGAAATGGTGGGAGAGTGGTGTTCTGGAGGGTGCTCCCCTGGAAGGGTGCGGAACCCCAGAAGTAGAGGTAGGGTGGGCACACTTGCTCATGACCTCTGGTCAGCCTGAGGGTGCAGACCCTAGGTTGAAGGATCAGTGGTAGTTTGGAACTACACTGAGAGTGAGAGTGTAGAATGGTCATTATGTGCCAGGGGTTACTGCCCACCAGTCTGTGGATTGGCAAGGACCTGTGACACCTCGATGGCCTAGGGCCTGGTTCTGGCCGTGGACAACTAAGGAGTACCATTGGGGGATCCTAGTTGGGCCAGAGAGTTTGTGTTTTAGAGGAAACCACGTGGGTTCAGAGTGGCGTAGAACCAGAGGGTGTCCCTGCTGTTGCGGGTCTGCATCCATGTTATATCGCCCAAAGCAGGGAAGCCCATCAAGGGAGTGATTGGTCTGCCCTGCGCTTTGGCTGGAAGGGGGATGTGTTGGACTTGGCCCTTTTGGCGGGTTTGCCCTGAAACTTTCTGAGTTCTCCTAGCTTGTTTCTGTAACCTGGTGTTGGTGATTTTAGGCCTCTGTGCACTTTAGCACTGTGGCCCAGTGTAAAGTGTGTGCTCTCTCTGTGTATGTGTGGTGAGATGGGCCTTGTCCCATGGAGCAAGGTTCTCCCTCTGCCATGGGAGCCTGCCTCACTTCTGCACCAGGTTTCACCCGGTCCCCGCTCCTCGGGACCAGGACTTGTAGATGGAGCCTGCGAGGCTCAGGGTGGATCTCGGGCGGCAAGTGGGACTTCCTGTTTTCAAGCAGAATTGCCGTCCCGCTCCAGGAGTCTGGCTACCTGACTTCCTATTTTTACATGGGCCGCGGTAGTGCATTCTTTTTCTCTTGGCATGATGAGGGGTAGGCTCCCTCTATTACAAATAGCAAGCGGGGTGGGCACCCGCTATATTAATAGCACAAAATGGGGTGGGAACCCGTAATTAAAGAAAGATAAGTGGGTTGGCACCTGCAATTGCGGCATGACAGGGGAATCCCCAAAGGGGGGGTTCCCTCCCAAAGGGGGTTGCAGCACAGCACTGCTCAGCCCACTCTATTCCCTTTCAGGGGAAATTAGAATAAAGTGCTCCACAGGTGCTGGAAGGCTCCATCAAGTCTTTACAAAGTAAAAGAACAAGCCAAATGTCCAAGATGTTCTGGAGGCATCAGGGGGGCAATGTAGGGCCCAGGGGCAAGCACATAGGGCCCCCAAAAGGGAGGCAGCCCCCATGGTGGTCTCTCCTGGGCCCCATCAGCATCAAGCCCCCCTCAGTCAGGATCCAAAAGAGAACATCTTAATGGGGACACAGCCTCTTCTTTTATACACCATTTCCTTTGTGTAAAAGGTGTAGGGTCTAGAGGAACCAGATACAACTGGTTCAGGGAAGCTGTTGAGCACTTGTTTTGCTCAGCTCCCCTCTTCCATTCACAGGACAGGCCAGGGACATCAGACGCACCACAGGAGCTGGAGCCAGTATTGTGGAGGGAAGGCACAGCTCTATTCAGGTCCCAGATGCAACTCCTCCCTCCCATCTACATGCAGATCTCCCTATTCACCACCGGGCAGACCCATCATGGCTCCAAGTCCAACAGTCACTATCTTGTTAGATCCACTAAAGTTTTTAGTAATTTAAGCCTGAGGTCAATGCCTGGTAGAATTAGCACAGAGCAGACAGGTTTAACTTAAGAAAATGTGTAAAGCATATAAAAGTACCAAAAAAGTAGAAAAACGAATCAATAATCAATAAAATCTTTATTTGATCTGTTATATACAGATCATGGAAGCACAGTTGTAATCATGGTTGGCTTAGAACTCCAATTCAGAGATACTTAAAACCATACAGCAGCTAAAATTACCTATGAAATACATTAATAGGTATTATTAAAAAAGTTTTAATACATGCAATAAGAGAAAAAAACTGATGGAACTGGAACTCAAGCTGCTGCTCCATTTGTCTCAATTTCAGTTTCAAATATACTACCTGCCCCGTCTACCCTATTTACAACAACGCTGTACGCGGTGCTATCTACATCAACATTATTATCTACAGCATTTACAGCAATTTCTCTGTGAAACTCCGGGGGAGGAAGTCTTATCCTCTCATCACTGGCATAGCAGACATTTCAAGCAATATAAACACTATAGGAACTGCAGGCTCCTTACATAGTGAACATAGCACGTATTGGAGGAAGGCTTTTCACAAAAGCGGTCAGAGGAAACATAATACAGATTTGAGAACACACTACTATTACAGGAGCGAAAAAAAGCCCAAAGGGGTAAGCAGAGGGGGGTGCAAAAGCTTGGAAAAAATCGGACTTGGATCTCCACGACCTCCACAGCAACCCAGTCTATTGCAACGACTAGAGCTATGGAAGGAGGTGTAGGAGAAGAAAGAGGTGACGGAGGACAGAATATACAGAATATTCAGAAAAATCGGACAATATCAGCAGACAGTATCACCCTAAACAAGGAAAGGATGGGTGAAGAGGGAGAACTACCACCTGGAGGGACTCCAATATGTCAGGAAGCAACATACACAGAGACAGATAAAGAGAACGCCATAAATCAAGGAGACCGCCAGAAATTTGAAAAAACGGAAAACGAGGTGGCACCCACACTGCATACAAATAGCAGACATAGAGGCCCTGAGACTAGAGGAGTCAGGGCAAAAGAAAAGGAAAGAGACCTGGCAAAAGACCAGGTAAGAAATGAGACTCAAGAAAAAGGAAAAATCAAAGATAAAAATGTTGAAAAAAAACTGGAAAAGGAAAAAGCTAAACGAAAGGAGAGGGAGAAAGAGAAAGATCAAGAAAAGGAGAAAGGGGTGGGTTGCAATAAAGAGACATGGGGTGAAACAGAGGAAGATGCCAAACTGGAACTAATGGCCAAAAAAGCCCAGAGGCTACAGACTATAAACAATTTAAAAGCCACTGCAAAGAATACCCCCCTACCAGCAACATCCCAGACAAGAATCTCCAACATATTCAGCCCCCTGACCAGGGATTCGCAGAATGAAGTGCCAACAACTGAAAATACACCGATTCAGAACCAGAGGCAGACCAAGAACACTGACAAGGGGAATGAAAGCTGCAAGGATTCTCAAAGCATTCCCCCAACTAATCTGGAAGAAAGACTTACTATAGGTCAAGGCGAAGGCATCAATAATGCTGAACGCAATATGAGCAGCACAGAGACATTGGCACCCTCAGGAACGAGCATATTAACGTCTAACCAAAGAGAACAATATCAACAAATTGATCAAAAAAACTTGAACCCAAAAATGGTGGACTCACATCCCTTCTCCGACACTCAAACACCTTCAGCCGGGAATGAACGGCGCCCCTCTCATCACTCTCTCTCCGACGAAAACTCCGACTCTGATTTATATGAAACAGGGATGTCTATCTCGAATGACTCTAGTAAAGCCAGCAATTCAAGAGAATCAAACCTACAAAGGGACACCGTATCTCTGGAGATCTCTGGTCCTAATGATTCAGGATCAGACAGTGAAATCAACTTCAAGGAAAAAGTGACAAAAAGAAGTGGGGGGGAAAAAACCAAAAAACAAAAAGGAACAACATTTTTTGAATCAAGAAACCACAGATCCTGGCAACAACACGGACTACATCAAAGATAGGCCTAATTTTTTGCGCAGAAGCCCAAGGACTAAATCAGGAGAAGCATCAGGCCACAATGCTGAAATACAAGAGAATAAAGACTTGTCTAAAAAATCGAAAGAACCCTCACTGAGCCAGGTTCTTAGCTCGATTAAAATGTTTCATGAGGATGTGAAGAAAGACAGCCAAAGGAATCATACTGCTATCGAAAAATTACAAGGAGCAGTGAAAAAAGTAGGCAGCATCTGCTCGGAAATGTCCAAGAGAATGGTAATGGTGGAAACTCGCACTGAACGACGTTGTTTTGCTACAGAAAAAGGAAAAAGATCAAGATGAAATAATAAGGGATCTCATGGCCAAAGTGGAAGATCACGAAAACAGATCCAGACAAAACAATCTAAGTTTCTTGGAATCCCAGAAAACTTTGAGGGAGAAGACGCAAGAGGGGCAATGATCAATATCTTAAGAAGGTCATTTTCTGAGCTGGAAGCCTGGGACTGGGAAAAGGAAATACAGCGGGCCCATCGATACCCAATGACGCTAGCAAAACATCCTAACAAGCAAAATCAGTATCCAAGGGCAATGCTGGTCTTCTTCGGTAACTTCCTTCTCCGCTAAACAATTTATGACCTTGCGAGGCCTAATACTCAACGAGAACATAAGGGGTTCAAATTCTTTGCCAGACCGGATTTCGCACACGCAACAGTAGAGCGAAGATGGAAAATACGCCAGTTAATCGAACCCTTTCAGAAACTTGGAGCAAAAGTATATTTGCAAAACCCGGCACGCCTGAAAGTCATATATAAGAGCGCCACAAGAAGCTTTACCAGCGAAATACTGGCGGAAGACTACCTGCGTGAAATCTCAGGGACAGGATCCAGTAACCATGTGAAACAAGATAAACTTGATAAAAAGACTGAAAGTAGAAATAGATAAGCCGAATTAACTATTTTTGTTATGTATTGATTTAAAAAAATATTCGTTAGGGAAATGTGGATAAGTAATAAGTTAGATGACCAGGTCAGGTAAATCTAAAAACTGAAACAAAACGAGATTATCTAGGTCATGATTTAAATGAAACTAGATAAGCATACTAACTATCTTCAGAAAATTAGGCCAGATCACGGGGCCCACTTTCGCGGACGTCACATCCCTGGCCGAAGCAAGACCAGGTAACCTTCAAAGGTGGTGGTGGGTGGGGGGGAGGGAAAAGGGGAGGGGGGAAGACTGGGCAGGTCAGATATATCTCGGGTAAACTAGTTATGGAAAGGAAAGGAAAAAACTCACATAATCAATACAAAAAAGAGATATTTACATGGGGATGTTAAAAATACTGTCATTAAACATTTGCGGTTTAAACGATATTAAAAAAAGACAGATGGTGGCAGTGGGTCTACAGTCAATGGGTGCCAACATAGTATGCCTACAAGAAACTCATATTGAAGGGTCACAATCACATATTTTGAGATCTCTTGGGTACAACGTGATCGGTGCAACTACACAAGGGGGCTGGGGTAGAGGGGTAGCTCTCCTAGCTAAAGGTGCAGGGATTAAATTTAACAGAACACAATCTGATAAATTTGGCAGATGGGTTATTACAGAATTACAGACAGGGCAATCTTCAACGATGACCATCTGCTCAATTTACGGAAATAATAACGATGACCCCTCAGAAATTATTTATTTATCTAATAAGCTTACCAACTGGCCACTACCAGTCATAATATGTGGTGATTTCAATATAAATCTTCCTCATAACTGGTCAAGTAAAGACGATTGGCATATCGGGGCCGAAAACCAATAATCTTTAGAGCTATTAAGCAGTTATGTATCACTCATGGGTTGGTAGATGGGTGGCAGACATCGAATCATAATCCTAATGATCCTGGCTATACTTTCTACTCTAATCCTCACCAGACACATGCCCGGCTGGATTATTTTTTAATCTCCAACTCATTAAAATCGCTATTTAAACTAGAAAAGCTACCTCGTGTCCTTTTGGATCATAACCCCCTGGTATGTACAGTTGATACAGCTTCTTTAACACAGAAACAACAAGGTTGGACATTTGATAGATCTTTGCTACTTGAGAACGAATACTGCAATCACATGAGAAGCTGGATACTTGAGTTCATAGCAATAAACAAAGGAAGTACAATGGTAAATTTTGTATGGGATGCCCTAAAAGCATGAATTAGGGGAGAAACTATACAATATTCCTCTAGGACTAACAAACATGCTAGAGAATCTCTAAGACTGCTACAGGACAAATTAAAGAGGGTGGAAGAAGATCTTATAAGGGCGACAAGGGGCCCCTCCAATATAGAGGAAATAGATAATATCCAGCAACAGGTTGCAATAGCCAGAGCATCAATCACTAATGAATACACCATTAAGGCAGTAAAAAAAGCTACAGCCCATCGCAAAATAATAAATGAAGTTAGCGACACAATGGGGCAGCACTTAGCTATACAGATGAGACAGCAGACCGCACAGAATGTCATACTCGAGATCGATGACCCGACAGAAGGTAGGGTAACCTACTCAGGGAAGATCAGAGAAGCATTCTGGCGCTTTTACAGTGCACTATATACAGAGGAGGGAGAAATAGACCTAGACATGACTACAGAATATTTAGAAGCAGATACCTGCAAGCAATTAAACGTAGAAAAACCAGAAAGACTAGAAGAGCCCCCCACTCTTGATGAATTAATAAAAACAGTGAAGGATCTCTCCCGAGGGAAAGCAGCGGGACTAGATGCTATTCCATTAGAATTTTATATAGCATTTCTGGACCCACTCCAAGAAATATTGTTAGATCTATGCCTACATGTATTTAGAGGAGGACAGCCTCCAAATTCATGGTCGAGGGCAAAAATTGTGATATTCCCGAAAAAAAAACAGGCCCCCGGATCAGATGGGCTCCTACCGCCCTATTACCCTAATAAATGCTGATTCAAAAATGTATTCTCAACTTTTGGCTAATCGTATTTCAACAATTATTCATAAATTCATATCCAGTATCCAACATGGCTTTATCCCCGGGAGAGAAACCACAAATCATACACGGCGGGTAATCAGCCTATTTGACAGTACTCAAGTAGCAGGAGACCCGATGGCACTAATATTACTCGATGCCGAGAAGGCTTTTGACAGGGTCTCCTGGCAGTTCCTCTGGCAGGCCATGTCCCGGGTGGGATTCAAACAGGTTTTTATACAGGCAATCCAAAAGTTATATAATAATCCACGGGCCATGGTAATGGTTAACGGCTGCCTTTCTAAAGAATTGATAATTACGAGAGGAACCAGGCAGGGATGTCCTTGTTCCCCATTGTTGTTCGCCATTTATATTGATCCGTTTATTCGCAGACTAGAAGGCAGTAGGAACATAGCCCCTCTATCAACACAAGGCTACCTAACAAAAACCCTCGCTTATGCCGATGACATTGCCATCGCTACGTCCAATCCAAACATGGCTATGCCTACTATTGAGTCAGAGGCCAAAATATTCGGAAAATTTTCAGGGTAGGCACTAAACCAGGGGAAAACGCAGATTATTATTAATAATAACTGTGATATGACGGACTCGCGTATAACAGAATCTGCTACCTACCTAGGGGTGACCATCACATCTGACTTAGAAAAACTTGTCGATTTAAATCTGAAACCCGCATTGAATAAAATGCAGAAAGATCTCCTCCGTATTAATAATTTACACCTCTCATTGATTGAAAGGGTCAACACACTAAAAATGGTCTATTTTCCAAAGCTACTGTATATACTTAGAGCCATTAATCTTGAAATTTCAGACCGTTGGTTTAAGACAATGGAGCGTATCTTTACAAACTTTATCTGGTCATACAAACAACCCCGCCGTTCATACAAACTGCTGACGCTCCCCAAAGAAAGAGGAGGTCTAGCGCTCCCAAATCTTAGAACATACTATTGGGCAACAGTCCTGTTATATAATCAGGAACTCGTCCACCTTGAGGGGAAAGAGGTAGGGGAAGTTAACGAGACCCCATCAATTCACCGGATAATACTGGGGGATAACAGCACAGGCTATCTGTGGAGATTTCTATTCGATAGCTATCACAAAAAAGTGAGATTAAAAACGCTTATAGGAGCGTTTAAGGTATGGAAATCTGTGAAGAAGATGGCAGGTTTAGGTCGTTTATCCTACTATACACCAACTCAAAACAATCCCTCCCTACCGGAAATCTTCAAAGATAGCTGTATTAATAGGTGGAATGCGGTTGGGATCACTCATCTGGGATGTTTTTTCTCCTCAGAGGGGCTACACTCCTTTGGAACCTTGAGGGATAAGTTCCATCTGGAATGGAAAGACTTCTTTAAGTACCTTCAGATTAGAGACTTTTTGTTAAGACATACAATGGGAGAGGGTATCATGCGCAAAATAGACATAGCTGATATGTTAAGCCACTCACAGAAAAAATTCAAGATCGGAGAGATATATTCTCTATTACTGAAATATCTTACGGATGATATTCAAAAAATCACCCAGAAGTGGCAAAGTAAAATCTCAATCTCCTCTGAGGAATTTGAACACTCATATGGGTTATCTCAAACGATCCTCATCTCTACTAAACTTCAAACCCAATTCTATAAAATATGTTTTTTTATGTATTATACCCTGGACAAAATATCCAAATGGGGTAGTGGGAGAGGTACATGTTGTTTTCGATGCAATTTACAAAATGCGGACTGTATACATATTTTTTCTGCCTGTCCCGTTTTAACTCCTCTTAAAACAAATATTGCACGTTTCCTGACTCTGATCCTCGGAATAACGATTAATCTATTAGATGAAACCGTAGTTCTGGGTGTTACAAACGCTACTAACCACAAAGCTGGTCGCGAATTGATTTTTATTTCGATGGCCGTAATGAGAATATGTATAGCCTCGGATTGGCTAGATCCTATAGCCCCATCATATCAACAATGGTTTGCAAGATTGTTAGCAATTTTTAATTTAGAGATGGCGATATACAAAAACAAAGGCAGGAAGAGTCAGATTAAAGGACAAAAAATCTGGTCTCCCTTAATAGAATGGTCTAAAATGCAATGATATATACAGTAATAACCAGTATATTTTGCTTAAGCCGCAATTCAACTTTGCAATCTCACGAAATTGAATGTTAATGCATCAACTTAACTTGTAAATTTTCCTTTTCAGTACTGTTTTGTATAGCTTCCAATGATTTTCAATTGGCCAATTTCTTGTTTTCTGATCTGCTCGACAGGGGAGGGAGGGGCGGGGTCTGTGTTATTTGTTGTATTGTCTTATTGTTGTAAAATCAAATAAAAATATTTTTTTTAAAAAGAAAAAAACTGATGTATTTTGTACATTGTGGTACATTATGTTTATATAAGGTTACACTTTATCAGCCCCACTACTTTCTCCTTCTTAGGCAAGCCCACAGAAATGTGGCTACAGTAAAGCAAACTAAAGGGTTGGTCAATGATTTTAAAAAAATATAATTTTCTCAATATGAGTGACTTTAGGTAATTACTTTGCAGAAGGGTAATATACATTTTTAAGTACAATAGCTACAGTGGTTGCAATAGGCAACACAATTCTAAACACAATTTAACATTGAGCTCTAATGGGTTTTTCTACATGAATGCATTTGATTACTTTAAGAATTACTTTTCTAACCAGAGGACTGGATCCTGGATTCAATCCAGGGGCCTAAGCTGTAAACAGCGTTTTGGTTAAAGTTGTGATTTTTAAAGAATATAAATGTATTTTCAAATGTATTTTCAAAGTTGACACTTTGAAATTTTTCAGTGAAAAACTAGCAATGTTATCCTATGGAAAGAAAATCAAGTCACAGGTAAAGTAGGTTCTTGTTACTTTTGTAATACTGGACTCCTAGGTTCAGCACTGGGACCTCTACCTTAGGCAGGTAAGCAATTATGTTTTAGTATTTAGTACGATTTTTAAGGAATATTCTTTGTTTGCACAGTTAAGATCACTTTTGCCGTTCAGTACTGCGCTAAAAGGTACAGTATTGGCTTCTGTCTTGATCACAAGTGATTATTTTGGAATTGGTTATTCAGCTGATTTTAGAATAATATTTAAGAGTTTAAAAACTCCACACTTAGAAGAAATTTCAGTGAAAACCAGTCAATGTTAGCCTATGGAAGGAAAGTGAGTTATCGGCTTTCAGGTGAGTAGACGACTGGTGAAGTTAAGGTTCTGGGCATAGACTCAGGGGCCTCCCAGGGGCGGAAAGGTACAGTTGTTAAACCCACAGTGGCACTGGGGCAGCCGGGTGCAGAGAGAGTAGGCCCAATGCAATCCAATGCAGGGTAGGGGGCCTTTGGTTGGTGGCTGCAGGCACGCAGGTCACGCAGCTGTGGGAGCTGAGCTCCTGGTCACTTACTCAGGGCAAGTGGGAAGGTAGAAGAGGGTAGTAGTTGCACTTCCAGTGGCACTCAGAGTCTGGTTGCAGCGTCCTTTTGAGCAGTCGGGCACTCAATGTTATCCAAAGGTGAAGTTACAAAGTGAACAAAGGCTGCAGGCTCGGGGACGGAGATTTTTCAGGTGTGATCACCACTTCGAGAGGTAAGTTGGGATCTTGGAGAATAGGTTGGTACCCTAAAGGAGGGTAAAGGGGGCCGTAGGGCGCCGGGTGCAGGGGTGTCTTTTGGTGTCTGGAAATCTTACCCTCGGCTGGTCGCGGTTGGAGGAGTCCCTGATTCTGAGGCTGCAGGCGTTGTTGAGGAGGGTCTTTGGGCACTGGACTTCGGGTCCCAGTTGCCAGGGGGATGTCCTTGTGCTCTTGGATACTCAGGCACAAGCCGGGCTTGGCGGGTGCAGAGTGGGATGGATTTGCGCTTCCTTGCTGGCACCGGGGTATTGCTGTTGGAGCAGAACCACTGCTCATGGGAGTCCCACTCTTGTGGAAGGTTCAAGGCGGCCGGTCCTCCGGGTGTGTTGAGGTTGCTGTCCCCTGGAGATGCCGGATATTTGCAGGAGCAGGTTTAAGGATCAACAGGCCTGTAGGGTACTGGGACCAAGTCAGTGGGCGTCGTCCTTTTGTTATCAAGCTGCACGCAGGTCTTCAAGTTTCTTGGTCTTCTTGTTGTTGCAAATCGGGATCTGAGGAAGGAAGGTTCAGGGTGCCCCTAATTACTAGATTTAGGGGTGTTACAGGTAGGGCAAGGGCAGGGACCAATGGGTCGCTGTCTTGGGGTGGGTACACCCCCTAGCCTGCTCCTCTCCTGTAGGAGGAGGGTAGAAGCCTAGCTGTGATTGGGCATGGTTCCCCATCTTCAAGATGGCTGGAGCCCGGGGTCGTGCTTCACCTCGCCTCTCCCACCTGAGGGGTGGAGTTAGTAAAGGTTGGTGTTAGAACCGGCTGTCTCTAGTTGGCAGAGGTATACACTTCTGACAAATAGGGACACTCCTTTTCTAGTTAGGGCAAGGGGATCACACCCTTCGATAACCCCTGCTCACCCCCTTGGTAGCTTGGCAGAGCAGAACAGGCTTATCTCAGAGGCTGTGTGTTAAGCAATTATGACCACATACAGTAACACAGTGAATACACTACAAATGGACACGACACCGTAGTATTATAAAAAATAAGTATTTTTATATAAGGCTTAGCACAAGACCAAAATAACGGCAAAACTGTACACAATCGGAATAAATACGTTCGGGAAGGAAAAAGGATAGTTCAAAGGTAGTTTCTTCTTTAGCACAAAAAGTCTTTTAGTATCAAGCAATTCTTCTTCTTGGGGACAAAGTTCTTAGCAACAGGGTAACTCACACGGGAGCTACACAACGCTGGGGCAAAGGTAATCCACAGGTTCGGCGTCGACCGCGAGGAGCGCTGCGTCGGGCCTGGAGTCACACGGACCCCCAACAACACAGTACCTTAGGAAAATGAAGCACACGATGATCAGCGGCGTCGAGTACTCCGGCGTCGCGTCTTCGGTGTCGATCAGGCCACAGCAGGCGTTGTCGATGATGCAGTTGCACAGAGTGAGCAGCGCTCACGGCGTCAAAGGGCACACGGTTGATGCGAGCAGCAGCGGGGCAGACACAAGGTCCTCTGGAGTTAGAGCCGTACTCCTACTCACTGGCGTCGCTGCTGGCGTCGGTTGGGCCCAGCGTCCGGTCGTCGTGATTGCTGTTCCTTTCAGAGGTGCTGGATTCAAGCTTCCAGCGGATAGCACTTTTTAGCAGGTGAAGTCTTTTGGCCCTGAGACTTCGGCAGGAGACTGGCACTCTTCCAGTCCTTGGAGATTTTCTTAGCAAGCGTGAGAGTACACACACAGTTCCTCTCTCCTGGTTCCTTGGCAAAAATAAAGAAGCACCGCAGGATTCCCCCAACAACAGCACACCGGAAGAAGGGGTAGGCAGTCCTTTAGATCAGCAGGCTTCTTGTCCTTGGTTACAGGGTTCCTTGTCAGAAGTGATCTGATTTCCTAGTTCAGGGGTCCTTCTCTTATACCCCTTTTCGTCTTTGATCCCTTTGTCTATGCCGGGGGTTTCCCAACATCCTGGGTCTGTGGTGGGTGGAGCTAGGCAGTAGCACCTGGCCTATTCATTGAGCCGGGCCGGGTCCTCAGACGCCCCGCAGGAGGTGGAGCCAGGATCGTCCATGGCAGGTACAGAGCCATCAGTCGCTCGGCAGGGGGTGGAGCCAGCATTGTATCAGGCAAGGCAGGCTATCAACAACTACTCTCCCCCTACTCTCAACGTAATGTCCCACTCATCCCACACTGACTCATCCAGACCTCTTGGAGCCACCCAGCTCCTGTCACACACACGCAAGACCAGCAGAGACCAGATATGGTTAGACAAGAAAATAGACACTTTCTAAAAGTACTATTTTCGAACCCAGAGTCCAAAGACCATCCACACCAACGGATGCGTAATTAAACCCCGAGTTCAGGGATACCAAACTCGACATTGCACCATGCTCCCCGAGCCAGCTAGGATTATAGCGTTAATAATCCCGGCGGCCCATTCTATCCAACGGAGAGCAGGCTACCTCGCAATAGTGAAGCCCTAAGATGGCGGCACTTCACTATCAGGACATGCCAACTTGGTCAGGCTTGTCCTACCTTACACTTACAATGCACGCTGCCCACGGGCCTACCATAGGGGTGACTAACATGAAGTTAAGGGAAGGTTGGAGGGGCTGGCAAGTAGGTATACCTGCGCAGCCGACGTGACAGTGCAGGACTGCACGTGGGTCTCGCAATGACCGACCCGTAGACATTCGTTTACAAGGCCGCTCCTGTGGGTGGCACAACGCGTGCTGCAAGCCCACGAGCGGCATTTGTATTTACAAGCCCTGGCACTCCTGGTGCACTAGACTAGGGACTGACAGTAAACCAAATAAGCCAAACATGGATACAATAGATACATCATTTTAACAGAGGGAGCACTTGCGCTATGGCACTGATCAGCAGTGACACGGCGCCCAAAGCATATACCAGCAAAACATCGTAACACAGTAGAGGCAAACAGAAAAAATGGAGGAGAGACTCAAGCCAATGATGACAGGTCTAACACGTGTCCCCTCCAGCTGAAATGTGGGGAGAACTACCCTTACCCTAGGGAGTCCTCATCACTAAGGCGGAAAAATCTGGACAGACCATCAGCATTGGCGTGATCTGTGCCAGGGCGGTGTTCCACCGTAAAGTCCATCCCCTGTAGAGCAATGGACCACCTCAACAGTTTTGGATTCTCACCCCTCATTTGCATTAACCATCTGAGGGGCCTGTGGTCTGTCTGAACCCGGAAGTGAGTCCCAAACAGGTAGGGTCTTAACTTCTTCAGCGCCCAGACCACAGCAAATGCTTCTCTTTCTATCGCACTCCACCTCGTTTCCCTGGGAAGTAACCTCCTACTGATGAAGGCTACAGGCAAGTCTCGGCCCTCTTCATTCACCTGAGCTAGAACAGCCCCCACGCCATGCTCTGAAGCGTCCGTCTGAACAATGAATTCTCTCGAAAAGTCGGGTGCTTGGAGTATAGGTGCTGTGCACATTGCAGTTTTCAGGGTGTCAAAGGCCGTTTGACAGGCATCAGTCCAGATCACGTTTCGTGGCTGCTTCCTGGAAGTCAGCGAAGTCAAGGGGTGCACAATGTTACCGTAATCCTTGACAAACCTCCTGTAATAACCTGTGAGTCCTAAGAAGGCTCTCACCTGTGTTTGGGTTTTGGGCGGTGCCCAAGCCAGGATGGTATCAATCTTGGGTTGCAGGGGGGCAACCTTGCCGCTCCCTACTTGGTGCCCCAAGTACACCACAGAACCCTGCCCAACCTGGCACTTACTAGCCTTGATTGTGAGGCCTGCTCCGCGCAGGGCCAACAACACTTCCTGGAGGTGACGCACGTGTTCCTCCCAGCTGGCGCTGAACACTGCGATGTCGTCCAGGTAGGCGGCGCTGAATTCCTCCAGTCCAGCCAAGACCTGGTTGACCAACCTCTGGAAGGTGGCGGGGGCATTCTTCATCCCAAAGGGCATCACCCGGAACTGGTAGAGCCCATCTGGTGTGGCGAATGCTGACCTCTCTTTTGCCCCGTCAGTCAAGGCGATCTGCCAGTACCCAGACGTTAAGTCGAACGTACTAAGGTACCGGGCAGCCCCCAACCGATCGATGAGCTCATCAGCTCTGGGGATGGGGTGCGCGTCAGTCTTCGTGACCGAATTGAGTCCTCGGTAATCCACGCAGAACCGAAGTTCTGGTGAAGCACCAGGCGCTGCAGCCTTCGGGACCAAGACCACTGGGCTGGCCCAAGGACTGCTAGAGGACTCAATCACCCCCAACGCGAACATTTTGGAGACCTCCTCCTTAATGTACGCTCGGACCTTGTCAGTCACCCTGTAAGCCTTGTGCTTCACAGGAGGGCTGTCTCCGGTGTCAACGTCATGGACACACCAATGCGTGACACCCGGAACCAAGGAAAACAGATCCGGGAATTGTCCCAACAGGTGGCGACAATCCTGTTTCTGTTCAAGGGTCAGTGTGTCAGAGAGGACCACACCATCCACTGACCCGTCTTGCTCTTTAGCATACAGGAGGTCAGGAAGAGGCTCACTCTCCTCCTCCGTTCCATCATCTGTAGCTAGGAGCATGCCCACTTCGGACCTTTCTAAGTGGGGCTTCAAACGGTTGACATGCAGGACCCGCAAGGGGTTCCTGGGAGATTTCAAGTCCACCAGGTAGGTGACATCGCTCTTCTTCTCCACAACCTTGAACGGTCCAGTCCACCTGTCCTTGAGCGCACAAGGTTCCACAGGGGACATGACCCACACTTCCTGACCAGGCTGAAGCTCTACCAGAGTGGCATTCCGGTCGTACCATCGCTTCATCTCCTCCTGGCTGGCCTCCAGATTTGCCTGAGCAAGTTCTCTGAAGCGCCGAGTCTGGTTCCGAAAGGCCAGCATGTAGCTGTATACATCCTGGGGAGGTTTCCTGGGAGATTGCTCCCAGCCTTCCTTGACCAGACTCAAAGGTCCTCTTACCGGGTGACCGTATAAGAGCTCAAAGGGGCTGAACCCTAGAGCCTTCTGCGGCACCTCACGGTAAGCAAACAACAGGCATGGCAAGAGGACGTCCCATTTCCGCCTCATTGGTTCTTCAAGACCCATAATCATGCCTTTCAGGGTCCGGTTGAATCTCTCAACCAGCCCGTTTCCTTGAGGGTGGTAAGGAGTGGTGAACTTGTAGGTTACCCCACACTCCTTCCACAGAGACTTCATATAGTTCGAAATGAAGTTGGTGCCTCGGTCGGACACCACCTCTCTGGGGAACCCCATCCGGGAGAAAACACCCATCAGTGCCCGTCCCACCACGGGGGCCGTCACTGTCCTGAGAGGGATGGCTTCCGGGTACCTTGTGGCATGGTCCACCAAGACCAGGATGAACCTGTTGCCCAGGGCTGTCTTGGGGTCCAGGGGCCCAACAATGTCAATACCCACCCGGTCAAAGGGGGTGCTGACCACTGGAAAAGGTTGGAGGGGAGCCTTCTGCTTCCTTCCGCTTTTCCCACTTGCCTGGCAAGTGCGACAAGTCTTGAAATGGATGTCTACATCCCTACGCATCTGAGGCCAATAAAAATGGGTGACAAGCCTGTCATAGGTCTTGTCCTGCCCCAGATGTCCAGCTAACGGTACGTCATGAGCCAACCCCAGTAGGAAGGCTCTGAAGCGCTGGGGTACCACCAGCACACGGGCTGACCCAGGCTCAGCAGCCTTAGGCTCGCTATACAGGAGGTCGTTCTCCCAGTACACAAAATGTGACCCTGACTGATCACCTGAGGATTGGGCTGAGGCCTGCTGCCTCATGCCCACAAGAGAAGGGCACTCTTTCTGTTCCGCACAGAATTCCTTCCTGGAGGGACCACCATCCTGCTGCCAGTGGGTCAGCTCGGGCAGATCTCCCAGTTCGGCAATTTGTTCCCCGGTGGGCTCCAGGGCATCCCCCTCAGGGTCTACCTCCTTCTGGACCACGGGAACAACGGGGGCCGGTTTCCCGCGCCTCCTGCCTCTTCTCTTCACAGCTGGGTCCTGGGCCGTACTTTCAGGCTCCGGGACCCCATCAACACCCTTACTTGCTGTCATGGATCGAGTGGTTGCACACACCCACTCCGGCACACCCAACATTTTCAAATGCGCCGCTCGCTCCACCTTAGCCCAAGGGGAGTCTTCCAAATCATTGCCCAGGAGACAGTCGACAGGCATGGCGGGCCTCACAGCAACCTGAAGAGTACCTGAAACTCCCCCCCATTCAAAGGAAACCTGAGCCACCTCACACTCTTTCTGGGAGTTATCGGCAGCTATCACGGGGTAGAATGCGTGGGGAACCACCTGCTCTCTGGACACCAAGTGACACTTGACAGCTGTCACACTCGCTCCGGTGTCTCTGAGGGCTTCCACTCTATGGCCATTAATGGTCACCCACTGCCTATATTTACTAGTGTTACTAGGCAGAGGGGGTGGAGGGACCATTTGCATGTCTCCTAGCGAGACCAGGGACATTTCTGCGGGACCCCTCCCATCATGGACAACCATCTCTTCCCCTCCCAAGGCTACACTGGCCAACTGACGAGGGGGTGCACGCGGTGGTGCATTCGAATCCTTCTTGGGACACTGGGGGTCATAAAACCGGTGTCCCACCTGCCCTCAACCGTAGCAGGTTAGGGGGCCCCTATGAACAGGTTTACCCGTCGGGGCCCCTGACTTCTTCTCAGGGGGAGGCTGGGAACCCTTCCCTTGGTTCCCTTGGGGATTACTTTGGGGCCCTTTCTGAGACTCCTTCTGTTTACCCTTGTCCCCCCCACTCTTCTGCTGGGGACCCTGCCCACCTTTGGCTGAGTCTCCCACTGGACCCTTGTGGACCCTGGTACTGACCCAGCGGTCCGCCTCCTCAGCAAGTTTTCTAGGGTTAGATATCTTGCTATCAATCAGGTGCTGGCGCAGCTCTGGAAAACAGTTATTAGACAAGTGCTCCCACGCAAACAAATCATAGAGAGCTTCATAACTTTCCACTTGGCTGCCTTTTACCCAACCATCCATGGCTCTGCAAAAATAAGACACATATTCAACCCACGTCGTACCAGGCAATTTCTTACATTCTCTAAAAGCTTGTCTGTACTGCTCGGGGGTTAAACCATATCGCAATATTAAAGCCTCTTTCATATGAGCATACGACATCCTATCTGCAACAGGCATGTCTAACAGGGTATCTCTTCCCTCACTCACAAAGCGACCCCACAACCCCGCTCCCCAATTCTTCTCAGGGACCTGGTGGGCCAACAATGCTAACTCATATGCTTTAAACCATTGACCAATATCACATCTTTCGGGAAGTAAAACTTACTTTCTGCAGGCTCGGATGGAATGCTGCCACCAGAGGGATTCAACTCTAACTTTTTAGCTTGGATATCCAGTTCCCTCAACCTGGCTTCACGCTCCAAAGCTAACTTCTCTCGTTCAAACTCCAACTTTTTGATCTCTAAATCAGCTTCCCTTCTACCTCT
Organism: Lissotriton vulgaris; assembly: GCF_964263255.1. Lineage (NCBI taxonomy): Eukaryota > Metazoa > Chordata > Amphibia > Caudata > Salamandridae > Lissotriton > Lissotriton vulgaris. The sequence continues at coordinate 1,012,689,121 of NC_141696.1, read as the reverse complement.
CGCATTTTCCAACTCCAACTGCCCATTTATCTTTAGCCTTGCCATCTCCATGTTGTAAGCTCGCTCTTTCGCCCTTTCTTCTCTTTCTTCAGGGGAAAGACCTTTGGAGGAAACACTGCTTCCGGGAGAGGCCACAGGTCCATTCACTGGCACCTCCTCATCCCCTTCCTCTGTGGGTACCACCACCACATCAGAGGGATTTCTGGATTCCCACCAGGCCTGTAATGCTTTATAAAAATCATCTTTTCTCGAGAGGCCGGTGGTAGGAACTTCAAACTGGTTGCAAAAGTGTTTCAGCTCATCTTTCTTGTATCTTTTTAGCTTACTCCTCTCGAACTCTTCAACAACAACGATAGCAGGGGCAGTGACTCCGTTGTCACTCATGATGAAACTGGCAGTGTTCAGAAAATCAAGTTTCAGGAAAGCGGAGAACAAAAATAGGATCCTTCCGAATCAGATTGTGACTGCGTTATGGTCTGCTTTCACTACGTAGCGCACACTAATCACTGTACATGGGTCATAAATGCAAGGTCCAAATCCCACCGCTGCCACCAATATTAGAACCGGCTGTCTCTAGTTGGCAGAGGTATACACTTCTGACAAATAGGGACACTCCTTTTCTAGTTAGGGCAAGGGGATCACACCCTTCGATAACCCCTGCTCACCCCCTTGGTAGCTTGGCAGAGCAGAACAGGCTTATCTCAGAGGCTGTGTGTTAAGCAATTATGACCACATACAGTAACACAGTGAATACACTACAAATGGACACGACACCGTAGTATTATAAAAAATAAGTATTTTTATATAAGGCTTAGCACAAGACCAAAATAACGGCAAAACTGTACACAATCGGAATAAATACGTTCGGGAAGGAAAAAGGATAGTTCAAAGGTAGTTTCTTCTTTAGCACAAAAAGTCTTTTAGTATCAAGCAATTCTTCTTCTTGGGGACAAAGTTCTTAGCAACAGGGTAACTCACACGGGAGCTACACAACGCTGGGGCAAAGGTAATCCACAGGTTCGGCGTCGACCGCGAGGAGCGCTGCGTCGGGCCTGGAGTCACACGGACCCCCAACAACACAGTACCTTAGGAAAATGAAGCACACGATGATCAGCGGCGTCGAGTACTCCGGCGTCGCGTCTTCGGTGTCGATCAGGCCACAGCAGGCGTTGTCGATGATGCAGTTGCACAGAGTGAGCAGCGCTCACGGCGTCGAAGGGCACACGGGATGCGAGCAGCAGCGGGGCAGACACGAGGTCCTCTGGAGTTAGAGCCGTACTCCTACTCACTGGCGTCGCTGCTGGCGTCGGTTGGGCCCAGCGTCCGGTCGTCGTGATTGCTGTTCCTTTCAGAGGTGCTGGATTCAAGCTTCCAGTGGAGAGCACTTTTTAGCAGGTGAAGTCTTTTGGCCCTGAGACTTCGGCAGGAGACTGGCACTCTTCCAGTCCTTGGAGATTTTCTTAGCAAGCGTGAGAGTACACACACAGTTCCTCTCTCCTGGTTCCTTGGCAAAAATAAAGAAGCACCGCAGGATTCCCCCAACAACAGCACACCGGCAGAAGGGGTAGGCAGTCCTTTAGATCAGCAGGCTTCTTGTCCTTGGTTACAGGGTTCCTTGTCAGAAGTGATCTGATTTCCTAGTTCAGGGGTCCTTCTCTTATACCCCTTTTCGTCTTTGATCCCTTTGTCTATGCCGGGGGTTTCCCAACATCCTGGGTCTGTGGTGGGTGGAGCTAGGCAGTAGCACCTGGCCTATTCATTGAGCCGGGCCGGGTCCTCAGACGCCCCGCAGGAGGTGGAGCCAGGATCGTCCATGGCAGGTACAGAGCCATCAGTCGCTCGGCAGGGGGTGGAGCCAGCATTGTATCAGGCAAGGCAGGCTATCAACAACTACTCTCCCCCTACTCTCAACGTAATGTCCCACTCATCCCACACTGACTCATCCAGACCTCTTGGAGCCACCCAGCTCCTGTCACACACACGCAAGACCAGCAGAGACCAGATATGGTTAGACAAGAAAATAGACACTTTCTAAAAGTACTATTTTCGAACCCAGAGTCCAAAGACCATCCACACCAACGGATGCGTAATTAAACCCCGAGTTCAGGGATACCAAACTCGACATTGCACCATGCTCCCCGAGCCAGCTAGGATTATAGCGTTAATAATCCCGGCGGCCCATTCTATCCAACGGAGAGCAGGCTACCTCGCAATAGTGAAGCCCTAAGATGGCGGCACTTCACTATCAGGACATGCCAACTTGGTCAGGCTTGTCCTACCTTACACTTACAATGCACCCTGCCCACGGGCCTACCATAGGGGTGACTAACATGAAGTTAAGGGAAGGTTGGAGGGGCTGGCAAGTAGGTATACCTGCGCAGCCGACGTGACAGTGCAGGACTGCACGTGGGTCTCGCAATGACCGACCCGTAGACATTCGTTTACAAGGCCGCTCCTGTGGGTGGCACAACGCGTGCTGCAAGCCCACGAGCGGCATTTGTATTTACAAGCCCTGGCACTTATGGTGCACTAGACTAGGGACTGACAGTAAACCAAATAAGCCAAACATGGATACAATAGATACATCATTTTAACAGAGGGAGCACTTGCGCTATGGCACTGATCAGCAGTGACACGGCGCCCAAAGCATATACCAGTAAAACATCGTAACACAGTAGAGGCAAACAGAAAAAATGGAGGAGAGACTCAAGCCAATGATGACAGGTCTAACAGTTGGCAACCCCCCACTTGCTGGCGTAGTAGGTTCCTGAATTTGCTATATGTGGGAGTCTCTCGGAGGGTTATAGGAAATGTATTCCAGTACCCCGGGCCGAGATAGGAAAAGGCCTTCCCCCGGTGCGAGTATCACGAATTCGGGGCACGCACAGAAGGGCTTGGGTACTGGATCTGAGATTGCTACTGGGGATGTAAATTGTCAACTTATTTTGGAGATAGTGTGGGGTTTTGCTTCTTAGGGAATTGTACGTGAGGCAACAGATTTTAAAACAGGAGAGCTTCTTCACAGGTAACCATGCAGTTCTTTCAGCAGAGGCGCAGAGGGATTGCCTGCAGGGCGGTTCAGTATAATTCTTTCCGCCATCTTGATTCTTTATGTTTAACTGCTACCCTTCTTTTCACTGTAGCATTATCCAAAATAAGTTGTTTTAACTTAGCCTTACTGATGCTCAGACATAAGTCAGGTGAAACCAATAATTCTGGGAGCCCCTTAACACAAGTTTGTTCAATAGCGCACCCTCCTGAGTCCAATAGAATGCAAAAGTTAAAGAGGGGCTAGTTTTATGCTATCTGTGATATACGGGGCTACCTATTCATCATGTCAGAATGATACTAGAGCAGCTTTGTAGGATCGCTAATACATTTTTCATAAAATCTTTTTCAACTTGTTGAATACGTTGTGCATCAAACTTGCCCCATATGCCGGATCCATACATAGCAATCACCACTCATTTGGATGCATAGATAGTTAAATGCTCTCTTAGAGGTTTTGAGCTCAATATTTTACTAAAGCTTTGTAAATCAACTATTGATTTTTCGAACATAGTAATCCTATTTAATATCAATGATTTCCAGAGATATTTGCAATCCCAGATTGGATAAGGAGACTGCCTCGCGCACCTTAGTGTTGTTAATAAAATGAGCTGGTCTTTTCGTTGGCCTCGCCCCACATATCATAGTGAAAGTTTTACTTTCATTTATTTACCCGTAGGTCCAACTCTCGCATAAAAGCAATATAGTCGTCAATTAACCTTAGCAACACTCTCCCTGTTCTTACCATTAAAACTGCATCATTTGCATATAAAAGGATTGGGAGGGGTCGAGTTCCCATATATGGAGTGTCCTTATCTCTTATCTTTAGTGCAGTTTCCACTCTCTGTAAAGAGAGAATAAAAAAAGTGGCAAGGACACACCCTTATCTAACGCCCCTTCTTATCTTAAAAAATGTAGTGCATTCTCTATTATTTTCAAAATGAACACATGCATTTGCCTCCATATACAGTTGCCTCATAAAATTAATAATACTCTCTTCTACTTCTAACTCAGTCATATTGGACCAAAGTTTAGAATGTGAGACACAGTCCAATGCTGCCTTAAGGCCCATAAAAGCTAAATAAAAATGTCTCCCTTCTTAGCAACCATATATTTGCCCTTCAGCATACTCAAATGCAAACATTGTTCTACAGTGCCCAACCCTTTCTTTCCCAAATCATAATTCATGCAATTCTAGGTTCCAGGAAGTTTGCTAACAAAAGATCCATTTTGCAACTATTTTCACGGTATGGAAAAGAGGACTGCTCTAAAAGTACTCACAGTGCATGCATGTTTTAAATACAAGATTCATGCATTCAAACTGCAAGTCCAGTTTGCATGTTGACCTTTTACATGCGGGCACTGTTGGCTTTTCTACGGCGCAGTGCACAATTATACATCTAGAATGACTTGGAAAATGCTGTTTTGCAAACAAGGAGAGTCAAAGAAGTGGCTTGGACACAGACCGCAAACGTATTTGCCATTCACAAGGAAGAATGTTGCAAAGTTCACAAATGTTTCAGAAACACATTTAAATAAACAACTTGTATGTGAATGGTACAGCCGTAAGTTGTGTAGTAAATGGATAAAACTCCCTAGTCAATCCCAAATATACTTATGCATATTACAAAGGATGTCGTTCATTCATGTCTCTGTAGATACAGCATGTAAAAGGGAGAATCAATTTAAACTATAATTTGCTCGAATCTACGACTTGCAGCCTCCCTTAGGTCCAGTCAAGTTAGTAATTTAGTTTAAATTTACCAGTGAATATGTATGTGTACCATACACACATTACACACATGCAGATCAGACTTATATAAAAAGGTACGTGTCACTCTTAAATCTGAACAAAGCTGTGTAAGTCGACCAATAACTTCATTTTGATAATAACTCACGTTCATAAATGATTTTTACACGATACATGATGTGAACCAATTGTCTTGTTACGTTATTTTGAAACGCTGACACTGGTGTTTTTTCTCCAGGGTAACTTCAGTTGCATTAAATAATTCCAGTAATTTTTGACTGGATTGTAACCTCAAATAGTACAAACCTCTAAGATGTTGCCAGCTTCATTCATTTCAAGTGCTTTCTTTGAGAAATATTTTTTACCAGGTATAGTGTTTTAACATTTTAATCAAAACTATGTCTTGGTGGATACTGGTAAACAATCAAGAAATAAATTGGAAAATAATTTGTAGCAAGGTTACATTGAATTGAGTGAACCATAAAAATAGTGGCTGCTGCAATGGCAATCTCTATGGCACCTACACCTATGCTTATATCCTAAGACATTATATGCATACATGGTCAGTACATTTGGCAGTTGGAATAACCAGAGGGATAACAGGACCTCAGAGTGAGTACTTAAGTCTCATGAAGCAGAAAAAACAGCTACCAGAACAGGCGCCTTGGACAGAGAGATCTACACAACAGAGGCATGCACAAATATATGAAGTGTACTACTTTGATCGTCATAGCACATTGATATAACAACGAAGTGGCATTCAGTACTATAAATAATTATCAAATCAAATAACATGAATGTTAAAAATGGGAAGCTCTGATAAAAAAAGTTTTACTTCAATTAATATTCACATTTCTGGGACTTTTTGTTTAATTTTCATTGACCTAAGGGAAGGAGGTCCTACCACAGAAGAGGACCAAAAGCATTATTCATTAGACTGCATGCTTCCTTTATCAAAACTGTAATCAGCCTGCATGGTAGAACATGCCTAAAGTCATCATGTGCAGATGAGGCTGTATGTCCAAGACGGCATTGTTTGAACGGAGTATCACCTTCCTCAATGAATAATAGTCCAAAAAGGGTTAACCTCTTTTCAAAGTCTCTAAATTTCCAAAGTCAAGAAAACTCAGCTGCATGAAAATTAAACTATTTTACCAGGATCACATGGCTTAGGTCAAACAGGTAGCAGGATTAGAAATCAGATTTCCATGCTTTAAAGTGTACTAAACAAAAATGACTTGCATCTTAGTTCAACAAAGGCATTGTCATCGGGGTGAGCCAATAATGCTTCTAAATACTATCACTTTTAATAAAGGTTTGTCTATGCAGTGATATTATCAGATGTACTAAGGTGAAAGACTTTTGCATGTTTATACAGTACACTTTAGCAATTCCCAAATGGGTCTCAAGGGACATTCCTCAGCAATATTCATGTGACAGGTTGCAATTTGCGACCCATTGGGAATGGGCAATAACACAGGGATGGTGACCTGCCGGGGACAGCAGAGCACCATGTCTATGTTTGCTTTTTATTAAAGCAACGTTTTTTTAAATCCAGAGCATTTTTCTTAAAGGACAATGGCATGTGTTTCAAAAAGAAAAATTAGGGGCCCCATTAGAATGGCGGGTGGATTGCCCCAGCCAGGCTGGCGTTAGCCACCGCCGGCCTGGCGGGGGCAATCCGCCCGCCATCCTTGCTGCAAAGACCCCCGCCATATTAACATGGCTGGGGATCCGCGGCGGATGGAAAGACTATCCACCGGGACCGGGGCGGAAAAGGGTTTATATGGTGGCGGTGTCTATCAGACACCGCCATCCATATTAGGATGCACAATTTTCAATGCCTTTCTGTGGCGGCAAGGCACCCCCCAGCAGTTACAAGCACAACATGGCAGGCACCGCGCAGTGCCTGTTATGTTGTGCATGGAAGTGCACTGCATGCCTTCCTACTATTGTGGTGGGCGGTGCTGAGTGCACCGCCTGCCACAATGGTAGGAATGCTGAATGTGCCCACCACTGTGGTAGGCGCATTCTAATGCCATGCACGGGACCCCTGCTCTTATGGCAGGCGGTGCCTAGTACCGTGAGGATGGCGGGCGGGCAAAGTCTGCCCACCATCCTAATGGGGGCCTAAATGTTTGTTTCATTATTTAAGGGTAAGCACTGGTCCATGGGACCACTGCCTTCTCCTAAAAACTATTTTGCTATAATTCAGAAAGGAGAAGGGGTCCCAGGCCCTCATCACCAGCTGACTGTACTACGGTAATGCCCTCCACGTACTTCAGACCATACAGAATGCTGCAGCCAGACTCATCCTCAGTCTTTCCCAACAAATCCACTTCACACCCCACCTCAGGAAACTCCACTGGCTCCCTGTACAGAAGAGATGTCAATTCAAGCTGCTGACCCACGCACACAAGGCTCTACAAACAAGGACCCGCCTACATTAACCACCGCCTGAACTTCCACCAACCATGGAGAAGACTACGCTCCGCCTCCCCTTCACTTGGCCATACTCCCTGCATCTACCAAAGCAGAAGTGGAGGAGGCTCCTTCTCCCACATTACAGCAAAGACCTGGAACAGCCTCCACATGCACCTCTGAACCGTCACCTCACTTCTGGAATTCCGAATGGCCCTCAAGATCTAGCCATTTGCACAAGCCTCTGGGCCTGCTAGCGCCTGGATACCTATCTGATGATTATCAGCGCTTTATAAATCTTTATTGATTGATTGATTTACTTTGTTGAGTCTGGGAGTACTGAGTTGGGTCTGCTATGTCTACGTCAGTTTTTCTTGTTGTTCTCCTTTCAGTAAGGGATCTTAACATGTTACATTTTTAGATCAGGAACTTGAATATATAAAGTGACCCCTTTACCAAAAAAGGAGTTCATATGCATGCAAGGAAGTACTCCTTGTATGCCTGCAATAGTACTACTTTTTGGAATTCACAAACGTTGGCAGTACTAGACTTGGAAAGCTGCACAAGTCTCAATTTTTTAGGCATACTACAGGAAAGTAAACACCCAAAGATGATGGAATGAACCTTCCACATATTCTTTACCAGTGCAAATCGCTTGGGGTAGCAGTGCAACTCATTATTTTTCACTTAATGTGCCACTTTGGACAGAGGCCCACATAATGCAAGTCAGTGCTGACCCTGGTTCTCATGGAAACACCTGCAGCACACTGCTTTAATCAGATTGGTGACATTCATACCCCCGACTCAAATTGACTATTCTACTCTCTTGTGGGCTACTTCAAGTCGCTGCAATAACAGCTGGTACTAAATTCCATCTGAATTGCGTTTGCTGTACCAACTCGGGATGCTTGAAAGCTTGGTTAACCTTACTAAGGTACCAGGCTCTGACTTGCATATGAAATATTAATCTCTGCATGTGTTCTATTAATCCATGTAGCTATTATACCAGCATGTGGTGCGCCAGGTGCCATAAATATAATTTCATTAACACATATCTAGGGGGGAAATTCCATTGCCTTTAACTGAGGCTACTATTTGAAGGCAAAGTTAAAAACACAAAGCAGGAAAATATAAAACTTTCTGGACTTTGTGTTAGCGGCATTTTTGTTAGGAAACCGTCCAGGTTACTGTACACTGATGTTGTGTTTTTTTAAACTATAGTTAAATCATGAAGGTAGCTTCAAAGGCAACATATATAAAGTTAAAAATATCTAAACCCACAAAGTGTAATATGAGACACTAAATTTCAACATGATTCACTTTGCATTTATGTATGCATGGGTTCAGGTATTATGCTTAACAATGTTCAACTGATATTTAAACTCCATTTGGTATGTGATACATGAGAGAAGTAAATGGTAAAGAAATTACATTCTCGCCATTTGAAAGAGAGAAAAAAGAAAAAAGAAAGCTGCGTTTGTCTGTTTTTCAGTCGCAAAAAAATGATTCTACTCTTGACCTGTTGCTCTAAAGTAGCTGCCCTTTTTAGTTTATGTATCGGTGTGAATTACGACAGCTTATATGCCGGTTCGTTGCTCCTTCCACCAATTCTTCAGGTGCTTATACACAGGCGTGCATAGCCTCGTCACTGTTTCCTGCAACGTATCCCCACACGTGCTCTCTTATAGTACAGGTGACACGTTCCTAGCTGTCTTTCTGACTTTAATGTCCCGAATGACGCTACAGTTACCGATTCACTCACTCTGTCGTACAGAACGTCCAATCAGGTCTTCAACTACGTTAGTTGAGCCCTTCGAGGGGCCATGACGTGACACAGTGATCATTAGCACTTTACAGGAGTGATGAACGGCAGTACAAATACACAAACTATCTCCCATATAGCTCATTCTATAATGTATCTCTGCAATAATGGTGTTCATTGACAGAGTAAACCGGTTTAGCTCATTGTATGGTGTAACACAGTACACACTGCCACCCTATAGCTAAATGTGGGAATCAATGGACTTTACCTTCTAGTTTATGCCACTACAACAATATCTCAGCTGTCGGTGGAAAACAACCAATCAGCTCTGCAGCACTGCACCACACACGAGTGTCCTACCTGTGCTCGCATCCTGCACTTGTTGCTTTGTTACCCCCAGAGTGCTCTTTCCCCTCGTCCTTCATCTCTTGCTCAGAGGGAGTCTCCTCTCGGGTGAGCTCCACCCTGTGTCCTCCTTCCAGCGGCTCCACGTAAAACACCGTCCCGGGGGGCTGCTGCTGGCCGCACAGGACATGCCGGGGGGACGCCGGGGCTGAGGCAGGGGGCGAGGGGCTGACGGAGAGCCGCGTGCCATTGAGCGGCGCCGAAGAGGCTTTCTTCCAGAAGCTGCCCCTCTCTTGGTGGTGGTGCTGCTGCTGCTGGTGGTGGTGATGCTGGGTCTTGAGCAGACGGCTCTGGCTCGGCCCCCAGTGCTCGAAGCTACTGTCCTGTTGCAGGCAGCCGCCTCCCCCTGCTGGACCTGCCGAAGGGTGACTGAACAGCTTCCAGCGGAGGCGCAAGATGTGCTTCACGTCGAATTCCTTCCTTCCAGACGCAGACATCCTTCTGCCGTGGTCCCTCGCCTGCTGGCTCCCTTTCTCCTGCGCAGGAGAGTTGCAGAAATGTTAAAAAACGTGTTCTACTATCACCTCTCCCGCCGGAGTGTGCTAGGAAGTAGAGGGTTTAATGCAAAAAGACTACGCTACCACGCGCAGCAGTATTTCCAGTCACAAATCGCTTTCTGACAAGCTCGGTTCTGCTCACTAACTGCTGTGAGCACTGGGTCGGAAACCCCACATGCAGCCAGGCGTGCGGTGCGGGGAGAGGATGAGGCAAGGTGAGCGAGGTGTACCGAGGGCTGCCGAAGAGATAACAATCTGATTAACGGGGAAACATTGTCCGCGAGCCGTGCCACTGTGAAGCAGGTGTCTCGGATGCTCTTTCTACCTCATCACAGCTCACCGCAGAAGATACATTCAGTCACAGGGGGTCTAACTCATTCCTCTTTCCCTCTTAGCCCTCAGTCCCAGGTACTTATGCACACTGTGTCTTGCAACAAGTCAGCGCTTGACAGGTTTCTCGGCCAAGGTCCGCTTTTTATATGCGTGTGCCTGTGTTGTCAAGGATTTCAGCATACCATTTCCCACAGCACCCCCGTGACCCCCTCCCTCCGCTCTCCCTCATGCCCCCTCCTTCTACTCAGCATTGAACATGTGCCCCGGTGCCTTTCTTGGAAACCGGGACTCTTCAATCTTTTTAGCGCAAAGTAAGTCCGCTCATCTAATTTTATCCCCCCCTCGTGTCGGTCCGTCACCTCTTGCTTTCGGTGACAGTTATATGGCTGCAATAAAGCACAGGAAAATGCATCAATAGCAGTACCAGCGTGCATGAATCATTGTAATGTAAACTTAATAGACAGTATCCTGACTCCAAGGAGGCACGCGCATTGCAGGCAGTTCTTTAAGCCGCTGTCACTTGCCTTGTAGTTTAATTACTGTAAATATATAAATAGATAAAAAGCCTTCAAGTGTCAAGTCGACAAAGCTCAACAGATTTTAGCAGTTAACTGTGCATGTGGTGCCAATGTGACGTGACTGCGCACGACGCACGTATGCACCCCCTCGCCCACACACAGAGGCTTTCACGCTGCAATATCATTTGCTTATGGGCGTCTGTTAACTTACCTAAAAGCCAGACTTGTGCCCAAGGGTGTTGTGGTATTGTGAATTACTTTTATTTATATTTGACGTAAGGTGCAGCCAAGAGGACCGGGGAAGCAGACACAGGAGAATTCACGTGTCATGTCATCGCCCCGTCTCATAAATCATCATATAAAATGCATGAAAGGCTGAAGGCAGTAAATGATACACACATGCCGGAAAACCACTTGCCTTGCTGAAATGACTTCCTTGCGTGCGCCCGAAAGGTGGGGGTGAGGCTTTTGGATTTTCATTTCAGAAAAAGACGAAGAGGTCATTTTTCATCGCGATATATCTCTTTTATAAGCGAAAGTTTACCAAACGCACTCAATCCTATGCAGGCACTAGTCAGAGGAGGACGTCAGTTAGAGACTGCCCTTATGTACATTGAGGATTGTCCCTGCATTAATAATAATTTAAAAAAGACAGGGTGAAGATGCTTTGCACAGCACACTCACGTCATCTATACCAACTCATCCTGATGTGACCAATCTAGTCGTAAGGCTCTGTCAGGCTGAATGCATTTCATACATTTGACTGGGTTTAAATGATCTGGACTTTCGAAGTTCATAAAAAACTGTTTACAGACATACATCACCTCTGTATCCTCACACTAAATATATAAATATCCCCATTCATCTACTACTATCTCCTGCAACTATTGTGATACCTTTCCTTATTCTGGTCCTCTGTACCCAGCACAGCATCTTTACTCCGTGCCACTGCAATTGTGTGACAAGGAAGGACCACATTATGGAACAGGGTTGTCTAAAGTATGCAGCAAAAAAGGGAAAATTATGCGGAGTAATGCAACACATTTAGTGACGGTATTACTGCGTTATTATGTGTTTTTTCACAAGTTAACACTGGGCAAAGGTTCCACCTCTTAAGTAACAGTTTAGCGGTCAAATACAGCAACAGGCAATTGAAAGGTGACTACATAACTTTTGCGAAGGGGGGCTCCACGGCGCAGCAACGTGACTCGGCGTTTTAGTAACTTTTGATCCGTTTTAGCACTAAACAGCTATTTTTGACACATTCTTCAGATTATGTAGCTGTTGGAATGTGTGGCAAATTCAGCAAAGCTCTATTAGGCAGAAAATGCCACGGCTGCAGAATCCTATAATCCCAGGGATCCTGCCGACTCCCACTTCCAGGGCTTCAACTGGACTAAGGTCTCTTCAATAACTTGTAACTGTTTAGACCCTTGAGCATCAGCAGATGTTCCTTACTCTACAAACGTTAGCAAATAAAAGGGGGTATCCCTGCGCTCTTTGCATTTGCTGTAGGTAATGACAATTGGTTAACACACGTTATCATCATATATCTGGTGGGTAATTTTCCAAAATGGGAATCAATGTAAGCGGCCTAAAGGGACCTGGGTAATGTCACACCACTTATGGTTCAACTCAATTCACAAGCTTACTAAAGGACTGACAGAAATATACATTCAAAAAAAGTTCTCAGATTGGAGAAACTCTCTTAAAAGGTAAGCGATTAGTAGACAATTTTTATATAGAAAAGTAGTGAGAGAAAACATACATTGACATTGCTGAAAGATGTGGTGCATTCTCTCCCATTGTTAGGCAGGATACTATCTTGTCTACTAAGTGCATACTATGTTTGTGTAAATACAAACAATAATTATGACTAATAATAACAGTCCTGGATGGCTTCTTGTCATCCTATGATAGGTACAAATTGGTTTCAACTCATGAGTACGTTTCATCAATTTCAGAAGAAAGAACCTTCGTATTATTCTAGTGCAACATAAACATATGACTTAAAAAATACTCACAGATATCGCCAGTGGTTCCTAGCAGGTTTGGAACTTGTGACCTGCAAGTTTTACTTGTATCTCTGCTTCAGATGATTACACCAACAAAGCTTTCTTAATAGAGCGTTAATCAGTGGTCTGGCGATTACCATACAACTCTCCATTTTAGCATTTCTACCATTGTCTGTAACTGAAACATACGGGATGCACAGAGATGTCTTCCGAGATCCCCTTAACATGCTGCTCTTACTTAGCAGCTCACACACTAGCAATTCATATAATATTATGGGTTAACAATCACAGTCTAGAAATGTTTTTGCTAAGTGAAGGCAAATGTTCAAATCTTATTAGCAATATGGATTTTCTTTATTCAAAGTTTGATAAAATAAGTACTTTTTACATTGCGATTACAAGTTGTTCAGAGTGGATTTGCAATGTTGAACTCCCGTCTACACAATTATCACTTGGGTGGTGTTCTTGCACCTGGATTTAACAGGTGCCGGAAAACTTCTTGAACTTGCCCCGATTTTACCAGCCAGAAACTTCTGTGTAAAAATAGCTTTTGGAAGGGCTTCATTGCAGCCCATACCTGTTTATAGGCCCACTTTTGACCCTATTCCAAAGCACAGAGGAGCATGTATTGCTAACCTTGCAATCAAACATAGTACCCTTATCTCTCCTATCCTATCCTTCTGCCCCTGCCCACACTGCCCCAGGGACCACCAGCAGTGCAAACTTTATTTAAATATGGGGGTCCATTGTGGACCCCCGGCCCGGGGAACCACCTCATCCCAGGGGCTATGCAAATGATGGGAGGGAGGCCGTGCAGCCCCCCTCTTAGAGCCCTCTATGGCATTGGAGACTGCCACCCCCCAGGGCCGGCTCCTGCAATGTCCTGTGGTGCCCACCCCAGGGACATTGCATGCTATGTCTTTTATGTATTTTATGTATTGCCTCATCTGCCAAACGACGCCCAAACCTCCAAGGAACAGCGGATCTGAGAACTCCTTTGATCGCCGTGAGAGCCTGCTGCAGCCGCCACGCCTCGCCGAACCCGCTTCGCGGGTCCCGCTTCGCGGTCTGCAGCGGCCAGTGTGTAACTGAAAGGGGCTTGCATCCAACAGACCGGCAGGGCTGCGAGCTGGAGCGGTGGACTCCAAGGACCAGGAGTCCCCGTGCGCCCGTGTCCAGCTGGGCTGCTCTCCCTGCCGGCCCCGCCCCCACTCAGTCCGATTAAAGCGGCGTTCCTCTAGCCATTCTGTGGATTGCCTCATCTGCCAAACGACGCCCAAACCTCCAAGGAACAACGGATCTGAGAACTCCTTTGATCGCCGTGAGAGCCTGCTGCAGCCGCCACGCCTCGCCGGACCCGCTTTGCGGGTCCCGCTTCGCGGTCTGCAGCGGCCAGTGTGTAACTGAAAGGGGCTTGCATCCAACAGACCGGCAGGGCTGCGAGCTGGAGCGGTAGACTCCAAGGACCAGGAGTCCCTGCGCGCCCGTGTCAAGCTGGGCTGCTCTTCCTGCCGGCCCCGCCCCCACTCAGTCCGATTAAAGCGGCGTTCCTCTAGCCATTCTGTGGATTGCCTCATCTGCCAAACGATGCCCAAACCTCCAAGGAACAGCGGATCTGAGAACTCCTTTGATCGCCGTGAGAGCCTGCTGCAGCCGCCATGCCTCGCCGGACCCGCTTCGCGGGTCCCGCTTCGCGGTCTGCAGCGGCCAGTGTGTAACTGAAAGGGGCTTGCATCCAACAGACCGGCAGGGCTGCGAGCTGGAGCGGTGGACTCCAAGGACCAGGAGTCCCCGCACGCCCGTGTCCAGCTGGGCTGCTCTCCCTGCCGGCCCCGCCCCCTCAGCAACCAATCGCATAGCTATTTACGGGTAGAGCCATTCCCGCAGCGCGGGAGCGCGCGGGAGGGCGCCGGGAGAAGCCCGGGACAAGGGCGGGACCATCTGTGGCCGTCCGGGGCCGCAGGAGGCCGGGCTGGGCCAGGTCTTTTTCATTTTTGCTGTTGCATGCTGTGCCTTTGCACCTTCTCTCTGTGTACAGCCAGTAGTGTTTTAAGTTTGTTTCATCTAGTTTTGATAGCTTATCCAATCCTCCCTTGATATGAGTCACTCTGCCCCCCCCGGTGTGAGTGTCTCTGTTCTTGGCCCTTTAGATACATTTTTCAAGAAATCTACCAAGGAGGTAGATATGGACTTACTCCTTGCAGAGAGAAGAGCAGAGCGTCGACGCTCAATTGAGCAGTTAAAGAAAAATCCACTGCCAGCACTGTCAGTCTCAAACAATACCCATGAAATAGCCGTCCAAGGTTTGAGCTCTATTGAGGTCGATGCTACTGATCTTAACCAAACCCCTAGTATATTTAGGTTCCCTGTTATCTCCCCGCCCTGTGCCAGTGCCACCAGTGGAGGTCACCTAGTTTGTCCCCCTATTGATCACTCAAGCTTTGTCGAAACAAACATCTCCGATACCCAAATCAGGGAATCGGAACCATGTCCCATGTTGCCCAACCTGTCACTGGTTTGTATTGACCCAGGCGAGAGTATACCTGAAACGAGTATATGTAAAACTAGAATCACGCCTGAAAAGGCCATGAGGGTTGTGCATTCTCCACCGAGGAAAAAAAGGAGAAAGGGCGGAGTTAAAAGGAAAGGACGAAGCTGTCAGACACCACCACCATCCCTACCCAAATCAAATACTGAGTTAGGGATCCCACTTATTGTAGAGCCATTACAATCAGAGATACATGATTTGGTAACCCCTGAGTTAGCTACCGTAGGGGTTAATGAGGTGTCCTATGGTATTATAGAGAAGCTCATCAAATCATATATGCTACCCTTGCTGGAGCGTGTTAGGACAATGGGTGAAAAATTGGATCGCCTATTGGCGACCATTGAGCCTATACATTCCTCTAGCCTGGATAAGAATAAGGGCCCATCCAATAAACTTCCCGGATCATCCCTTGTTGCTGGCAATATAACTAGTACCACCAGTCAACAAACTAATAATGCTACCAAAGCAGTCACTACCTCAAATAAAGTTTTGACTGTGGCTGCTAAACCTCCTAGAACAACCACTACTGTCAAAGCAAACCCTAGTGTGGTAGTCAACAAACCACTTGTTAAGGGAGTAGCCCCACAGTCAAAGAAAGGGAAGGGTAAACCTGCTGTTTCCATTGGTAAAACCAATAAACCCCTACCACTGAAGAAAAATGTAGACCTGCCCCCTGACCCTGAATTATGTTACTGTTATGACAGGTGTGCCACCAGTTGCGGAAGGGGATAGGGAAAACAACGAAAGCTTAAAAAACAAAGGCATCTTTTGGCTGAAAACAAATAGACCCCTTCCTCCTAATCTTAATGGGGATATTGTTACGGTCAGAAGATGTCAGTGGGTTGGGGTTCGCCCTAAGGATATAGAGGGGGATATAGTGATCATTAACTTTAGGGACCATAGAGTTGTATCCCATCTCACAGATTGGTATGTGGGAAATAATGAGGGAAGGATCTCCACAAGGAACCTAAGTTATTTCTATCCTGAGACCCTGATCAATCCAACAGATCAACCCCCTGCTAGAAATAATAAAAACACCAAAAGCCTCCTCAAATGGTCCAATTTTACACCAAGTTTACATGGACCCCAGTTTAACCCTGAGGCGCAGTATCGCTCCTACATTCAATCTAGTTACAACTGCCCTGTACAAACGCCGGGCTGGGCTAAGTTTTATACCCAGCCCATAGGTCCCCCAGCCTTATTGGATCTGCCATTCTCAAACAAGCCCCCGTATCCTATGGTTCCTACAACACCAGCCCTCATACAGATACAACAGCCCCCAAGCTTCTACCCAGCAAGTCCCTATCCCAAAAGGCTTACCCAACCCAAAGAGCTTTGGAACATACCACTTAAAAACGTATACGACCCATTATCAGGGTTGTCAACTAATGATTGACCAGCACTTGGGAAAAGGGATGACGACCCTAACACTCCGAGTGTGGGAGATGACCTGAGTATCCTTCCAAGTAATGTTGAAAGTCCTAAAGACCGACCCCAGCGTTGTGAGGAGGGATGTATAGTTTATTCAGGAGAGTCTGATATACCAGCTCTGCTATCAACCTCACTGCACCCCACGGATGTTTCTAGCATGGGCGTACACCCTGAGTCAACTACACAGGCTGGGTCAATATGCATGCCAATGGAAGGGTTGATTACAGATGCACCTCTGCCTGTAGAATCCTCTTCCCAGCCCAGCGAACCCCTCCCAATAGACGCAACAGAACTGTGTGACCAAGTTTGTGAAAAGGGTACCACTATGGGATGTTGGAATGTGGCTGGAATTGAATCCTGTATATGCACTCCTGATTGGGCTGATTTCATCCGACAAGGTGATGTTTGGTCTTTCCAGGAGACTTGGGCAACCCTTCCAGTGTATTTTCCAGGCTTCTTGAGCTTTAACAAACCTGCAGTTAGAGGCCAAAGAGGCAGGGCCATGGGGGGCCTCACTACTTGGGTTCGTCAAGTTGCAGATGTTTCTGTAAAGGAAGTTCATATCGATTGCCCTGATATATTGATAATCAGCATGAAAACTAATAGTGGGCTGGACATACTGCTGTTCAATGTATATCCTAGAGGAATTCCGGGTGGTCGAGTTTCAACCACCCTAACATGTTTGGATGATTTCCTAGGCTCTACTCAAATAACAGGTCACGTGGTTGTAATGGGTGATCTCAATACTTGTTTTGAACCTTTAAGCAGAGAGGATGGGTTATTAACTGAGGCAGAGGACATGATGTGGGGGATCCCACAACTTGAGTTACCCCCGATCACTAAGTGGTCGCAAGCCGCTACATTCATCAAAGGTCTCTGCCTGAACTGGGGGTTGCGTGCCCTTAACGGACGCGTAAGCTCGGATAGGATGGGCAACCCCACATTTTTCAATGGCAGACATAGCAGTCGCATTGATTACATCCTAGTTGACATCAATCTGTGGCCCATAGTATTGGACATGATAGTTAAGCCACGACCAGAAAGTGACCATGAACCACTCATAGCGGAATTGAAGGACTTTAGCTTTGCAGGGCCGATTGTGCGACAGCCCTACCCCGTACAGGAGGCCATGGTACTAACTAATGATATGAGGCGGGTTCGATGGCCAAAGGTTTCTGTAGATGTGAATGCACGCACAAAGATCAGAACTCTGGTTTCAAATTCCTTAAGGGAAATTGAAAAGTGTGATAACATGGAACTGACAATCCCAAAAATTTCTGACATTCATGCCAGCCTGTTTCTGTCCCTAAAATCATTGTTTGTTAAATTTGTAGCTAACAAGGGTATAGGGAAGGCGAGGAAACCTGCTAATTGGTATAACGAAGCCTGCCGAGAGTCCCATTCGCTTTTGTTTAAGGCATTAAAATCAAAGAATCCAGCCCTAATTAAAACCTGTAGGAAGGCATATAATGAAGTTAAACGGCGGGCTAAAACCGCATGGGATGATGAGCGCTGGACACTATTAGCTGAGGCCTGTGGCTCCAGGAACCTCCAGCAGTTCTGGCATCTCCTCAGGTGGGGTCAGTCACAGGACGATCGCCCAAGCCCCGCATCTGTTGATCAACAGAAATGGGTGTCCCATTTTGAGGAACAGTTTAGATGTCATAGTGCCAGGCAAGATCCTATTAGTTGGCCATTAACCTTTGACACTCTTGTGTTTTCGGCCAAAGAAGTTGAAACAGTCCTGAATGCCATCCCTAGGGGTAAAGCGCCTGGTCCGGATTGCATCCCAGCAGACATTTTCCAGCAGGATCAAGATCTATGGGTACCGTATCTATTGCAACTGGTAAATGCGCTGGCCAGGGGTGCCAGGGTACATGATTCTTGGGCTGGTACTGAGATCTTGCCCATCTTTAAGAAGGGTGACCGGTCGGTTCCATCGAACTACCGGCCGATCAGTCTTATTGACGCGGTCCAAAAGATCATAACCCGTCTTGTTATGTCAAGGGTTCAGGCCTGGATAGAGGAACACAACATTCTTACTCCCCTCCAAGCTGGGTTTAGACCACATGTGAGCACCCTGGACCAGGCATTTCGCTTCATGCTACTGCACTGGAAGACGGTTACCTTGGGTAAAGGAAACTTATTCGCGGCCTTCGTAGATCTTAGGTCTGCGTTTGACCTTGTCCCGAGGTCCAGGCTTTGGAACTGCCTATTAGATATGGGCATGCCTCCCATTTTGGTCCGCCTTATAGTGAACCTCCATGCACAGACATACGCATTTGTAAGATGGGGCAAACCAGGTGAGGTGACAGAGAACTTTCCAGTGGCTAAAGGTGTCAGACAAGGTTGTGTTCTGGCACCTACCTTGTTTTCTCTATATATCAATACTATGACAACTTTTCCACGGATGCTCCAAGTTTGGCTGGCATGAAAATCCCCCTGCTCATGTTCGCTGACGATACTCTCTTGATTTCACGAACCAGACAGGGCTTGGAGAATGCACTGTCAAGGTTTGAGAGTTTCTGCAGCGAACATGAGCTGGAGGTGAACGTGTCCAAAACCAAATTTATGGTTTTATGGGGGCACAAACAAATTACGGCCAGGGTTTCCATGGGGGATACCCCCCTGGAGCAGACAAAGTACTTCACCTATCTGGGAGTTACCTTTAGTGACACCTTGAGTTGGACCCATCAGATCGAGCTTATGACCATGAAACACCAACAGTTGGGCGGGGCTCTGATCAAGGAACATAAAGGGTCATTCACGAGGTCTATGTCCCCGCTCATTAAGATCTATGGAGGAAAGGTCTTATCAGCAGTTCTATATGGTGCGGAACTCTGGGGTGGAAGTAATTTGGATTCTCTAAAACATGCCCAAAATAAATTCTTAAGAATGGCTACAGGTCTGCCTCAGTCGACACCATTAATCCCCCTTCTCTATGACCTGGGGTGCCACACGGTTGAGGATCAAGCAAGACTTCGCCCACTAACATTCTGGCGCCGCCTGTGGACGACGCCAGAACTCCATCATTATGCAGAAGCTTGCCTGGAGGTAAAAAATAGCTCTGGCGCCACAAAAATTGGTTGGTTTAGAGACCTTAAGGCCACCTTACTTACTTTGGGTTTTGGCGATTTGTGGTCCTCGCCCGAGTCAGCCAATTTCCCATCTAAAAAGGAACTTAAAAAATGTTATTGGGAATGGGTGACTCATAACATATACTCAAAAATGAGTTCGAGCAGTCTCACTGGACTGTTTATTGTACATAAGGACACTCCCAAGTTAGAAGGGTACTGGGACACTATTACAAAACCCTTGGACCGCAAACTATATTTTCAATTTAGATGCGGTTCACTTCCCATAGGGGACTTCACTAAAAAGTGGGGAACAGATAGATCGGGGTTATGTCCTAAGTGTCATGGTACTGGGGAAAGCCTGAATCACTTTTTGTATGTGTGCCCACTATACTCTGCCCCCAGAGCTAAATGGCTAAGACCGGTATGTAGACACCTAGGTACCAGATCGGCTGTGGAGGCAATGAGATTGTTAAAAACTAACCTGGATCTGCTTATTGTTGTGGGGGTTGCTAAGTTTCTCGGGTGGGCCTGGGTGCTTAGAAGCAGGCTTATTAAAAATAACCAAATGGTGATCGCCTAAATATTGTGTATTCTATGGTTGTATGGTCGTACTCGAGCCTCTTTTAAACTTTTGTATAGTTCCACAAGAAGCTGATTAGATGTCATTGATTTAATACTTGTTTTAAAAGTTTTATGTGTTTATACTGTATTTTATGTCTTTTATGATGAACTAATCGAATAAAGACTTCTTGAACTGATTGAACTGTATTGTATGCTATGACAGGGTGGGAACCCTGCAAGGAAACATAGTACCATAATCTCTCCTATCCTATCCTTCTGCCCCTGCCCCTCCCTACACTGCCCCGGGGACCACCAGCAGGGCAAACTTAATTTAAATATGGGGGTCCATTGCGGACCCCCGGCCCGAGGAACCACCTTATCCCAGGGGCTATGCAAATGATGGGAGGGAGGCCGTGCAGCCCCCCATTTGCAGCCCTCTATGGCACTGGGGACTGCCACCCCCCAGGGCTGGCTCCTGCAATGTCCCGTGGTGCCCACCCCAGGGACATTGCTGTTTGCTATGACAGGGCGGGAGCACTGCTCCCGCCCTGTCATAGCAAATTTGGCTTCGCTTCATGGAAGCCAAGCAGAATTGATATTGGGCAAGGGGAGCTGAATGTTAGCAGCTCCCCTTGCCTAAAAGCAAAGCCGGCTCCTGCAGGAGGCCGGGAGCCAACTGGGACTGTGGGGGTATTGGGGCTCCCCCTGTGGTCCCTAACATGTGGGCAGGCCCTGGGGAATGGGGTCCCTGGTGTCAGAAGGGGCATGGGAGGGGGGCTGCCCCTCCGATAAAAATTATTTTAAAAAATGCTGGCCAGGCCCCGGGAGATGAGATCCCCGGCAGCAATGGCCTGTAGTAGGTGTAACTGCAGGGCGGTGACGTGTGGAGGGGGAGGGGCAGGGTGGGGGGTAGTAATGTATTGATGAAAGACTTTAACAGGTAAGTAAACATATAAATGAACAAAACTAATTTTGTTGTGCACACTGCATCAGATTTGGTGATGCAGTGCACTCAACGAAATTCGTTTTATTTATTTAAATGTTTACTTACCTGTTAAAGTCCGTCATCCATGCATTACTACCCCCCACCCTGCTCCTCCCCCACCCCACGTCACCGCCCTGTAGTTACACCTACTACCGGCCGTGGCTGATCCCCGGGGGCATAATTGGGCTCAGGAGAGGGACTACGCAGCTCCCTCCAAAACAAAAAGCGAAGGCTGGCCTTGCCACAGAAAATGGGGTCCCCAGGGCCACAATTGTCCAAGGGCAGTGGGGCCAACGCAGCACCCCTCAGGGAAAACTTTTAATTAAAAAAAAGGAAGGCTGGCCACGGAGGATGTAGTCCTCAGGGCAATAATTATCCATAATTGGCCTCAGGAGGTGGCAACGCGGCCCCCCTCCCCCAAAAAATTGACAATGCTGGCTGGGCCCCATGGGATGTGGTCCCCAGGGCCATATCTGGCCCAGGTGAAGAGGGCCACGCAGCCCTCTCCCAGGAAAATTAATAATTAAAAAAACAAAAGCAAAATGAAGGCCGGCCCCAGGGGATGGGCTCCCAGGGGCCATAAGTGACCTGAGGAGGGGGGCCACACATCACTCCTCCAAAAAAAAGAAAAAAGAAGTCTGGCCAGGCCCCAGGGAATGAGGTCCCCGGTGCCAGGGAAAGGGGGCCATGTGGCCCCCCTCCCATAAAATAAAACATTTTTAGAAAAAAGAAACCAGCAACTTGCCAAATGCCCGCTCCCCCCCTTTCAAGACTCTGCAAACTCACCTGCTGGTGTGCTCTGCATTGGGGTAAATTCCCTGTTGCCAGTGAGGGCCCCCAGGAATCACACAGTGGGATTGCTGGAAGGGGGTACGAGGCCTTGCCCCCTTTTTACTCCGGTCGCCAGTAGGTAGTTATAGTTAGGATTATTTTCAATACAAAATCTCAACATTCTATTCTGAATAACTTTGGCGCCGGTTGAGGAATCTGCCTGAAAATTTCCTCAAATTTGCCTCGTGGCGCCCCGGTCCCTGAAAGTTTGGGGGGGATTTGTCAAGCGGGGGCTGAGATAAAAGGGGGGTCCCAAAACGTGTTTTCCCCATGTTAATTGCCATGGGGCGGTCAACGTCACTTTTAGCCCGAACGGCTGAATGGATTTCCACTAAACTTGGCGAAATTGTAGGGACTGGTAGCCCGATGTGCCTTTGCTATGTCTCAAGATATGTGCTTCAGTAGATTTTGAGTAATTTAGTTTCAAAAAAATATATATATCTATAAGCGCTCCCCGGTACGCGCACCGGGGCGCTAACCAGTGCGCTACGCGAGTTCACGCGCCGAAAGCTGATTGGCTCTCGGGTGTCTGTCAACATTCCAAACAGTCCGGAGCGGCAGCCATCTTGTGTCTCGGTAGGATCGAGACACAAGAGGTGGCAAAAACAAAGGGAGAAATGACCATAAGGGGGCAGAGTAGACCCCCCTTGACGCCGTAGGTTTGATGTGGGGGCTATAAAAGGGCCCCGCGGGTCAAAAAAAAAATATTATTTTTTTTGATTTGCGAGGGGGGAGCACCCGGTACGCGCACCGCGGAGCGTACCGGGTAGCGTTCCATGGGGAAAAAAGAATGATAGAGTTTTTAAAAAATGTAGCCTTTTTTTATAAATTGGAGGTAGTTCTAAAAATAACAGTTTTTTTTCTTCTTTTTGTTGTTTTATATTTTTTTAATGTTTTTTGAACATTTTGTACTTTTTTTTGCTTTTATGAACTATTTTATATTTTTTTTGTTATTTTTATGGGGAGAAACAAAAAACAGGGAATTGAAAATGGCTCAACTCGAGCAAAAAAAAATCAGAAAAAAAATTAGGGTTTTTTGGGGCAATTGTGGTTGTCACCAGCAAGGAGGATGAGCTTTATGCTCCGCTCACCATAGGAGATGGTCTTACCACAAAAAATACATGAGATCCTGAATTCACCAAACCGTGGTTGTATGCAAGGGATTGTCTCCCTTGTCTCTGGTCCCGATGGAGTGGGTTGCTTTCTTT
The DNA here is from genome assembly GCF_964263255.1 of Lissotriton vulgaris. Classification (NCBI taxonomy): domain Eukaryota; kingdom Metazoa; phylum Chordata; class Amphibia; order Caudata; family Salamandridae; genus Lissotriton; species Lissotriton vulgaris. The sequence goes on along the minus strand of NC_141696.1, from coordinate 1,012,665,731 downwards.
TGGAGGTGCTGGTTGAAGATTGGGGAGGGTTACTGGCCAGTTCTCTCACCTCTGCGGCAGCATAGTTGTTCGGATGCTTGCGCTGCATGTGCCTTATCATGGTATTATTACCAAATGAATATTTTTTGTTAGGGTTCCCCCTTGAAAGTTCAATACCACAGATTTGGCAAGTCACCTTGGGCGCATTGACTTTCTTCTAGCCCTCTGGGATAGAAAAAAACTCCCATACAATGTGCTGCCTTGGCCTGTATGTGGTATTGTCTTCTGGCAGCCACCTTCTCCCCTCCTCCTCCTCCTCCTCCTCTTCTTCTTGACCACCAATGTGATGTTGTGGTGGTCGTCTTGGTGGTGGTGGTAGTGGTGCAGATGCTCTAGCTGCTGCTACTACTTTAGCCATTTTAAAGTACAAAATATTTCTCTTATAACTCCAAACAGGTCTTCCTCAGTCAAAGGACAAAGTCAGAATAAGGAAAAAAGGTGGGGGCTCTCATCATTTGGAAAAAAAACGGTCCTGAACCAATGAAAAGTGTTATTTTCAGGTCACTTGACCTGGGCTTTCATCATTTGGAAACCAAAACTGTTCTGCACCAATAAAAAGTGTTATTTTCAGGTCACATGACCCGACGCGCTTACGCGACGCGCCCCCGGGCCTGCCACGGGGCACGTGGCGTAAGTGCGTCAGATGCTTATGTTGCGCGATGGCATTCGCTCGAGTACTTCCGGGTGCACTTACGCCATGCGTATCACGCGGACACGGCTAGGCGATACGTCACGATGTTTTTGTTCGCGGCAATAGCGCTAACGGGACGCTCACCGGTACGCGACCCGCACCAGGGCAAAAAAAAAAGAAAAAATATATATATATTATATAAATATACAATATAGGATTCATTATAAAAAATATTACATTTCATAGGTTTGAGGCCTTATATATAGTTAGGAATTAGCATTTGATGGTTAGTTGGATAGTTTATTCCAACTGTCACACATTTGCACTTGCACTGGCACTTTATAGATTTACTTTGCACATCTTGACTCCCATGGACCAGTACGATGGAGACACAGCTCCATATATATTTATATATGAAAGTAAGTTGTCACCATGAAAAAAGGCTCCTGCCTTTGGAAATGATGAAGAGCAGACCCAGGAATTGGTGCTTAATTAATGTGTTTTAGTTCCAGCCAGCCAGCGGCCATAACGCGTTTCGCTTTCACTGAAGCTTGATCATATGGCATGTTGCGTTTGGCAGAAACCAGTATTTAAAGTGCTAGTGTAATTGATGCAGAGCTTAAACAGTCAAAAACATAGAAGAAATACTTTCTTGTAGCTGAAACTGACCCCTATATTTTTAAGGAGATCAATCGGTATGATACATAAACATTAAACAAAAATAAAATATTTAAAATTCATGATTACATATATATTTCATAAAAATCACATATTAGATTTTTTAAAATGTATAAAATCCGCATGTGTAATGTTTGTTCCAATGGTACAGCCCTGAACAGTATAAGATCACTGCCTGATACATATTTTACTGTTTATATATAGCTACTTAAATAGAATTTTCAAAAAAATACATCAATCCTGTTTAATGATATTGCCCAAGTGGGCATATATCAACTCTGGCAGTCTCCCAACTCTGTCTCAAAAAGCCGTGTCTCCATCTTACTCGTCCCTTGGAATCAAGATGTGCAAAGTAAATCTATAAAGTGCCAGTGCAAGTGCAAATGTGTGACAGTTGGAATAAACTATCCATCTAACCCCCACCATAAAAACAATCTGAGTCAGACTAAAGACTAAAACCTTCTGCAAATTTTCTAAAATAATACGAAGAGTCTTTTTAATACACCATTAAATATTACAGCCCCCACATGAAACCAAGATTGACAATAAAAGGTCCCTCAAAGGACACACCCCACAAAGACAAGTGTACAGATCCTCACTAGCATTCAGTCCATTGGGATTTTTGCTATCCAGTTCTAGTATTTACCGTGTTTCGAGAAGACGAAGCCTCGTTTCTCTGTCACCACCTCGTTTTAAAGGCCCCCTGTATCAGTTACATAGTACTGGACAGGATTAGCTTTGTGAGTTGATTCAAAGTGTCTCGCCACCGGATAGGCTTGGCCTTTGCCCGTTTTTGCCCTTATGTGCTGGAGTATCCGTTTGCGTACCTCATCCCACACGGACACTCCAGCACATAAACCGCAAAATCTGTTTTACATGTGAGTCTTTTAGTGATTTCCTGCAAATGTTGTTTAAAAAGGCTCATGTAATTAGTTTTGTTACAACCATGCCTACAGGCCTTGCACTGAGTACACTTTTTAAAACCTTTGCTGAGGACCATCCATGGGCTAGAGATCTGAGGCTCTAGAGTGTTCTTGACCAATTAATTATCCCCCAATTGTAATTTTGCTTCGGCCAGGTAGAGACTGCGGGGCCATAAGACTATATTTCCACCCTTGTCGGCTTGACGCATTAGAATATCGTTGTTAGACTCTAATTTATTGATCAGCTGTGTGTAGCACTGATTTTGTTTGCTGATGGTGTGCCTTTTTCTATTGGTGGAAATATACAGTTTTTTAAGGTCTTGTACTACCAAATCTTGGTAAACATTGATGTTATTATGTACCATAATTGGCTGAAAGATGGACTTTGGCTTGAACGGGGTTGAACATTTACTCATGCCAGCCTGCCTCAAAATAGCCCCCCCCGTTATCACCATCCTCTGTTTCATTTTGCAGAGCCCAATATATATATGAAAAGAACAACCAACTTCAGAAGATATTCTAATGAAGCAGGCATGGACTCCAGGCTGTAGGTAAAAGGGTTCTTTTTATTAAATTGGGTCACCCACAACCCCAAGGCAAAAGAGACGCAATTCAGCTTTAGATGAAGCCTTTGTCAATCTGTTTGGTGCCATTACTTTTCCAAATAAATGGCAAATCCTCCTCAAGGCATAGGTATACATAGAGAGCACACTCAATCAGGCCCGGACCGGCCATAGCGGACACCGGGCAATCCCCCGGTGCGCCTCAAGGGTGGGGGCCGGTTTTGAGCCCCTGGGGGCCGATTTTGTTACAGGGCCATTTTTGCAGCATAGCTGCAAAATCGGCCCTGCAACAAAATCGTCCAAAAACCGTCCCTAGCAAAGCGCTCGACGACACCTCCAACCCCCCCGAGTGGGGAGGGGGGCCGGCTGAGCACTTTGCCAGGGCCGGTTTTTGTTCCCAGTCCGGCCTTGCACTCAATGATCAGCATACCACTCAACCCTCAACAATGTGAGTAAGAGTTAAATACATATGCTATAAACAATATACTAAAACACTGAAAATGCAAATATACACTCTATAGTAAGAGCCATGCTGAAAGTGTTACTTTAAACAAACTGTGCTTTCAGAAACTGTGTTAAACCCACCAGAGAGGGAACTAACCTACTTCAAATATAAGGTACCAAACACTCCTTGATGTGTCGCCTGTACATTAACGCACATCATATAAATAAAAATAAATGCCAAATGCAACGTCTAAAAATTAAACCCAGTTGCTGTAAAAAATTGATTGTCGCCCAGTCCACATATGAGCCAAAATGTGTAGAGAGCTGTCTTCCCGTCAGCAGCCCTCTTCTCCTATATTTAGAGATTGTGAAAGTTCATAATGCAGCAATCAGGATTAACACCACAAACGGCATCTGGGAGACAGTAATATTTTGAATGCCATAGGACAGTGTTTCCCAAACTGTGGTCCGCGGACCCCCAGGGGTCCGTGGCACATTCCCAGGGGGTCCGTAGGCAACCGTTTTAAAAGCACTGAAACTTTCTTGTATAATTAACAGCTTTCCAGCAACAATAAAAGTGTCAAGAGAATGCCATTGATTAATGTACCTGCTGGAGAGTGAGGAGAGTTTTGTTCAGTGGCAGCTTTGATTTAACTAATGTAGCACAGAGAGTTAATGTGCTTACTGCAAAGAACGTGTAAAATGCATCCTAAAAAGCAGTATTGTATGTGCCTAGGTTTGTGGTTACTGCTTTTGTCACAGAGATTCTTTTGTTACTGTGCACTTCATAAGTGACAATCGTAATCTAGCAGAGGGACCTGTAAACTGTCAAAGAGCTGCTTGCAAACTGCATGGTACCAGTTAGTAACTTATATTTTGTTCCAGTTATTAATTATCCTGATGCTGCTAAAAATATATATTTGGGTGGAAATACATTTTTAATGTTAAAGTCAATGCTAGCCACTGTGTTATGTTCTGAATTCTGAGTTTGTGCTTTTCCAGACCAAGCACTCTTTAAACATTTTATATACACACTGATTTACATGTATGATTCAACGTCTCTATATGTGTGTGTTATGTAAAGTGCTCTGACATCCTACAATGGTATGAGAGATGCTATAAAACAAATGAAATACATGTGACAGAGGGGCTATTACTTCAATATAAAATACTACGGGCCAGATGTACGATCTGTTTTTATATGTGCGAACGGGTTCACGAACCCGTTTGCGCATGCAAAAACCTATTGGGCTATGTACATAGCCTATTTCGCGAGTCGCAATTTGTTTGCGACTCTCTAAATTGGTTTTGCAATTTGCTATTTGGAAGGGGCATTCCGTTCCAAATAGCGAGTCTCAAAACCATGTACAAATGTTTGCGGTGGCAAAACAGTCACAAATACCACCTACTTAAAGTAGATGGTAATGCATTCGCAAATGGGAAGGGGTCCCCAGGAGACCCCTTCCCCTTTGCAAATGCATGCAAAATTATTTTTAAGGGCAGGCAGTGGTCCCAGGGACCTCTGCCTGCCCTTAGAAAATGTAAAGAAAACGTTTCATTTTTAAAAAAAAATGCATGGTAAACAGGCTGCATTTTTTTAAAAACTGCTTTATTTAAAAGCAGTCCGAGACATGGTGGCCTGCAGAGCCCAGCAGGCCACCATCGCTGGGAGGGCTGGCATCCCCAATGGGCTTGCAAATTGCGAGAGGCTCAATAATATTAATGAACCTCGCAATTTGCGACCCCATTGGCAATCCCAAACAGTGTTAAACACACTGTTGTACATTTCATTTAGCGACTCGCAATTTGCCACTCGCAATGTGTCGCCAATTGTGAGGCGCTAAATGAAATGGTCGTACATCTGGCCCCAAAATCCTTAGTACTTTGAGTATTTGTTTTGTGTGCCCTTGTGCGTATTTTTTTTTAATTACTGTTTTAATGTTTGAAATTTAACTCATACAAATTGCTTGGGGGTCCGCGGCTTCCAGTGGTAACTCAATGGGGGTCCTCAGGAGTCAAAAGTTTGGGAAAAACAGTGCAAGCAAATCTCTGTGTTCAACATGGAAGTCCTCTTTTTCACAGCGTAAGCACTGGTCTGATACTGGACTACCCCTGCCATAATGCAGCAGGGCAGATGCGTGCAAATATCCTTAAACAAATGGCACATTCAGGATTTGGAATTATTAAAAACACATTGCCGGGACTCAAATATAGTTTATGAAGGTTCCGGAAGAAAAACAGTATAGCAGGGGGAATTAAAACAGACTCAAACTTGGGGTGGAGGGGGACCAGTAAATAGAAAAAAGTCAAATATGCCACACAGACCTCATTGCTTCGGCATAGGCGTCAGCAATGCCCGGTCACCATAGGGTGTCGGACTCCTGGGCGAGGCAATTCTGTCAGAGAAATCTGCGTGTTTCTGTAAAGTTTAAGTATGTTTTTTGTGTGTATATATATATATATTCACTGATAAAACCATAGGTTTCACACCAGTTATAGTTACCTGGAAATTTTACTGACATAAAACCATTGAAATTCCCACGTTATAGTTAGTTGGACTCACTATAACTTGCACGTGTAATGCACTGCTGATGACATCACATATTACATCACTCATGACATGGTCAGTGACATCACTCATGACATCACTGATGACACCATCCAGTGAATGTGTCTTTCTGAAAAATAAACATGTTTTATATATGTATATGTAAAGGTCGATGGAAGAATAAATGTTTCAATAAGTGTCTTAATGGATGTTTTTTTAAAAAAGAAATGATTGCTTAACTGGCTTATTAAGTGTATCATAGTGAATACATATATTAGCAAGTATTGTTTAAATATTTAAATGTTTGTATCAGTGTTTCACTTTGTGTATAAGTGGCTGCATGGGTTGGTGAGTAGCTACATGTGTGTGTATATGGGTTTTTAGATTTTTTTTAATATCAGTATAAGTGTCTGTATGATTTGGTGGGGTGTTACTTAGCACATAGATGCATCAATGACGGACTCACTGTTTGTATGTGTTTTGAAGACAGCATATGTGCCGGATTGTATGTGTGAATGAGTGTGTATATGTATGTGTTAGTAATTGAATGACTGTCTTACTAGTGTCTTTATCAATAACTACATATGTTTTATTCTAGTATATGTGAGTATTGATGTATATAAGTGAGTATATGTGAGAGTGAGAGATTGAAAGAGTTCTTGTTTTAATAAGTATGTGTTTCTATAAGTGATTCTTTAGGAGAGTAAGTATGTGTAAGTTTCCTTAGAAGTAAGGTGGTAGTGTGTGTATAGCTGTATATGCAAATAAATGGATGTTCAATAGTTTATTTGCATGTGTTAGTATGTGTGTGAGCAACTTTTGGAAGACTGTCAGTGTGTTAACGGATGTATAGGTGTCTCACTACATATGATGAGTGAGTATATGTATGAATGACTATATAGAACTGTTGGTGAATGAGTGGATGTGTATATAAATGGTGGAATTACTGAATTGGTTGTTGTAACTGGTATAGGTATCTCCACTTTTTTGAAAATGTTAGTTTCTATTTTTGAATATGTGTTTCAAGGGTTATTTTACAGTGAAAGGAGGTCAGTCAGTCTGTCACAAGGATGGTGTCATCAGTGATGCCATGAGTGATGTCACTGACCATGTCATGAGTGATGTAATATGTGATGTCATCAGCAGTGCATTACACGCGCAAGTTATAGTGAGTCCAACTAACTATAACGTGGGAATTTCAATGGTTTTATGTCAGTAAAATTTCCAGGTAACTATAACTGGTGTGAAACCGATGGTTTTTTCAGTGAATTTAATAGGTTTTTTAAATGCAAATTTCTAACTATAACTGGTGTAAAACCTATGGTTTTTTCAGTGAATTTCAAAGGTTTTTTAACTGCTAATTCCTAACTATAACTGGTGTGAAACCTATGTTTTTTTCTGTGAATTTCATAGGTTTTTTAACTGCTAATTCCTAACTTTTTTAGCGCCTCATACCTATGTGTTTTTTAGTGAATATCTAAGGTTATTTATTAGCAAATGTCCATAGCTAAAAAAGGTATGTTTTTCAAAAAATGAATCCTATATTGAATATTAATATAATATATATATTTTTTAAGTATATACATTTTTTTAATATTTCACTCTGGAGCGCTCCCGGTGCGCGTACCGGTGAGCGCCCAGGTGCGCGTACCGGTGAGCGCCCAGGTGCGCGTACCGGGACGCGTCCCGTCAGCGCACCTTTAAAAAAAAGAAAAATAAATGATGAAGGAGTGAGCATGAGGAATGGGGACAAAGAGAGTGGTGTAAAGAGAAAGAGAGCTAGAGGGAGAAACACAGAGTGACTGTGTAATAGATAGTAAAACAGAGAAAAGGTATAAGAGGAAGAAACTGAGAAAAGGAAAATGAATAAGGGAGCAAAAGAAGAGAAGAAAGAAGAAGAAGACTAAAGCAGAGCTTCTGGGAGAATGTCAATGGGTGATGAAAGTAAAAGGAAGGAGAGTAAAGGATGGGGAATGACAGGTAGTGACGGAACCAGAGAAAAGGAACAGTGGTGACGGAGGGAAAGAAAATAGCAGTGAGTGTAAGTAAAGAGGAGTGAAAGAGGGTGGATAAAAGTGAATAAGGGTAAGACATGGGGAGTGATGGAGAGAAAGAACAGGGAGAGTAAAGGAAGGAGTGTCAGAAAGGGACTAAGTGAACCAGAAAAATGGTAAGTGAGGGAGTGTGGATGAGCAGGGGCACTGAAAGAAGTTGTATGTGGTAGGAAAGTAAGGAAAAGAGAAGTAAACAAACTACATTTTGTAGTCACACGTACCATATAATTAATGAAAACTTACTTGTATCTGTGAAAGACAAAAGAAAAAACAAGTTCTAATTAGTAAATTATATATTTTAAAATAAAAGAAACAGGTCAAGATGTAAAAAATAAAATAAAGTGTACTAAGAAATAAAGCAAGAGTGAAGGATACAAAAACAGAAATAAAGTAATGTAGAAAGCCAAAAAAGAGGGAAAAAGAAATAGAAGGAGAACAAATTACTGAAGGTAAGTAAGATAATAAAAGAATGTGAGATACCAAAACGAAATCAGGAAAGAGAAGTAAAAGGAAAATGAGTGAAAGGGAAAGGAGTCTAAATGAGGAACCATTAATAAGAAAAAGGAATGGAAGATGACTGAGAGTGAGTGAAGGGGAGTCACAGGGTGAAGGGATGAAAAGAAAAAGGTTAATATAGAACGATAGAGGAAAAAGGAGTGAGAAAGTAAGTACACAGAAAGAGAAAGGGAAGGACTGAGTGAACTGTAGTACAATGAGTGAAGAAAGAAAAAAGAGTAAAGGAGCAAAAGAAGGAAAGAGAGGGGAAGAGAACTAAAGCAGTAGTACTGAGAGAATGTGAGAAAGCTGAAAAGTGGTGCAAGGGAGAGAGGAAATGCAGACAGTTGAAATTGGATTGAGGAGTTGTGAAAGAAATGGAGTAAAGGAACAGCGATGAAACAAAGTGAAAGAAAGGCAGTGTAAGTGAGTAAAGAGAGCTAAATAAGGGTGGAAAAAGGAAAATGAGTGTGAGACAATGGGAATACAATATAAATTACACAATGTGAACTATAGAATGACTTATACAATATGTTACATGGTTTATTTTTGCTGTTCTCAGAATATATTGAATTTCACTTTAATGAGTGAGTTCAAACTCTTCATCATATAACAGCGGGAAAAAAAAACACAATCTAAAAGATTGTGTTTAAAAAAAAAACATAAAAACTTACAAATCATATATGTACACTAATCTTTGATTCATTTACTTTTCCTTGAGGCCAAATAGTAGATAGTGAAGGTCCTTTTGGTGGAAAAAAAGTCTGCTGTTCTCTATAACTTCCATTTCATCGACTTCCTATGAAAAAAGATCTAAAAACATCATACCTTACACTTTCCTTACGGCCAAATAGTGTCAGATATATGAGTATATTTTGAATTTTCTCTAATTAAACTCTGAAATTACCGTTTACCCGAAGTTTTCAAAGAAAAGCTCATATAACATTTTCACAATCTTTAAATATTCATATTCCCTTTTTTTGATCTCTCATGTTCAACATTTCCTATAAAACTGATATCACTTACTATGAGATTCACTTACAGTACCTGTATGAGATAAATAATTTTAAACAGTAGACTAACTAACTAACTAACTTTTATTAACTACTCCCCTCTTCAAAGGCCAATTAACTTTTACTAAAACTTTGGTTTTAAAAACACTAGGTAAGAATTTTTAAAGTCATAAGGCAAACATTGTTTATAAGTCAAATGAGAATCATTGCAGTAACTCCAACCTTTTTGACATTTTAAGTAGCATGTATAATGTCCTGATGTTGTCGAAGGTTCGTCATGATAAATAATAGCTACAGTTGTAAAGGTTGTTCCTGAAATTGATAACTGAGAAGCCACAACATTTTTGATATAAGTTGTCAATTTAGTTCCATCAGGTCTACATCGTTGGAAAACTAAAATGATATACTGACCATAACTTTGTATAAATAATGTGGATAGCATTGGACACTTACATTGGGTACACACCATATTGTGATCTGCTGCTTTAACTAGATTTCTAAATGACACTGATTTACAGTCTGGTAAAGTCAAATATATAAATCTTTCAGTGTCTATTCTAGTAGTACCTGATGAACTACAGTTGTGGCAGTCATGCTGCCATTGATAAGAAAGGCTAAAAAGATTATCTACATCTACACCTTCATCTTCCAAAACACCAAACATATACATTAAAAATTCCTGACAATCCTGCTGAATGTTCTGTGAAAATGTATCTTGACCAGAACACATATCTAAAATATTTCGAATTTCTATTACACTTTCTATTTTTGCTCTATCACTGCTACATTTCTCAAACACAGAATTCAATAAACCACACAATCTTTGATCCCGATTTTCAACAATCTGTTCTTGTAAAGTTTGAAGAAAAAAACACCATTAACCACTTTATTAGCATAGCAGTTGACACCAGAACTTTTTTCAAACTGAAATCCAACAACATTTTCATCAGAATCCTTTTTCTTTCTGTTTTGAATTACAGTTTCATCTACTTTTTATCTTTTTGCTACTACCTCACTACAATTATTCTCATTTCTTCTTTTTCGGCCTACAACACGTGTTTCAAACAGAGGATATTGAGGCAAATGTGGAGCATACTCTCTTCTTAACCTATTGTATTCTTTAACACAATCTAGATCTGCACAAATCTTTGTCTCATCACACTCAATCAAGTACAATCCTGATAAAGTTCTGACTCGTGATAATGCCACATATGCCATACCCTCTTTAAACACAGATCTTCCAATGTTCACCAAAGCACTATCTACACTTAAACCTTGAGATTTATGAATTGTCACCGCATATGCCAAACAAACAGGAAACTGTTTTTGGCGAACATATAAGTCTTTTACAAGCAAAAATCTAGCAGAACAATGACTGATTTGTTGTAATTGCTCAATGCCATCAAATGTTTTTTTAAAAATTCAATTCCATCTCTATTTCTATAATTCACAAAATCAACAACATGACCCATTGCTCCATTTACCAGACCTCTTTCAACATTTAAATTCCTTCTCAAAATGATACGACAATTTAAACACACATTCAGAGTCTTTTCAAAACCAGCTGTTTTAGAAATACTTTTCTCTAATGAATCCAATTTAGTTTTCAAATGTTCAGACAAAACAATTGTTGCACCCATATGCTCTATTTTATCTATTTCTTCCAGTTTCACAATCTCTTCATTTTCTAACTCTAACATTTTGTTGTTGAAGATGGAACATTCTTGCAGAGTTGGCATCAAACATATCCCAGATTTCTTCTCAGTCATTTTTTAAAAAATATTCTCTGTAAGAATGTTTTCATTTGGATACAAATTTGAAATTAATCGACCATGTAAAGCTTCTTTCCCAAGCTCGCTTACTTTTCCAATTCTTACATCTCGTAGAATATTTTGATAATCTTCATCCTTTGCCTGTCGCATATTTTGAAGCAGTTCAGCATATTTAAAATGTAACCATATATTAATGTTTCCAATGCTTCCAAGGGACTTCCTGGTATCTTCATGTGAAGGATTTTAAACACTGGTTGTCCTTTTACTGGAGTCAACTGCAGTAGATCTCCAAAAACAATAATGTGTTTTCCTCCAAATAACATACTCTGTTCTAAGAATTTCTTGCATTCTCAAATGCACAAAAGCAAGCATTAGATTTGAGACCATGCTTACTTAATCAATGATAAGAAGTTTCATTTTCTTCAAGACTCTGGAAACTTCAGAACACGCATCTCCAGCTTGTTGTAATGCAATTTATTATCATGCTCAACTGGCAGCATCAGTAAACGATGTAGAGTAATCCCTTTAATGTTATGTGCTGCCAGTCCAGTTGGAGCAGTTACAACACAAGACAGTGGTGATTCAGTCCTTTTCTGCAAATAAGTTGCAATGGCTTTAATCAGAAAACTTTTTCCTGTTCCCGCTTCTCCACTTACGTACAGTCGAACAGGCTTAAATGATGTACATGAGCACACTTTTTTCTCATGTCTGAATCCATGTTCAATCTGTTTTGTAACTTCGTCATATATCTTTTTCTGCTCAACGTTTAGTTGCTTTACCAAATCTTTTAAGTTAACTCCATCCTCTTGAGCTTGTTCCATAGCTCTTTCCACCTCACCCATGGCAGTTTCAGCTTCATTTTGGATAATTGGTCCTCCTAGTGGATCCTGACTCAATGAAGTAGAACTCTGACTGTCTTGAGAACTGTCTCTAGAAATCTCCTCAGCAATTGTGGTTTCTTGCTCTATTTCTTCGTTCAACATTTGCAGATAATTTGGAAAAACAGGACATTCTATGGTATCCTTAGTTGCATTAAAAGAGTCTTCATAACAGAGAAAATCTCCAAGTAGTTCCTCTTCTGTACGCCATGGCTTAAAGAGTTGCAAAAGAGCTAAATAGTAAAATTCTCTTTTGTCTGGAGCTTCGCAACTCAATTTTCGATGATTAATCAAATGGCCTTTTCTCTGCTTCACTAGACATCCTTCATACCCAATGACAGCATATTTTCCATTATTGATATCTTCTGTGATGTTCCTCTTATAACTGTAGTTTTGCAGAACTTCATACAAACAAGTGTTCTCAAGGTGAGTACTTCTATTTTGATAGTATGTATCCAACATGTTTGTCTTCAAAATATCTGTACTGTTTGGTTCTTTCTCCGCCAAATATTAAATTTCTTGTACAGATTTCAAAACTCGGTTTCGTGTTGCAGCAAGACCTAGACTCACCCAAATGATTGTTCTTGATTTGGCATAGAGACTTGCTGATGATAACCGATCAGAACATTCATATGCTCCGATTTCTCGATGCGACAACATCTTCAGACTGAAACTATATAATTTCTTGCTTAGACTCTTTTCATGTGAAATGTCCTCCCACATTTCCTTCAGTTCTGTCTTTTCTTTTTTTGTGATGTAAGATGTCACATATCGAGCCACAGCAATAGAGTTGTCAGCAACGAACTGAATATCCATGTTAGCATTCCACATGGACAAAATCACTGGGTTGTAGTCGTTGATGTACTTGGACTCTTCGTTTCTTTTTAAATTATATGTATTTTTGGGTGATTTCCTCGTCACAGTATGTCGTAGAGATGACATTAAATTATTTACTCTTCCCTTAGAAATCACTGGTCGTGGAAACGCAAAACGACATTTCGTGTAGTACTTTTCCTTGATTTTGAATTTTCAACGACAGTACTTTCCACAACGATGAGATTGAAAACGTAAAACTTGTTGCCTTAAACTGTTTTCTTCAGTAGTTTTCGGAACAGCACATGTTGAATACTCTTCAATGAAACTCACCACTGTTTCATCCGAATCTGATCCAAATTTGGGTGCATCTTTAATCCATAACAACATATGTATATGAGGAGCACCTCTCTCTGGATATTCCTTCCTCCAAAAGAAATCCAAAACCTCTCCAAGGGGAGGATTTTTTTTGTTGGTAATAAAAGACATCATAGCTTCAAATCTATGATTAAAATATCTGCAAACATTCACTGGATCCAAAGAACACAGTTCTCCAGGTGTTTTCAATTCTATATTTTGTATGTTTCCATTTGCCTCTCGTAGAAATTGAAGTAAGTCCTCCCATGCATACTCAGCACAGCTAAGAGTGAGGAACCATGTAGGAGTTCCTAAGTTTCTTAGCATACATTTAAATTCCCCATGACGACGGAACCAATACTCGTTTGTTCCACGCTGACATGCCATGAGATTGATTAGCTGAGATTCCAAAATACTGTCTTGCAGATTGACTTTCTCCATAAAGTCCCTTGCCGAAACATTTTGCAGATGAGCTCCACTTTTCAATATATGATTAACTGCATAAGAAAGCCCAGACAAATCACTTTCATACAGTAGATGAAACAAATACGGAATGCATTGACGAAACCTTGGATCTTCAGCATATAATCTTAAAGTCCGGTATTCAGCTGCAGGAATTTGAACTGGACGATCATCATATCGTCCACCTGTTGGAAATAACTGTGGAAAACAACGAGCTTCCAAACTTTCTTCCCATACACTAATAGGACTTCCTTTTGCTGCTTTCATTTGAAACAAGTCAATTGCATTCCCTATTACTTCTTTGGAATGCAAAGGATGAACAGTATAATGTTCATATATTTCTTCACTTCTAGACACATCAACTTTTTCAATTTGGCCAACTGAACAATCACTGTCTTCTTCTGTAGCTGTTTCCTCTGCTCCAACACTTACATCTTTATAGTACTCATTGTTTTTGACCAAATACAATGTTGCCTTTTTGACTTTCCTAACATCCACTAAATCTTGCCAGATTTTCTTACTCATTGTCGGAACCCCCTTAACTAGAATAACCAGAGGATCCTCTTCTACTCTTTCTACACCAATTGTATAAATATTTTTCTTGACATCTAGAGGCAAATAAACAACTCTTCCCTTTAATCCTCTTTGTAAATCTGTAGGAGGTAATTTCCCTATCTTAGGCTCCATGCGAACAATAGCTTGAAAAGGATGGACACATTGAATCAAAATTGATTCATAAGTATTTAAATCCATCAATTCAGAAGGAATATCTATCAACTGAAGATTATTATGAGCAGCTCTAGCAGGCATTCTATTTTCATTTAATTTTTTCAAACAATAAGTACAAATACGCTGATCAAAACTCAAATCAAAAGAATTCTCCACCAACAAATAACTTACAAAATCCTTCCATTCACTAATTTTTTCCAATTCACATTTTGCATATAAATCAACTAACCTAGTCTGAATCTTATAATGAGTCCGTCGACAACACACACAAGTTAAATTAGGCCTTTCACTTGATTTCACCTTAAACTTGGTAATTTCCCCGTCAAACTTTTCTATACTTTAAATCTGTACATTGTCTTCCACATTACCCTCCATTATAATATATCCATTTATATACTGTCCTCTTTGTTCCCAAAATACCAAAACTCAATTTCTTCACAAACAGTCTTCACATCTACTTCAGATCCATGCAAAAGAGCACTGTTTAATTGTTTAAGCTTAAGTGCTGGACTTTTTGCATAATACAACCTTCACACTAATTTCCTCACCTTATTATGATGCACTGCTAACATCCTAAAATGATGAAAAACACTCTGACATACTTTTCTAGAAAGACAAGCCAGTGAATGCCCATGCAAACCTGTGTTTTCTCTCACCCTGCAAGGATCTAACTCTTGCAAGATCTTCATTTTTTGTTTTAGACTTTTCTTACTATATGTACGTAAGAAATTTCGAAGCAAATCGATTGAATCCTGTCACACACTACAAATACTACTGCACTTCCATGTGTACACTGGACCCTTCGTATGTCTCCCTAAAACTTCATCAGCTAACACCTCTTCTGTATCTCTAGACACAAGTTTCTCTTTTTCCATCACACAACCATCTTTCACCTCATATGCTCGACCACTGGTGTCAACTGCATGCACCAA
This sequence comes from Lissotriton vulgaris, assembly GCF_964263255.1. Lineage (NCBI taxonomy): Eukaryota > Metazoa > Chordata > Amphibia > Caudata > Salamandridae > Lissotriton > Lissotriton vulgaris. Next base: position 1,012,650,400 of record NC_141696.1, on the reverse strand, counting down.
ATCATTTTCCTGAAAGTAACTCTCCTCATTAAAAACTGGCTCAGAACTTGAACTATGCATCCATTCTCCAGAAAATACTTCACAAAAATTAGTCCGATTAATTATTCTTTTCCATCTACTGTTCGATTTGAAAACATCAATTGCCTTATTAAGTATCCTAATTCTATTGATTACTAAAATAAATATTTTTTCCTAACTTCAAAAGCCTGATCAACAATCTTCTCTACACTTTTCTTTTTCTTGTAAAAAGCAGCTCTCTGTTTACCTTTCTTTTAATTTTTTAGCAAATTTAAAACTACCCTATTGCAAAAAAGTTGTCTACGAATGTCTCTAAATTGATTTAACCTTCTATTGCTATCCATATTCTTCTCTCCTGCTCCAATAGAGACATTTTTTGAGGGCCTCTCCTTCCTTTTCAAATTTGCTCTTTCCTTCTGGATCTTCACATTACCGTTTACATTTGTTTTTGTTTTACATATGTTGCGAAAAAAATACTTAGTTGTCTTACCAGGACCTTTTTGGGTGTTTTTTGAAGTACTTGTTGTAGAGGATTCCTTTACTTCCGTTGCTAATTTTGTAATTTTCCGTATGGTATTTTTTCTTCTCCTTTGCTTGACGGCATTTTTGCTTACTTTGTAAATGTTGATTTCAATCTGTTGTAAAGAAAAAAATAACACATTATAGACCACTATTAGCAAACAACAAAGAAATCACAATAAGCAAACGATATAAACACTAATTTGCAACATATCTAAGTTTATACCACAGCAACTATATAACTAGGAGTAAGACACAAACCAACAGCAAAGAAACTCAGGGCCTTATTTATGGAGGCCATGCGCCACCGGTGCGTCACTTTTGTCCCATGTTAAAAGTGACGCACTGGCGCCACAAGGCAATCATAAATAACACCCAAATGTAAATACCATTGATTTGCCCCCAAAATCGTTTTTTGAATAACATTTTAGAAACACAGCGCAGGACCTATGTACAAGCATTCAATTTCACTACTGAAACCTCACTATTTCACAAAATACAAATCCCCTATCTTGTAAATATACATAGCAAGCATTATCAAAAAGCAAGACACAAACCAACAGCAAAGAAACTCAGGGCCTTATTTATGGAGGCCTTGTGCCACCGGTACGTCACTTTTGTCCCATGTTAAAAGTGACGCACCGGCGCCACAAGGCAATCATAAATAACACCCAAATGTAAATACCATTGATTTGCCCCCAAAATCGTTTTTTGAATAACATTTTAGAAACACAGCGCAGGACCTATGTACTACTGAAACTTCACTGTTTCACAAAATACAAATCCCCTATCTTGCAAATATACATAGCAAGCATTATCAAAAAGCAAGACACAAACCAACAGCAAAGAAACTCAGGCCCTTTTTTATGGAGGCCTTGCGCCACCGGTGCGTCACTTTTGTCCCATGTTAAAAGTGACGCACTGGTGCCACAAGGCAATCATAAATAACACCCAAATGTAAATACCATTGATTTGCCCCCAAAATCGTTTTTTGAATAACATTTTAGAAACACAGCGCAGGACCTATGTACAAGCATTCAATTTCACTACTGAAACCTCACTGTTTCACAAAATACAAATCCTCTATCTTGCAAATGTTCATAGCAAGCATTATCAAAAAGCAAGACAGAAATCAACAGCAGAGAAACTCAGGACCTTATTTATAAAGGCCTTCCACCACCCGTGCATCACTTTTTTCCCATGTTAAAAGTGACGCTCCAGCGCCACAACGCAATCATAAATAAGGCCCAAATGTAAATACCATTGATTTGCCAACAAAATCGTTTTTGGAATAACATTTAAAAAACACAGCGCAGGACTTATGTACAAGCATTCAATTTCACTACTGAAACCTCACTGTTTTACAAAATACAAATCCCCTATCTTACAAATGTTCATAGCAAGCATTATCAAAAAGCAAGACACAAACCAACAGCAAAGAAACTCAGGGACTTATTTATGGAGGCCTTGCGCCACCGGTGCGTCACTTTTGTCCCATGTTAAAAGTGACGCACTGGCGCCACAAGGCAATCATAAATAACGCCCAAATGTAAATACCATTGATTTGCCCCCAAATCGTTTTTTGAATAACATTTTAGAAACACAGCGCAGGACCTATGTACAAGCATTCAATTTCACTACTGAAACCTCACTGTTTCACAAAATACAAATCCTCTATATTGCAAATGTTCATAGCAAGCATTATCAAAAAGAAAGACAGAAATCAACAGCAAAGAAACTCAGGACCTTATTTATAAAGGCCTTCCACCACCAGTGCATCACTTTTTTCCCATGTTAAAAGTGACGCTCCAGCGCCACAACACAATCATAAATAAGGCCCAAATGTAAATACAATTGATTTGACACCAAAATCGTTTTTGGAATAACATTTAAAAAACACAGCGCAGGACCTAAGTACAAGCATTCAATTTCACTACCGAAACCTCACTGTTTCACAAAATACAAATCCCCTATCCTACAAATGTTCATAGCAAACATTATCAAAAAGCAAGACACAAGCCAACAGCAAAGAAACTCAGGGCCTTATTTATGGAGGCCTTGCGCCACTGGTGCATCACTTTTGTCCCATATTAAAAGTGACGCACTGTCGCCACAAGGCAATCATAAATAAGGCCCAAATGTAAATACCATTGATTTGCCCCCCAAAACGTTTTTTGAATAACATTTAAGAAACACAGCGCAGGACCTATGTACAAGCATTCAATTTCACTACTGAAACCTCACTGTTTCACAGAATACAAATCCCTATCTTGCAAATATACATAGCAAGCATTATCAAAAAGCAAGACACAAACCAATAGCAAAGAAACTCAGGGCCTTATTTATGGAGGCCTTGAGCCACCGGTGCGTCACTTTTGTCCCATGTTAAAAGTGACGCACTGGTGCCACAAGGCAATCATAAATAACACCCAAATGTAAATACCATTGATTTGCCCCCCAAATCGTTTTTTGAATACCATTTTAGAAACACAGCGCAGGACCTATGTACAAGCATTCAATTTCACTTCTGAAACCTCACTGTTTCACAAAATACAAATCCCCTATCTTGCAAATATACATAGCAAGCATTATCAAAAAGCAAGACACAAACCAACAGCAAAGAAACTCAGGGCCTTATTTATGGAGGGCTTGCGCCACCGGTACGTCACTTTTTTCCCATGATAAAAGTGATGTACCGGCGCCACAAGGCAATCATAAATAACACCCAAATGTAAATACCATTGATTTGCCCCCAAAATCGTTTTTAGAATAACATTTTACAAACACAGCGCAGGTCCTATGTACAAGCATTTCATTTCACTACTGAAACCTCACTGTTTCACAAAAGACAATTCCTCTATCTTGCATAATTTAATATCAAGCATTTCCAAAAAACATGCCACAAACCAACATGAAAAAATCTCAATCTGCTTCCTAATTTGAGGTAACGCAGGTGACATAATTCGAAAACATTCAAATATATTTCTTTACAGAGGCAGACACTATTAATTGCTTCTCAAAAAAATAAAAGCCATTCTTATACCCCAAAATCGTTTTTTAAATAACTTTTTACAAACACAGCACAAGTCCTATGTACAAGCATTCAATTTTACTACTGAAACTTCACTATCTGCTTCCAAATCTTCTCCATAGAGCAAATAAGTCTCTATCTAAATTAAATGAATCATTACTTACCTTTACAAATGCTTTGGGAGATTAAGGACCGTGTCAGACACACACACCAATTTTTCTTTAGCAGAGCAAAAGGTGTGCACTCAATACACTGAAACCAAGACTGGCAGAGAAAACCTCCAATTCTACACACATATGCCTCATTTCAACCAATCAAAACTCTTCCCTCACTTTTTTCAAACAAACACCCTACCCCCTCTCAGACCTTTCTATCTGTTACCATAGCAACTCCCTCCTAACTCAACTCTTAGGTTCAAAAGTTTATTCTACAATGTTGCAAATTAAGTCAGCAAGGATGTTTGACCTCTCAATACACTAGCTTATCCAGGGCATTATTGCTTTTAGTAACTTTTTCTTAACCATTCAAATTGCTTCTTTCACACAACACAACCATGCACCCTAACTTTCAGTTTTCAACTATCTAAATCCACCAATCATTGCTTGTGATTCAAGAGCAGAGAAACTCCACAATTATTTTTTTGTAAACTCCTACTGTTCCAACTGCCATTTCATTCCCACACTTCATCTGACTGCACCAGAACCTTCTCTATCCATGTATTCTGTTTGGATTATTGGACATAGCTACATCCACTGGGCTCAAATGTATGCAGCTTAGAAATTTTCACAACCTTGATTTACCAAATGTGGAAATCAAGCGGATTGGCCAGAGAGGATTGAGCGGTCACCAATTGATACCATTGGCGAAAACCTTATTGCATCTGCCAAACCCTGACCTCTTAATAGTGCACTGTGGAGGAAATGACTTGGGCACTTTAACTGGGGTAGGTCTGGAAATGCTTTTAAAGGACACCTTTGATCATTTGATGACACTTTTTCCACAAACTTCCTTGGTATATTCCAATATATGCCAAAGACAGATATGGAACTGGTCCAACCAATTTTGTCCACAATTTGAGAAAGCACGGAAACATGTGAATAAATCTGTTTCTGCTTACATGAGAGACTGTGGAATGGGTTCCATATACAATAATAACTTGCATTACAACATGCAAGACATCTACAGAGGAGATGGTGTGCACTTCTCAGATGAGGGGAATAGAATATTCCTCCTGAATTTAAGACTGTGCATTGGAACCTACTTGTAGGTACTTAAATCAGCCACAGAACCCAAAAGCTCTTTTCAGGGCTACCGTACCTCTGATCACTCATAATGATTTTCTTTTTCTAACTTTTTTCACCAAAGTACGCTCCCCGGTACGCTTCCAGATTCTTGTACCGGGCGCTCCCCCCGCGATTTTTGTATTGCCTATATGAGCCTCCTAAGCCCCCCTCAGAAAACCTAGGGGGTCAGGGGCTGTCTACCGTGCCCCCTTCTACCCATTCCCAACATTGTTTGTCCTCCATCTTGTGTCTCGATTGTACCGAAACACAAAATGGAGGACTCCAGTAACGCCGACGGTGCGCGTACCGGGGTGCGCACCGGTAAGCGCTCCCTAAAAAAAGGTGGGAAAGTAATTTACAGAAAAACCACTGGAGACACTTTCATCAAATATAGAATAGGCCCTACATAGCAGTCCCTATCATTTACCCAAATTTGGTGGAATTCCATTGAGACATTTAGGCTGTAGGCCTGTCTAAATATCCTGAGGTAAATTACATGACAAAAACACATATGAAGTGTTAGAATTTACAAACAATTAAAAAGGTTCTTTCATTATCTACGATTATTTCCTGACATTTGATTGGTTATGTACATGAATATATATAAAAAAGAGAGGGAAACATAGCCATTTTGACTACTACTTCCTGAAGTACATTTGAAAAGGAATTACACTGAGAACTTCAACTGCTTTCTCAAAGATAAGTTGTTTTTTGGAAAGTGAAGTATGTTGTGCACTTTAAGTGAATTTGAGAAAAAATATTCTGATAGTTATGTACTATCCCTCTGTAAAAGTTATAGATTGAGATAGGTTTCTCTGTCATAGTTATAGATTGAGTTAGGCTTCTCTTGTATAGTTATAAATTTACTTAGGCTTTATCACATACACTTTTTTATATTTCTAATTCCAGCCTGATACCATACACTGCCCAAAGATAACTTCACTGTTTAAAAATCCAAACTACCTGTCTGAACTTAAACCCAACAGTGCCCTATCTCTACTGATATATTTATTTTTTATGCAATTTACAGCAACAAAATGGAAGGAGAACAGAATATTTCTTTTGAAATTGTTTTGGAAAACAACCCTGAAGAAACAATTGCTGAAAATGATAACTTTGATTTTATGGATGAGTCTCTAGACCATGAATTAGTTCAGTGTGTGGAATCAATGGAATCACAGAATGAAAATGAGGACATTCCAGACAATATATTGTTAGAAGTTTTATTAAATTATGAAAAAGAATCAGAAGAATAAATGTATATTTAATAATCAAAAATTGTTCGAGACATTATTTATTTTTATATGTAATTCATCAAGTAGTTCCAAAATGTTTATAATATAAAGTGAGACTTATAGTATACTGTGCAACTTTTTTGTGTTACATAGTAAGTTTGCTCATAGTTACTTCCTTTCTCCCACTATATTATCTCCAATGTGTATTTAACATCTCTTTATCATCTCCTGCCTCCATGTTGTTTCTGCTTTCCTGACAGACTATGGTATGAATTCCATATACCACAATAACTTCTGTAACAACATGCAAGGTATCTACAAAGGAGACGGTGTATATTAAATTTTAGACTCTGCATTGGTACCTACATGTTGGTACTTAATAAAAAAAAAACAACAAAAAGAACAATTAATAAACATACAATTTTTGAAAAGTCTGTCATTCTTTTTTCCCATGGTACGCTCCCCAGTTCGCTCCCTGGTGCACGTACCGGGCGCTCTCCCCGCGCAAAACAAAAAAAAGAAAAAAAAATGTTTTGCCCCGCGGGGCCCTTTTATATCCCCCACATCAAACCTAGGGGGTCAGGGGGGTCTATCCCTGCCCCCTTATGGTCATTTCCCCCTTTGTTTTGGCCACCTCTTGTGTCTCGATCCTACCGAGACACAAGATGACGGCCGCTCGGGACTGTTTCGAATGTTTACAGACACCCGAGAGCCAATCAGATTTCCGTGCGCAAGTCGTGTGGCGCGCCCGGTGCGCGTACCGGGGCACGTACCGGGGCGCTGCCATAGATATATATATTTTTTTGAACCTAAATTACTCAAAATCCACTGGAGCACATATCTTGAGACATAGCAAAGGCACATCGGGCTACCAGTCCCTACAATTTTTCCAAGTTTGGTGGAAATCCATTCAGGCGTCCGGGCTAAAAGTGAGTTTGACCGCCCTATGGAAATTAACATGGGTAAAACACGTTTGGGACCCCCTTTTATCTCGGACCCCACTTGACGAATCCCCCCCCAAACTTTCAGGGAAGGACCGGAGCTCGACGAGGCAAATTTGAGGAAATTTTCAGGCAGATCCGTCAACCGGCGCCAAAGTTATTCCAAATAGAATTTTGAGATTTTGCATTGAAAAAAATCCTAACTATAACTACCTACTGGCGACCGCCAGTAGGTAATATATATATATATATATATATATATATATATATATGTATATATATATGCCAAGGTTTATTGAAGAATGAGTGGGTGTATAAGTGTCTGCATGGATCATTTAGTAGGTGGGCGACTGACTGTATCAGTGAGTGATTAAACGTGTCTTACTAAATGCATGGGTTAGTGACTAAACTGTGTAAATGTCCGTATCAGTCTGTCAGTTGATGTGTAAGCGGCTGCAAATGTTGGTGAGTAGCTACATGAGTGTCTATGTGGATTATTTGTTGTGTGTCGATTTAGATACCGTATATAAGTTTCCCGATTTATGTCCTTATATAGGCACAACTCACATTGCCCTTATTTGGACATAGAAAGCTAACCCTTATTTAGGCATTACCCATGCTAACCAAATACAGGCATGGTCATTTACATCTGTCCATCCACGTCACAATGAGTTCTTGGAAAACCAGACTCTTAAGCCTTTAGGACTTCCCTTGCTTGGATTATTGATTTTTCCAAGAACCCATTTATTATGGATGAACATCTATTCCTTAGGGGTTCATTCATGACGTTCCTCTGCCCGACTTTTACGTCAATACTGGCATTCCTAAACACCTTCAAGGTATAAATATACCTTCACTTGTCATGGCAAGTGATGGCTGCATACTTGCACGGCTCGGCTACACAGCTGGCCACGGCAAGTTTGGAAGGAATTCAAGTATCTGCCTGACGCACTGACCAGACGCTGTCATCCTCCGTGCAGAGAATCCAGATCCAGGGTTTCAGACTCCCCTTGCAGGGTGTTAGAGATCGAGACCCCAAAAGAGATTCCAAACTCTCTCATTTTAAGGTATGGAGCGGACTAGAACCTAGAGGGACTCTTGGCAACTCTTAGCAAAACTATAGCTTGCTACACTTTAGAAAGCAGCACCTACTTCTTACCTCATACTAAACTTAGGTTAGGTACACTGGGGTAGAACTATTTAGAAGCACTAGATGAGTATTTACATTTTAGCCTGTGTTATTTGTGTATGTATTTTTATGAATATATGTCATAGCTACAAACCATGCTATTGCAGTATTATTTTATCTTACTGCTAATGCTGTAAGTATTATACTTCACATTCTGTCTTACTATTTTAGCAGCTCATATATCTTGCAAGAGAAATAAGAGCGTTCAATAACCCTTTTTTATTGAAATGCCTGTCTATCTATTCCTCTGTAACTCTGCAGAAACAAAGCATGCATGATTGACTAAGTGAAACTGTTATCTATTGTTTCCACGATTCTGAGAAGAACTGTTCCGATTCTAAAGGGAAACAAAGTTGTCATGTTTATGCGGTTGTCAGAGACTAATCCCTACTTGTTCATTCAAGTTTCTAGTGACCTTTGAGCTGGCTGGCACACACAAGTAATTAAGTTTAATGTACTCGATAGAGACATACTGACCTCAGTCCTATGTCAAAACTATACAGTATATTATTCCAATGTGCAGAGCCTATAAGGGGTATAGGAACTACACTATATATTGATTGGTTGTCTGAGTATCTGTTTGGGTGCCTGAGTATCTGTGTGGGTGGGGTGTGGGACTCTGTGCATAGATGTGTGAGTGGGTGATTCACTGTGAAGGGCTTTTTGGGTGGGCGAGTGTGTGTATGGGTGTGTTGGTGATAAAATGGATATCGCATGGGTACATGTGTGAGTAACTCCATATGTGAAAGACAGTATATGTGAGTTTTGGAGTATATAAATTACTATATGTGAGAGTGAGTGATTGTGAGATTGGCTGTATGGGTGAGTGTGTGCTTGTGTCAGTGATTGTATAAAAGAGTAAGTATTTGTTATTATCTGTATGAATAAGTGAGATGGTGTGTGTATAACTATATAGGTGAGTAAATGGGAGTGTGATTGATTCTTTGCCTAACTTACTAGGTGTATGAGTAACTCCGGATGAGTGGCAGTGTGTGAATATCTGTATAGGTGTTTGAGTGCATATGACAGTGTTGTATTGATGATTGACTGCATGTATGAGTGACTGTATGGGTCACGCTCTGTCAACTCCTCCAATTATCCAGCCAGTACCATGTCCTTATCTAATCACTGTGCCAAAACCCAAACACTTATAAATTCACCATGCTGTCAACTTGCAGCACTCTAATGGGCCTATTAGGATGTTGGGCGGATCGCCACCACCATGCGGGCAGTAGCGATCCGCCCGACATCCTTTGCCGCCCGCCACCCATTTCCCCCACCATATTAGTATGGCAAGGGGACCGCGGCGGACGGAAAGACTGTCCGCTGCTTTTCCCACCGGGTCGCCATGCAACCGGGCGGAAAATGTTTAATATGGTGGAGGTGTCTATTAGACACCACCAGCCATATTATGATGGTGTTGGAGTTGGCACTTCTGGCAGGTTCACCCCTGAACCTTTTGCCTGGTGTTATTAAATAATTATAGTGATGTCTTGGTTTCTGCGCACTTTCACTGTGTCCCAGTGGAAAGTGCGTGCGCACCCTGAGTGCGTGGAGTAAGGTTGGCCTGCCCTCCCATAGAAATGCATGGGGAATGTATGTGTCCCTGTTAGTTCCTGATGCGTGGGGTGTGCAGGCTCGAGTTTGGTATGTGAGAACTCATGAGATTGAATGCTGCGCAATGATGTATGCGGCGTGTATGTGTCTAGTGTAGAAGTGCCACTTCTAGACATTGATGTGTGTGTGCAGTAAGGGTGCTGGCGTGTGATTGGCTGGAGCTGGCTGGTGAGCCTGGCTCCAGGAGTCTGGATGGGTCTGCCCAGTGGTGAGTGTGAGATTAGCATGATGATAGCTGGGGAGGAGTGCACCTGGGTCCTGAATAGGGCTGGGCTTTCCCCACACAATGCTGTCTCCGCCCCCTGTGGTGTGTCTAATGTCCCTAACCCTGCCAGTGAATAGAATGAGGGGCTGAGCAAGTCAAGGGTGCTCCCAGACCAGCTGCGATTGGTTATTGCCCTACCCTGCACCTTTAGACAAAGGATTTCTCTGTATAAAAGGAGGCTGTGACCTCTTGTCAAATGTTCTTGTTTCTAACTCGAATCTACCAGGGGCATGCTGCTGCTGGGGCCCGGCGGAAGGCTTGCCTCCCTGGGCCCTGCCCTGCCCCTGGACTGCTGATGTCCTGGTCTCCTGAAGGACTCTTGTTGCTGGACTGTTGGCTCCACTAGCACCTGGGGGCCCTGGATTTTGTCTGTAAGCAACTGGAAGCGCTTGTTCTTTGTCCTAGCGCTGGGGAGCGGTTTATCTTTCCCCTGTAGCGCTTGAGAGCACTGTTTTATTGGCCTTCTAGCGCTTAGGAGCGCTTTATTTTCCACTAGCGCTGAGGGAGCGCTTTATGTCCACAGCCGGTGCCCACCCTGCATTGCCTCGCTTTATATTTAATTGCCGACGGAGCCTACCCCTCATCTGTGCCCCCTTCGTATCACCGCCGCAAGCCCTAGTTTCCCCGGCCCCCGAGAAGCCTTCCCACAGTGTCATGAGCCGCGCCGCACTGGGATTGAACCCAGCGCCAGCGCCGCACTCCGATTGGCTGGGGACAGGCGAAGAGGCAGGAAGTAGCCTGCAGTGTCCAGCCCGAGGCTCCCGAGCGAAGGGAGAGCCCCGGGAAGAGAGACGAGTCTGGCTGCCGCAGCGGAGAGTCCCGAGGAGCGGGAGCTCTCCTTCTACGGCCGCCGCCAGACCCGGTGAGTTTATGGGCGGGGGAGAGCTCGGGGCCTATCCCGGGGGCCTAAGGGGCCCGGTGTTGTTTAATCCGGAGGGGGGCATCGGGGCACATTGCCGGTGCCCGCCCCCCCCAGAGTGCGCACTCAGTGTGCAAGTGCCTCACCGGAGCGCCTCGGTGCTGGGCCTATGAGGCTCCAAGGCTCCGGGCACCTTTTTGTTATTTAAAGTCCCCACGAGGGGCTCCACGAGGGCAGTCCTTGATATTGAGTCCCCGGAGGAGGGACTCCAACGAAGGCCCCACATGGTTCTCGAGCCTTGAGAGGCTCCAACGTTGGCAGCATTTCTTGAGAGCCCACGAGGCTCCCGGGGGCATAGTTCTTTTGGCCAGAGCCTTCAAGGCTCCCACATTGGCCCCATCCTTGTTGAATACAGCTGCCCAGCACTTAGTGGGCAGCTGCTACGTTTAGGCCCCCCTGACATTGCGACACAGGGCGTCCTAGCCCCAGAGAGGCCAGTTGACCTGGGTATAGTTATGAGTTCATGCTAACGTGATTTCTGCGAAGTGTTCTTTGCTGCACCTCTGAATGTGTTGTAGATGCATCATGTGCCTTGTTCCTTACACCTCTGAATGTGTTGTTTATGTATCATGTGTTCTCCTGTGCTGCACCTCTGAATGTGTTGTAGATGCATCATGTGCCTTGTTCCTTACACCTCTGAATGTGTGTTTATGAATCATGTGTTTTTCCTACACCTCTCAATGTTCTATGCATCATGTGTGAAGCTTCTGATTGTTAAATGTTCTAAGTGCTAGTTCTACTAAGTGCATATTACTGACAGTGGTGCCTGTGGCCCTGTCCTGTACATAATCCCCTGTAAATTCTGCCCGTGCCTGTTGGCACATTGTAGAGTGTGTGTTTCTATCTAATGTGTTTTGTAATACAAAGGCTATTTTTACATATACCTTATGAGGAGTTCTTTTTGTGGGGGCCTTGGATGTTGTTGCTGGTGGGTGCATGCGCAAATGCTTTACACATCGCCTCCGAGATAAGCCTGACTGCTCGTGCCAAGCTACAAAGAGGGTGAGCAGGGGTTGTCTTGGCGGGTGACTTCCTTACCCTACCTTAGGAATGGTGGTTACTGCCTGGCTTTGGCGCAAGCCTTAGCCAACCAGAAATCCCATTTCTAACAGATGGGCTTTGAGGAATGCCTTTCTGTGGCAGCAATGCCGCCATCGAAAGGCATGCATAGACTTCCTGCGGGGGCCCGTTGTGGGCCCCCTGTGACTCTGGGGGGGGGTGGGGGATGCACATGGGGGGTACCTATGGTATCCCCCGCATTTCAAAGTGCAGACATGGCAGGCACCGAGCTGTGCCTGTCTTGTTGTGCTTTGAAATGCACAACGTGCATTTTTACCATTGCGGCGGGAGGCGCTTTCAGCACCGCCCGCTGCAATGGTAAAAATAAAGGATGCGCCCACCAGTGTGGCGGGTGCATCCTAATGGCCAAGGCAGGACTGCCGCTCTGATGGCGGGCGGTCCCGTTTTGCACAGGGATGGCAGGCGGGCAAAGTCTTTCCGCCATCCTAATGGACCCCTAAGTATCCAGTCACTATCCATGTACTTGTACAATGTCTCAGGTATTGACACATGCAGTGCTACAATCAAATGAGAACTATCTATGCAGTCCCTTGACCACCTCCACACTACTGATTCACTTCCCCAGTTACCAGGTAGTAACTATGCAGTCCAGCAATCACACCGTCACTCTCGGTGCACTCCTCTAATCATCCAGCTATTTAGGTAAAATAGTAATGATTCAAAAATAAAATGGAACATAATGTAGCTTATCTGATGAAGGAATTAGGGGGCATAACAGCTGCATTCTGTGGTAGGAATAAATGAATATTTTATTCTATCATAACTTAAAATCGTTGCAATTACACATCAGTATAAACAAAAATTACATTTAAAATACAGGCCTTAGTCTTTTTGAAAACAACAACTGTGCGCTAAAAAATATAACTTTAAACTGTGGTTACAAATTTGCTGTGAAACTTTTGTAAGCAATGAGTGAGTGAAAAGAGTTGACATGTTGTGTCACAATGTGTTCTAAGGGAGAAGCCTTAGGGACCCATTAGGATGTCGGGCTGACTGCCCCTGCCAGGCTGGCGGGAGCAATCTGCCCGACATCCGCAACTGAATTCCCCCCGCCATATTAGTATGGCGGGGGGTACCACGGCGGACGGAAAGACCGTCCGCCACTTTTCCGCTCCGGTCGCCTTGCAGCCGGGGCGGAAAAGGATTAATATAGTGGCGATGTCTAATAGACACCGCCAGCCATATTAGTCTGAGCAAAAGAGATGCCTTTCCGTTGCGGCGATGCTGCCAAGGAAAGGCATGCGGTCTTCACTCTGTGGGCCCCCTGCGGGCCCTCAGAGTGAAGTAGGGGTAGGGGGTGCACACAGGGTACCTGTGTTACCCCCCAGCATTTGCATACACAAAGCAGCAGGCACCGCGCGTTGCCTGCCGCTTTGTGTATGCAAATGCATGCATACATTTTTAACATTGTGGCGGGCGGTGCAGTGAGCACCGCCCGCCACAATATTAAAAATAAAGGATGCGCCCGCCACTGTGACGGGCGCATCCTAATACATACATCGGGACCCCCGCCCTTAAGGTGGGAGTTCCTTTTGCCAATGGGATGTCCGCCCGCCATCCTAATGGGGGCCTTAGTGTTCATACACCGCTATGCCATCAATGTTCCTGACTTTAGTTAGTCTACAGCCAGCTGTTGTTAGGTATGTTCTGCAACCTCCATTCCTCTTAGTGACTTAGCTTTACAGTTCATGTCCTGCGAATAATGATCTGAGTTTGATTTGTTTTTTCAGTGCAGGTTGCATCTGGTTTTGTTTAGTTTAGTTCCCTTTGAGCAATGCTCATGAATTCGCCAAACGTATCCTGCTTCGAAGGCATCTTCTGACCCGTCCCTTATAAACATTTACTTTTAGCAATTTGCGGCGGTTTTGGAGTAGGACTTGGCAATAGCATAGTAGGTGTTCGAAACATTCAACCTGCATCTGACAATCTTCAGCAGGGATTTCCATCCAAGGTTCAACTCCTTAAGTGGCAAAATCACTATGCATGCCCATTGAATCTGTTTTAAGCATTTGTTTCCTATGGCGCTGTTCATACATGGCTGATTGTCGTTTGTCTCATAAGACTTGAACAGCCCCACCAATGTACTGATATCCTTGAATCTGGTTGTGTCATCTGTCCTTGATAACTGGAGGATTTGATGGTTAAGCCCTTTCTTAATTGCTACATAATTTACTTCCTCTTGGGGCCAACTCACTGTTGATAGATCAAGCTCTGCCACAGCATCAAGACAATACTTCTGCAAGGGTTTGATACTCCTTCGAATATAATTTTCAGCACCTCCTTTAAGGATCCATTCTTGGCTTTTAGTGTCCTGAACCAGTATTTTACCATGGTGTTCCTGCTTTCGTATTTCTGCTGCACCACGTCAAACTCGAGACAGATCAGGCCTTTTTGTATATATTTAGGGAGTCCACAGAGCCTTTTGTGGCAATGGCATTGAGCTTTTTCCATCTTCCCTGGGGATGCTTGTGATGAGTACCCAGCTACTGCGAGCAGTTTATATTTTTTCACTTTCCTCATCGGTATCATGGTTGGGCTGTGTAGCTTGCCTTATAATTTGCACATTGCGTAGATAGTTGCATGCATTTTGTCTTTTGACCGATGCATGGTTGCCTTACCTTTGTTGTCTAGCCACACTCATAGATAATGGTATGCTCGTTCTGTCTCTATATCCTTACTTCCCAACCTTTATTTTAAGAGAACCTTCTTTAGGTGATGTGCAAAGACCATGACTTTAGTTTTACTAGGGTTTTAAAGATGTTCAGTGCATTCAAGCCTCTTTTCAACCCAGCTCTGGTCTGTGCCAGAAAAGATAGTGTCATTATGTTCTCTATAGTTGAGCAGCCTTTTCCGAATCCAGTTTGGTAGAAAGATAAGATTCCATTGTCCTCAATCCAGGCAGTTAGCTCCTGTAACAAGATGCTGGCATAGCTTTGCCTTTGATGTTTGTCAAGGTGATGAGCTGGAGTTTTTTTGGGTCTGTTTTTTCACCCTTCTTATAAATTAGTTGCAGTATAGAGCCTCACCAAGAGCCTGTTGCCAAGGCTTTAATGTCCTGTTTTAACAGACTGCCCAGTAAGCCATTGGGGCCTGAAGCCCCATCTCTTTTTATTTTTTTTCTCACCTTTGGGTTCTCTTTGGGTTTCTGTGCTGTACCACCCTCATATGCCTGACCCTTTTCCTCAGCCGCCATGCCTTCTGGCCATGGGAGCCTCCTACTACTTTGACAACCAAATTTCATAGTATAGATATCTGCTGTTTGTGCCAGCCAGGCTTCTGCCATCACTGAGCTTCGCCTGTCTGTTTTTTCATTTTCCATCTTAGCTATGTATTTCCCAGAATTGTTTGTTTGTTGTTTTTCACCAGATCAAATACTTTAATCCATTCCCTCTCAATCATCAAACATCTTTGTTTCCATATTAACTGTTTATGATTCTGATGAGCTTTTTTGTAAGCGTTCTCTTCCACGAGGTCCCAGTATTTTGATATTCCTGTTTAGCATGTCTGGGAATGTTAGTACTGACCTTCAGAATTCTGTTGTATTTCCAGTTTGGAGCTGAGTTCCCTGTGGTCTTGTGTGCTGTCTTTCCGGCCTGCTTAATAAGACCACACGCAACTCACTTATCCAGGTGGCCCAGTTATGGATTGATAAAGTGGGTGGCACGCGTTTCCCGTGCAACTTAGCCCCTGATTCCAAGTTTCCCATCTTACTACGGTAAAATGGTTACATCTGATCCTCTTTAGTAATTTATACTCCACGCCTTGTTGGTGACTTATGGTCTTCATTTCTTCTCGATGTTCACAATGGAGATTGAATTCTGTGAGGAGCATTGCATGATCACTTGCTGCATGTTGGTGTATCCAGAAGCCTAACATCCTATGACTCATGCTTTTCCTGATGAAGGTGTATTCAATTATGTTTGATTGTTGAAGGTAAGAAAGTTTGATTCCTTGGGACTCTGCTGCTCAGTCCAGGCCTGAGCGGAGATTAGAATACAAAATGCTTAGGAAGTTGTTCAATTCTCTTTCGTTCTCGGGCTCAAATGGTGAAGATTGACATCCCCAGTGATGATCAAGTTTATAGGGGCATGCTCACAAAATTCTTCCTCTAAGTTGTCAATAATCTATCTGTTGAGTAGTTTCCTAATTCAAGAGGCCATTGCTAGTAAGTTATATGTTAATAATTGTAAGTTCCTTTTTGGATTTGCCATTAAAAAGCCAGTTTATCAGGATACACTGCAGCATATTCGCGGTTTCCCAATCTCTTTAATGGAGTTTTCTTTTCCATTTTTTAATATACTGCGAGGCCACCTGAGGGCCTGCCGCTAGACTGTAATTTTCTATCTGGTATGTGTAGGCTTGCAAAGGTGTACTTCCGTGGTTTCCCATGATTCCTTGCAACATAGAATTTCATTGTCCTGCATCTTTTTCCATTGCCGATTTGCTGTTTAGTGTACGTACCAGCCACGTTCCATGTTATGAGGTTAAGGCTCTGTTTTTGTCCTCTCTTTGGGGGTTCTTCATTGTTTCATATTGTAATGGCTGCTTTTGCCCTTGTTAAAAATGGGGGTCTCTAGTTGGAAGAGGTAGGTGCCTTTGTCCAAATAGGGACCTCTGCTTCTAGTCAGGGTAAGGGGGGTACACTTACAAAATAACCCCCTTGGTAGCTTGATATGAGCAGACAGGCTTATCTCAGAGGCAGCGTGTAAAGCATTTTTGAACACATACAGTAAGACAGTGAAATCAACACAAATAGACACCACACCATTTAGAAAAATAGTAAATCTTTATCTAACCCAACAAGACAAAATACGATAAAAACCCAACATACAATACTCTTGAAAAATAGTACTTGTGCAAAATGACCTTTAAATCGCAGGAAAATCAATAAAAAACAGTTCTTTCGACTCAGTAGCTCCCCCTGGGGCTACCGCGATACTGAATACGATGAAGTCTAACAATTCCAGCCGCCCACATCGATACGGGCTAGATAAAGCATTGACAGATTTAGATACAGTACCTTTCTTGTTGCGACCAACATGTCAGTGTGAGTCAGTCGGGGCAAACGTCACGGTCGCATTGTGAAATGCAGCATTGCGGTGGACGATGTCCTTACGATTCGGTGCAGGCATGGGGTTGTTGAGTAAGTCAATGAGACCAGGGCTTGCGTTGAAGGGTGGGACGATGCTCGCTGTTGTGCTGGCAGGTCACCGTGCAGCGACAGAGCCGGTCAATGTTTGGGTCGGGCAGCAACTGACTCGCAGCGTGTAGCAAAGCGTTGCGGAGTGCGTTGCCCACAGGACACGGTGCAAGCAGCGGCTCATTGACAGAGTCGGTGAGACCAGGGTTGCGTTATGAAGCAAGGCGTTGCTCCCGGCAGTGCTTTCAGTACACAGAATCTTGTGACGGACTCGATGACACAGTCGGTTATCCTTTTTCTTCTGCGGAGATAATCAGAGACGGTTCCCACAGACACAGTGAGGTCTTTGGTGTTCCTGAGACCTCTAGAACCGGGGGCAATCTCAGTTTAGAACCATGGAGATTTTTCTACAAACAGTGTGAGGTTACGTGGTTTTCGACTTTGCTTCGTATCTAGCCGCCATTTTGTGTTTAACCGCCATTTTGTGTTGCCTCACTCAGGCAGCACGGCGGACGTGGTGAACGCGATGTTTTTGCCTTTTCAGCTGCTACATGTCTCTCCCGTTAAAGAGTAACTCCTGCCCATGTTTACGAAACCGATGTCAGGGTTTCCCGAGTTTGTAAATCTATGTCTAGACTGATTAATCCATGTCTTACTCCACTGTTTGGGTCCCACCCTTCTTCTTGACTTTATCTTGTTTAACTGACCTTCGCTATTCTCTTCGTGTGTTCTCTTGTTACATAAACTGTCTTTTGAAGCATTCAAACATGTTCTACCACCTGCAAATTGAATTACGGGCACTAGTGTTGATAAACTTGAGGGGAGGAGAGCACACAGGGTGTGTTTTAGACATTCGATAGCTTGTTTTCAACCTATTCCTATTTGTCAGTTTTGTATGCTTTGGGAGTTGGCATTGTAAACCTGTGCAGTATAATAGATTGTGCGCCACGGAATGAAGTGGCAGTCTCCTGAGAACCTACCATTGGTGGACTTACAGGACAACTGTGCTTAGCTGCAGCTAATAAATCTGCTTTTCTACGCCTAACAGAGTGTCAAGTGTCTCTGACTGTCAAAGCAGGTAAACCCGGAGATCTTAGGCGTGCCCTGCGCCGCCTGGCCCATAAAGTCAGGTTCTCCAATTGGCGGCCCAACGTGTGGGCGACTTCAGTGGTAGTAGTTTTGCCTGAGGGTCGTGAGGAGCTTCGCAAGAAAATTCCGGAGGATTTCACGAGCCACGTGAGCGACCCCTGTATGTCGAAGTGGACCGAAGGTCTTTTGAAGCGCGGCTACTCCTTTGCGATGGCTGCTGACGACTGCTGCCCTGGCTGTCGCCCTGATTTGGCCCCTGGTGATGATTAGTATCGCGAGACGTTAGACGGACATCTGTTGGCATGAGAAAACATTTAGTTAAGTATTCGTGGGTAGCGCCCACTTTTTGTTTTTGTTTTTTGTTATTCGATTAGTGCACTAACCGAAGCCAAGGGGTAAGTACGTTTGTGCTGTGACTATATTGTCGAAAATCCCTTGACGTTTGTAAGTAGTCTAGTTGGTTACGAAATGCCTGGATTTAGTAAGTTTAAGAAATGTTGTTGTTTTGGTTGGACTAGGGATTCCCGGCTAGAGGATTCTTGTCCGATTCCTCCGGTTGAAACTTCCACTTATGAGCTCTATTCAAAACATGGTTAAGGTCCTATTCTTTTTAATAAAACATGGATTCGATATACTAAAAAAGATGTTGTCTTACGGTGGACACAAAATGGCACCCTTGAGCCTGCTATACTAGATAATTTGGAAACTATTTTATTTAAGATAAATGCCCGGCCGGCAATGTTTGACTCTTTCCGCCTCTGGCGTAAAGAAGCCAAACAGAAAGAAATAAGCAAATGAAGAAAGATAAGAAAGAGCAGAATATGACGATTTTACAGGCTGCCCAACAGTTTAAAAATGATGAAGCTGATCAGATGGTTGAGGTTTCCGAAAGACAGCATCGTATGGCAATAGACAGATGTTATCCTGTGTTACCTACTGCCTCAAAGAGTAAGGGTTCTGACGAAGATCCTTTTGTGCCCCATCTCTTGACCTTACCTCCACCTTATGTGTTAGGTGCTAATGCACCTCCATTACAACCTGTTGCTAATCCAGCTGTTCTGGTTCCTGCACAGTTGCCTCTTCCTGTGATTCCACCTCCACCTCCTTTGCCACCGACATCTGTACCCCAAACTCCAGTGCCTTAGTCTCCTTTACCTTTACCTTCTTTTACTACTGGTTCTACTCCTGTTTTACAGAATACGTTGTCTCCTGTTCTAGTTTCAGATTCCCCTACAGCTCGAAAACGTTTAGTTGAAACTGTTTCTGGTCTTTTGTCACCTTTTCTTGAACCTCTTTTCTTTTCTCCTGCTTCATCCCGAATACAATCTCGTAGCCAGATTCCAGATTTGGAAGAAAGGACTAAGTTAGATTCTCTTGCTCGTAATTAGATCGCGAGTAGTCTACAGTATAGTGTACGTGATATTTTAGACACCTTTCTGCAATGGAACGCGCAGGGGTGGCTCTAGGCTCATGGCGGCCCTGGGCAGGGAACATAGGTAGGGGCCCCCGGAAGAGGGAGTCCAAGCGGGGCAGAGCGCGGCGGCCAGTGAGGAGGGGGGGGGTCAGGGTGTTTGGAAGTGGAACAGAGCTGGAGGCCCCCAATCTCTGCCAAGGGCTGCCACGCAAATATATATCTATCCTCAGAGGATTATTATATTAAGGATATATATTGGCATGGTGGTCCCTGGGGTTTGGTGGCCCTGTGCAGGTGCACAGCTTGCACATGCCTAAGGCCGCCCCTGGAACGCACCTACGCAGAGGTATGTCTTTAATACTATGTGCAACACTCTTATCAAAGGGTGGGAAGATATGGATTTGGATTCACCTCCTCAGGATTTATTCGAAATACAGGATCAATTTGATAAGTGACTTATTGTGGGTCCTGATGTGGAGTCTGCTGTTCAGAAGCTTGTTACTTTCCGATCTTCCTTTTTCTCTCAAAATTCTCTTGAGTCTGATCCTGTGGTTCGTCGTAAAATGGCACAATATCCTATGGGAGAAGTTCCTCCAATATGGGGAGAGGCAGACCCAAACGCTAATCCAGCTATCCCCGCTCATTTTCAGCGCATATGGGTACATGATCCTTGGAAAAGATCAGAAGTGTTGGCACTTAAGCAGTCCTTACCGGACCCACGTAAGAATCCTGCTGAGTATTATAAAGAATTGTCTCAGACTGTTAATGCATGTATTATAAATTTGGCAGATATTGATTTACTTATGGGAAATGTAGTCCCACAAGCTTTATGGGCCAAAATTCGTATCAAGACCATGATCAAGCTTTAGGTGGTAATTGGGCTGCTATTACAGCCGCAGATGCAGGACAAATAGGTGGTGCCAAACCTGATGATCTGATTACGGAGTTGCCGGGTAGAATAATAGATCTTATGAAAACAAGGATGCCCGCTGTACGCATTAACTGGGATAAGTTAGCAGCGTGCAAACAAAAGATTGATGAAAGCTTCTCTGATTTCTTTACTCGTTCCGAAGTGACTTTCATCGACCATAGTGGTCAAGATATGAATACTTAAGGTGGACAGCAATTATTTGTAGATAAATTTGTTTTCAATTTACTTCCAGAATTATCGCATAAATTGAAACAATCTGAGAGTGCATGGGCTGTTTCTTCAACTGCCCAAATATTAGCTACTGCTCAATATTATGAGAATAGGGATAAGGAAGATAGGGAAAAAGCAGAGAAGAAAACTAAAGAATTAAAAATGAAGGTTCTTCTGCAACAGGCTTATCCTACTCGTTTCAGCCGCAATTTCAACAGCCTCCACAGTTTCAGAAGCTGTTGCAAAAACCTGAATCTTCAGCTCCGCGATATCCGTTGGGTCCTAATCAATGCGCCTATTGTAAAGAGGAAGGTTATTTTAAGAATAGTTGTCCAATTTTGTTGCATCGTTATGGCGGATCATTAGCGCCACAGGGTCATGGAGATTCTCGGTCAGTGTCCAGAGGTAGAGGGCGTGGTGCGTTGTTTCAGGAACGACGTCCCTCTCCCCCTCAGGACTCTACAAATTATTTTGACCAGCGAAATTCTCAGTCTGCACAATATTACAATAACGATTATTGCACAGATAGCGAGAATGCTGATTTCCTCACTTGCTAGGACAGCTATAGACAGAGTAAGGGAGTCGTATCAGTTCCAGTGGATCAGGATGGACCTTATGTTAATGTTGTAGCATTGGGTGTTACAGAACCATTTCTTTTGGATACTGGTGCAATGAGAAGTTCTATTATACATTCCAAACTCCCTGGGGCACCTTTGCCTGGCTTAACAAATGTTTCTGTAGGATTCTCTGGCGCCCCAGTTAGCAACCCTGTTTCTTGTCCTTTGCCTATTTCCATTGGTCCGTACGATTTAGAAGCTCCACTTCTTTTGATGACGGGTTGCGGAGAGAATTTATTGGGTTAGGACTTATTGAAATGTCTGCATACCACATTGTATTGCTCACCCTCTGGTGTACATCTTACTTTAGGTGATAAGTTGACTTCTCTGATGTACGTATCTAAAGACCAACTGTCACTCGAACTGCGTTCGCTCCCTTCTACGCTTTGGGCTACTGGTCCGAATGATGTTGGTTTGCTTCAAATTCCATCTTATGTGATTACTGTGAAGCCTGATGTTAAGTTACCACGTATTCCACAATATAAAATCTCTAACGATGGTGAGAGAGCTTTGTTGGCTATTGTTCATGACTTGGTTCAGAAGGGTGTGGTCGAGGAGACCAGAGGAAATGTTTGTAATAGTCCTGTTCTGCCTGTTCTAAAGCGTACTGATCCTTCTCAGCCACCTTTGTAACGTTTTGTGATAGATCTCCGAGAGGTCAACAAAATTGTTGTCCCTCAGTTTCCTGTTGTTCCAGATATTACTGCTTTGCTTACTATGATTCCTGCTTCGGCAGGTTGGTTTTCGGTTATTGACCCCAAAAATGCTTTCTTTAGCATTCCCATTGCTGAGGAAAGTAGGGATCTCTTTGTTTTCTCTCTCGGAGGCCAAAGTTTCCGATTTAAGCGTGCACCTCAAGGCTAATATGAGAGTCCCTCAATCTATAGTCAAGCTTTGAAGTCTCAGCTTGACACCTTTTCTTTGCCATCAGGTGATACTTTTATCCAATATGTGGATAATTTGTTAATGGCTGCCGATTCGGAAGATGTCTGTAAGAATGCGACTGTGTCACTTTTGCGACATTTGTCTGATCTACACCACAAAGTATCACTTTCTGAGTTGCAATATTGTGAGAGTCCCTCCATCTATAGTCAAGCTTTGAAGTCTCAGCTTGACACCTTTTCTTTGCCATCAGGTGATACTCTTATCCAATATGTGGATGATTTGTTAATGGCTGCCGATTCCGAAGATGTCTGTAAGAATGTGACTGTGTCACTTTTGCGACATTTGTCTGATCTACACCACAAAGTATCACTTTCTAAGTTGCAATATTGCCGCCAAGAGGTTACCTACTTAGGTCATCTCTTGTCGAAGGTGGGAAGGCGATTGACCCCAGAACGTATCCAAGCAATTGCGCAAATGTCTGTACCATGCGCACAAAGAGAGGCGCGTGCTTTCTTAGGCATTACCTCTTATTGTAGACAGTGGATTCCGAACTTTTCCTTACTAGCTAAACCCTTGTTGGCACTCACTCTGAAAGATACGCCCCAACCTCTTCCTTGGACTGATGAATGTCAAAAGAGTTCTTCTGACTTACGTACTGCTTTGTGTTCGGCTCCTGTGTTGGGTACTCCAGATTACAGTAAACCTTTTACACTCTATGTTCATGAAAGAGAAAGTTGTGCATTATCAGTCTTGACACAACAATTTGGAGATAAACAAAGGCCATGTGCCTATTTCTCGGCTACATAAGATCCAGTTGCTAAGGCATTACCCAGTTGTCTTAAAGCAACAGCGGCAGCAGCGATTTCCATTCGTCAATCTGCCGGATTGGTGTTGGATCATACTCTTAATGTTATGGTGCCACACACAGTAGATACTCTCTTGAACTGGACAAAAACCCAACACTTAACGAGTGCCCGTTTGTCTGGATATGAGTTGACCCTTTTAGCTAGTCACATACATATCAGGAGATGTAATGTTCTGAATCCAGCAACATGTTGCCTATTTTGGATGAGAAAAATGTACAAGATCAGCATGATTGTTTTCTTCGTACGGAAGAAGAAACTAAAGGTCGAATTGATTTGAAAGATACACCACTTTCGGATCCGGATGGGATCCTGTGGGTAAATGGGTCTTGTTTCAAGCTTCCTAATGGCAAGACGACAGCAGCTTATGCTGTCATAATCCTACATACGATAGTAGAATTTGCACGCATTTCACAGAATTCAGCGCAAGCTGCAGAGTTGATTGCGTTGACGAGAGCATGTGTGGTGGCAAAAGGAAAGAGAGTGACTGTTTATACAGATAGTCAATACGCGTTTGGCGTTGCCCATAGCTTCGGCCGTTTGTGGAGAGAAAGAGGATTCTTTACCTCCCACGGCACTAAAATACAGCATGGTCAGTTGGTGACTGACCTTCTTGAATCACTTGCGTTGCCTACTCAAATAGCGATTGTGAAGTGTAGTGCGCATAAAAAGATTACTGATGACGTGGGCTGAGGAAATGCATTTGCGGATGAAATAGCGAGGGAAACTGCACAAAATGTTGAGAGTCGCATGTATGTTGCAGGACCGTAAAGTTCGATCCCAGATGCTGGTATGTGTGAAGACACAGTAGAAAGAGTGGAAATGATTCAGAAGGAGGCAACTGAGAAAGAATCGAGTAAGTGGAGAGAGAGTACGGGAATGTTGGATACAATGGGATGTCGGAAAGAATTGTCGGAGCATCAGCGATGGTTGTTACCAGATGCGTATGTATTACCTGTATGGGGTATATGTAAACTTCTAGCTCCAGTATGGCAGAATGAAAGTATTCCTAAATGTGCAGAAAATGTAGTGAAACATTGTTTTGTTTGCTTGATGCATAATCCAGGAAATCGAACTCCAACTCCAGCAGGTCACTTTGCTCCCCCAACGTATCCTTTTGAGGTACTGCAAATAGATTACATCCATATGGAACGTTTCAACAATCTTAAGTATGTCCTGGTGGTGGTTTGTGCCTTTTCCAGATGGATAGAGGCTTACCCCCTAAAGGATAATACTACTTTGTCTACTGCCAAAGTCCTTCTGAAGGAATTCTTCCCGAGGTTTGGTTTGCCGCGCATTGTCTGGAGTGACAAATCGAGAGAATTTGTAGGTCAGATTATGCAGATGGTGTGTGTGGGTCTTGGTATTAGACAGAAATTTCATGCGGCAAACCACCCTCAGTCAGCGGGTTTGGTAGAGTGTTACAATGGCACTTTCAAACTTAAGTTAGCAAAGATCCAGACCAGCACAGGCCTTTCCTAGCCTGATGCTTTGCCTTTAGCACTTCTTTCAACAAGAACGACTGTCCATTCTCGTTTGGGGCTTAGCCCATATTAAATTGTTTTTGGACGCCCAGCCAATGTCTGGGGAGTCCCTCGTCCCAAAAAGTATTCAGACATTCCGTATCCATTGTTGGTTGATTATTTGCACGACCTCACCACTAAATTGGGTGCTATTCGTCAACAGGTCCAAAACGCTTTGCCGGAGACCCCCTCAGGGCCAGGACACTCCATCCAACCTGGGTACTGGGTTTGTCTAAAGAATTTCCAGAGGAAAAAGAATCTGGAACCTCGTTGGGGGCCGCCGAGACAAGTTCTACTAACCACCCGTACAGCAGTGAAAGTCGTCGGAAAGAGAAACTGGATCCACTGCGTGCACTGCAAAAGGGTACCATTGCCTTTACCTTATGACCAGTGGGTCCGAGAAGGTGTTGGTGATAGTGAATGTGAGAAGGTACCCAGATTTGTACCGTTCAGAAGTGCACGCCTGGATTGGACTAGTTCTGAGAAAGAGGACGACGACGTTTTGCAGGAAGCTTTACCCCCACCCCTACGATTAAATACATTGGATCCAGAGCCTTTGTTTAAGGACCAAACGATACCTGGCAAGACACGGTACAACCTGAGAAACAGGTTGCCTAAAGACAATTATATTCTGTGTTTTATGATTTTGCCTTTGTTAAAAAGAGAAACATTCCTTTTCCATTATCCATCAAGTTGCAGGGTCACGGTAGGAGTCTTAGGCTGTGACCTGAATAGTGACTAGGTCAACAGGACTTGCAATGTCATAGGACGGCTAACAATCACAGCCAAGTGATTAAGGAAGATTATCGCGAGCAACACCTTTAGAGTAATGGATAGCGCAGAAAAAGAGAATGATAATACGATAATGAAAGGAAATCATTATAAGAAATTATTATTCAGTCGTTGTGGCGTAGCATTATGTATTTCAGTATGTTTATGTAGTTTATTAGCATGTGTAGGATGGATCGTACACAGTATGCTGTTGACACCTGTCCCTACTTCTACTTCTTTGATTTCCTCTACTACTATTTCTCCGCACAAATTTTACTCACTCCCAGACCATGAGCAGATGAGAAGAATGGAATATTTCAACAATTCATTTATCCAATTGTTAGATCAGCATCAATTGGTAGTAAACACTACTGATTGTTGGGTTTGTGGACTCATACCACATAACACAGAGAGAGGGAAGCCGTATTTAGTCCTTCCAATTACGTATGAAGGTTCTGCTTGGGCTTATTTGGCTATGTTTTCTAATACATACCATAACCAACTCCGATATCCTCCTGGTGGGTCCTATAATAGTGGAGTGGATTTCAGTCACAGTTCTTTGATAAAGGGAATAGTGACCATGGCAAAAATTGCTGATATTGTTAAAATTCCCCAGGATGAGAAGAGAGCATATGATGAATGGAACATGACCCGCTATATCACTAGTCTTACTGACAAGGTTAAACAGAAGAGATTTGCACCAATTTGGGTTTTATCCCAAAGAGGTAATTTGTGCAATTAAGGAAGAAAGGAGTAATTGTTCCCACACATACGTTTATACACCCTTGATTTCTTCACCGTTAGTGCCATCTCAAGGTACATACTTTATCTGTCACGACAGAGCTTATACATGGCTTCCCACATATTTCTCGTGTACTTGTTATATAGCCTTTCTTCTTCCTCCGACATATACTGCTCCTGCCGATCACCATAGAAAAAGATTTGGTAGAGGGGTTATTGATGCGGAAGACACAGCCGGACAAGAGGGAGGAGATTTTCTAAAAGGGTTTCTTCCTTTTTGGGGTCCAATGGTTAATAGTAGAAACATCAGATGCCTAGTTTGTGTGGTCGATGCTACCATAAACGTAACTTCTGGAGCATTGAGTAATTTGACTGCTGAACTTCAGGCAATTCGCCTTATGACTTTGCAGAACCGAATGGTTCTAGACATTGTCCTTGAAGATAGAGGAGGAGTCTGTAAATTGGTTGGGTCTAGTTGCTGCGTTTACGTTCCTGATAATGCCCCTACAG
Organism: Lissotriton vulgaris; assembly: GCF_964263255.1. Taxonomy (NCBI): domain Eukaryota; kingdom Metazoa; phylum Chordata; class Amphibia; order Caudata; family Salamandridae; genus Lissotriton; species Lissotriton vulgaris. Next base: position 1,012,623,609 of record NC_141696.1, on the reverse strand, counting down.
TATACCAAGCCATTTCTAAGCTGCATGTCATCTCCGAGTCCATTCATCAGGACACTGGACATTGGTCTGTGATGAGATGGTTTTGGGGACTACTGTCCACATGGGGATGGAAAGTATTAACTTTCCTTGGAGCGATTCGAGCAATCATCTTTTCTTGTAGTCTTTGTTTACAGTGTGGTCCAGCTATTTACGGACTTTGTGCCACTGTGTGTGTTTCTAAGCCGGTAACACAGGAAACAGAGAATATTAGAATGATGTTGTAGCAACAACTCAATGACCTCATGACCATCGATATCGACTCAGACTAACATGAGACTTTTTGTGCTTTGCCTGAGTGTGGCAAAAGGAGGGTCTGAGGTTACAAGGTTTTCGACTTCGCTTCGTATCTAGCCGCCATTTTGTGTTTGACCACCATTTTGTGTTGCCTCACTCAGGCAGCACGGCGGACGTGGTGAACGCGATCTTTTTGCCTTTTCAGCTGCTATGTGTCTCTCTCGTTAAAGAGTAACTCTTGCCCATGGTTACGAAACTGATGTCAGGGTTTTGCCGAGTCTGTAAATCCATGTCTAGACTGATTAATCCATGTCTTACTCCACTGTTTGGGTCCCACCATTCTTCTTGACTTTATCTTGTTTAACTGACCTTCCCTATTCTCTTTGTGTGTTCTCTTGTTACATAAACTGTCTTTTGAAGCATTCAAATATGTTCTACCACCTGCAAATTGAATTACGGGTACTAGTGTTGATTAACTTGAGGGGAGGAGAGCACACAGGGTCTGAAAGAAGGATGTGTTTTAGACATTCGATAGCTTGTTTTCAAACTATTCCTATTTGTCAGTTTTGTATGTTTTGGGAGTTGGCATTGTAAACCTGTGTAGTATAATAGATTATGCGCCAAGGAATGAAGTGGCAGACTCCTGAGAACCTACCATTGGTATACTTACAGGACAACTGTGCTTAGCTGAAGCTAATAAATCTGATTTTCTACGCCTAACAGAGTGTCACGTGTCTCTGTCTGCAAAAGCAGGTGAACCTGGAGATCTTAGCCGTGCCCTGCACCGCCTGGCCCATAAGGTCAGGTTCTCCAAGTGGGACAAAGCAAGCAGCAAAATCCTTCTCTCCTTTCCTTGGCAGCAAGTATCCACTGCAGGCCAAATCCAGATAGCAAACAGCACAGGACCAGTATTCCTCCTCAGCTTCTCCGGCTTTTCTCCTTGGCAAAGTTTTCTATTGATTTCCAAGAAGTGATCTAAAGGTCAATTGTCTAGGCCCCACATTTTAAGCACACAAATCCTTTGTTCTCTGAAGGCAGAGTGCTTCTGTACTCAGCCACAACCAGTTCTGTCGTCATTGGTACAGCTTCCTGGCAGGAGGTGGAGATAGCATTGTTGAAGGCAGACCAGGCCCATTCAGGTGAAAGGAAATCTCCAGCGCCCCACTCTAACTGCAACCCAGGTCTATCCAGCCCAGCCCTGACTCAACAGGCTCTCGGGGGTCACTGCCCCTCTCCTGCCCCTGTCATCCAAAAGCCAGACATGCAATACACAAACCTAGCAGAGGCATACTGGATGGCTAAGCAAGAAAACACTTACTTTCTAAAAGTGATATTGTCAAATATGGAATGTAAAAATCACCCTCACCAAAATATGCATTTTAACATTCTGAGTTCAGGCATATCAAACTTTATTTCTCTACCTTGTTCCCAGGGGCAGTCATATTTATAAGCTGTTATAAACAAACCTCCGGTTCTGTCCTATTGGAAATGGTAGCCTTGTTATAGTCTAAAACGAAATTGGCACAATTTCACTCTCAGGACATGTCACACACATCAGTGCATGTCCTACCTTTCACATACAATGCACCCTGCCCACAGGAGTACTTTGGGCCTACCTTAGGGGTGACTAATATGTAGAAAAGGGAAGGTTAGGCCCTGGCAAGTGTGTGCACTTGCCAAGTCAACATGGCAGTCCCAGACTGCTCAGAGGCTCTGCAATGGCAGGCCAGAGTTACATATTTCAGGCTGCCTCGGTGGGTGGCACAATCAGTGCTGCAAGCCCACTAACAGCATTTGATTTACAGGCCCTGGGCACACACATTGCACTGTACTAGAAACTGACTAATAAATCAAATAGCCAATGATGGAAAAACCAATTCCTAACAGTATTTTTCCTAGGAAGCACCTGCACTTCGGCACTGAACTGCAGTGGCAAAGTGCCACAGCATCAAGACCAGCAAAACGAAGTCCAACACACAGCAAAAACACAGGAGGCAAAGGAGAAAAATGCAGGGTAGACCCACGCCAACGGTGCCAGGTCTAACAGCCCTTTTTTGGGTCTTTGGGCTAGGGGTAGTTATTTGGTCTGCGCTGGGTTGTGGTGAACTTGCAGGACGTCTTACAGGTCTGGGTCCTAAACCAGCCTTTGTCTGCTGTGTTACCTTCAATTACTTTTCTCTCACTTTGACCTACTTTTTCACTAAATTCTATAATGAAATTGGAATACCTAGGTGAGATTTGTAAGGGGTGAGCCCCTCGTAGAAAGCTTAGTGTGTTTGCACCATCCCTTTGGTGTTTGGGGCAGTCGCCCTCTTGATGATCTAGCATGTGAGTGTATTTTCCATCACCAGACCACAATGCCCCACTTTTCAAAGCTGATCTTTTCTTGCTGGATCAAATGAGCATGAGCAGGTGTCTTCCCTATTGTTATCGTGTCTCTTGTGGAGCTCCGCTGCCTATTCTGCTCAAAGTGTATGTTCAAGGAGGTCTTTGCTCGTTATGCGTGCCAGCAAGTGGATTTGGTAAAGCAATTTAAAGATATTACACATATTAAGGGTGTCTTTCCTTCCTTGTGATGTTAACTGCTGGCAAAACACCACTTTCTGTGAGACCACTATGTGTGCCAGAGGATCATCTTTATTTTTGTGGAAAGATGTTTTGCCCTATTGTCGGTCTGAATGTCATTCATTCAGTTACTTAGCAGTCTGTGGTTTTGCCAGTCGTTATCAATCTCCACTATCCCAGCGGGTTTTCTTATTATTTTGTTTAGATTCTCATGCGTCACCTGACAGGCTACGGCTGTACCCAAGGCTCTCAGTTGTCTCTATTCTGTCTGGGTTTAGGACAGGGCTTGAACTGCACTCTCTTCATCTTCCTCTGTGGACATTGATTTATAATCTTGTATGTACCTCGCGGGGGCTTTTTTTAGTTTTTAAAAAATGGTAAAAAACTTTGTGCTGGGGTGATCTTTTATCACGGCTATTTTTTTCTTCTCTCAATGATTTTTGCCTTGTCTTCAGCCTTGTTTTCTCTTGACAGAGGTTTGTTATCCTTCACTACAAAGCTAGGGGGGTTATGTTATTAGTGTTCCCAAATCTGTGGCCCTCTGTGGTCGTACCCATCTGATGATGCTGGTTAGTAATATTGGCAATATTGGGGCTATTAGTTCTATTTGCCCAATCCATATTTGTCTTCCAACCCCTCTGTAGGATGGTGGCTGTTGCTTGGACCTTTGCTGGGCTTTCTTCTTTCCTCGTGCTCTTTGGTCAAGGTTGTATTTCATATGCCTTGTTTTGTGCTGCCATTGCCTCTATTTCAGTGCTTATTTCTGAGTTTATTTTAGATCCATTGTTTGAGTTCAGGTTTTTCAGGTCCATGATTAAGGTAGTCAAAACCTCCGGCAGTGTTAACAACTTCTCTGCAATGGTTCTACAGTGACAGTCCTTTGTGCTTTCTTGTTTTTCCAGATTTTCCAGCTTGATGATTATGAATGTGATGGTCAGAGCAATGGTTTGCATTGTGTCCATTAGTGTTTTGCCGACATGTTTACATTTGAGTATTCACAAGCGCGGCTGCGCTTGTGTCTGCTTCAATCCTGTCCATGCGCTGCTGTATGGTTTGAATTACACCACGTGGTATGTAAGTGCGGTGTGTTGTTTTAAAAATAGGATGAGGAGTTATGTAGAATGTAAGACATTAGGCTTTATTCGGATGTTGTACTGGGAACTGACAAGTCATGAATAAACCATTTCTGCATCGTACCTGATTTCCTTGTGTTTCTTCACCGGATTGGAAGGAAAGTGCTTTTGCAACACTGGCGACGATCAGGAGATACACTCTATGCTGTAGAAATTAATTAATTCAAACTTGGATATACTTCATTTTCCCGTACTACGGATTGCTCAGGATCCCACTTTGTGAATCCAAATACAGATGGATGTGCTTGGTAGAATGCTGCTGTGGGATTGGTTGCTCAGTCTATTTCCTGCATTTTCTTTGAAATGTTTGACGTGATTGGCCGGATCGCACCTCTTCTTCCGGCAATTTGAGACTCCTATTGGAGTTGACGGTGTATTGCTCACCAAATACACACGTCAATCAGGGAGTTCTTGCCAATAATTGGCCATTACCAAATCCAATTGGAAGTGAGCACCCTGGTTACCTAAAACGTAAGAAATTACCGATTAAAACACGATCAGTCAAAGAATAATAACGCTACCTTGTGGAAACTGGGAACTAATGTGAGTATTATATTTCATACTATGCAAAAGCGCTGACCACTAGCGCTTGTGTACACTTCTTACCCAGTTCCTGAGGCGGAAAGCCGGGAGCTGGAGGTACAACTGTTTTTGGCAAATAACTGTGTGAAATCTTTTAAAACAAGCTTACTTTTAAAAATTGCGTGGTGTCACTTACTTTGCTGCTTTTAACCCTGCACCACCGCCAGGATCTGCTTCTACTCGAGCGCACAGCCGATCTAAGCGCTGTGACGCTCCTCACCAGCCCCAGCGGCCGCCATCAGACGAGGCGTGCACGCTGACCATGCCCACTTAGGCTACACCCCTCCTCTGGTTAAATATGTGCATTTACAGGAAGCGCAGCGGACGAGCGCAGCGGGAGCGCCGTTTGCGCGCCGAAGGCGCGCCTAAGGCAAGCCCGTCTGCGCCCGTCCGCGACCAGCCGGGACCCGGGGCCAAAAACCTTGCCTCCCACCCCACCCAGAGCAGGACCTACAGCTCGGCGGCCTTACACAGCATAGGTAGGACTTCCATTCCCCAGTGCCCTTATATCTTTGCTCCTAGAGAGCTACCTGCCCGATGTTCTGGGTGCAAACACTCCTTCCGCAAATCTCCGTCGGCCGCGACACAAACGTACCGTATGTACGCGCTAAACTGCCGTTCCTTACCTAAACACAGCACTCAGATTGCCATGCTGCTCGAGGAGCAAAAACCAGACGCGGTATTCCTGACAGAAACGTGGCTCACTGCTCACTCTGAGCCAGACGTGGTAAAAGCCTTACCAGTAGGCTACTATATCCTTAGAGTGGATAGACCGGTAGGGAGAGGCGGAGGTCTGGCGATTATTCTGAAGGACCAGCACCGATGCCGCACTACAGCAGAAACTATCCCTGAGTGCGAGAGTGTAGCATTCTGCATTGAGTTCAATGCAAATAGCACTTTCTCCGGCACCCTGATCTACCGCCCCCCTGAGCCTGTAAAAGAGTTCCACAGGTCTCTTCCAGAAATCATAGCACAAAGAATCTCTCCTGCGCCAACCACACAATCCTAGGGGACCTCAATCTCCACTTCAATTCCCCCTCAGACCACATTGCTCAGGAACTACGAGATGATCTGGAAGCTCTCCAACTGTTCCAACTGGTTGCTGCCCCGACCCATGAAAAAGGCAATTTACTCGACCCTATATTTAGTAACTGCCTGAATCTAACTGTGGATCAACCCACCCCCCTTCCATGGTCGGACCATTTTCTGGTCCCGTTTACTTGGGTCAAACACAAGACCCCCCAGCTACCTCCCCAAGTCACCACCAGGAGGAACTGGTCAAAACTCCCATTGGAGCTCTGGCTGCACAACCTGGACTCCACTCGCCCGTCACCCTGCCCAGACCCCAATGTGGCAAATGTCCAATATGAGAGTTGGATCACCCACTCGCTAGACGCGATCCTCCCGCTTCGTAGATCCTCCTCGAAGAGACTACAGAAATCTGCCCCCTGGTTCTCCGACTCTTTAAGACAGCTAAAATGCCTTTGCAGGCAACGAGAGAGAGCCTGGCGTTTAGACTTTCTCCCAGACAAAAAGGCTGCCTACAAGGAGGCGATCAGAGCCTACAGAGAAGGAATCAGATCAGCCCAGGCAACCCACTACTCTGAGAAAATACTAGAAGCGAAATCTAAGCCCAAAGAAATTTTCCAAATTATAAAGCAATGCTCCATTGTCAACACGGCCCCCCCTCCTAACAAAACCCAGGACCAATGTAACGAGCTCGCGGACTTTTTTCACAACAAAGTCCTAAAAATCGACTCCACCTTCCCAACTGCAGCCACATCCCCTGATTTGATCAATCCACTCCCCCCCAGACCACCCCTCCACCCAGACCAGCCTTCCCTCGAGCACTTTCATCCTCTGGACCTCGACACTTTAAGCAAGGTGGCACGACAAGTCAAGTCGGGCTCCCCTTGTGACCCTGCCCCTCCAGAAGTCCTGATGCAGGCAAGCAAAGCCACCCTGCTCATAATCCTGGATCTCCTAAACACATCCATATCCGCTTGCTCAGTTCCCATGGCTTGGAAACAGGCCATGGTACGGGCACTGTTGAAGAAACCCAGCCTAGACCCAGACGACCATTCCAGCTACCGCCCCATCTCACTTCTCCCTTGGGCTAGCAAGGTGTTAGAGAAGCATATAAACGCACAGCTGGTCCAGTTCCTGGAGGACCACTCTCTATTACACACATCCCAGACAGGCTTCAGACCGAAGCATGGCACGGAAACCGCCTTGTTAGCGGTCACCGAAGAAACTAGAAGGATACTGGACCAGGGAGGATCAGTGGCAGTGATCCTCCTTGATCTAAGTGCCGCCTTCGATACGGTCAGCTATACCACCTTGCTGGACCGTCTCTATAACATCGGAGTTTCAGGTGACGCTTTAAGGTGGTTTGACTCCTTCCTGTCTGGGAGGTCGTTTCAGATCTTCGACGGAAAAACAGTGTCCTCCAGAAAACCCCTGAGCTGCGGAGTGCCACAGGGGTCCTCTCTGAGCCCTGTATTGTTCAACATGTACATGAGGCCGCTGGCGGGTGTTGTCGAACCATATGGCATTAAAATCGTGTCATACGCCGACGACACCCAGCTTGTGGTCTCGCTGGCCACGGAGAACAACAAGCACTCCCCATCAGACCTGCTAAAATGCCTAGAGGACGTTAAGGGTTGGATGACCAACTCCTCCCTAAAACTAAACGGAGAAAAGACGGAGCTCATGCTCCTAGGCCCTACCTCCATTGTGCCTTTGACTTCCTTGTGGCCCAGTGCACTGGGCCTTCCCCCCACTCCCAAGGAAAGTGTTAAAAGCCTGGGAGTGTGGCTAGACAACAAACTTTCCTTCTCCACCCAGGCCACAAAACTGTCCGCCACTTGTTTTGGCCTACTTAGAATCCTGAGGAAAGTTCTCCCGCTACTTCCCCTAGAGGTCAAAAAGGTGGCGGTACAAGGTCTCATTCAATCCCGCCTGGACTCAAACAATGCCCTATACATAGGGGCTCCGGAGATGACCATCAGGAAATTGCAAGTCGTTCAAAACTGTGCAGCACGCACCCTGCTGAAAATTCCGCGCACCCAGTCGGCCAGACCCGCTCTAAAAAGTCTCCACTGGCTGCCAGTGAGGCAGAGAGTGGCCTTCAAGGCGCTGTGCCTGGCGCACCGCGCCTTCTGGAAAACGGGCCCTGCCATCAACACCGATCTTGTCACCCCCCGACCACCCCAAAAGAAACCTTCGGTCAACGGAGGCATTTCTGGCCGTTGTTTCCAGAGTGAAGCGAGCCAGGTCTGGAGGTAGGCTGTTCTCTTTGAACACCGCCAGGCTCTGGAATGCTCTCCCCATTTCACTCCGGTCCAACCCAGACCTCCTCGCATTCCGGAAAAACCTAAAGACACTGCTGTTTGCTCAATCCTATGTACCCTAGCTCCTCTTCCCATCACTTTCCTTTCAACCCAGCGCTTGGACGCCTGCGGGCAGCAACCGCGCTTAATAAATATTTTTACAATTACAATTACAATTACGATATAAGAGGTGTGTTATGACATTTTAAGACTCAACATTTATTTTTTTACGTTATTCCAGTTACTGCTCTCACACGCAATTAAAGTGGTGTGTCATATTAATTATTTTGTGAAATACACATATTGTGAACGATGTCAGGCATTCAGGCTCCAACATCCATTCTTAATTTGCCTGGTGAACCTTTGATAGAATGGCACATTTGGGAGGCAATGTTCCTTGCTTATGTGGATGTATTAGAAGAGAAGAATGTGAACCAGAAAGGAAATTGGCCTTATTGAAACATTGTCTTGGTGGCATTGCCTTGAAAGAGTACAAGAATTTACCTCCCTTGACCAATACTTCAGAATTGAATGTGTATAAAATTGCTTCCAAACAACTGGCAATTCGTTAGGGAAATAAAATAAACATGGTCATGGAAAGATTTAAATTTTACTCAAGGAAACAAAAAGCTGATGAATCCATTGCCAACTATGTATACGCCTTTAAGGGCTTTTGCGGTCTCGTGTGATTTTGAGCATATTAACTATGATCAAGTTTTAAGAGATCAACTCTTGATGTGTAAAAATAACAAAAAGATACAACAGAGGCTGTGGACATCATCTGACATGTCTCTCAATGCGGCAATTGAAATAGCAAAATCTAGTGAACATTCGGAAAAATTTGTGGATGAAATCCAGTCATGTAATAAATCTGAAGAACACCTTGTCACAAAGGAAATTGATAAACAAAAGGAAGTTGACAAAAACAAAAAGTTTCCTAATCATAAAAGTGATTCATATCAGAAATATGAAACTAAGAATAGATGGCCAAGACTGGACACAAGGTGGAAGACTACTTATTGTTTAAGATGTGGTAGTAGCTACCACCTTGGAAACTCGAAACCTTGCCCAGCTTTGGAGAAAATTTCTGCTAGATGTAATAAAAAAGGACATTTTCCCAGGGTTTGTAGATCTGCTCCGAGAAGGGTAAAGGTCATCCAGGAACAAGAGCACTCACTGGATTATGATTATGACATAAATACCATTCTTTGTGTCAACAAAGTTGAACATTCCAAAAAACTTCCTTCCTGCAATGTATTAATTAATGGTATTTCCACAAAAGTCTTGGTAGATTCATGTTCATGGTACACCATATTATCACATGATTTGGTACGCTCTAGCTGGCCCAATATAACTCTCTTACAACCTGATATTTCACCTAGTGGATACACTGGCCGTAAGTTACAACAGGTTGGGTATTTTTTAGCAACATTAAGTTTTAAGGAACGTAGTACTCAAGGGGAGGTATATGTTACCAATTCTGGGCAAGCACTTTTAGGTTGGTTGCATCAAGAAAAACTAGGCATAAAACTAGATCCCAATGCTGACCCCCCTGTATATACAGTTGACACAATTTTCACAAAATCCTTACTTGAACCTAATACCTCTTCCTTTACCTCCAAACTAAAAAATGATTTCCCTACATTGTTTTGTAAAAAATTGGGTGAATATAAGGGCTTCAAGCATCGTATAAAAGCTAATGAAAATGCAGTACCTGTATGCCATAGGGTTAGGAATCTTTGTCGTATAGAAACAAATTAAAGGTAATGTTGGATGATATGTGTGCCAAGGGGATTATAGAAGCAATAGAATCAACCCCTTGGGTTTCTCCAGTGGTGATTTCTGTTAAATCTGGAGGTGACCTTAGGTTATGCATTGATTTGCATAGTCTCAACAATGTTATATGTATAGATTCTCATCCATTACCTAACCTACATGAAATGGTGTCCACCTTAGGTGGTGCAAAAGTGTTTTCTTGTTTAGATTTGGCTAGGGCCTATCACCAAGTGTTACTTCATGAAGAGTCAAGAGATTTGACTGCATTTATAACACCAGAAGGCCTGTATAGATTCTACAGGATGCCTTTTGGTTTGGCAAGTGCAGCCACGGTTTTTCAGAGGTTGGAGAAAGAAACATTACATGGTCTTACAGGCGCCATAGCGTTCCAAGACGATATTCTCATTTTTGGGAAAAGTGATGAACAACATGATTGCAATTTGATGAAGGTCCTTCAAGCTTTGACTGATAAGGGTCTAACATTACATGCAGAAAAGTGCAAGCTCAAGGAAAAAGAATATGATGAGTCTACTGAACTGCGGATAGCTTCAACCATTTATGACCCAATTTGCAACCAGAACGTTGGGCAATATGTGTTTCCTGGAGCAATGCAATGTCAATATGCAGCGGATCCAAATAAGCGAACATATGCCAAATTATTTTAGGATTATTAAGTCCCCGCACATTCCACGTGAGGAGATTTAGGGTCATGGGCCTCAATTTATCTGGGAACCATGACGCCAGTGAGGAGACATATCCCAACATGATATTGAAGTCAGAAACTGCACCATTCTTTCATCAGACAGTATATGTTGAGTCACATCTGTCCGGCATTGTATAGCATATTTATCATGGATTGCAACCTTGCATCTCAAGCACTTTGGTCTGTAGAACATTGTCCCACCCTCATCCACCCACCCCCACCCACTTTAGCATCCCAAACATGTCAAAGACAAATCCCCTCAGTAAACCACAAACAAACCATGAACAACATGGGGAATACCCACTTGAGGGTCCCCCATGGGCACACAACACCATCCACAGTAGTCAGGTTAACAATTTGAATGTAGTGCAAGTTTAATCAAACATAAAATGAAGAAACTTGGCTAAAGTTAAAGCAGGGCATGGGATAACACGGTTTATGACAGCTACTAGCCATCATCATATTTATACCTCCAGAATAACGTCTGGTAGGTCCGGAAGGGTCTGTCAACCCATGACAGAGTGCCCCAACACTCACCTCCAACCGCGCTATATTTCTGAAATTAAACCTACAATTCGTACCATGGTTTGCTCTCTCATTTGTCGCTCCCCCTCAGCCGTGATTCTATCCCGGACCATCTCAAGACATTGAAGGCCCCCATCACATACATATAAGCTGGGCATAATTAGAGCTCAACATATACCTCATAGTGGGTCAAAGATACATTCAGCAATGATTGCGACCCCATGTGTCCCCTAATTAAAAAATGGCACCACCATACATTCAGCCTATAATCATGCGCCACATTCTGCAGGTGGAAGGTACATTAAGGCATTGGAACCCATTCTAGGAAGATCCAAGGATGACTCCCCTGCAATTACATAGTATGGACCCTTGGAGTGGGAATCTGTTAAAGAAACCTGCAGTAGCCAAAAAACTGCAAAGAAACACATTCGTATTGACCTCAGCATACCGCAAAAATGAATGTAGAAGGAGCCCATGAATCCTTGATACTACACTGGAGTTCCTGTAGCCAAAGTACAGCGAAGTAGGATGTTTATGTTTATGTATGCTTATAAAGCGCTCGAATGCCGAGGCGTGTTGGCGCTGAGGTGTGTAGGGGAAAGAGCTGGAGGGAGAGATCTTATGCAGACCAGTTCCATGCAGAGATTCACCGTACTGTTCCTCCGCTCCTTGCCAATTTACCAATGTGCTCCATGATCCATGTGACACGACTATATGTCACCCACTGCCTGACCAGTGGAATGGTAGCGCAGCGCAGATCCAATCCGTAATGCACAGATTACATAGTTTAGTTTCACGGACGTAATGTGTGAACGTATCCTGTATTGTCCTCTCTGTCCAGCCACACCATTGCATAAAGTAGACATCCTAGTCAGAGTCCTGGGGTTGCTCATCACACCGATGGTCTTTACGTTTTGAAGCAATTTTCTTGATGAATTCCTGAGCAGCTTTCGGGGTCTGTAGGATCATCGATCTTCCCTTCCACGTTACCTTCAGCCTAGCGGGATAGAGCATGGCACATTCCACTTTTAGTTCACGCAATTTCACTTTGGCCAGAGCGAATTCTCTACGAGCCTGCTGGACCGCCATAGTAAAGTCAGGGTAGAATTCTAGCTTATTACCCTGGTACGTTATCAGCTGCTTCTCCCTGGCTAGCCTCAGTGCAGCATCTCTATCCCTATAATTTAATATTCGAGCAATGATGAGGTGTGGGGCCACACCTGAGGGCGGATGCGGTGCAAGGGACCTATGCGCACGTTCCACAATGAGGTCTGATGAGAAGTGTTCCACCCAAACACTGACCGGAGCATCTCATCCACATACGTCTCCAGTCGGCCAGTATTTGTAGATTCTGGAATGCCTGCGATTCGAATATTATTCCGGTGAGATCTGGCTTCTAAGTCCTCAGCTTTTCTCTTTATAACTTCTAGCACCTTCTCCATCCCAGTGCATTTACTGGTTGTGGCGTGTGCTTCATCCTCTACAGTCGCAATGCGAGTATCTGCGTGGTCCAGCCGCTTGCCTTGTTTGTCCAATTTTGCAGGCATGCTGTCCACTCGCTGAGTGAGGTGATCCAACTTCCCAATAATGTCCTGTAGGCTTGATTGAATCGCTTTAAGGATAGCCTCCATCACCCCACCAGGTGCCGATTCCGTTTTCAACTCGGTGTCTGAGTGCGATGCTGCACCTTTTGGTTGCTTTTTTAATTCAAATGTAAGTTTAGGTTACTGTTTGTCCGGCTTTCCCATATTGTTATTGATTGTTGCAGTCAGAGATAGAACAAGTTCTACCACAGTGTGGGTCTCTCGATTCAAATCGGTATGGCGATGATGTCTGGAATAGACCCTCAAGCCTATGGTATAATGACGGGTGCCCAATTGCGCACTTAACAATGACAGAGAAGAAGGCACATAAATAGGTGCTGAGAGTGTCTATAAACTGAATGGCCCTTAGGGAGCAGTGTGTTGATATCCTGAAATGATGCCACGGAGCTGCCAGGGAAGTGGGGGCGACGGATCGCCTTTTGTGTCTATTGCCTGGACTGGACAAACCTCCACTGTTCTATGGGCTCATATGGTGAAATGCCTTGTTAGTATATCCTCATAGATGGCTATAGATGCAGTGGACTGAAGCAGGCCATCCTTCACCATGAGGACCTTGCTCTGGTAATCGCCGCCATTTCACGCTCAATTTGAGGTGACAACATGGCGCACCGTGGCAGTGCCAATATTCCTGCCAGGGACCAATGTATTAATGCCCTAAAATTATGCCACAGCGCTTCCAGGGACGTGGGGTGACTACAGCCTTCTGTGTCAATTGACTGGACTGGACAAGCCTTCACTGTTCTGGGGGCCCATATGGTGAAAAACCATGTTGGTATATCTTCACAGATGGCTATGGATGCAGTGGACTGAAGCAGGCTGTCCTTCACCATGAAGACTTCGCCCTGATAATCGCCGCCATTTAGCGCTTAATCTGATTTGACAACATGGCGCCCCATGGTAATGCCTTCTTCCTGCCAGGTATTATTAGATGAAGGAAAAAGTATCAGGGACATTATTGGATGCGCTTTTAACTCCTCATTAGCGCTATATGAAGTCTTTTTGAACTGCTCTAGAAGTTAGCCAGTGCATCGGGTGCCGCCATTTTGTGCCCGGGGGGTACACGTGATATCGCCAATTGATTCCTTAATCCTGCCGCTGCCAAGATAGCGCCCTACTTTCACTTGAACAAAGGCGGCGATCCCCAAGTCCGATGTGCTGTACTCCGTTCTCGGTGCACCCGCCCTCCTCCGCTTACCGCAACATCGCTGTCATTTGTCCCGGCAGCGTGGGGGTTACCGCTGTGCAGTTTGCCGCTGCAATGGTACACAAGGACCGACATCTTCGTCCGTGTGCCTAACGACAATTGCAGCAGATTGCCCTCATACCCCTTCAGTAGCTGCAATTCCACTAGCCGGACCCCACCAGTTGCAGCTCTCAAACGATCCCTCAGGCAGTCTCACGGGGATCCGATACCTGGCGGCCGCCATGTTGTGGAAGTCCACGATAGAGGGGACGGTCAGAACAATAAGCGATTCTACTGTCTCTCACACCGTGCCACGGCACGCAGCTTCTCCCCAGCTAGGTACCACCACTTCCAACGTTCATTTCAGCCAAAAGTCGAAGATTAGCAGTACTGCAATCGCTTCATTATTGCCAATTCGTGTGCCTGACCGGCGGAGCTGTCTTAACAGGCAACCATCCCGCAGTGCGCCATCTAGCGCCCCCCTGGATTAAGTACCTTCAGTTGGTTAAATGTTGTCACTTGCTGTATCTACTGCTTTATATTGTCTTTCTGTCACAGGTGCCCCATCGACTTTCAGTTGTAATGACCTGGAGCACGACATCTTTAGAGGCAGCGGGTTGAATAGTTCACACTCTGTAAAAGGCATTACTATTGGACCTGAGGAAAGTTCTATCAGACTGTTCACTTCCACCCTTTTCTGTGGACAAAGGATAGGAGTACCGTCTTTGTTGGTTTGTTGGTGTTATCCAAAGTGTGTATTTCCAGTGCCAAAGCTTCGGCTATGACTTTGCCTACCCCCTGGCCAGCCTCTAGTTTCCTTAGTTGATGTGGGTATATCCCTTTTTGCTTGGGGCAACTCTTGATAACCACCTATCGTAGGTGCATTATTGTTTTTGCTATCAGTGTCATTGTCCTGAAGCTTGGCGTCGGTTGTTGTACCCACTCTCCTGTAATAGTCGTCCAAGGTTTTTGGGCCACGTAATGCCCTTTATGCACTCTCCGGGCAGGCCCCCTTTCTCTATACTGCCTTCTATTTCAGAAGTTTTCCATGCTTGCCACTCTTCTCTGCTGAAAGTATCTGTGGGCGATTTGCTGCAAAGATACCTGTTGCTTTGGCTTGCCGGCGGGTGCCCCCGGGGCCTTTCTTGCTGGCCCTGTAGTTTTCTTCAGGGCGTCTTCAAGATGGCCATCAGGGTAGCTCATTGAGTTCTGGTGGGGGGCCAGGGACCGGGGCTCACACTGAGGTTAGATGGCTCAGCATCAGGCTCGGATCCCACTTATGAGGTCGCTTATTATAGTTTTGTTTTGTGGCACAATGTAACTTTGAATCCCTGCCAATGAATTTTTTCTTTTAATTTTTACTCTGCTGTGTGGTATGTTGTCGGTGCTGTAGGGATTCTGCACCAAAGCAAGTATTAGGGGCAGGAGCACTCCTTAACTACAAGTCGCACATGCATCTGGCCGGCCACCTCCGCAGCAAAGGGGCTCAAGTATACACGGCGGGTCTAATGCCACTAACCTCCAAGGTACCCGGTATGGATCTGTTTTGCAGCTGCAACGTTTCTCCACTTTTCTTGTTGCACTCGCACTTGGTGAGGCCGTTGGGGTTTATGGCTTTGGCTGTGTGGAGCGTGGCCAACACTTCTGTGTAGCTGTCTAGCGCCCTACCTGGTCTGCCCGGTCTAATTCAGAGCGCACATCCTCATATTGTTGCGGCTGCCTGGAGGGTTGCAGTTTTTTGGACCTGGTTGCAGCTGCGGTCGGTAGTTGGATGACCTGCAGGGTGGTGACGTGGGGAGGGGGAGGGGCAGGGTGGGGGGTGGTAATGTATGGATTACGGAGTTTTACAGGTAAGTAAACATATAAATAAATAAAACAAATTTCATTGCGCGCACTGCATCGCATTTGGTGAAGCAGTGCACGCAACAAAATTAGTTTTATTTATTTATAAGTTTGCTTACCTGCAAAACTCCATAATCCATACATTACTACCCCCCACCCAGTCCCTCCCCACGTCGCCGCCCTGCAGGTCATCCCACGACCGACCGTGGCTGCCTAGTTGGTTCTGGCCTATTTGTGGGCAAGGTGGGCCTCCAGGCAACCCCAGCCTGGTGCTGGCCATTTATCACATTGCCCCAGAGATGCTCCAGTTCTAGCCACCCCCCAGGTTGCAGTCCAGCCGCTGGGAGATGTGGTCATGAGAGAGCAGTGTGCGGGCAGGAGAATGGAACCAGAAAATTCTGAGTCACGATCCTGGTCTGAGCTTTTGATTCCAGAATGTGTATGGGAGAAAAATATAATTAGCCACTACAAATTTATTGGGCTGATATAACTGGTTTTCAGTCCACTCCAGTGTAGGCAGATTTAAACAACATTTTAAATAATTATGTTTTGGTATTTGTAGTAAATACCTATGTTTTCCATTGAATTGGATTTTCCAAGAATGCAAACTATATTGCGTTCAAGGTACAAAACTAAGGGGCATATTATCAACAAAGTGGCGAAGAGAGAGTTAGACATCTTGGCTTAACGCCACTTTGGAAACGCTAGGCTGCACCATATGTGTGCTGCTGTACGCAGCACACATGTAAATTACAAATTGGCATTTTTAAAAAGAGGTTTGTTTATGTACAGGAAGGGACAACTTCCAGTACATAAAGAAACTTTGGCGTTTTTGTTTTTTCCATGTGTGCTGCACAAGGCAGCACACATGAAAAAAGCAAAAACGAGGAGAAATTAAGCATTTCTCCTCGTTTCGCCACCTTAACGCCCGGGTTTTTCTGCTCTTAAATTTGGCGCTGCCACCTATTATCAGCAAGCTTGATAATAGGTGGCAGCGGCAAAGTGACTGGGTTTTGCGATGGAACTCCCACTGCAACACCCACTGCACGCCCCCTTTCACGATGAGTTTATTGTGAAAGTGGCCCTATTACCAAGGCAGCGTTAAGTCAAATAAAGGGCTTTAAGCCACGTTAATTGACTCAACACTGCCTTGATAATAGGTCGATGCAAATATCGCCGCGTTATCGGCAGAAAAGTGCCGATACCACAGCGATAAGGGGCTTGATAATTTGCCCTTAAGCTCTTAAAGCAATGCGCACGTTTGGGTAATATAAACTTCCCATTCACCGTTGACATAGTAGTAATTTTCTTTGCCCCCTACTGCAGAAACACGCATGTTAGTATAACTTTCGTATTTCAATACTAAACATCATGCAAATGAGTCCTGCACACTACAACACAGTTGACTTATGTCGAAACTGCTTAGTCGGGCAAGAAACGTCAACCCTGCAACATTAGTTCACGTGTCATCAAACTGCTAGATAGTCCCTGTTCAATGTTTTGCAAAATCCTCGTGTAGGGAGTCTAAAGCCTCCCCCATGTGGAGGTTGATGTCTCTGCCCCCTGAAGAGTTTTTTACACAGTCTTACCAAGGGCTTACTTCAAAAGTCAAAGTTAAAAGTATCTCCCTCTCTATGCAGAGGTCAAAAAATTCCATAAATGGAAAAGATCAGATCTGGCGTTGGACATAAGAAAAAGTAAATTTTCCTACATACCTAATATTGAACATAGCAAGCAACTACTCCGTGTGTAGTACTTGATAAATAAATGGCTACCTTTTTACTCAGCGTTCATAATGCTGATTCGTTATGATAAAGCTCCATAAAATAATGTACTTGCTGCAGAGATCCTTCAGAGAAAACTACCCAACTAATCATCCTTCTAAAGTTGATAACAGCAGTATTCTTTACTTTTTGTGTAGTGGCATACCGTATTAGTAATAGTATGCAATACAACTTTGCATGCTCTGTTGGTATTTAGCATGGTCATACTGTTCAGACACTGATTGCTGTTTATCCCACTGAGCTATGTGAGGATCATTTTGTGTGAAAACAATTGATTGCCATATACATTTCTGGAACAAAGGTATGGAGGAAGGTTTTGCACATACCTATCCTCCAAAAGTAACACTGAACTTCCTGAATTCACAAACCTGTAAAAAGAAGACCTTTCTGACATTTACTTATTTTAGGACCTCCACAATTCCGCCTCGGGAATACATCGACTAAAAATGGCAATTTTATCAATGTTGACACAGTTTTCTCATTTTCTGTCTTGGTCGTAGCTTGATGCAGGGATGTTAAATGTATTTTTCAATCAGAAATCTTGATGGGATGGATTTCACTTCCAGTAGATTAAAATCCGCTTTGAAGCAAACTAAACCTCTATGGTATACTGCCTCTTTAAACAACCCAAATCTCACTAGTATATTATTTTGAGTGGCCGATTATGAATATGCCAAAAGTAAAGCACATACAATTAGTTATATTAGGGCAAGTTGTGTTTGCAATGATGCAGGAAAATCCGAAAATATAACGAAAAAAAAAAAAAAAAAACAGAGATATAAGAAAGAGGTCATCATGCCGCTTTAGACCTTAAAGAATAAATCACTGTCTGGTGCATGCTTTAAAATGGAAAAAGAGTAAAGATATACCAAGGGTATTGCTGGATGTCCAAACATAAACTGTGCTCAACTAGAGAAGAAATAGCTTTCAAGTGTCCACTATGGCAAACGTAACAGAGTCTCAAAATGAATTCCACAGCTCCACTTTCTACAAGTATTGTATACCACATAATAGACTTGAGTCACAAATCTGACAAAAGTTAATGGCTCGATTTCTGAATGCAGGGTATTTAATCATATGAAATATTACCCTACAATTGTATAATATTGCGCATGAGTAAATCCTACTCAAGGTATGAAAAGTGAGTATTCCAGGACAAGGCTTTCCTGGAAAACTTGGGATCAACCATAAAATCAAGGGTTTGTTGGTACACTCATACTTTTCTTTGACATATTCTTTCCTCGTAAAATAATAGAGATTTACCCCTGCAGGTACAAGAGTAAATCCCTATTCAGGGTGGAAAGAAAATATCCCCATAATCTGAAAGGGTTTCAAAGTAAAGGATTTTTCGATGGGGAAATATTTAATTAAAAAAATGTCATTGCAGGCAAACAATGTATTTCCCCCATGCACATTGTGCTGTATGGGAATTTCCAGGCATAAACTGAATAACGTTTGTGAATTACTAAACTGAGTAAATCTACAGCAACGTGAGGTTATGAACCTCTGAGCGGAGATGCGCCTATCTTGGTGAATAGGGCCCAATGTGTCTAATTTAGGAACGTTTTTTAAAATATTTTCCCTAGCAATATTGCAGTGGTTTGAAATTGATTTGTGCATATCAATGCTCTACTTTCCTCTAACACTTGAGCTTACTCTAAAAGGGATTCTTAGGCTCTGATTACTAATATGTTGGATTTTGTTGCAGGAATACAGGAGAGCACAATGCTTGATTCAAGTCAGAATCCCCACACCACATTGCAGCAATTATGAGTTTTGTCTTCCAGAAAGAGAAATATCCAGCCAGCAGGGGTATACCAGGTCCCTTTCTGCTTTTTTCTTCCCTATTCCATGGACAATTCCATTGTAGTTTTCCACCGGCTCAGGACAGGAGGAGATGTCAGCAGGATGGCTGGTTGGAGTCAGTAGTAAGAGGGCATGGCGTAATTCCAAGGCAGGCTTTAGGAGGCTCTGAGAATCATTGGCTGCTCCCTTTGTGATGTGCTGCGTTCAGCAATGGACAGGCTGTTCTCATTCTCCAGCCTCTGCTCTCTTTCTGCAAGGATTTTACCTGGGCCCTTTGTTACTGACCTAAAACTGTTGGGGCTTGAGACACAGGGGGGTATATTACCAATGTTTAGCTATATTTACCACTAACGGTGCTTAGCAACAAATTTTTTAACGCTAAGCATCGCCGGAAATTATCGCAGAGATAACTTGCTATTAGCAAGGTTTATCTCAGTAGTGATAAAAATCCTCGCTATAACTGCCAATTGAGAGATTATTGCTGGAAAACCAACGATAATCTCTCAAAGTTTGTTGTTAGCTTGATGATAGGGGCTCACAAATTTAGCCATGATATCCACCTTCCATAGGATATCATGGCTAAGTCAGGAAAATACCAGGTGTAAAAAAAGCAGTGCTAACCGCGGTTAGCGCTGCTTTTTTATCACTAACAGGGTTAGCAAACTCCTTGATAATAGGAGAAGTGTCGCTTAACAACATTTCTCCTATTATTTTTCTCTGGAACGCCCACTTTGCATCTCATTAGAGATGCAAGGGGAAGCGTAGAGAAAAAGGGTGCTAACATGCGAATTTGCGTGTTAGCACCCTGTTGCTGATAGGGAGATAATTTTATTTCCACTTTCTTGGCTTTTAAAGCCAAAAAAGCGGAGATAGATCCCTTGATAATATGCCCCTGGGTTTATTGTAAGGGTCCAGGGAGATATCCGATCAGTTGTAACTACACCTTTAGTTTAACTTTAGAATATAACCACATACATGGCTTACCTTTGATCAATAAAGCCTATAAAATTTAAACACTTGGTCTACTCCTTGTGAAAACACAGACGTATGTATCATTAAATAACTAAAAACAAGCTGATGATTGTGAAAATATATTGGAAAAAAGAAAGCCATTTTAATTCTTCAACCTAAAATGTTATTCAGACTGTTGTGCCATTCTCAACGGACTCAGGGGGTAAAAGCAGGATTTTTATGGCTCCTTAAAAGAAACTACGTCCAAAGAAGGAGACAATGTCTTTTTACGTATTGTGCAATTCACTTTGGCATTCTCATTGCATGTGAACAGGATTGCCAGTTTACTTTTCGGAAAAGAAAATATTCGAATTATAACTGTCTTCAAATTCCATAGTTAAAACATACGCTTAAATATTGGTAACATATTCATGTAGGAACACTTCTCAGTACCTTGGCCTCATTTATGAAGGCCTACGCCACTGGTACGTCACTTTTTCCCATTTTAAAAGTGACGCACCAGTGGCGCAAGACCTTCATAAATAAGGCCCCTTGAATCTTAAATGATAAAATGCTTTTATAATAAAAAAATATATACTAAAATGCTGCTGCGCTAAGGCATCGACATATTTCATTCAGTCTACTATTAATAATTCTCTTAAAATCAAAATGGTAGACAAGCATTTTTTTCCAAATGCTTAAAAATGCTTTCATGTGTAGATTAATCTATTATTGAAGCTTTCGTTTCTGCTTCACAAGTAAAAATCAAGGAATCCAGATTAAGTTGGATTCTAGAGAACAGCGGTGCCTAGCAATATAGGGGCAGATTTATAATTACTAGCGCATCCCTGCAAATTAGCAGGGATGCACCAGTAATTGTGCGCCGCAGCTCCGCCACCCATGATGCGCCGCATTTACAATGCGGTGCACCATGGGGTCAAAACGGCACAGATGCGTCACGCATCTGTGCCGTAAAAGCTGTGCAGTGCTGGAGTTGCGTCGCAAGTGCGACGCAGCTCCAGCAATGCTCTGGGGAGGCCTATACTTTCAATGCTGCCTCAAGCCTTATGCCTGCTTCAAGCAGGCGCAGTGTTTTGACGCAGCATTGGCCTAAAAGTGACTACGTGAAATCTTGTAGATTTCACTCAGCCACTTTTAGGAGGCGTTCCTGCGCAGGAACGCCCCCCCCTGCGCAGGAACGCCTCCTTGTGGCGCAGGGCTTTACAACGTGATGCATCTCCCGGATGCGTCACATTGTTAATACCCCGCACCATGGCGCATCTTTTGGGCCGCCGCTGCGTCACAAAAGTGACGCAACGGCTGCGCAAAAGAGGCGCAAGGAGCTTGTAAATCTGCCCCATCGTTTTGTATATTTCTGAAAAATGTCGTTTCAGTCTGCAAGACTTTTAACAACATCACAGGCAGTGTTGGAATGCCTTGTTGGCCATTGTGACACTATGGCACGGCCAGCGTCTTGGCTTTTTTTGTGTCTCGTGGGCAATGACGAGTCCAAAAAATAACAGCCTACACGTTGGCAATTTAAAGCTGTGCCAAACTGCCTGACAGGACACTCCAACAATGGCATAAGAAATGTTGAGAGATATAAAGTCCATTTCTAAAGCTTTAACCCCTTCGATGCTGATGAAGGCCCTCAGCCGTCATGCATTGCGGTGGGTGTGTGCTGATGACGGCTGGGGGCCATCATGAACCCGCCCACTACGGAAAACACCGCACAGGCGCAGAAACGCGGCCCCGCCCAAGGGGTTAAACAACAAGCACAGATCTTGAAAATGTCATTCTGTATTGCCCCATTCATGCAAGTGTACAGTATTTCCATTCACGAGCACCTGGGAATAATTTAATCAGACTCGTCAGTGATATGATTCCAAAGCCTATCGCACTCTACTGACAGCAATCACTGATCATCCTGTTGGTACTCAGGGTATCCCTCATCTGCATTATCATTTAAAAAGATGTCAAGCATTAGACATTATGGCACATGAAGAATATGAGAGTTCTTTGTAAATGAAGTCAGATCCTTGGCAAATATAAAAGTTGAAAATAAAAAGTTCACAACGAGGGAGAAACCCACTTAGTATTACAGTCGTTTCGGTCTTGATAATACACACCTTTGCCCAAATGTTCAGTCCATCATGCACCTTTTTGTTTGTATTCCAACAAGCCAATCTCGTTAGAAGTTGCATAATGTGCTGGGTTATTTAGAGTTTGGCAGATGCAGTTGAAATATACCCCTCAGATTTAAAAAGAAAATTGTCAGATATCCCATCCGCCTTATTTAGTGCACATGTGTATTCATCCTATAAAAGGTTGAGGCGACGTCCCCCAATTTATGGCGGAGCCCTCCATCTGCCATACTGTAAATACATCCCTTAGTCACAGTTTGCTTACCTATGCAAAACATATGTCTACATATACATGAAATGTGTCCTAAAACGGTCCCCCTGCCTCCCGCACCACAAACATGCATTCTGCAAAACAGCAAGATTTTTAGTATACATCCTTGCAAATTGAATACACTCGGTAGGTAGGCATTGTGTGTTTTCACAATGTAATTATTGCATCAGATATAGTCATACAGCATAAGGTAAACATCTCATTTCATGAGAGAAAAGTGTTACCATACTTATTTAAAGCAGCTCAGAACATGCTATAGATGTGTATCTTCTGTAGGAGCCCTTTGCACTGTTGAAGAGGTAGTCATTGATGTCTTCATTACATTGTTTATTTATTTCCTTTTTCGTGTATTATTTATTACAATATTGTAACTGATCAATATTCCAAGACCTAATCGTCTTTTATGTAAGCAGTTAGTAAACCTCAATTTTCACATAGATAAGCTCCATGCAAGCAGTTAAAAACTTTTGTCAGAAAGTGGTGTAATAGTTTGTCGAGGGGTCACCGTTACTATTGTAATACACACGCTCTCATTAGTCCTAAACAGGCATATCAGTTAAGCCCTTGATAGTTAGGTGTGGCACAACAAACAACTTCCTGAGAAATACATATTAAGTTATGCTCAAGCAGTGTCAACAAATTTAAACTCTAGAAAACACATTTCCCCCAAAACTTTAGAGAGATAGTGAAAATACAATAAACAAAGCACACCAAAATGATCAAAATCATACATGTGAAATAGAGACATGAATGTTTAAAACTGACTAAAAAAGTAATGCGAAACAATCAAGTATACATTTAAAATTAATGTGATCTAGGCACGTCAGAAATTGTGCACCAGAACGAGGCAAGATGTCCGCCGACAGACCGTAGGAGGCAGCAGCTCCTGACTACTCTCCCGAGGTGAAACGTTGGAGACTGGGAGACTGATATGAAGATGTGAAGATAAGCTGCACTACCCGAGTTTTGCTGAATTAATTTATTCGTGGAAAAAAGATTGATTAATGGGCTAAGAAAAAAAAGTTTCAAGGTGCTACATAGCGGGATGCTTAAGGTCTTTGCGAGTTGGATTAATTCCATAGAGTGGCCCACGTTACAAATACTTCTCGGCCTTGAGAGAGAGCCTCGTGTCCTGTGGCAGTAATTTGGAACAGTGATAGAAGAGGCGCTACAACGACTCCAGAGTACTTGGCGAGTCGGGAAGCGGCATATGGCTCCGAAAAAAATAAGAGCAGTCAAAGGCAGAGGATGAGGATCCGCAAACAAGCGAGGCCGAGAACCCGTCTGTAAATGTCAGAGCGAAGACACGACATAGAGCCCAACTACGAAGGGAGGCTGCTAAGGCACGCGAAGAAGTAAAACTGTCTGTTGCAGAGAAGAGAAAGCAGGATAAAGACACGGAAAAAAAGAAGAAGAAAGAAACAGTCAAAAAAGGGCTTACTAAGAGCATAGACGCCGGCTCTGAATCTTCAAAGGAAGCCTCCCTGCGGCATCAGACATTGTTTCAATCCTTCCCGGGTCTGAGAACTGATGGCATATCCGACAACGCTAATGTTAGCGGCCTGAGTGGCTGCAACGGGCCGGATGGGATAACAGAGCAACTAACCGGATTGAGAGATAAAACTGAGGCTGACC
The DNA here is from genome assembly GCF_964263255.1 of Lissotriton vulgaris. Lineage (NCBI taxonomy): Eukaryota > Metazoa > Chordata > Amphibia > Caudata > Salamandridae > Lissotriton > Lissotriton vulgaris. Next base: position 1,012,599,500 of record NC_141696.1, on the reverse strand, counting down.
GCTCAGAGGCCGCGTTGGGACCGGAGGATGACGTCAATGATGGAAGGAGTGTGGAGCAATCCGAAGAAACAGCTGCGCTGAGTCAGGCGGAAGAACGGGACGACATGGCAGGAGACACTTGTGGCCCACAGAGAGGGTCGACTGAAGACAAGGAGCTAATTGTGGATTATGATGTTGCAGTAACGCATAAGGAAGATCATACTGGAATCAGTTCTTCAGAGGGGGTGACAGGTTTGGAAAACGTGAATATACAAACGGATACAAGCATAGAATCGCAGGGATGTGTTAGAGGTGAAATGAGTGAAACTGATGCACACGATAATACTGATATGAGAGAGTCTTCTACAGAGGCTGCATCATTGCCTACAGTATTGCCTACAGTATTCACGCTACAGATTCCAGCTGAACTGGGTAAGGAGCAAGAGGGGGGTACCCAAGTGACTAAGAGTACTTCTGCGACTGAACTGGCACAACAATTTATTAGTAATAAGGAGATGGTATGCACGCTTGCTGCAGTTTGTTCAAGAGATAACCCTGTGGACACTCTAGCGCGTAAAAGCAATAAGGTTAAAAATGCCATCAACTCGGAGGGCATCCCAGATGGCTCTCAACCAAGTATTGAGGGGACAGATAAAGAGTATGCTGACAACAGTACCGATTGCCTCCCAGCAACTACTGGCTCACCCAGTGATGACTGCTTCTTTACTGGGAATGATGATGATAAGGAGGAGGTCGAGACTGAGGAGTCGGATTTAAGTCATAACTCATCCACTAATTTGGATGATACACCAATATCCACGGAAAGTGACTCGGAGACATCGCAGACAGACACTTCAGAGTTAGAGACTGAGTCAGAGCCAGAACATAACACTATATTAAAACGAAACTTAGAGTCTAAACTAAGTAGAAACAAGGGAGTTAAGGGAAGTACTCGCAGAAGAGCAAAGAAAAGGGGGAGTGTAATACAATCAGGTGTGGCTAAAAAACTGGATTGGGATTATGCAGCCACTTCGCAGTTGTATCAGGAGGGTGCAGTTGGTGGCTCAGAGCAACCAAACAATTTGCAAACGCAGACCCAGATACAGACACAGACACAGGAAAATAGCTATGCAGCAAACTTTGATCTTTTGTTCTCAACCTTAAAACAGATTCAGGGAGAGGCCCGTCAGGAGAGCCAAAGAGCTAAGCATGCAAATAAAAAAATACAAGGGTCTCTCCGTAAGGTTGATAAAATGTATACAGAAATGACTGGTCGTTTGGCGGAAGTGGAGGAGAGGACAGGCAAAGTGGAGGACGAAATGGTAAAATTGCAGGAGTACAGAGAAGAGCAAGAAAAAATATCATCAGATGTCTTGTGGAAACTCGAAGACTTTGAAAATAGGCAAAGGCGCAATAACATAAGACTGCTTGGGATTGAGGAAGGGAAGGAAGGGTCGGACATACGTGCCTTTGTTGTAGAATTGTTGAAGGGGGCTTTTCCAGAGCTTGATAACTGGGATTGGGACAAGGAGGTGCAGCGCGCACACAGGTTTCCTTTAACGCAGAAAAAAACCACAAATTCGAAGTCAAGGGCTATCCTAGTATACATGGGGAATTTTTTGCTGAGAGAGGAAGTAATTAGAAAGGCAAAGCCAACGGCGAAACGCTCATATAAGGATATAACATTCTTCACTCACCCAGACTTTTGCCACACTACTGTGGAGAGAAGGTAGCGCATGAGGCAGTTAATAACACCCTTTCAGAATGTGGAATGTGAAGTATACCTAATGTTTCCCTGTCGACTCAAAGTTGGCTGTAATGGCCAATTTAGGGTCTTCTTTTCGGAAGTAGTAGCACAGGAATACCTGATTTACTTAAAAGAAGGGAAAGCACAAAGAGATGGGAAAGCACAAAATGAGAGGGCTGCAGCCATAAGGCAAACCGAGTATGTGACACAAAAAAAGAAAAAATGAAATGAAAGAAGACAAAGTAAACGAGGTGGGAGCAGCGTGGATAAATAGTCCCGGCGATGCAGGTTTAATAAAAAGATATTGACACTTCGGGAGAGTGGGAGTGGAGAAGCCTCCTGGGGGGGGGTTCGGCTGTCAGACAGAGGTCAACATTGACCTGTTTGCCAGTAGGGAGGGGAAGGGTGGGAGGGAGGGAAGGGGTCTGGGGGGGAGGGAGGGGACAGGGCACGGCACGGCACGGCAGCAAAAGACAGAATCATTTAACGAAGCAAGGGTAGACTGGGATGAAAAGGAGATAAGATAAGAGATATAAGGCTGAAAAGAAGGAGAAATACACTTGATAGGGGTGAGAAAAGAAGACACAATGGGAAAAGAAATAAATTGTATAAGTATAAGTATATGAGCACACATAACAGTAACATAATGAACTACTCATGGGGACTAGATATGTGACATGGAATGTGTGCGGGTTGAATGATGCTCAAAAAAGACTAAAGGTATCGTTATTAAGGCAAATGAATGTGGATTTTATTTTTATACAGGAAACACATGTTATGACTTCACAAGAATTTTATTTGAAACAGCAGGGCTTTCAGGTATTAGTAACTTCACAGCAAAATGTTAAAAAAAGAGGGGTAGCTATACTATCCAGAGATAAAAAAGTACTCTTGAGAAAAAAGGCACAAGATCAATGGGGGAGATGGGCAATGGTTGAGTGTATGATAGATGGGGAGTGGACAACTTTGATAAGTGTATATGGGTCAACCGAGGATGACCCGGAGATTTTTCAATTTTTAGATGTGGAATTAGCTAGTTGGGCTCCCAGAATTATAATGGCAGGAGATTTGAATATTAATGGTGCTGACGGGCTAGGCTTAGGTTCATTTGGTAAATATTCTGGTAGAAAAAGACGAATATGTCATGCCTTACAGGGATTAGTGGTAAATAATGCTTTATCTGACGTCTGGGGGAAAAGTAGGTTAGGGAGCAAGGGTTTTACATACTACTCCGCCCCACATAAAATCTGTGTGAGATTGGACTACTTTTTTGTCTCAAACGAACTACTACCAGAATCAGGGATTGATAGACTCCCCCGGATCCTAAGTGATCATAATCCCCTAATCCTTACATTAAAAACATCGATAAATACCAGACAGCAAAGACAGTGGACTTTTGAGAGAGGATTATTGCTGGAAGAAAAGTATGTGGAGCATATGAAAGTATGGATTAAAGAATTTTTCGAGAATAATAGAGATAGTTCTACTGTGGGGGTGGTATGGGACGCTTTTAAGGCATGGGTACGGGGGGAGACTTTGAGCTTTAGCTCTTATAAGAGGAAACAGGAACAGAGGAGAAAGATGGAACTGGCTGAGGCAGTACTTAAAGCTGAAGAGAAACTAGAGAAGTGTATCATGAGCGGAACCCCTTCAGATAATGCGAACTTCGAACTACTAAAGGTGAAAGGAGATGCTGAGGGAGACATTGCCGGAAGGGCTGCAAAACTTTATATCACAAAAAGAGAAAAATGTCATGAATTTAGTGAAACAGTGGGAAGAACTTTAGCAGTTCGAACAAGACAACAAAAGCATTAGGTACCGTAAGGCAGATTAAGGATATTTCTGGTAGGATACACACAGAGTCCAAGGAAATAAGGGAAGTTTTCAGATCTTTTTATGAGAAGCTATATGATGAGCCAATAAGGGGAGATGTCAGGAAAATCAGAGAATACCTACAAGAAATCCCGGCGAATAGATTTACGGGAGAGGAGTCAGACAGTCTAGAAGAGATTTTTCAGGGGGAAGAAATAAAAAATGCTATATCAAATCTCCCCTCTGGAAAAGCCGCAGGCCCGGACCTGATTCCAATAGAGTTCTATAAAATATTCTGGGATACTCTAAAAATTGACATAATTAGGACAATGCAACAGGCGCAATCAGGCAATTCAATACCTGGGACATGGGGAGGCGCTGAAATAGTGATAATTTAAAAAAAAGGGAAACCCGCAGAAGAACCTGGGTCCTATAGGCCTATCACGTTGATGAATACGGACACTAAAATCTTTTCCAAGGCATTAGCGACAAGATACGCTAAGATAATAGATAGGGTGGTGAGTAAAAACCAGCACAGCTTCATACCTGGAAGGGGCACCACCCACCATACGCGTAAAGTGATAACACTATTTGATGCTGCAGCAGTCTCAGGGGACCCGATGGCGATCATGTTACTAGATGCAGACAAGGCATTCGATCGGGTCTCCTGGGACTACTTGTGGTATACCTTGGAAAGATCAGGAGTCAAACAGGGGTTTATTAAAGCAGTTCAGGCGCTATATGTAAACCCTGTGGCCTCGGTGCGTGTGAATGCGGGGATTACAACACAATTTGGGATAAGGAGAGGCACGAGGCAGGGGTGTCCCTGCTCCCCATTGCTATTTGCAATGTACATGGACCCATTAATCCGGAGAATAGAGATGAGTGATTTAATAAAACCATTACCTACACAAATTGGTTATTGTAAAATATTGGCATACGCCGATGATGTTGCAGTAATTACACCAACTCCAACGGAGGCGATCGCTCAAGTGGAAATTGAAGCTCTGAAGTTTGGAGAAATCTCGGGTTATAAGCTTAATACCGCTAAAACCCAGATAATTAAAAATTCCTATACTACCTGCGCAGATAGCCGAGTTACTAAAGCTGGAACATATTTGGGAGTGACTATATCGGCTGATTTGGATAATCTAGTGGAAACAAATATAGCTCCTTTAATAAATAAAGTACGGAAGGATCTGGATAGATTAGACAACCTGCACCTATCAATTGTGGGACGAACTAACGTAGTAAAAATGCTGGTTTTCCCTAAGTTTCTTTATTTTTTTAGAGCAATTCCTTTATTATTTGAGACTAACCTATTCAAGAAGATAGAAAACTTGATTAATAGATTTATATGGGCAAAGGGAAAAACCAGGAGAGCACTCAGGTTTATGACATTGCCAAGGGAGAGGGGAGGGTGGGCACTGCCAGATTTAAGGTTTTATTATTGGGCAGCAGCTTTACAAAATATGGTTGGCTTGGTGGGAGGGGGAGAATGTGAAGGGGGGAACAAGTTGGGATCACTGGCAATTTATGGCTTGCTACTGGGGCCAGAAGCAGAAAATCTTTTTTTAAAATACATTGAACCCAGCTACTACAAAAGGACACGGTTTAAGACGCTCATTGCAGCACATACCGTGTGGAAAGCCTTCACTAAAATATTCGGGCTGGGGCGATATAACGCATACACTAGACTGAAAGGAAACCCAAATCTACCAGCGGAAGTTGTTTCTGGGCCCATATTGGCAGAATGGGAAAGAAAAGGACTTAGAAAGGTGGGAGACATTTTGGGGCAGCAAGGAGTTTACCAGTTTTCTGAAATACAAACCAGGTTTGCATTAGACAAAAGACAATTCTTTAAGTATTTACAAATTAGGAGTTTTCTTTATAGCAAGAAAGGTGGCCCATCAGGATTTAGTAAAAATGCAATTATGGAAGTAATACAAGCAGGGGAGGAGTGTACCATTAAGAGATTTTATGCTGAGTTATTGATCTCAAAAGAGGACGACACAGAAAAATGGGCAACTAAGTGGAAATGTAATTTGGAAATTAGTGAGGAAAGTTTTTATATATCTTTAGAAATGGGGTATACACTGTTATGCTCAGCGCCTCTACAGGCACAACACTATAAAACACTGTATCACCTCTACCACAAGCCTGCTAAGATAGCCCAATGGGGTGGCACAACTGGAACCAATTGTTTTAGATGTGGAGGCTCAGAAGCAGACTTAACACATGTATTCGCAACATGCCCTCACCTGCAGCTACTTATAAAAGACATTGAGGGCTTCATAAACCGAGGGTTAGGAATAGATACTCCTCTAACTCCCTCAACTATTCTTTTGGGGGTAAAAGAGGAGGAGGGACAACAGCAGAGCAACACCAGGGCGGAGGATAGAGGCGAATACTTTTTATTCTTAGCCATGTCGGTACTGAGACTCTGTATTGCATCGGTATGGCTAGACTGTAAGCCACCGACATTTCATCAATGGCTGGCTAAATTACTGACAACATATAATCTGGAGGTTGAGATCTATGCAAGGAAGGGGAAAAAGGGAAGAAAAACTGGTAGACAGATTTGGGGCCCTATTACTCGCTGGAAAGAAGAGAGTATGGATTGAAAGATTTGATTAATTTATCTGTTTAATATGTATTGGACTGGTTAGAATGCACTAATATTGTTTGATATCCATAAAAATGGTGGGGGAAAAATGTTTCTTTTTTTTTGTTTTTTTGTTTTTTGTTGCCCTGATTGGATTTGAAAATACTGTATTTTTCGCGCTATTATGCCTTGCTATGTGTATTGTATACTCCATTGTTGTGCCTTGCATGTAAAAGTAGGTCAAATTTGTCAATAAAAATATTTAAAAAAACAAAAAACAAAAGAGATCTAGGCACGTCGGGGCAATTGTGATGTAGTGGAGACAGATACACCATGAGAGTTACCTTATTCAAATTGTTTAAGAGACTTCCTGAAATGAATGATTCAAGGCGAGGGTCACTCGAAGTCAGAAACGTCTTTGTTAAAATCCAGCTGGGGCTGTTGCTCTTGGTGCCAAAAGCTGTATGCAGTACAAAGCTGTAATTCATAGCAACCATTGTTTGATTTGCCACTTGGATAGATTGCCTGCTTCACCCGGGTTCACTGTTTAGCTTCCACCTAAATTACTTTTTTTGTTCTCAGAATCCACTAGTGCGACAACTGTAGCTGAACTGGGCCCCACTAGACTGGATGCATTTACTACAGGGTTCTTGTGAAGATGTCAGAATAATAGAGCTCAAAGACAAACCTGGTTTTCTTGTTCACCTTAGGTGGGCCTTTCCTTTTAAAAAGCCCCAGCTCTTTGACTTGGTCCTCCAGACGTAGACATAATTGACAACGTCCTACTATTCTCCAATTGTTGATACCGTTCCTCCTGCTCACTCTTGCATTTCCTATGTACTCAGGGCAGGTGTCTAAGCACTAGATCTCTCCATAGCCTGGGTTTCTAAATGGTGAGCCCTCACTGGTCACCCACTGATGAGTAGGACTCAGGAGTCACTGAGTGTTTATATTCCACTAGGTCTTTTGTCAAGATGCTTTCTTCCCTGGTTCAGAAATGTTCTGAAAAGTGGTGGGGAGGTATCAGTCTTACCTAGTGCACTCGCCTTTTATAGGAAACTTTTCTACACCCAGTACTAACTTCGCTTTTGCACTATCCACAACTCCCCTAGCTTATTAACCCCAGTGCCTGTGTGCAGTCTGTGAACTGCCATGTCCTCCTGGTCAGTGTCCCCACTGACCAGGCCTAACCCTTCTTTTTTTGTGCACATTGGTCATCCCTATGGAAGGCCCCAGGTACCACCCTGGGCAGGGTGCAGTGTATGTGAAAGGTAGAGCTTGTACTGGTGCAGGTGACATGCTATGGTAGTGAATTACAGCCATTTTCGTTTTTCACTATTGTAAGGCTATCTTGCTCAATAGGTTAACATGGGGGATGCTGGCTACAGTGGCTACCAGCATTTCGTCCCATAGGAACAAGATGGGACATAAGAGTCTAGTATCCCTGAACTCAGAATTTAATAACACATCTTTTAGGAAAGGTTGTTTTTAAATCCTGTGTTTTAGAACAGTATTTTTAGAAAGTTGCTGTTCTCTTGTCTGACCCTTCTGTGAGCCTTGGCCTGTTTGTGTATTGACTGTCTGGTTTGAGAGTGACAGGGGCTGGGGATTCCCCAGGAGGCTGGCTGAATCAGCCCTAGGCTGAATGTCTGCAATTGCAATTTGAGTGGTAGGAGGAGATAGCACCTGGGCCTGAATAGGGCTGTTCCTGCCTTCCACAATGCTGGCTCCACCTCCTGCTGGGTGGCTGACAACCCTGCCCCTCACTCTGAAAGGAAAGGAGAAGCCAGGAAAACGAAGTGCTCAAGAAACACCCAGAACTGGTTCAGACCGGGCTCGGGGCCCACTTGCACAAAGAGAACAAAGACTTTTAGGGGTATAAGTACAGCACCCCTGACAACAGAAAATTAGATCATCCTGGAATCAAGAAGGAACCTCTGCCAATGAGAAAGCTGAAACTGAAGAAGGAAGATTGTTCAGCTGTTGCTCTGCTGGATTGCCCTGCTGTTGCTTTGCTGCCAAGGAGAGGGGACAGATTTTGCTGTGATGTGTCCCCTTGCTTGAAGGAATCTCCAAGGGCCTGAGAAGAGCTGGCTCCCTGTTTTGAAGTCCCAGAAACAAAGGAACTTCACCCCCAGCTCCCCTTGAGCTCTACTGAGAGAGTTCTGTCCTTCCTGGAGTGTGTGGCCCATGTGTGGTGCCTCTGGATGTTGTACCTGTGCTGGGAAACTGGATACCAAGATTTGAGAGACTTTGCTCCTTGTTTTGCCTCTGCAGCACTGCCCTATTACTGAAGGGCTCAGCCACTGCTCAGACTGGGTGTGCCTGGGTCAGTGTCACACTCTGATCGAGGACGCACGCCACTATTCCCCGGGGCAGAAGCAGGGCACTCCTTGCTGGTTCCTGTGTTCTTTGTACACTGATACCCCCGCGGCCAAAGCAGGCATCCACATCCATGTGCTTTACTGGTGCTTAGAGATTCCCCAAGACCGGTGTGCATGTCTGTGTACAGACGAATCTGCAGTGTTTAAAATCACAACATTCTTTAATGGTGCCCACTCACTTGTTATCTAGTGTGGACAAAGTGCCAATCTCTTAAATGGAGAAGTGACATAAGACTGGTCTAGTTCTTTTGTGGAGATAAAATCGGGGCTTTATATTAGGATGCCTTTAATTTTGTAATCTGCTAATATTGCAGCACAGGTGTCTTATGCATTAGCTAGTGAATAAAATGGTGTTCACATTATTTCATGTTTTTTTTTAACTTAGACTCTCTCTTACATGGATTTAAGTAACCTACAGCAATGTAACTGCTGACCATACTGGGATAATCCCATTTTTGTAATGGCTGCCCTGACAGCTACGGTACAAAAGGGGGTGGTGATGAACCGAGCATCTGAATCAATCAAACACTCAAACCCAGTCAAAAGATCTGGATTTAATCCATCACCGTTCTTTAGCCCACTCTGCCACCCCAGTTCAGACATGGCTATATGCAAATCAGTCTGACCCTGTGCCTCATGGGAACAGTCCAACCAGAACTGCCAAGCCATGTCTTCCCTGGACCAGAAACAAGCTTCCGAGGACCGGTTTCTGGCATTCCAGCCATCTTCAGCCCGGCTTGCTTGAACCCAGTGGCAAAGTGAGCAAGGGACTCACGTCTGAGCATACCCTGCCACACTTATGGCGGCCAAAAACGGTACAAAAGGGGGTGGTGATGAACGGAGCATCTGAATCAATCAAACACTCACACCCAGTCAAAAGATCTGGTTTTAATCCATCACAGTTCTTTAGCCCACTCTGCCTCCCCAGTTCAGACATGGCTATATGCAAATCAGTCTGACCCTGTGCCTCATGGGAACCGTCCAACCCGAACTGCCAAGCCATGTCTTCCCTGGACCGGAAACAAGCTTCCGAGGACCCGTTTCTGGCATTCCAGCCATCTTCAGCCCGGCTTGCTTGAATCCAGTGGCAAAGTGAGCAAGGGACACACGTCTGAACATACCCTGCCACACTTATGGCAGCCAAAAACGGTACGAAAGGGGGTGGTGATGAACGGAGCATCTGAATCAATCAAACCCTCACACCCAGTCAAAAGATCTGGGTTTAATCCATCACCGTTCTTTAGCCCACTCTGCCACCCCAGTTCAGACATGGCTATATGCAAATCAGTCTGACCCTGTGCCTCATGGGAACAGTCCAACCCGAACTGCCAAGCCATGTCTTCCCTGGACCGGAAACAAGCTTCCGAGGACCGGTTTCTGGCATTCCAGCCATCTTCAGTCTGGCTTGCCTGAATCCAGTGGCAAAGTGAGCAAGGGACTCACGTCTGAGCACACCCTGCCACACTTATGGCGGCCAAAAATGGTACAAAAGGGGGTGGTGATGAACGGAGCATCTGAATCAATCAAACACTCACACCCAGTCAAAAGATCTGGGTTTAATCCATCACCGTTCTTTAGCCCACTCTGCCACCCCAGTTCAGACATGGCTATATGCAAATCAGTCTGACCCTGTGCCTCATGGGACAGTCCAACCCGAACTGCCAAGCCATGTCTTCCCTGGACTGGAAACAAGCTTCGAGGACCGGTTTCTGGCATTCCAGCTATCTTCAGCCCGGCTTGCTTGAATCCAGTGGCAAAGTGAGCAAGAACTCACGTCTGAGCATACCCTGCCACACTTATGGCGGCCAAAAACGGTAAAAAAGGGGGTGGTGATGAACGGAGCATCTGAATCAATCAAACACTCACACCCAGTCAAAAGATCTGGGTTTAATCCATCACCGTTTTTTAGCCCACTCTGCCACCCCAGTTCAGAAATGGCTATATGCAAATCAGTCTGACCCTGCTCCTCATGGGAACAGTCCAACCCGAACTGCCAAGCCATGTCTTCCCTGGACCGGAAACAAGCTTCTGAGGACCGGTTTCTGGCAGTCCAGCCATCTTCAGCTCGGCTTGCTTGAATCCAGTGGCAAAGTGAGCAAGGGACTCACGTCTGAGCAAAATCTGCCGCACTTATGGTGGCCAAAAACGGTACAAAAGGGGGTGGTGATGAACGGAGCATTTGAATCAATCAAACACTCACACCCAGTCAAAAGATCTGGGTTTAATCCATCACCGTTTTTTAGCCCACTCTGCCACCCCAGTTCAGACATGGCTATATGCAAATCAGTCTGACCCTGTGCCTCATGGGAACAGTCCAACCCGAACTGCCAAGCCATGTCTTCCCTGGACCGGAAACAAGCTTCCGAGGACCGGTTTCTGGCATTCCAGCCATCTTCAGCCCGGCTTGCTTGAATCCAGTGGCAAAGTGAGCAAGGGACTCACGTCTGAGCATACCCTGCCACACTTATGGCGGCCAAAAACGGTACAAAAGGGGGTGGTGATGAACGGAGCATCTGAATCAATCAAATACTCACACCCAGTCAAAAGATCTGGGTTTAATCCATCACCGTTCTTTAGCCCACTCTGCCACCCCAGTTCAGACATGGCTATGAGCAAATCAGTCTAACCCTGTGCCTCATGGGAACAGTCCAACCCGAACTGCCAAGCCATGTCTTCCCTGGACCGGAAACAAGCTTCCGAGGACCGGTTTCTGGAATTCCAGCCATATTCAGCCCGGCTTGCTTGAATCCAGTGGCAAAGTGAGCAAGGGACTCACGTTTGAGCATACCCTGCCACACTTATGGCAGCCAAAAACGGTACAAAAGGGGGTTGTGATGAACGGAGCATCTGAATCAATCAAACACTCACACCCAGTCAAAAGATCTGGGTTTAATCCATCACCGTTCTTTAGCCCACTCTGCCACCCCAGTTCAGACATGGCTATATGCAAATCAGTCTGACCCTGTGCCTCATGGGAACAGTCCAACCCGAACTGCCAAGCCATGTCTTCCCTGGACCGAAAACAAGCTTCCGAGGACCGGTTTCTGGCATTCCAGCCATCTTCAGCCCGGCTTGCTTGAATCCAGTGGCAAAGTGAGCAAGGGACTCACGTCTGAGCATACCCTGCCACACTTATGGCAGCCAAAAACGGTACAAAAGGGGGGGTGATGAACAGAGCATCTGAATCAATCAAATACTCACACCCAGTCAAAAGATCTGGGTTTAATCCATCACCGTTCTTTAGCCCACTCTGCCACCCCAGTTCAGACATGGCTATATGCAAATCAGTCTGACCCTGTGCCTCATGGGAACAGTCCAACCCGAACTGCCAAGCCATGTCTTCCCTGGACCGGAAACAAGCTTCCGAGGACCGGTTTCTGGCATTCCAGCCATCTTCAGTCTGGCTTGCCTGAATCCAGTGGCAAAGTGAGCAAGGGACTCACGTCTGAGCATACCCTGCCACACTCATGGTGGCCAAAAACGGTACAAAAGGGGGTGGTGATGAACGGAGCATCTGAATCAATCAAACACTCACACCCAGTCAAAAGATCTGGGTTTAATCCATCACCGTTCTTTAGCCCACTCTGCCACCCCAGTTCGGACATGGCTATATGCAAATCAGTCTGACCCTGTGCCTCATGGGACAGTCCAACCCGAACAGCCAAGCCATGTCTTCCCTGGACTGGAAACAAGCTTCCGAGGACCGGTTTCTGGCATTCCAGCTATCTTCAGCCCGGCTTGCTTGAATCCAGTGGCAAAGTGAGCAAGGGACTCACGTCTGAGCATACCCTGCCACACTTATGGCGGCCAAAAACGGTAAAAAAGGGGGTGGTGATGAACGGAGCATCTGAATCAATCAAACACTCGCACCCAGTCAAAGGATCTGGGTTTAATCCATCACCGTTTTTTATCCCACTCCGCCACCCCAGTTCAGACATGGCTATATGCAAATCAGTCTGACCCTGTTCCTCATGGGAACAGTCCAACCCGAACTGCCGAGCCATGTCTTCCCTGGACCGGAAACAAGCTTCCGAGGACCGGTTTCTGGCATTCCAGCCATCTTCAGCCCGGCTTGCTTGAATCCAGTGGCAAAGTGAGCAAGGGACTCACGTCTGAGCATACCCTGCCACACTTATGGCAGCCAAAAACGGTACAAAAGGGGGGGTGATGAACAGAGCATCTGAATCAATCAAATACTCACACCCAGTCAAAAGATCTGGGTTTAATCCACCACCGTTCTTTAGCCCAATCTGCCATCCCAGTTCAGACATGGCTACATGCAAATCAGTCTGACCCTGTGCCTCATGGGAACAGTCCAACCCGAACTGCCAAGCCATGTCTTCCCTGGACCGGAAACAAGCTTCCGAGGACCGGTTTCTGGCATTCCAGCCATCTTCAGTCTGGCTTGCCTGAATCCAGTGGCAAAGTGAGCAAGGGACTCACGTCTGAGCACACCCTGCCACACTTATGGCGGCCAAAAATGGTACAAAAGGGGGTGGTGATGAACGGAGCATCTGAATCAATCAAACACTCACACCCAGTCAAAAGATCTGGGTTTAATCCATCACCGTTCTTTAGCCCACTCTGCCACCCCAGTTCAGACATGGCTATATGCAAATCAGTCTGACCCTGTGCCTCATGGGACAGTCCAACCCGAACTGCCAAGCCATGTCTTCCCTGGACTGGAAACAAGCTTCGAGGACCGGTTTCTGGCATTCCAGCTATCTTCAGCCCGGCTTGCTTGAATCCAGTGGCAAAGTGAGCAAGAACTCACGTCTGAGCATACCCTGCCACACTTATGGCGGCCAAAAACGGTAAAAAAGGGGGTGGTGATGAACGGAGCATCTGAATCAATCAAACACTCACACCCAGTCAAAAGATCTGGGTTTAATCCATCACCGTTTTTTAGCCCACTCTGCCACCCCAGTTCAGAAATGGCTATATGCAAATCAGTCTGACCCTGCTCCTCATGGGAACAGTCCAACCCGAACTGCCAAGCCATGTCTTCCCTGGACCGGAAACAAGCTTCTGAGGACCGGTTTCTGGCAGTCCAGCCATCTTCAGCTCGGCTTGCTTGAATCCAGTGGCAAAGTGAGCAAGGGACTCACGTCTGAGCAAAATCTGCCGCACTTATGGTGGCCAAAAACGGTACAAAAGGGGGTGGTGATGAACGGAGCATTTGAATCAATCAAACACTCACACCCAGTCAAAAGATCTGGGTTTAATCCATCACCGTTTTTTAGCCCACTCTGCCACCCCAGTTCAGACATGGCTATATGCAAATCAGTCTGACCCTGTGCCTCATGGGAACAGTCCAACCCGAACTGCCAAGCCATGTCTTCCCTGGACCGGAAACAAGCTTCCGAGGACCGGTTTCTGGCATTCCAGCCATCTTCAGCCCGGCTTGCTTGAATCCAGTGGCAAAGTGAGCAAGGGACTCACGTCTGAGCATACCCTGCCACACTTATGGCGGCCAAAAACGGTACAAAAGGGGGTGGTGATGAACGGAGCATCTGAATCAATCAAATACTCACACCCAGTCAAAAGATCTGGGTTTAATCCATCACCGTTCTTTAGCCCACTCTGCCACCCCAGTTCAGACATGGCTATGAGCAAATCAGTCTAACCCTGTGCCTCATGGGAACAGTCCAACCCGAACTGCCAAGCCATGTCTTCCCTGGACCGGAAACAAGCTTCCGAGGACCGGTTTCTGGAATTCCAGCCATATTCAGCCCGGCTTGCTTGAATCCAGTGGCAAAGTGAGCAAGGGACTCACGTTTGAGCATACCCTGCCACACTTATGGCAGCCAAAAACGGTACAAAAGGGGGTTGTGATGAACGGAGCATCTGAATCAATCAAACACTCACACCCAGTCAAAAGATCTGGGTTTAATCCATCACCGTTCTTTAGCCCACTCTGCCACCCCAGTTCAGACATGGCTATATGCAAATCAGTCTGACCCTGTGCCTCATGGGAACAGTCCAACCCGAACTGCCAAGCCATGTCTTCCCTGGACCGAAAACAAGCTTCCGAGGACCGGTTTCTGGCATTCCAGCCATCTTCAGCCCGGCTTGCTTGAATCCAGTGGCAAAGTGAGCAAGGGACTCACGTCTGAGCATACCCTGCCACACTTATGGCAGCCAAAAACGGTACAAAAGGGGGGGTGATGAACAGAGCATCTGAATCAATCAAATACTCACACCCAGTCAAAAGATCTGGGTTTAATCCATCACCGTTCTTTAGCCCACTCTGCCACCCCAGTTCAGACATGGCTATATGCAAATCAGTCTGACCCTGTGCCTCATGGGAACAGTCCAACCCGAACTGCCAAGCCATGTCTTCCCTGGACCGGAAACAAGCTTCCGAGGACCGGTTTCTGGCATTCCAGCCATCTTCAGTCTGGCTTGCCTGAATCCAGTGGCAAAGTGAGCAAGGGACTCACGTCTGAGCATACCCTGCCACACTCATGGTGGCCAAAAACGGTACAAAAGGGGGTGGTGATGAACGGAGCATCTGAATCAATCAAACACTCACACCCAGTCAAAAGATCTGGGTTTAATCCATCACCGTTCTTTAGCCCACTCTGCCACCCCAGTTCGGACATGGCTATATGCAAATCAGTCTGACCCTGTGCCTCATGGGACAGTCCAACCCGAACAGCCAAGCCATGTCTTCCCTGGACTGGAAACAAGCTTCCGAGGACCGGTTTCTGGCATTCCAGCTATCTTCAGCCCGGCTTGCTTGAATCCAGTGGCAAAGTGAGCAAGGGACTCACGTCTGAGCATACCCTGCCACACTTATGGCGGCCAAAAACGGTAAAAAAGGGGGTGGTGATGAACGGAGCATCTGAATCAATCAAACACTCACACCCAGTCAAAAGATCTGGGTTTAATCCATCACCGTTTTTTATCCCACTCCGCCACCCCAGTTCAGACATGGCTATATGCAAATCAGTCTGACCCTGTTCCTCATGGGAACAGTCCAACCCGAACTGCCGAGCCATGTCTTCCCTGGACCGGAAACAAGCTTCCGAGGACCGGTTTCTGGCATTCCAGCCATCTTCAGCCCGGCTTGCTTGAATCCAGTGGCAAAGTGAGCAAGGGACTCACGTCTGAGCATACCCTGCCACACTTATGGCAGCCAAAAACGGTACAAAAGGGGGGGTGATGAACAGAGCATCTGAATCAATCAAATACTCACACCCAGTCAAAAGATCTGGGTTTAATCCACCACCGTTCTTTAGCCCAATCTGCCATCCCAGTTCAGACATGGCTACATGCAAATCAGTCTGACCCTGTGCCTCATGGGAACAGTCCAACCCGAACTGCCAAGCCATGTCTTCCCTGGACCGGAAACAAGCTTCCGAGGACCGGTTTCTGGCATTCCAGCCATCTTCAGCCCGGCTTGCTTGAATCCAGTGGCAAAGTGAGCAAGGGACTCACGCCTGAGCATACCCTGCCACACTTATGGCGGCCAAAAATGGTACAAAAGGGGGTGGTGATGAACGGAGCATCTGAATCAATCAAACATTCACACCCAGTCAAAATATCTGGGTTTAATCCATCACCGTTCTTTAGCCCACTCTGCCACCCCAGTTCAGACATGGCTATATGCAAATCAGTATGACCCTGTGCCTCATGGGAACAGTCCAACCCGAACTGCCAAGCCATGTCTTCCCTGGACTGGAAACAAGATTCCGAGGACCGGTTTCTGGCATTCCAGCCATCTTCAGCCCGGCTTGCATGAAACCAGTGGCAAAGTGAGCAAGGGACTCACGTCTGAGCATACCCTGCCACACTTATGGCAGCCAAAAACGGTACAAAAGGGGGTGGTGATGAACAGAGCATAAGGAATCAATCAAATACTCATACCCAGTCAAAAGATCTGGGTTTAATCCATCACCGTTCTTTAGCCCAATCTGCCACCCCAGTTCAGACATGGCTATATGCAAATCAGTCTGACCCTGTGCCTCATGGGAACAGTCCAACCCGAACTGCCAAGCCATGTCTTCCCTGGACCGGAAACAAGCTTCCGAGGACCGGTTTCTGGCATTCCAGCCATCTTCAGCCCGGCTTGCTTGAATCCAGTGGCAAAATGAGCAAGGGACTCACGTCTGAGCATACCCTGCCACACTTATGGCAGCCAAAAACGGTACAAAAGGGGGTGATGATGAACAGAGCATCTGAATCAATCGAATACTCATACCCAGTCAAAAGATCTGGGTTTAATCCACCACCGTTCTTTAGCCCAATCTGCCACCCCAGTTCAGACATGGCTACATGCAAATCAGTCTGACCCTGTGCCTCATGGGAACAGTCCAACCCGAACTGCCAAGCCATGTCTTCCCTGGACCGGAAACAAGCTTCAGAGGACCGGTTTCTGGCATTCCAGCCATCTTCAGCCCGGCTTGCTTGAATCCAGTGGCAAAGTGAGCAAGGGACTCACGCCTGAGCATACCCTGCCACAATTATGGCAGCCAAAAATGGTACAAAAGGGGGTGGTGATGAACGGAGCATCTAAATCAATCAAACATTCACACCCAGTCAAAATATCTGGGTTTAATCCATCACCGTTCTTTAGCCCACTCTGCCACCCCAGTTCAGACATGGCTATATGCAAATCAGTATGACCCTGTGCCTCATGGGAACAGTCCAACCCGAACTGCCAAGCCATGTCTTCCCTGGACTGGAAACAAGCTTCCGAGGACCGGTTTCTGGCATTCCAGCCATCTTCAGCCCGGCTTGCTTGAATTCAGTGGCAAAGTGAGCAAGGGACTCACGTCTGAGCATACCCTGCCACACTTATGGCAGCCAAAAACGGTACAAAAGGGGGTGGTGATGAACAGAGCATCTGAATCAATAAAATACTCATACCCAGTCAAAAGATCTGGGTTTAATCCATCACCGTTTTTTAGCCCACTCTGCCACCCCAGTTCAGACATGGCTATATGCAAATCAGTCTGACCCTGTGCCTCATGGGAACAGTCCAACCCGAACTGCCAAGCCATGTCTTCCCTGGACCGGAAACAAGCTTCCGAGGACCGGTTTCTGGCATTCCAGCCATCTTCAGCCCGGCTTGCTTGAATCCAGTGGCAAAGTGAGCAAGGGACTCACGTCTGAGCATACCCTGCCACACTTATGGCGGCCAAAAACGGTACAAAAGGGGGTGGTGATGAACAGAGCATCTGAATCAATCAAATACTCACACCCAGTCAAAAGATCTGGGTTTAATCCATCACCGTTCTTTAGCCCACTCTGCCACCCCAGTTCAGACATGGCTATGAGCAAATCAGTCTAACCCTGTGCCTCATGGGAACAGTCCAACCCGAACTGCCAAGCCATGTCTTCCCTGGACCGGAAACAAGCTTCCGAGGACCCGTTTCTGGAATTCCAGCCATATTCAGCCCGGCTTGCTTGAATCCAGTGGCAAAGTGAGCAAGGGACTCACGTTTGAGCATACCCTGCCACACTTATGGCAGCCAAAAACGGTACAAAAGGGGGTTGTGATGAACGGAGCATCTGAATCAATCAAACACTCACACCCAGTCAAAAGATCTGGGTTTAATCCATCACCGTTCTTTAGCCCACTCTGCCACCCCAGTTCAGACATGGCTATATGCAAATCAGTCTGACCCTGTGCCTCATGGGAACAGTCCAACCCGAACTGCCAAGCCATGTCTTCCCTGGACCGAAAACAAGCTTCCGAGGACCGGTTTCTGGCATTCCAGCCATCTTCAGCCCGGCTTGCTTGAATCCAGTGGCAAAGTGAGCAAGGGACTCACGTCTGAGCATACCCTGCCACACTTATGGCAGCCAAAAACGGTACAAAAGGGGGGGTGATGAACAGAGCATCTGAATCAATCAAATACTCACACCCAGTCAAAAGATCTGGGTTTAATCCATCACCGTTCTTTAGCCCACTCTGCCACCCCAGTTCAGACATGGCTATATGCAAATCAGTCTGACCCTGTGCCTCATGGGAACAGTCCAACCCGAACTGCCAAGCCATGTCTTCCCTGGACCGGAAACAAGCTTCCGAGGACCGGTTTCTGGCATTCCAGCCATCTTCAGTCTGGCTTGCCTGAATCCAGTGGCAAAGTGAGCAAGGGACTCACGTCTGAGCATACCCTGCCACACTCATGGTGGCCAAAAACGGTACAAAAGGGGGTGGTGATGAACGGAGCATCTGAATCAATCAAACACTCACACCCAGTCAAAAGATCTGGGTTTAATCCATCACCGTTCTTTAGCCCACTCTGCCACCCCAGTTCGGACATGGCTATATGCAAATCAGTCTGACCCTGTGCCTCATGGGACAGTCCAACCCGAACAGCCAAGCCATGTCTTCCCTGGACTGGAAACAAGCTTCCGAGGACCGGTTTCTGGCATTCCAGCTATCTTCAGCCCGGCTTGCTTGAATCCAGTGGCAAAGTGAGCAAGGGACTCACGTCTGAGCATACCCTGCCACACTTATGGCGGCCAAAAACGGTAAAAAAGGGGGTGGTGATGAACGGAGCATCTGAATCAATCAAACACTCACACCCAGTCAAAAGATCTGGGTTTAATCCATCACCGTTTTTTATCCCACTCTGCCACCCCAGTTCAGACATGGCTATATGCAAATCAGTCTGACCCTGTTCCTCATGGGAACAGTCCAACCCGAACTGCCAAGCCATGTCTTCCCTGGACCGGAAACAAGCTTCCGAGGACCGGTTTCTGGCATTCCAGCCATCTTCAGCCCGGCTTGCTTGAATCCAGTGGCAAAGTGAGCAAGGGACTCACGTCTGAGCATACCCTGCCACACTTATGGCAGCCAAAAACGGTACAAAAGGGGGGGTGATGAACAGAGCATCTGAATCAATCAAATACTCACACCCAGTCAAAAGATCTGGGTTTAATCCACCACCGTTCTTTAGCCCAATCTGCCATCCCAGTTCAGACATGGCTACATGCAAATCAGTCTGACCCTGTGCCTCATGGGAACAGTCCAACCCGAACTGCCAAGCCATGTCTTCCCTGGACCGGAAACAAGCTTCCGAGGACCGGTTTCTGGCATTCCAGCCATCTTCAGCCCGGCTTGCTTGAATCCAGTGGCAAAGTGAGCAAGGGACTCACGCCTGAGCATACCCTGCCACACTTATGGCGGCCAAAAATGGTACAAAAGGGGGTTGTGATGAACGGAGCATCTGAATCAATCAAACACTCACACCCAGTCAAAAGATCTGGGTTTAATCCATCACCGTTCTTTAGCCCACTCTGCCACCCCAGTTCGGACATGGCTATATGCAAATCAGTCTGACCCTGTGCCTCATGGGACAGTCCAACCCGAACAGCCAAGCCATGTCTTCCCTGGACTGGAAACAAGCTTCCGAGGACCGGTTTCTGGCATTCCAGCTATCTTCAGCCCGGCTTGCTTGAATCCAGTGGCAAAGTGAGCAAGGGACTCACGTCTGAGCATACCCTGCCACACTTATGGCGGCCAAAAACGGTAAAAAAGGGGGTGGTGATGAACGGAGCATCTGAATCAATCAAACACTCACACCCAGTCAAAAGATCTGGGTTTAATCCATCACCGTTTTTTATCCCACTCTGCCACCCCAGTTCAGACATGGCTATATGCAAATCAGTCTGACCCTGTTCCTCATGGGAACAGTCCAACCCGAACTGCCAAGCCATGTCTTCCCTGGACCGGAAACAAGCTTCCGAGGACCGGTTTCTGGCATTCCAGCCATCTTCAGCCCGGCTTGCTTGAATCCAGTGGCAAAGTGAGCAAGGGACTCACGTCTGAGCATACCCTGCCACACTTATGGCAGCCAAAAACGGTACAAAAGGGGGGGTGATGAACAGAGCATCTGAATCAATCAAATACTCACACCCAGTCAAAAGATCTGGGTTTAATCCACCACCGTTCTTTAGCCCAATCTGCCATCCCAGTTCAGACATGGCTACATGCAAATCAGTCTGACCCTGTGCCTCATGGGAACAGTCCAACCCGAACTGCCAAGCCATGTCTTCCCTGGACCGGAAACAAGCTTCCGAGGACCGGTTTCTGGCATTCCAGCCATCTTCAGCCCGGCTTGCTTGAATCCAGTGGCAAAGTGAGCAAGGGACTCACGCCTGAGCATACCCTGCCACACTTATGGCGGCCAAAAATGGTACAAAAGGGGGTGGTGATGAACGGAGCATCTGAATCAATCAAACATTCACACCCAGTCAAAATATCTGGGTTTAATCCATCACCGTTCTTTAGCCCACTCTGCCACCCCAGTTCAGACATGGCTATATGCAAATCAGTATGACCCTGTGCCTCATGGGAACAGTCCAACCCGAACTGCCAAGCCATGTCTTCCCTGGACTGGAAACAAGCTTCCGAGGACCGGTTTCTGGCATTCCAGCCATCTTCAGCCCGGCTTGCATGAAACCAGTGGCAAAGTGAGCAAGGGACTCACGTCTGAGCATACCCTGCCACACTTATGGCAGCCAAAAACGGTACAAAAGGGGGTGGTGATGAACAGAGCATAAGGAATCAATCAAATACTCATACCCAGTCAAAAGATCTGGGTTTAATCCATCACCGTTCTTTAGCCCAATCTGCCACCCCAGTTCAGACATGGCTATATGCAAATCAGTCTGACCCTGTGCCTCATGGGAACAGTCCAACCCGAACTGCCAAGCCATGTCTTCCCTGGACCGGAAACAAGCTTCCGAGGACCGGTTTCTGGCATTCCAGCCATCTTCAGCCCGGCTTGCTTGAATCCAGTGGCAAAATGAGCAAGGGACTCACGTCTGAGCATACCCTGCCACACTTATGGCAGCCAAAAACGGTACAAAAGGGGGTGATGATGAACAGAGCATCTGAATCAATCGAATACTCATACCCAGTCAAAAGATCTGGGTTTAATCCACCACCGTTCTTTAGCCCAATCTGCCACCCCAGTTCAGACATGGCTACATGCAAATCAGTCTGACCCTGTGCCTCATGGGAACAGTCCAACCCGAACTGCCAAGCCATGTCTTCCCTGGACCGGAAACAAGCTTCCGAGGACCGGTTTCTGGCATTCCAGCCATCTTCAGCCCGGCTTGCTTGAATCCAGTGGCAAAGTGAGCAAGGGACTCACGCCTGAGCATACCCTGCCACACTTATGGCGGCCAAAAATGGTACAAAAGGGGGTGGTGATGAACGGAGCATCTAAATCAATCAAACATTCACACCCAGTCAAAATATCTGGGTTTAATCCATCACCGTTCTTTAGCCCACTCTGCCACCCCAGTTCAGACATGGCTATATGCAAATCAGTATGACCCTGTGCCTCATGGGAACAGTCCAACCCGAACTGCCAAGCCATGTCTTCCCTGGACTGGAAACAAGCTTCCGAGGACCGGTTTCTGGCATTCCAGCCATCTTCAGCCCGGCTTGCTTGAATCCAGTGGCAAAGTGAGCAAGGGACTCACGTCTGAGCATACCCTGCCACACTTATGGCAGCCAAAAACGGTACAAAAGGGGGTGGTGATGAACAGAGCATCTGAATCAATCAAATACTCATACCCAGTCAAAAGATCTGGGTTTAATCCATCACCGTTCTTTAGCCCAATCTGCCACCCCAGTTCAGACATGGCTATATGCAAATCAGTCTGACCCTGTGCCTCATGGGAACAGTCCAACCCGAACTGCCAAGCCATGTCTTCCCTGGACCGGAAACACGCTTCCGAGGACCGGTTTCTGGCATTCCAGCTATCTTCAGCCCGGCTTGCTTGAATCCAGTGGCAAAGTGAGCAAGGGACTCACGTCTGAGCATACCCTGCCACACTTATGGTGGCCAAAAATGGTACAAAAGGGGGTGGTGATGAACGGAGCATCTGAATCAATCAAACACTCACACCCAGTCAAAAGATCTGGGTTTAATCCATCACCGTTCTTTAGCCCACTCTGCCACCCCAGTTCAGACATGGCTATATACAAATTATATGCAACGGGGCACCGGGGCCGAATGGCATTCCGCAAGCTACTTATAAACACGCACCTGAATATTGGAGCTTACACCTCGAGAAACTCTTTGCAGACGTGCAGACTTACAACCTAGTACCGGATAGCTGGCAAGGTTCCATAATTATGCCCATATATAAAGGCGGAAAAAGAACTAACCCACTTAATTACCGATTAATAGCACTGCAGGACGTTGAAGCTAAATATTTCGCATCACTACTTTTTAAAAGATCTAGTAAACTGGTCGGGAGAAAGAGATCTGATGCCTATTAACCAAACGGGGTTCAGAGAAGGGATCGGAACAACCTCGATGGTTGCTGAAAGATGCCAGCGTACAAAACAGGACTTGCACTTGTGTTTTATAGATCTGCAAGCTGCCTTTGACAGTGTGGACCAGAACCTGCTGTGGGCAAAGTTGAGAGCATGGGCGTTACCTGAGAGCACATTAGGGGCCTGTTATTATTTTACTCTGATACACGGATGCAAGTAAAACTCAGGGATGGATCCCGTTTATCGAGAAAAGTGTACACTACAATCGGATTAAAACAGGGTTGCGTCCTGGCTCCACATTTATTCAACTTATTTATTTCAGATCTTTCTGGTAAACTAAATAACTGCAATGCTCACTCTCCGAAATTAGGCAACTTACAACTTACACACCTGGCATATGCAGATGATATTGTGCTTCTGCGTTTAACAAAAGTTGGACAGTCCAGGCTGCTAATAGAACTCTCAGATTTCCTGTTTATAAACAAGCTGGCCCTTAATTCATCAAAAACCAAAAAACAATGTTAATTACCAATCGACGATCTGTACATTACAATATCCGGTTAGAAGGGAAACGTTTGGAAAGGGTATCCTATTATAAATACCTGGGATATTATATTGATGATAAGCTTGCCTTAAAAGATCAGAAAAATTATTTGACACAAAGAGCAGGGGCCTTAATATTTGCACTTAGCACCTTGTCAAAAAAATTGGAAGGTCCATCGTTAAAACCACTTTTAACTGTGATAGCAAGCAAAGCGCTTCCAACCTTAGCTTATGCTGGTGTTGCATTGCATGGTAAGGATTCCGAATTTTTTAACAACTTAATAACTAAAATTTATAAAAAGGTTTTCCAACTCCCCAGCTCAGCCTCACCAGCGCAAATGCGCTTAGAATTCGGTCTTATGAATGAATCATTGGGAAAACTTTATACATGCATCAAGTTGTGGTATCGAATTAAGAAAAATACCAGTGATAATAACCTCAATAAATTTCTATGGCAGGAACTGGAAATGCAAAAATCAGAGGCAAAGAAATTCCTGTCCCGTGCACTGGAGCTAACATGCTCTTCCAACTTATGGGATAAAAATTTGCCATTTATTTCTTTCAAACAGGCAATAAATAAAGCCGCTAAATTTCATTCGCTGATCACTGAAAAAAACATTTTTTCACATCGTTTCCACTCGTGGACTGTAAATAATAGTTATAAAATTCTTAGCCCGGCGGCCTATTTGGACACAACTTACTCTATTATTATCAAAAAAAGATTGATGGCTTTGCGCTTCGGCAAATTTCCAACTCTTGCCGATGAGCCTACCTGGAAGCATAATTAATCTGCTGATTGTCGTCTCTGCGGTAACACAAAGGAAGATTTAATTCACATAATATGCCACTGTAAGAAGTTGAACAAGGAGCAAGCGTTTTTCTTAAAGAACATCTTTCTGGTTAAGAGAATACGCACATGCAGGACAGCAGTCATTGGTGGCTTGGACTCAACAACTCCCCAAATGAACTGTAAGATGATAAAACATTTTTTGACCTTTGAAAATTGCTTGAAAGCAAGCCTGTCAATGATAATTTAACATCATTAAGACTTATTAGGACAGAGGACTAATCCTGAAGCAAGTTTTTATATTCTAAGGTTTTAGGAAAGATATCTTTTGGAATTTACTTTTATTGAAATGAATGCTTATTTGATTTCTCTTTTTAGGTTAGCTTATTTTAATTTTGGCTGAATATTGTAAAGGCAACTCGTTATGGTTTTAATTAACTAAACAATAAAGACTAAATTCAAATTCAATTCAGTTTACAAATTCATGTCCCTCATTTATAAATTGCAGACACATTCATGTTTAAATATATGCCACATGACATTTGAGATTTTGCTATTGTAGTTTTCGATGTCTAATTTATAGTATATGGAAAATGGGAGTAACTTCAATACACTCTTGACATCATATAAAGTCTAATGCAATTGTAGGGCTACTACCCTTTGTCATAAACAATATGTCTTATTAAATATATTTTCTATCATATGCATACCTATCATTATGCAATCGCTGAGTTGTACAGTTGAATTTACCTGTATGAAAAGCTAAACAAATAATGCTTTCTTTTTAACAATATCGTAAAGGAATTGAGAAGTGATGAGGACTAGGAATGATAGATTCCTTAGTAGAAGACTTTCTTTTTTTTACTATCAGAAGCCTGTTGAAGAAAGGTTGGCACATCATGTGGCATTTCAACATTATATATATAATTTGTCTCATCTGATTGTTTAGCAAATTTGCATCTCTAGAACAGAGGTGTTAAATCTTACTACTGGATATTAAATGGAAAAATGCATAGGCTTTTTATAAAACCTTCCTCTGAAGCAAGAATGTAGGTATTCATCTGCATATCTATGAGTTCTGACAAATGCATCTGAATTTGAAGGAGTATCTGGGAGCTGAAAACTGTTTACACAGACATGTAAGAGTGATTATCTTTGTGTTTTGCTTGAATCTTGTGTGAATTAAGTTAAGGAGCTCAATCTCACACAATACTAGATTGTTAACTGTACCTACCTGCGCATGGTTCCTCTTCCTTGGGAATGAGTTCTAGGGCAGCTTAGGTTTACACTAACTGTTGTGTAGGTCCTATATAACCTATACAGGATCTGCATGTTTGGATAACATAAACTGTGGGATTGGTGGCAGGCTGATTCCAGGCATCCTCGCCGGGTATGTTAGCCTGTCTGTATCAGCTGGCTCACTGGGCCAGTAGAATCTCCTCTTATCAGGGAGAGAATAGTTCTTGGCAACCTCAGAACATGACAACCCTGATCCCTCAGAATCGTAAAAAAACTGGGCCCGATTCACAGAATGAACTTACTACTTTTGGCATTCACAGAATGAACTTACTCATTTCGGTATTCACAGAAGTTAGGACTACTAACTTTAGGACTCCTAAATGCCTTCTGTGAATACCGAAAGTCTTAAAATTAGGATTTTTCTCAATTTAGTAGTAGTAAAGTTAGGACTACTAACTTTAGGACGCCTAAATGCCTTCTGTGAATACCGAAAGTCTTAAAATTACGATTTTTCTCAATTTAGTAGTAGTAAAGTTAGGGCTACTAACTTTAGGATGCCTAAATGCCTTCTATGAATACCGAAAGTCCAAAATTACGATTTTTCTCAATTTAGTAGTAGTAAAGTTAGGAGTCCTAACTTTACTACTACTAAATTGAGAAAAATCCTAATTTTAAGTCTTTCGGTATTCACAGAAGGCATTTAGGAGTCCTAAAGTTAGTAGTCCTAACTTTACTACTACTAAATTGAGAAAAATCCTAATTTTAAGACTTTCGGTATTCACAGAAGGCATTTAGGAGTCCTAAAGTTAGTAGTCCTAACTTCTGTGAATACCGAAATGAGTAAGTTCATTCTGTGAATACCAAAGTAGTAAGTGCATTCTGTGAATGCCAAAAGTAGTAAGTTCATTCTGTGAATCGGGCCCACTATACTAACTTTCGCTCAGTCACTCGTGTTCACTTAGTTTGTCTCAGAGATACACAGAATAAACAGGCTGTGCATTTTCAAGAATAATTTATTGAAAAGTTGTTATTCTAGTGTAGAATAGATGATCTGCAACAACCATTAGACAGTAGCAGAGATAAATGATTAGAAGTACTATGAAAGTAAAAGGATGGTACAGTTCTACCATTTTGCAGTAATCATGAATATATACAAGTAAACAAAATACATGATAGAAAGTGTGTACTCTACGATGACTCCCTAAATAGATGTACCAAGCATCTGTGTAGGTGTTATGCCAAGAATCCCTCTATAGTCAACCCCATTACCTGAGAATGAGAGAATATAGGACCCCATCCTGGTCTCGAGTTGGACACCCCGTGAGGGATGTTAGACCACTGCGAGATGGAGCGGCTGCATGCAGGAACCTCAGTGTCTCTGGTCAGTGTGTCAGCCGGGAATTCTTGGTCTCCTCTGTCCTCATAAGCAAGTTGTGATGTACATTTGCCCATAGGTCTTTTCATGGGTCCTACCTTGCTGTGTTACTGTTTCGGCCTAAAGGATGACATCAGGCCTGAACTTTATACAGAAATATTATACAGGAGATGGTAGTCCTGCTGTGCTTCCAAGAAACCTCATGCATAATGTATGAGATTCGAACTTGGGAAAATCCAGCGTTCTGAATTCAGTGTTGTATCTAGGTAAAAGGTCAGTCCCTAAGAACCATTATGTATGTAACGTAGGAAAGAATATAGGTGAAAGGTTGCAATGTTACCTGCACCTGTATGAGGACCTATATGGGATATAACATAACTTGGTAATCTGGATCCAACAGGAGCAATGAAAGTAGCCACATTTCCTTGAACAAACTACAAACTATGCAAACAATAGCAATGTTGTCAGAAATTGATCAAGAAAAAGGGGAATGGGACAAGAGACAGGGAGAAAGTGAGAAAAATTAACAGAGCCAATGTCTAACTGCACTCAGCAATTTGAGATGAACCAGTACTGCAGAGGCATAGATAACTACAACAAAATGTATTTTTTTTTGTACATTGGCATTACTGTTCACTGTTTCTGCTATTACACGTGATATGCCTTATACAATACATATAACATTCTCTCCCAGGCTAGTGACAACTCTATGACTTTCTAGAGCTGAAAGCTAAACTATATCTTTGTAACAGATGAGAACAATTACCTGAGCTAAAATACAAATTTCTATATAGATAATTACCTTCAATAAATGGTAAACGAGTCTAAGGTCAGCTTGATTCTCCATGCATATAATTTATGAACTATAACACAATTAATTCACATTAGTGTTTTCACTCCGGACAATATATCTTCGCTTCCTCAGCACTGACATATAATGAGATTCATTATAAAGAAAGCCTTTACAAGTTTACCACTAGCTCAGCTTCTGAACAAGTATAAAATGGATCCCAATCCTTGAGAGAATTACTCCAGCAGTAATCTGCAAATCAAAGTCTGAATATGTGATCTCAAGAATCATCCACAATATTCTCTGAATCCAACAAGTCTTTGATACCTCCAGATGGGACAAAGTGAAAAATTCATTCTTACTGCGATAGATTGTGGTTTGGCTACTCTAGGTGGATTGTGCCCAGTCTTGGCTTACTTTCAGACTTGAACGAATGTTCAAGGAGAAGTTCCTGAAATGGTAAAGATCTGCCAGGAAAGGCATATGGCGGTGTCTGAAATGGAGGCATCATTGTCAGGGAGCAGCTGGACAGAGATGCAGTGAAGATTTCTATTTATATGGATTTGTCACTTTTTTAGAAGTCAAACATCTCCTCAGGACTAAACTGCAGGCTGTAGCAGACAAGGGCTCCAGAAACCATTGCTTGGAGGTCCCCCCAAACAGGATTTGCAGCTGCTAAGAAGTACATAGCAAGAGCTACTGGAGAGTCAGGCCAACAGACAATGCACCTTGGGTGGATCAGCAAGCATGTTGGTCCAGGTCTTCTCTCATTTCTCAGGCAACATTTTGGTGGAAAATGTTCTAAGCCCCAACTTTTAGGATTAGTCAGAAGCAGCCCTTCAACACTACCTCTAAGAGTCCTAGAGGACTAGAGGGGCACACCTTGAGGGGTCCAAGGTCACTCCAGCAGAGTCCAGCCGCAGGGATCAAGGTCTCAGGATTTTGTTATTTCACTGTAGATAACACAAGTTAACTACCCCTTGGGGTCAATTTGATAATCCGGAGGTAAAGCAGTATAGAAGGTCTCAAGCAGCTGGATTGTCCTCTGATGACGCAAGACAAGCCTCAAGTAGCAGGACAGAACTCTGGTACCAGCAGGGCAGCTCTCTGAGGCTCACGGCATGCCTAAGCAACAGGTGAGTCCTCTAGGGGGTCCAAGGCAGTCCTTCTGATGTCCTCCACAGGTCCAGGAGTTTACTGAAGGGTTGTTCTGAAAATCTAATATTTTTACCTGGTGCAAGCCTGTGAAGTAGCAAGTGTGCCTAGTCTATCCCCACATATGGTTCTGAAAAGTTCCCTCCTTCCCCTGCCAAGGCTCCAAATAGAATAGGGTGACAAAAGACTGGTGTGAGTCTGCTGGAAGCAGCGTTCTAAAATGTAGGTTGGCAGGGAACAAATTCCCCCCATCTATCCTGCCAACACCCAGTCTCTCTTTGTCTCACTGTTTTGGAGGCAACGCCAAGTAAAGTGCAGTCATGTGGCCCAAGATGCGGGCTGCAGGCACCAAATGGTTTGGGTAAGATAATGCCAACTTTTCAAAAGTTTGTAAAAGCCACACATAGGTTCCAGTAGAAAACAAAACAATCATATTACAGTATACAAGCAAACTGTTGATGTCAAACAACCTTAAGCAAATGCATTCAAACATTGCACAGTGTTAACAAAAAAGAAGACCATGGCAAGAGGTCTCACATTTAGTTGAATAGCCACACAAAATTGAACCTATTGCAGTTAATATTCCTTTCTCAATTTTCCACTAATGCTTCTAGGGCAATTTGTCCTAACAATTTACAGGGTCTTCATGAGGACAGAAATATCTTTGAGATGAAGAGTAAGAGAAGGCAGGACACGGATTGAATCCGTAAACAAACGTGAACTGGTCACAGACTCCAACCGGCTGGTGGAGATCTAACATCCTGAAAGAAACTCATTAAGGTAACTTGGACTGATTTGCTTGGACCCCGCCTCTGTAGAGACTTTTTAGCGTTCTGCATCTCGGCTACATACCTCCGCCCCCCCCCCCCGTCTGGAAGAAGACCCTACTAAGACGCATTACACCCTGTGCTATGATTTGGGTCGAAACGTTGGCGCAAACAATATGTCTTTACACTGCCCATGTATATAAGGAAACAATTGAATTGACTCTGGGCCATATGTCCAGAATTTTCTCCCCCTGTTCACTGCACTGCATTTTTGGACTGTATATTGTGTGTTTTTATATCACCTATCACCACAAGTCACCACAGTCACTTGATTCCCTTTGTGCGTTATAAAATATGTATATTGCTTTAGCCTTCAATATTTGATATGATCCTCAAATATATAATTAGAAACTTATTTTCTGGTGTGTGTTACATTGTTCTTTTACCAAAAGACTTTTCATTGTGATTACAAGCCAATATTGTTGTGAATCTAAAAAGAAATTGGCATACCCGACAGGACCGCTGTGTTTTTTATTTACTCCTAATCCCAGGTCCTGAGGGACACCGGGCAACCCCATTGTTGTTTTCTAATGTCCCAACTGCTCTCTAGGCAGAGCAATTGTCTACAGACCACCCAGTCCAGCAGTAATTTTGCCAGTGATATCATGAATTCATGGCACCTCTTGTCATCTGTGTTTGGAGCTTCATCCTCCTCAGAGAACTTTACTATCAGCACCACACGACCCAAACTCCAGGACCCTTCTACAAAACCTCAGAAACTTTGATCTCACTATACACGCTGGACACCAACTGGACCCAATTTTCTCCTCAATCAGCAATATCACAGTTGGCAAGCAAGCAACAATAATCTGAATAGACCCTGCCCTAGTCAGTTTCAGCATACATATCCTGCATTACCATAGACCTACCGCCCCCAGAACAGGTCTACACAGCTGGATTAGCATCTCAGAAGGGTAGTGGGCTTCTGCCCTCTCTGAACTCTGGCCCAAGCATGGCAGAAACTTTATGACGGCCATCATGAACCTCAACAGCTGGATCACCGCATGCACCGACACATTGGCTCCCCTCAATCTACTCCCAATGGCATGAGCCCAACCACAGGTCAGCTGGTACATTGAAGAACGCAGGCTGAAGAAACACCACTGCAATCAAATTGGGGACACATGGACAGCAAGTCAAGACACTGCAGGTAAAGACATCTTCAAATCTCTCCTAAGACACTACCCCCAGCAGATACGGAACACCAAACACACACAGCTCTTACAAATCAATACAAGCAGAAACATTAACAAGGAAGCTTTCAATATGACCCTCAACCGGACCCCGTCATGGTCTCAATTCAACTTACCATCACGACCAATGAATGAACCATGACGGCATGACTTGCTGTGAGCACCATACCATTGAAATTGCTGCTATCATGAACTTGGGAGCTTCTTTTGACCCATGTCCCCATCACCACTTCTCCAAAGGATTCTTACTGATCAGTGAAGTACTAACACCCCTCCTCGGTGCCTCCATTGACTCAGCCACATTCTAGGACACCTGAAAACATGCCACTGTCAGGCCCCTGCTCAAGAGAGCATCTGCTGACCCAGTACTGCTTTTTAATTACAGAACCATTCCACCCCACCATACCCAGCAAAGGTCTAACAGACACTAATCAACCAATGCTTTATCTACTGTCTCAGCAACCACCAGCTCCTCTTCACCTGAATTCTGGCCCAAACACAGGAACAGCACTCATTGAGGCCACAGATAATATTTGCATGATCTTGACAGAGGATGCACAGCAGCCTTCATTCTCCTTCACCTCCTGCAGAATTTTACAGTCTCATACCCTAATCACACAAGGCACCTGCATGGAAATGGTATCCAAGTACATGCTCTCCATTGGATCTGATTCTTAATGGATAGAATACAAATCAAATTGTCATCTGGGGACCTAACTCCCAAAGATCCTTCAAATTCATTAGCATGGTGCCTCAGGACTCATCACTCAGACCCACCCTCTTCAACTCATTTGTGGAGTGCCACAAAGTTCATCATGCAGTCCTACCCTCTCCAATGCATACATGAGCCCTCTTGCCGACACCATCTTCACATACAGCAACATCCTCTCCTATGCCAACAACAAGCTACTCATGCTCTCTCTCTCAAACACAATTTCCACACATGAAACACGTTCACTGCCTGCATGACTGAAGTCACCTACTGGATGAAAGGAAGCTGTCTCTACCTCATCACCAACAAGACAGAAGCAGTGATCTTTGGCAAGACCACCTCATTATGAGACTCTATTTTGTGCCAGCCAAACTTGGACCCACACCAGAAAACACAGCAGAGACCTTGGAATAATCATCAACAACAAACTGAACATGATTGCACAAGTCAACACAGTCATTGCATCCTGCTTCTACCCCCTGAAGATGTTGAGGAAGACATTCAATGGCTCACAAGTAACACTATAAAAACTGTCACTAACACCCAAGTCACAATAATTTTAGCTATGGGAAAACACGCTATTTTGGGATCACCTGGCAATCACACACACATTCAAGACACTACATAACTCAGACAAGCCTCACCTCCCTGAACAGATGCATCTATTTCCAACAACCACCCAGGCACCTCCACTTCACAGTAGCCCTACTTGCACACATTCCTTGCATTCACAGAACCAATACAGGAGGAAGGGCATTCCTAACACATAACATAACAATTATTATTTGAGAATCAACTAAAACAGAGGCAATGCAGAGGATCTATGTAAGTGGCTTGCTGAACAGACCGAGCCACTGCTGAATTTGTCTTATTCTACTTCCTCCACTGTGCTTTTGGAAAGAAACACTTATCTTGTTGTAGTATAATATGCGTGTTACTGTTTTAACCTGTTTCATGCTCATGACGAGCTCAACTCGTCATTAGCCACGGTGGCCGTGTGCTCATGACGAGCTAAGCTCGTCATGACCGTTGCGCCTCAACCACGTGGGAATAATTCCCCTGCTGCGCTGGGCCTAGTTCGTCATGAGCACCGGGGCCCTGCTCACGCCCACCTGCCCCCCAGTACAGCGGGGAAAATAGCCCCGCAGGGGAGGAGTTAAAATCACTTCTATACCTTGTAAGGTCTAAGCTTCTGTCAGATCTGTGTGCTATTGAGGGCACAGAATCTAATTTGTGGGTTAATGTGCTCCTCCTAGGTTTTGCATTTGTGCAACTTAGATGTGTGGGATCATGTCCTAACATATGTACATCTTTTTGATGGTTTGCACAAGATACATGAACAATGGAGCCATTTCCAATGAAACGTTGTGGGTGTAGTTATGTCAAGTCTAAAGAGAGAGTAATCTGAAAGGGAGTAGATATTAGGTATTGACAGCTGCTTCGAGTTAAGGCTGGACATTTAAACTGCTAAATCAATGCGCTAATGCCATGAGCTTTATAGATATGTATAGGTACTCTTGGACGTTTGGCAGGTATGATTAAGGAACCATGCTCCCTCCTATTAATGAGCTCAAATCAGGGAGAAATCAGTCTTTGGTTGCTTATTTTCAGGTTCAGGAAGGACCTGGCCTGGCAGTTCGGTCCAGACTCTACCTATTGAAGCAGGCCCCAGACTGATTTGCCTAAAGCTGGGTCCAAACTGGAGTGGGATGGTGGGCAAAAGAACAATGGGTTGGAATTCTACCTTGAGAGTTATTGCAAGCATTGTTCCTATCACGTCCATCCTAAGGCATTTGATGGTTATGTACATGGCATTTCAGGCTGAACTGTTCCTATGAGGAGATAGGTAAACACAGATTTGCTTATGGCTGGGTCAAAACTGGGGTTGCATGGTGAGCAAAAAAATCGATGGATTTTAAGCAGATCTTTTGACTGGGGGTGAATGTTTGCATTGTTCAGCATTCCTTCCATCATCTGTTTTTTTTTCTTTCGTCGCCCTTAGTGGGAAGAGAATGCCCAGACGCTCACTGCACCACTGGATTCAAGCAGCCTGGCTGATGTGAGGTGATACCCCAAAACCTTTCTTAGGATGCTTTTTTTCTGTCTAGGGTGGACCTGGCTTTAGAGATCGGGCTGGCCTGTTCCAATGAGGTGCAAGGTCAAGACTGATTGGCATATGGCTAGATCCAAACTGGTGTGGCTCAGAGGGATTAAACTCAGCTCTGCTGACAGGGGGTAAATGTTTGCATTGCTCAGCATTCCGTCCATCATCTGTTCTTTTTTGTCACCCTAGGAGAGAAGGGTATGCTCAGTCATGGGTCCCATGCTCATTGTGTCACTGGATTCAAGCTAACCTGGCTGATGTGGGATGATACCCCGGACTGTTCCCAGGATTATTTTTTCAGCCCAGGGAGAATATGGCTTGGCAGTTCAGGCTGGACTCTTCCCATGAGGAACAAGTTCGAAAAGTATTTGTGGATGGCTGGGCCCAAACTGGGTTGGCATTGTGAGCAAAAAAACGATGGACTAAACCAAGATCTGTTGCCTGGTGGTGAATATGTGCATTGTTCAGCATTCCATCCATCATCTGTTCCTTTTGCTTTTGTTGTCCTAAGTAGGAAGGGTATGCCCAGGCATGGGTCATGTGCTCACTGCACCACTGGATTCAAGCTAGCCTGGCTGATTTGGGGTGATTCCCCAAAACCAGTCCCAGGATGCTTCTTTTTGGTCCATGGAGGACCTGGCTTGGCAGTTCAGGGAGCACTGTGCACATGGCGAGCAAGGGCAAGACTGATTTGCATATGGCTGGGTCCCGACTGGGGCGGCGTAATGGATAAAAAATTGATGGATTAAACTCAGATCTGTTGACTGGGGGTGAATGTTTGCATTGTTGAGCATGACATCCATCATCTGTTCTTGTTGCTTTTATTTATAGTATAAGCATGATTGTCTGCTTTGGAGAAATGCTGCTCTTGGGTGCCTGTGGAGGGCAAGAGGGACAGGGATTATTTCGTTATTTCCCTCAATATATTTGTGAAGAATATATTGTTATAGCCAAAATGTTCAATACATATTACTCTGTAAAAAGAACAACTTTGGCTCATTTGTTAAAACAAAGAAAGTAATAAACCCCATCTGCAGCATTTACCTGCGAGGTATTGAGTTTCCTTGCTACACCTTGTTCTCATGGTGCAATGTGGCGTTTGGTTGAGAATATTTGACAGACATTATGTCAATTCATTGCTTTTCTTCCAAATCCCCATGTACCTAAAATTCTTCATTCAGAATGTATTTTCTTCTTAATGCCCATTGCAACACATCTGAATTATATTCCATTCAGTAGTCTATATTCATTTGACTGAGTGGTATTCAAATGCTGCTCTCATTTTATTGATGAACACATATAACAATTGTACCAATTATTTTGTGAATCTGTGCTGATGCCAATGCTGAAACGTACTCTGATAAATTTTCTGCCAACCTTGGGTGTTCTCCTTGTATTATTAGGAGCTTATACATATCATTGAGCAAGTGAATCCCCCTGGCAGTGTTCCTTGTTCCACATAATTGAGGCAGTGAGTAAGGTGCACATGTCACCGATTTTGTTGACAGATCCGATCTTGCTTTATTTTTTAGGTCTTTATATGGTAATCTCTGAGTCTGCATTTTCCTTATTGTTGAAGCTGTATTTCATCATCAGTTGCAACTGTTTGAGATTCTACCCTCAATGGTAGAAGTATGCTTCTCAGAAGAATGTGCAGGGTAGTACCCTGTACATTCTTCTGAGGGGTATAATTCAAATAAAATATTCTGTGAAATGTAATTGAGTGTTTCCTAAGTATATTTCTTCAAATGAGGTGTATATCTTTGTTTAGGGTCTGGGACAGATTCTTATATCAAGATTCAATTTCCACGTGTCTGTATGTGAACCATGTCTCTTAACATGTAACCTATGGAGATTATCTAAGGGTACTAAGAGATTTGGTATCCGGATTTTCTCAAATTTTAGAACTTTTATTTATGTCGGTTTTTACCCTTCCTCTATAGCTCACCTCCTGTTACATTTTACATTGTAACAGCAGTGATACAGATCGCACATTAAATTAAAACATGTAATCTTATAATATAACCCTGTAAATAGGGAAACAAGAACGTAACAAATTAGGCGAAGAACAGTTTATGATAAGTACATAACTATGTGGTTGAGCGGGTTGTCCATATGTGGGTACAACGGGAGTGAAGAAAGCTAGTTCAGAAGGATACGTTTGATGCATTACTCTAAAAGTATTGAAAATATGTGTGTATTCAGTAAATTCCTGAAGGAAAGATAGGAAGTGTGAGCTCCCAGAAGAGTGAGGAGAAAGTTCCACATATTACTGTTCCAATGACTGAGATGTTCTAAGCTTTGTAGTATCCATTAGGAAATAGTCTTTGCTCCTCAGACCACATTAAGCTTAAGAGAAAGATTGAAGTTCAGCCAGATAACGAGTAATTTCCGGTGCACAGGAACATAAGCCAGCCCGTATACTTTGTATGGACCCTTCATCAAGTGGCATACAATATATGTTTCAAAGTATTGGTGAATGGTGACTGAATTTTGTTCCAGCTGGGAGAAATCTAGCTGCACAATTTAAAGGAGCCATGGATGATTGGGGGACGCCCACCAAAAAAGCATTAAAGGTATCAACATGAAACATTGGCCAAAAATGTTTAATACTAAGCAATGAGAAAACCAGGGTTTCTGCAATGTATAATGATAAACACACTAATTCAGTACTACATGGCAACTATTCAGCCTAATGGTTCCTATGATTAAAAACACTATCTGGGGTTGCCTATTCCATCCCTTCCCCATGCACATATTTAGTACATTCTCTGTGCCTCTTTTATTCTCAAGCTATGCAAACTATTTGGAAATTACATGTACTGATTTCCAAAACAGCATCTTTAAATCTGTGTATCATCAGTGGTGCTCTCCACCATTATCAATTTAGTGCCAGATGTATGACCAGTTTTTGAGTGCCCAAACAGGTTTGCGACCCGTTTGCTCATGCAGAAATCCTACATGGCCATGTACAAACGCTATTTTGCGACCCGCAACAAATCGCGACTCGCAAAATAGTCTTTTGTGACTCGCTATTAGGAAGGGGTGTTCCCTTCCTAATAGCGACACTCTAGCCAGGTATGATTGTTTTGCAACCAGAATTGCGGTTGCAAAACACTCGCAAGAGGTTACTAATGGAGTCGCAAATGGGACGGGGTCCCCAGGAGACCCCTTGTGACTGGCTCTAAAAATATATTTCAGGGCGGGCAGGGGTCCAAGGGACCACTACCTTCCCTTAAAAAATGAAATGAAAACGTATCATTTTTTTTTTTTTTTTTAATGAATCCGTTCTCCTTTCAGGAAAATGGGCTGCATTTCAAAAAGGACACTCCTTTATTGACAAGCAGTCCCAGACATGGAAGACTGCTGAGCCCAGCATGCCACCATCCCTGGGAGGGCTAGCCATTCCCAATGAGGTCGGAAAATGCGAGAGGCTCATTAATATTCATGAGCCTCGCATTTTGCCACCCCATTGGTAATCGGAATCAGTGTCTCCGACTCTGTTATACATTCCAAATTGCGGATCGGATTTTGCAAATAGCAATTGACCGCACATTGCGATTCGCAATTTGGAATGGTCGTACATCTGGCCCCTAATCTTCGTCAAAGAAACCCTAACTTAAACAGTTGAATATACTCCTGATCCGGTGTTTTCGTCTTTTGAAGTTCATAAAATGCCTATCAGTTATTGTCAGAGCTACCCATTTCATTTTCCACCTATTGTTCAGTCCATCCAGGCACATATTTCCAAGAAACGGATGTGGTACTATGGAACGCTTACACATACACAGAGCAGCATGTTCCAGCAGTTTCTTCTGGTGCCCTCTTCATACACCAGACACATTTAAATCAAAGAAAGAGGGCTTTTGTAAGAGGAGGTTTGATTTGTATTGTGACGCCATTAAGCAAACAAATCAATTTCCCACCCAGATTACAGGTGAAGATAAACGGGGTCTATTGGAGACAACTTCCTCCTAGCATAGGACACCCGCCTCTCCCCAGACGTCATCGTGACCAATTTTGGTTGTAATATGTTATGTATGTACTGGGGAATACAGATACAACCTGGCAGGGAAGAGGGCTATCCACACGTTCTACAGGGAAGCTGTGGTGTTGAACATAGTAGTGTAGGGAGGGGTACAGTTTACTCCGTCCTCAGGGGTGCATGCAACAAAACTCCCACTTCTGTCCACCCAATGAGGAAAGCAAAAGAAGACGGGAACACAATAAATAGGAATCAGGACGAGGTGGGTTCATGGTCATGGCTGGCCGGGGCCCTGAATA
Source organism: Lissotriton vulgaris (assembly GCF_964263255.1). NCBI lineage: Eukaryota > Metazoa > Chordata > Amphibia > Caudata > Salamandridae > Lissotriton > Lissotriton vulgaris. Next base: position 1,012,561,710 of record NC_141696.1, on the reverse strand, counting down.
CAACCCGCCTTTTACGTTGACATCCCAGCAGGGTGGACTGCCACGAAAAGATTCCTTTAAAAATCTGTTCATGGAATATAAATGGCCTTACGAGCAAACTCGAGGACAACGCTACCATTTCCTACTTTCGGGGTTTCGACATACTCTTACTACAAGAGACATGGCTTATGGCACCGCAGCACCTAGAAGGCTTTAAAACACACCATATTCCAGCGCATAAACTGAATCGTCCAGGAAGAGGGAGTGGCGGTCTTGCTGTCTATATATCAACAAAAAATGCAGTCACCTCCTGGGACCTGCCGGGATCATCAGATCGCCTCCAATGTGTGGGAATCTCTCTTACTTTGAACAATGGCCAAAATTGGAGGTTAATCTTCATGAATGCCTACATCCGCCCAAACACAGCATCCAGGAAATCCTTTGTAGACGAAGTAACAGCGTCAGTAGTAAGAGTGCAAACAGGTTTTCTAATCTCAGAAATCCTACTCACTGGTGACTTTAACATGTGGTTAATGTCAGTCCTTCAAAAAAATGAGGTCACCAAATCACACGATAGCATCTGGGTGATCCCACCGCAAGCCAAGCCTGGTTGGCACAAGGACGATCCACATGGAAGTTCTCTACAAGGTAACCTTGAAAATCTGGGCCTAAGAGCCTTAAATGGGCGTTATCCTGCTGACAAGCCACCTCGATTCTCCTATCTATCGAAAAAAGGCACTTCATTAATTGACTATACCTTCGTCAGCATTTCATTGCTCCATCAAGTAGCAGGATACTGTCTTGGAAACAGAACAGAAAGTGATCACTGCCCGCAAGAAATTATTCTGAGGACTTGCCTTACACAACACAAAAGGGTAAAGGACTTGCCATCTGAGAGCTTTACAATCAACCTCAAACGCATCAAATGCTCCTTTAAGAATCTTCAACTCATATCAGCAGAGGCTAAACAAATAATTGAGCGCCAAACGTGCCCGGACAACATATGTGCCAACTGGTCAACATTTGCTACCGAACTTACTGACAGATTCGCGAAACCAACAAAACACACAAGTCAAACTGATCAAAAGTATACGCCGCGCTCGAATTCTGAGATACTATCTGCAACAAGATCGATGAATCGCTTATGGCGGGCTTTAAAAACTGATCCAATGGATCCCATTAAAATAATAAAATTGAGAGAGGCCCGCAATCACCTCAAGAAAGCAAAACGTGAACTACGCACAAGTCAATGGAACCTGTTTTGGGTCAAACTGCAGCATGACATTAAAACAAATAACTCTGCCAGGTTTTGGCGCAAATCAATAGTGCATCTGGGCGTACATCCAAAGTGGCTTCTTCGAGCATTCTTGAAATAGAGTGGGTTGAATTTCTCTTTTCCCACTTTAATGACCAGGAACTGCTTATTAACCATCCAAATCCCCCTCCCATGGACACATTAACACAAACAGAGATTGTCCCGGAACCTCTCCTGAACACTTCAAACTCCCTAAAGAAGCTAGGTCACAAAATGACACCAACAAAAGAACGTCATTCGACCCAAAGCTGCGTCAATTTTGCGACAGTCCAGATGATCGAAATTGAAAAAATAATAAAAAAGGGCCGCAAGGATGGCGCGCCTGGTCCAGGTGGAATTCCACAAGCTCTGTTCAAGGAAGACGCAACTTTCTGGGCTGCGAAACTAAGCCCCCTTTTCAACACATGTCTGCAAAACAACACCATACCGCCCTCCTGGCGTGGATCCATCCTTGCACCAATCTTCAAAGGCGGGGACAAAAAATCCCCAGGGAATTACCGTCTCATCGCACTCATTGACAACGAAGCAAAGTATTTTGCGGGAGTGCTGCTCAACTCACTTAGGGCATGGTCTGATGAAAACTCTATAATTCCTCCGAATCAAACAGGTTTCACAATAAACACCGGTACCTCAGTCAATCTCATGACCCTTTCATGCTTAATTGACCAAGCGAAATTCTGCTCTTGTTCACTTTATATGGGGTTTATTGACTACCAAGCAGCTTTAGAACAATGTCAACAGAAGCAAACTCTGGCAGAAGTTGTCCAGACTTAACATTCCAGAGGCCCTCCTAAGAGCCATACAACTCCTACACCAGGACACATGGGTTAGAATTAAGATCGGGGACGGCTCAAGATTGTCTCGCCCGATTGCGACGGAAAAAGGCCTCAAACAGGGTTGTGTCTTGGCCCCGACTCTTTTTAATCTATTCTTAGCTGACCTCCCTGAAGCTCTTAATAAGGTCAACTCCCACGCTCCCAAATTATCTGGCTTGCCGCTGACAAATCTATTATATGCTGATGACGTGGTACTGTTAAGTAAAACAAAGATCGGAATGCAAAGACTTCTGGATGCTACTTCCGACTACTCTAACGACAATGAGCTCCGCATCAACAACAGGAAGACGAAAATTTTAGCGGTGCACTCAAAGAAAGTTAAGAAACTGTCTTGGGCTTTGAACAATGAAAGCATTGTCGAATCAAATTGCCAAAGGTACCTTGGAGTCACTTTCAACAACAATGGAAAATACAAATCCCACCTAGAAGAGCAAAAAAGGAAGGGTACGGCACTCGCTTTTGCAATCGGACTAATTCAAAAGAAACTACAAGGCCCTACTCTTGCACCCACACTACAGGCGGCTTAGGCAAAAATCATTCCTACCTTAACTTACGGAAGCGAAGCATTAAAAGGATTGGACAGTGACCATCTAGACAAAATAATTACCAAGATCTACAGGTCTGTGTTCAAATTACCAAACCATACATCACCGGCACAAATCAGGTTGGAACTTGGCATCTGCAAACAACGATTGGCCAGAGCCATGTCTTTCCTCGTGTGCTGTCACAAATTGAGGTTATCAAAGGAGGGAAGTTTAGGATACCATTTGTGGGCCAGCATTGATAACAACTCATGGCGAGCAGGCCATGAATACTGGTCAAACGGCTTAAAAACCCTGTGCCTAAATGACCTCTGGAACTTGCACGCTAGTCAGATGGAATTCAAACGGCTAGCGAAAATCAGCACCAAACAATTATCAATAGTGGAAGACAAAGCCAGCCTTGCAAAAAGAAGTCATGGGTGGATGACCCTTCAATCCTATGCCTTGCTAATTCCACAGCCGTACCTTACTATATCGTTCAGTGCTCGGACGAAACTAAGTTTTTTAAAACTGAGACTGGGAGTTATTAACCTGTTGACTCATTGGCCAAAATGGAAAAGAGAACATGGAAAAGTTCAATGCCGACTTTGTGGGACCCACAAAGAAGACATTATACACATCATATGTCTGTGCCCTCTACTATTGACAGAGAGACAGGTCCTACTTAAGCATCATTGGAATAGAAACATGATTAGAAGCTGCAGAGCAGCAGTTTTGGCCTGTTTCGACCCTAGGAACACTAAATTAAATTGTGCCCTAGTAAGATTCATGGAGCGCGCTGCAAAAAAACTTACTGAGCTGCCCAGAGTTTGCGATCCCCCATTGGAATAATGCTGCCAAATTTTACTTGCTGTTGCTGGTTTTTTATGAATATGACTTTTTAAAATGGAAGCCTCATTTGTTATCATCTATACATACTGACTTTTAATGAATTTAACATTCTAAATGCAATCTTCAACCTTTTTAAATGTTTTGTATTTGCAATGGTTTATTCTTAAATCACGCAATAAAGATTATTACTTAGTACTGGCGATACTCCAGTACTAAGATGCACACTGAAATTAATATTAAAGGCAGGAAACAATTCTATTTATTTATTTTTCAGCATTTGGGAGCAGTTTCCTTTCCTAATCTCAAACGGGCACGTGAAATAGGTAGTTTGCTTATATTGAGTGATTGGAATAATACTCATGAATCGATACTTTACACACATACGGTTTCACAATTATTATGTGGACTTTTAGCTGTTCAACAAAATGGCAGACAATTGATTAGACACTATAAATAATAGACAAAAATAGATAAAATAGACAGACAGACAGGCAGGCAGGCAGATAGATAGACAGATGATAGATAGATAGATAGATAGATAGATAGATAGATAGATAGATAGATAGATAGATAGATAGATAGATAGATAGATAGATAGATAGATAGATAGACAGACAGCATGCCTCTTTACCAATTCAGCTTGAACATCTATCTCGCAATTGAAGTTTACACGTTGTATTTTATATGGGAAAATTGCTTCTGGTTGTGGACCAAGACATAACCCTGCAACCTATGTTCAAGGAAAATGAACATCCCTAGTATAAATGCCAGTTCCACACTCCCCAGAAACAGCCTTTCAGATAGAAAAAACATATCACTCACCGAGGATTAATTTAGCACAAACTCTCACAAAATGGATGGATGAGAAAGAAGCCCACCACCATAAAAGATCATGACAGATTCCATTTCTCAGTCTGATATATGACTTGACGGTATCAATCTTTCAGTATATTTTTACAAGGTCTACCGCTCCAGCCATCAATCTTCACACATTCTGATATCCCATAAAACTGTGTGCAATAGGCTTTGGAGGGAGAAATAAAACAGTGGCCTTTTTCATGGCCTTAAGTGGAAAAAAATTACCTGTGATAGAGGTTTGCATTTTCATGAACATTCTTAGTATCATTGCATGTGGCAATATCTTGAGCTACATAATCACATCAAATCAAACGAAAAGGTAAATAACCACATTATTATGAAGCTCGCCTTAAGGGAGCCATTAAGCATTTATTAAATCAGAAATACTTCGTTTTTCAATGCAAAGAATGCCAATATTAAAGTGAAATTCAAGTCGTTAGTTTAAAAAATGCACCTTAAAATGGTTCTTGTGAAGAGAAAAGATGTATTTTCCCTCATCTTAAGCCTCTTAGCCGGATACCTGGCACGGTTTAATACATATTCCAAAATTTTCTTCTTACAGAGACCGTTTTTGCAAACGAATAAATAAATAGAAAAATGGCTAAATAAAATGACAGTTTCTTTTTAAGAAATGTAGTGGCATATTCTCAAGGAACAATTGCCGAATTATCGGCACGTTATCGCAGCCAAAGTCACGATAAATGTATCTCTCCTATTCACAAGGTGGTTCTAAAAGCCCATATCACCAGTTTACCTGCGATAGCAGCCGCAAAAAATATCGCCACAGATGACCCCCGCAACTATCACTAATGCAATGCGGATTAGGCGTTCCTGTGCATAAAGCTGCAATAACACCTCTGCGCAACATTCTCAACGACCAGCCAGATCGGCGATTAGGACCCAAAACAGGTGATAAGGCGCATTAGCAGCAGGAAATTAACTTCTGCTCTGACCTGGTGTAAAGTCAGATGACAGTCTGCAACAGAAAAGGGAACCCAGCCCAGAGCCAGACCTAAAGGGCAACAGATGACATGGAGCCACTGACCATGCAGCTGGGAGCCCCAACAGGGCCACAACACCCACCGCCACCACCCCCAGGACCCTCCCCTCCGGGCCCCCATGCAAAGACAAGTCACGTCAACTTTACAAAATCATACACATAATAATTCGCCTGATGTCGCACAACCACAACAGGCAACATGCATGTGTTGTCACAAAAATGATCATCATACATTCACCTTTGAATAACCAAACAAACCATGTTATTCAATAAAACTCAAAATAACAATTTCGAAGACACATGGCGTGTTTCCTCGGGACAATCTGTAGATCACTGCCTGCAAGACAAATTCCAGATAAGAAGATGTGTCAATCACACTTCAAAGGACAGAGAGAGAGCTAAAGTAAGAGGGAGACACAGAGAGAGAGAAAGAGAGTGGGAGAGAGAGAGAGAGAGAGAGGGAGAGAGGGAGAGAGAGAGAGAGAGAGAGAGAGAAAGAGAGAAAGAGAGAAAGAGAGAAATAGTGAAAAGTAGAGAGGGATAGGGAGACAGAGTGCTGACACAGTGCACCCAGGCCTCACTGCTCACATTCTGGCACTGGTGTGTCACCAATCACATGCTGGTATGCACTGCAGTCCACCAGGTCCCTCATCTGAAACAGATCCCTCCTCTGAAATAGAGTCTAGGTACATGAATGGTAGCGTACATACAACTGCACGCGCAATCATCGCTTATCTGCCCCTGCACACCCAGGCAGCTGCACCGTTTCCACTAGACTGACACACCTTTAAATGATAATGAAGATTGTGATTTTGAGGAAATATGGATATCAGTAGTGTTTTGAACCCGTAATCCGCCAGCTCTCCATCCAAGAAACCACGCTCTCTATTGACATACATGCCAGGATAGCGGGTCTCCGCAGGATATATATATCCGGCATCCTCAGTTCAGAACATACAGAGAGTGATTAGTCTGTGCCTGCCTTTCCAGCAGCTTGATAGGACTACGCTGCTCATCAACCTCACCCTATTATTCTCCAGGCATCACCCATTATTTCAGTCGGTTGGCCTGACCCCATTAACCTTAAGGACCTCCACTGTTTCAGCCCACAAAACTCCACGTTAAGAAAACGATTGGTACCCCATTGACTGTTATTGAGTTTGAGCCCCGTTTGGTGGTATCGCATATTATATTCAAATTTCTACTGAGGAAAACAGTATCTGAAAAGTATTGCATCCACTGCTCCCTGAAAAAGGAAATTTGGACCCTTGTCCGACTCCGAAAGGTGCATCGGCGCCTTGTCTTCTGTTATTGTCCTTGGTGTTTGTATAATTTGTATTTTCTGTGAAAATTGTGATGTTTTATGTATTTTAGTTAGACTTATCTTTGTTGTGTATGGTTTGATTGATGCGTTTGGGTATGTGTGGAACAAGTAGGGCATGAATGATCTCTATGTATATACTCTTGCTTGGGGCCTTATGTAAATATTTGGGATGTATAGAGAATAAACTTTTAAATGTTATACATAGCGTGATGAAACCTATGATATAAGAAAAGGAAACTGTTTATATAATTCTGGTTTGGGACAATATTGATGTTCATTTAATGAATGAGGTAACACCCATGTGTTAAATTATTGCCAAGGAGAGGTATTGTGTTCATGTTCTTAGCCCAGCAGTGGCACGCCCACCCTGGCGCACCCAGGCAGCTGCAACCCAGCCTCTCCCACCTCCCTGTGGTCCATGCCTGCCCATGCACACCCAGGCCTCACTGCTCACCTTCCGCTACCGGCTTGTCGCAAAGAAGGCCCGCCACGTGCCGGTGCAAGCCCAGGACCCACGAACATGGCATCCTCCAAATCATGCAGCCCCACTCTGCGGACCACCAGGTCGCACACTTGATTCTGGGTCTTGATTTGGCTTTGGCAGAGGACATATCAGTGCACAGGGCATCATCGCAGGCTGCACACCCGCTCAGCCCTTTAAGGGCCACCAACTCTGTGATCCGCGAAGCAATGCCACATGGCGGAAGGCCTGTGCTGCCCACTGGCTCTGGCCTACACTGCGGTCCAGCACGGCACACAAATCCCGAACAGTCCGGACCACTAGGATGGGGCATCATTGCAGGCTGCACACCCACTCAGCACTTAAGGTGCCCCAACCTCAGTGCACCGAACGCCACTGCCACATGGCAGTGTGCCTGTGCCGGCGGTAGTGTATCCCGTGCCACCAAGTCATGGACCCTCTCTGATTGAGTATCGTGGTGCGGACGACATCAAGTCACCTCCGACCCTGGGGAATGTGATGTTGCAGGGCCTGAGGGCCTCATGCCTACATTAACATCACACGGATACACCCTGATAGAGAGTGAAAATGGCGTAAAGCACGTGCACCCGTCCCTTTTTATTGGTAGGATCACATGTCCTGTGACACGTGTGCTGGATGGATATGGTGTGGGTGTAACCAGCCGTGATGGAGTGGCTGTGGCATGCTGACTACAAGGAAGACCTGGCACATGTAGCATTGTCGTCTTCCCCTGTGAGAGGGAGCAGAGTGGGCTGACTTTGACATATGCCAGTCCAGCTTAAGGGTTTGAACAATTACCCCGGTTCCGTACTGGGCAGGACAAGGAAGTAACTAATGCGTGTGCCCCTGTTGGTGTGGATGTAAGGGGGAATCACTGACCCTACATTAATCCATGCTTCCACACTTGAAAGGTCATAGACATGACACATCTGTGTGATTATGAATGTTAAATGCACATTCCGTGGAGTGTTGCAGGTGGAGCAGTACAGGGCCATGCAAACGCCACTTACAATGTTGGCCCCCTTCAGGGCATGACAAGTCCAAAGGAAGAGGAAGCGTTCAGTCCGCAGTCTGATTGCTGCTTCATTAGTGATCAAACAGAATATGGCAGTCCATGTTGAGGTCCAAGGTGAATGTTGCAGAGTGTATTGGGGGACAGTGTAAGGTGATGATGCAGAGGGCAGAAAAAAGCAGAAACTGGCCATGTGGCGTGGAAGAATGCTACTGTGTCCTTCGTACCATGAAGGCAGATTCATCCGCATCTTCGTCCTCTGCTGTTTCATGTGCCGCACGTGTGGGTGGTGGTCTTCTGTCTCCAGCACTATGTGGCACTGACACTTGAGGGTGCATAGATGTGGATGTAGTGGTAGCAGCAGCATGCATCAGCGCCAGGTATTGTGGCAGCAATGCCATGAGGATGGTTCTGAGGTCATTGAGAAACCCAGCTGTCTCTCGCTGGTGTGCAGCTGTGGCAGCTGCTCTTTCTGCCTTTGTCCGCTCCATGGTCTCCATATACCTCCACATGTGTCTCAACTCCCGTGTGACATCGATAGTGCCACTCTGACTGGACAGTTGTTCTAGTCTCTGAGTCAGGGCTCCTGCAATTTCAGCCATGGCCCATTGGAGGGCATGAGCAGATGGTGGGTGTCCGTTAGGGACTGTGAGTGGTCCCTGATGAAAACCCACGTATGGCATCTAGTTTGGCTGCCATACAGTCGAACCCCACCCACACCTGTTCAGCCAGATTCTTCTGACACACCAACACACAGCTTTGGAAGGCCATGTGTTCTTCATGGGGTTCCTGGGAGGCAGCCATGGTGGTGGGTGCTGCCTACTCTGTGGTCTGTGCAGGGAGTGGGTTCTCCTTGTAGCAGCTGGGCTGCCCTGCTCTTGGAGCTGGGCTGCGGAGGGTCTCCACGAGCTGTCGGAGGGTGTCGGAGTCGAAGATTTGGTGGTCCTCTTCTTCATCAGAGAAGAGAGGTTTGGGCTGCAATGCAGGAGGTGTTGATTCTCTCTCTGCAATGTGAAGGGGAGCTGCAGTTTAACATTGTGTTCACATGTATGTTGACGCATTGTACATGTTTACATACAGACTGCATGACAGTGTACAATGTGACTGTTTGGGAGGAGCTGCCTATTTGATGGAGGACAGGCGACATTTCGACAACATAATGGATATGTGTTTGTGTTTGTAAATTATCAACTCACATTTCCCTGCAATACCAAATGTGATTGGCCAGTTACTAAACACAAGCGGCACCAGTTGTGTCCTGTCTTCTGTTGTGGACGTGTTGTGGTTTGTACCACATTGTTATCAATGTTGATGTGTTATTCATGGCATGTGTGTGTGCTGCATTTTGGGGGTGTTGCGCTTGCAGCTCTGATTTTGCTGTCCCCTCTCCCTTTCATTTGGTGTGTCTTTCACTTCTTTGCTTATACTGTGCTGAGATGTTGCATACTTGGGTACATTGGTCTCTTGGTGGGAGTTGGGGGCTGGTGCCTGGTTTGTCGGCAGATGTGCTTTACTTAATTCTACATGTGTGTCATTGTGCCCATCTCCCGCATCCCCCCAGTCCCTGGTCATTACTCACCCTGGTTCTGTTGGGTCGGGTCATGTTGAGCAGTGTCCGTTCCCCCAACACCTGCCACTGTCTCCCCACTTAAGAGTGTGGACACCATTTCCTCCATCTCATCCAGCTCCTCTTGTGGTGCAGGACTTCCACCTCCAGTCTGTATTGTTGCCTTCCGGGTTGTTAGTGACTTTCAGCTTGGTTTTGCACTTCACATCATTCCAGCACCTCTTGATCTCTTCCATCGTCCTCTTCAGCACTTCGACTGCATTCACTTTGTCCACGATGGACTGCAATAGTCCATTTTTTGTTGCCAATGACACAGTGGAGATGACGAACAGTAGTTGATGGTGTTCTATCACCTCCTTTATCAGGATCCTGGTTTCCTGTGGACTGAGTCGCTTCTTCCTAGTCTTCTTCTCCTTGGCCTTCCGTGAACCCGAGGTCCCAGGCTGGCCCTCCATGGGGCTTGTGGGGTTCTGGTTGTCCTCCGTACTTGCATCGGCAACATCCATTGTGCTACAGTGTTGTTTGGAATTTGTTTATCTGTTTTCTTTTCTACTTTTTATGGTGATTTTTCCTCCCTGACGTGTGTGAATTGCAGGCCTGTTGCTGTTTTTTGCAGATTTTTGTATCGCAATTGGCCACCTCGCAACTTCTATTGCATTTTTGTTTCGCATTTTTTCGGTGTCGCGTTGAGTTTATTGCGGACATTTGATGCGTTATCATGGGCCTATCGCATGGTACGGCTGTGTTTTAAATGCTACTTTAACACGCCATTATTTTACCATGATAGAATGAGATAAGGAGAGTTGCGTTAAGGTAATTTGGCGATGGTTGACACACGTTCTTGAGAATATCGCCCATAATCTCTTCTTTGCTGGAGCTGCCTGATGTGATTTACACTATTTCATTGGTGTTTTCCTTTTGCTCACCACAAAAGTGGCAGCATTATGTGATAGTTTATCTAATCTTCAACTCAGTGAATATGAATATGCAGTTCATCTCCTGCTTGATTGTAATAATGCCATTTGAAAATGTTTTTTGTTGTTTCTTTAAGCATCTCACCATCTGCCTTTATTTAACTTACTACAGCTTTAAATTTTGCAAATGTCTATTATATTTCTCTTACCTCATCATTCTCTCTTCACTATGATTCTCCTTTCTTTTCCAGTAGAAGTATTTTCCCTTTCCTCTCTTCCCTTCACATGCTCTTTTATTTCGTTAATATTCCTTTTAGTACGTGATGTATATATAATAATGAAAGGAAATGAAATACATATACACATATATTCGTCCAAATTAAACAACTTCAAACTACAGTGTACAAAAAGGAAAATAAAGTAAAAAATAGTAACCTAATTTTGAATATAAAAATCTTAATAATTCATAAGTAAAAGCATTTCAAATACACTAATTATAATTGTAACAATATTAGAGAAAATACAAAATTGTGGGGTTAGGAGGGGTTACATTTACTACTCTAACTACGATCTGTCAAGCGCAAAGGAAAATACATCAATTGCGAGAAAGAAATGTTACTCTACTTTTTCTTTTCTTGCAGTTTAATAATGCTTTAATGAAGAAAATCTAATAACATACAGCAGTAAAAATAGAAAATAAGTAACCAAAGCACTATAAAAACAGTAAAAGAATATTGAAATGGCATGTGAAATGTGTAACAAACATACTAAAGTGCTGGAATAATATAATTTAAAACAGCTAGCATTTTTAGAAGTTTTAAGAAGATAAGATAAAGAAAGGAGAAGAAGAGAGAAAGGGAAGATTAAAGAGAAAAAATAACTAAACTAAAATAAGAAATGTAAATATAAACAAATACAACTTTTAGCAACCATACATTCTTTAAGAACATTATTAGGGTTTGAAAGTAGAATTGGTAATTGACGGGACACTATATTGTCTTGATAAGAAGGATGTAAGAGGCAACCATAAGAAATCTCTTTTATCCATCAGTAGGAAAGTGTTGACATTAACACTTATCATTCCATGAATGTGTCAGAGTACGTTCCACTAGTTTCTAAATGAAATTTTGCGGGTATCCTTCTAATTCAACATGATCATTTCTAATGTTATTGCAATAAGCAAATCAAAACATTTTCTAACCATAACTTGAGAATCCATGAGGAGGATCAGCCTCCTAACAAAATGGGTAGGTTTTTAAAAGGTATATCGGTAGACAGATTTTTTTTATCTTATCCCAAACTTGCTATCAAAATGTTTAAACCAGAGGACATTAAAAAAACAAGTGTGGGAGATCACTATTTTCCTGAAAATAAGACCAGCACAGTATTTCAAAAACAAATCCACAGTGTGACAATAGTAAGAATCCAAATCTACATTAATTTAAAAACATTTAAAAGAGTGACTGAGTCAGTGCATTTTAGGTCTCTGAGTTCATCGTATAATCAGGTTGAAAAACGTAAACATAGACATGAACAGAAACACAGACACAAATGCACTATTATCAAGCAAGATAGTAGGAAAAAAACCTCATATAGGGTCCTCCATGTGCTCCTAGCTAATGCTAAAAGAATGGACGAAAAACACCTCGATCTAACACCATCCAATAGAAGGGAGATTCCGTGTAAGCAAGTTAGCCATCCATAGTCTTGATGGTCCGAATGGCTGATTTCATAAAAGCACACACGGCAAAAGAAAATTTGCATGAGCTTAAAAACTGGAAGAGGAGCAGGGCTACTCTACACTGTCAAAAACCTAGTTTGCAGAGCAAAGGCTGGATAAAGTGCTTGCATGCTAGACTGTATGATTTGCAGAAAAACATAAAGTGCAAAAGTGATTGTGCAGATTGTTGATCACAGGGGCAGATCAAATCTGTGTTATCAGCAGAATCAGGGGTATTTTTGAAAAACAGTAACCAATGAATGAATTCTTCCCTAAGATGGAAAAGAAGATATCTCTCCAATCTTGTGAGGTCTAAGGATAGATAAACCTGAGATAAGCCTGGTAATAAGGATCTGTAGTAAGCTAAAACTGGGGATTTTACCAACTCAGTTTTCGTTCTTAGATCTTCACTATGCTCCATGTATTCTTCTTTCACCTTTGCCTTTACAGCTTTAGGAATACTGTTAGGTTCAGATAACCAGGCAGATTGGCCATGGGTTCCAAAAGTGTTCCGAATGTAACTTAGCCAAGGGATAGACAGGACGGTTTTGTGCGCAAGGCAATCAAGTATAATGTCTCTAGATTTTTTTGCCGCTGGGTTCATCCAGACCCTGACCCACAGAAGGGGTGGCACCACGCTTACTTTGTCTAACATATAGGCCTAATTTAATTCCAAGTGTATAATGAAGCTGGAAGTAGTAGGTGGTAAACCTAAGCAAACGCTGAAGAAAGTGGTTATCCTCAGACTGAAGGCCAGTGCATGTGTTAAAGCCCCAGACACCCGGGCCATAGGTGGCTGCACTAATGCACTGAGAACTATATGCTTTCAGTGGAGGAAGAGCAGTCCCTCTAGACTCTGCTCTTGAGAGATTACAAACAGTCATTGCAGTTCTGAAAAGCGGTTGGCTGGTCTGAGCCAGGTGAGGGTTCCAAGACTCTGATGAACTAATAGTTAAGCCTAGGTAGCAGAAGTTATCCACAGCAATTAGGTCTTGCCCATTGAGGTTGATTTTATTCAGCCTTATTTTCCCTGGTATGCACAACATGTTGTGCGACTTTGTGTAATTAGTTCTCAGATTCAGCTCAGACATAAAAGAGGAGAAAAGCTCCCCCTGAAGCCTCAGTGCATTTGGAGTAAGAGCAAACAGCACTGCGTCGTCGGCATAGAGTGGCACAGGAATTGGGGAGCCTGCTATTCTAGGGATATCTGAGGGGTGGGAAGTTAAATTAGCTGTTAGTATATTCATTCATTCATAAACTTTTTTCGGTTTTATAATAAAAACCATAAAAGTTGCACAACAATAATACAGTTAAAACGATCTGTACTTGATCAATAGAAGAGCGCCAGAATTACAATAAAAAAAGGATAATAAATAGTTTTAAAAAAAAAGGTCAGAGGAAGGCATACAATATTGATCCAAATAGTTCCTGTAATTAACACAAGCTTTTAAAAAACCCAGTTTAAAAGGTCTTCCTTCAATAATTGCATCAACATCAGTGCGGGTCGAGCCTGGTTAAAATTCAATCTTTTTTATAATTGCGACCAGGAAATGTTTTCGAGGGAAAGCATAAAAATGACATAAAAACAAAATGCAGCAAATCCTGATTGTCGCAGGAGGCTGCCACCATACCGCTAAAAAAACATTTGGGTCTGACAAGTAGGAGGTGAAAGAGGTTCAACCAAAACCTAGTTAGTAAAGATGTTTCATGCGTAGGCAGAGACCCCATGAGGTATTGCTCTGTCCTAGGGGTTGTTTTAGGCATAATGTGTGTGCGCACACTAGATTTCTCAACCTCCTTGGCTTCCCTTTCCATAGTCCTCTCTAATAAAAAGGGTACCTCAATTGTTTCCACATCCTTCTTTACAATGCAGTCAGGATTAGAGAATAGTTCCTCCCGACCCAGCCTTTCCAGACTTCTCGTCACGTAATTCAGCCACGGGATACGTGCCGAATTATCAAGAGCCATACAATCTCTTAAAATCAAATGAGTTAGGGGGATATCTGTATTCAGCCAGCTTTTTATCCAGCAGGTAAGTGGTCGCACAGATAGTAGGTCATTTAAGTACGGGACCCCTAATTCCTAGTGAGCCACCATATTAGAGGTGCTCCGAGAAACACATAATAGGCGCTTCAAAAAATAATTTTCAGAGTTTTGAAGGGACTGTCCAGCAATATATCCCCATAGTTCACTTCCATACGAGGCTATGGAAAAGCTTTTAGCCTTATACAGTTGCAACATGGCCCCTATGGGCTTCTTCCCTATTTCAGACGAGAAATTGAAAATTGCCGAATTCGCCCTCACCATGTTCCCTTTTGTTTTCTGCAATAATGGGCCCCAATTCATTTTGTCGTCAAAAGGGACCCCTAGATAGGAGAACACGTTGGTACATGGAATCTTTGAGTCTCCCACTCGAAATTGATAATTATTCCTAACCCTCTGCTCTACCTGCATAACACACGATTTGGAATTGTTAATCAGCAAATCCCTATCTAGCATGAAGCTTGAAAAGGCAGATAAAGGTGTTTGTAGCCCGCTTTCAGTCCTGGATATAAGAACTTCATTGTCTGTGTAGAGCAGGACAGGAATCCCGCGCAGCCCCACTCTCGGGTAATCTGCACCAGTAGCCCTTAAAACGCTATCCCGGTCATTGATATAAAGATTAACTAAAAAGGGGGCCAGTATGCAGCCTTGCCGGACACCATTTTTGATGTTAAAATCCCTCGTGACCCGCAAGCCCTGGGAAAACCTAACATTGGCTTTGGTGGACTTGTGCATGTCCTCCAGGTAGTTAACAATACCATTATCCACTCCCATGGCCCTCATGGACTGCCATAGCATCCTACTGTTAACACAGTCGAAGACCGATGACAGATCCATGAAGGCCAGATGGATGGCCCCAGAGAGTGCAAAGATACATTTGCTCAATATCAAGAACAGATTAAGAAATTGAGCTATAGTAGACCGACCCTGCACAAAACCGTATTGAACCTCTGACAGGATTGTCTGTTCCTCAGCCCACAATGTCTGTCTCTGAAGAAGGACGCGCCCTACCACCTTTACCACAGAATCAATTAAAGAAATCGGTCTGTAGCACAATGTACTATTTCTGTCACCTTTTTTAAAAACAGGAACTATTGTAGATTTTGCCCCAGACTCAGGACAGCCATACTGTGCTGCCGCATTGAATACCTGTTCTAATATTGGGGCCCAGAATGAAGGATCTGATTTAAAAAGATCTGGGAGGATACTGTCTGGTCTGGGTGCATTACCCACTGTTAATCCCTAAATTCCTTCCAGGATTTCGCCCATCTCAAATGTTATTCCTTCCTCATATGCGTCGTGAGGCTCCCTATCATTATGCCCATTCCTGATATCGAACATAGATTCAAAGTGCATTACCCACTCCTCCTCGGTTATGTAGGATTCAAGCCCCTGCCCCCCTTCCTGCGTAAACAGGGCCCTGTTCACAATACCCCAAAACTTCAAACTATTTCTAAGGGTACTAGATTCTAGTAAATCCCTCCATGCTTCTTCTTTTAATGCTTCCTTCCGAATGGCGAGGGCCGCCTTATACCCCCTACGGCAGTTTAGAACATCAGTTTAATTTCTGGTTTTTTTTTTTACAAAGCCTCTATCAGTATTTTTGCAGCTTTGGTGCAATGGGGGTCAAACCATCTAGGTCGCGACCTAGCATTTTCTTTCACTGGAGTAGATAAAAGCATGGACACCTTATGTGAGATGATGTTATAAGCTTTTAAGATCTCTATTGGCATAGATCGTTCCTCTAAACAGAGGGACAGTTCAACGCTACATACTGAATTAACCTCATTGTGAAATATTTCTGGCGTTACTTGAGACCATTTTAATCTACACCTGCCATCAGCTAAGCATAGAAGGCCCTTATTCACTTTCACTACACCCTTATCTGCCAGTAATCCTGACAAGTACAGTGCTAGGGGATTATGATCACTAAATTCACTCCATGAGACTTTAAAGTTCTTCAAAGAAGATTGTAATGAGGATGAAATTAGAATATAATCTATAAAATATCCCTTCCCCTTAAATGTAGGCACAGTGAAAATGCTGCAAGGGGCAGTTAAGGACAATGTGGCCATCAGATCTAAATCATTGATCATATCATTTAGCATCTCACCTTGAGCCGAATGCTCAAAGTGGAATCCATGTATTCGTGGGCAGCCTAGTTCCGACATACAGGCCGTGTGAGAGAGTCACCACATGGGTGTACATTAAAATCACCAGCTACCAGGGGACTATGAAGACTAGCACTAATTGCTTGTTTCATTGCATCTCCCAGTGCAGATACATTGCTACCCTCTGTAGAGGGCAAGAAAGAGATATAAAAATGTACAATTACCTAACTCATACCTCCTGTACGGGCCCTTATTACCTGGTTATCAGGATGAGAAATAGGCATCGACTGTAATTTAGAATTAATTGCCACAAAAATTTAAGTGGCGAGTTCGCCTCCATGTCTCCCACTCCTGGATGGTCTAGCTGGAACAAAGAAGACCTTATAGCCATTTAGTAGTAGGTCATCATCAAGAGACCACGTTTCCTGTAGACCGATTACCTGGAATTGTTTAATAATAGCTACCCTTCTGGGATCCTGTAGTTTTGCTGCTAGCCCGCTATGTTTCATGATAGGAAGTTGTTAGGGGGGTACCTTGATGGTCTTGAGGTTATGTCCGCTTGAACCTGGATCAATAACACCTGCTCTGGCCCTATTAAATTCTGACCCCCCCAGTCAATCATATTCTTCCATGCCAGAGAGGGTTTCAAACCTGTTCTGTAGAGCTAAACTGTGATTAGTGTCAAACGTCCTGTCTACAGGTATCAGTGGGTGGGCTTGAGGAATGGAATGGAGACTGGGATATGGTCTTACACAGCCACCCCTTGCTGTTAAATCCTCCCTACCAACCATTATCAAATCCCTACTAATGGATGTCCTATAGAAAAAGCCCAATGGCAGTATCTTAATGACAGAGCCCACCAGCGGGGTCAGACTGATATCCCTAGCAAATGGCCTCCTGGCTATATGTGGATTATCAAAGTTTATAATGTTACAGTCACCCAAACCTTGTTTCACCCAACCCTTGTTTGCGTGATCCTCCTATCCAATTAATCCTGCGTACCATAAGAATGTTATTAAGTATGTGCGGGCCCATGATGGTATTTTGTGTAAACCAATGATGTATTTTATTCAGAAGCTGGTCATAGCTTTCCCTCTTCCCTGATGGTAAAGCAGGGACATTTCCCAGAATCACTACATACGGGGTTGATTCTGGAGGAAGATCGATGGTAGGGAAGATTGCCGTATGCGGTGACCTATCTTCTGTCTGATCTCTCTGCATGATAGGAAGCCGTGTTGTTGAAGACGGTGACTCTCTAAAAACAACAGGGTCAGTGCTAACGGGCTTTGTATTAATGATGCAATTTACTAGAGGCGTCCTACTAGTAGCAGATGGCTTAGGAACAATGTTTCCTCCATCCCAGTCTTGTCCGAGTTCCTTTAGATGCTGAAGCTGTAGACATGGTCAGAATTGCCCTTAAATTCATTGGGGGAGAAGATACCACCATCTTCTCTAGACTACCTAGTCTGTTTTCAACAGAACTTAATTTCTGCATAATGGGATCTATTAATATATGTAACATGGATTCTAACTTACCCCAGGAATCTCCCTCTGAACTAGTTCCTAATGCAGGCCTACCCTTATATTGATGTATAGTAGAATTATTACCCTCAAGACTGATACTTGATAAGGGATCTACATCCTTAGTTCTCTTTGTGGGTTTGAACACAGACTTCTTTATTTTCTGAACACCCCGAGTTTTCCTTACTACCTCAGGTGAGTTATTTGGGCGATTAGTTTTCCTCATAGCATTCTGCCCTCTGGTTTTCGCTTTAATTTTATTTGGGATAAGTTCCTGCTCTACAACCACAGATGAAGCAAGAATATTTGATGATACAGACATTCCAACAGTGGTTTGGCTTAACTGATCTTGCTCTAAAGCCTGATTTGTAGTTGGTGAGACTGTAGGAAATGCAGGGGTAAGAGAGAGCCTCCCTTGAACTACAAGGGGCTGCAATGATAGCCTATGTTCTGTCAACAGAATTTCATTGTTGAGAACTGATTCAGCCCTCGTTAAGAAGGCATCTAGCGTTCCTACCACGCTTTTTCCTGGGATAATTTTACGTCTACTCATTCTTGTCCAGGAAAATAGTGTTTTGTAATTGCTCCCTGCAATTTAGCAATAACAATTACACGATGATCAGTCTGTGCATTTAGGAAATTAATGTTAGTACATAAGTCTATATAAACCACAATAATATAAAATTCCTCCGGCTGCAATTTATACTATAGGTGAATTATTTAACATCCAGCACTTCTTCAAAACAGTCAAGCACATAAAAAATCTCAAATGCCTATAACTAGCAGAGGTATATACCAGCTACAACTTCAAAGTCAGTTTTTCAACAGTTGTAATTAATCATCCACTGCCAGGAGCAGATCCTAGAATGTCAAAATGGAGCCCAAAGTTCACATAGGGCCAACACCTGGGTATGATCCAATATTGCCAATACCTCCACTAGTGTCCACTAAAGTCCTACCTGCTGCAGGTAGCTCCCAGGAGTTTCAGTCACTCCACTCCTAATGAATCAGACTAATTACCCCACTGTTCCCAACGGATTCCTGAATCGTGGCACTAACACTTGTTGAATTGAAGGATTTAGAGGGTGGGCCCAGCCAGGCCTCGTCCGGTGTCTGACGGGCTCAGACGGACCCGACCTTGGTACGGACTTCTCCCGGCGCTGCCCGCCCGCGTCCCGCAACGCGGGCCCTACACTCCTTATAAGCGCCTCCTGGCGCTTCCTCCCACGCTGGCTCGAACGACGTGAGCGCCACAAGTGCTGCCGGGCAGTGTAGTCCAAACCCGGCAGCAACAGCGATGGCGGTAGTGGCAGCAAAGTTCCCCCGGTATTGGTATCAGCAGAGGCAAGTGACCGTAAAAATAGGGCTCCCGCTCCACCGGGGCCCTGCACTCCTTATAAGCGCCTCCTGGCGCTTCCTCCCTGTGCTGGCTCGAACGACGTGAGCGCCGCAAGTTCTGCCAGGCAGTGTAGTCCAAACCAGGCAGCAGCGGTGATGGCGGTAATGGCAGCAAAGTTCCCCCGGTATTGGTATCAGCAGAGGCAAGTGACTGTAAAAGCAGGGCACCTGCTCCATTAGGGCCCTGCACTCCTTATAAGCGCCTCCAGGCTTCCAAAAGAACAGGCACCGACGTGGATGAAGATCAAAGGTTTTTATTAACCAATACAAACGATCAGACGCGTTTCGGCGGACAAGTCCACCTTGTTCACTACATCTGCTTGCACCATGTTAGTGAGCCTTATTTATACCAGTGCATAATTGACATGTGGTAGAACCCCCATGTGACATACGAAACCATGTGACATCAAACATAGAAGAGTTGGTAGCGCTTAAAATTGCAAGTCATTCTGGCATATAAGGCAAAAAAATCATGTTCAAACAATGTAATTACATCATTATAATTTGTAAATTATAATCGTGTATACACATTTTCAACATTAGCGAATTGTAGTTGTGTAGTTAATGAAATCTAACTTTGTGTAACACTGAAGGCTGTTGCCTGGTTGCATGCTGGTTTGGACATAGAAGAGTTCCTTCACAGCAGGTATAAGCTCCCAGCGGCTCTCTAATCTGTAACCTCGTTAAGCCCAAGCAGAACACATCGTGAGTCCATCGCATCCCTTGCTGAGTATGTTTGTAGGTGAGTGCTGGGCGGGTTAATCTAGAGGCGAGCGCGTTTAATGGATTAGTAACAGCACGCATTGGGAGAAACTTTGTGTGGGTAAGACTTTCTTCGAGATGGAAAAGAGCAATGTTATCGCTATTCATTGTTTCACGGAAAGATGAGGCGTCTGCTTATTCTGGCTGTTTGTGCGTTTAGTCAGAAAAATGACAGCGCGCTTAGAGAAAAAAATTTGTGTTTCTCCAGGATAAAAAACTCAGAATTAGCGCTTATCTTTAATTTGTGGAGAAATAAGGAGCCTGCTTGATCTGACAAGTAATCATTAGGTGGGCAGGCATTTTACTCAGGTGAGTTACGAGGTTAAGCTTGGTGTCGCGGTTGGTCCCTTATAAAACTGGGTTGTGGGGGTATAACGCAAGTGTGTGATAATAGAATGTATATATATATTCACTCAAAAAACCATAGGTCCCACACCAGTTATAGTTAGGAATTTGCATTTAAAAAACCTATGAAATTCACTGAAAAAACCATAGGTTTTACACCAGTTATAGTTAGCTGGAAATTTTACTGACATAAAACCATTGAAATTCCCACGTTATAGTTAGTTGGACTCACTATAATTTGCGTGCCTGCAATGCACTGCTGATGACGTCACATATTATATCACTCATGACATCAGGATTGCCTCCAAACAACTATGCCACACACAGAGCGTTGAGGCACTCCACACTACAGGTAGCAATGTTTGAAAAGAGAAGCAGATTTCCCATTCACCAAGTGGATTCGGCGCCTCCATGCAAAGAAAATATCATCCCCCATCGGGTGAGAAGTTCTGCCATCACTGATGCAGGCTCGCAGGTACGTCCCTGGAGTGCAGGCCCCCACCGTTCATACGAGTGCACGCGTCTCTAAGCACTCAGGACCCGCTTCAAGAAGCAGTGGGGCATCTTCAGCGACCAGGCAAGCCGCTATATACAAACATCAGGATTTCCTCCAAACAAAGACGCCACACACGGAGGGTTGAGGCACTCCACACCACAGGTAGCAATAATTGAAAAGAGAAGCAGCTTTCCCAATCGCCATACCCGTTTTGAGCATAACGCTCTTGATCATTGGCTTGCTTGCAAAAACATGAGGCGAATTGATAAGAACATGTGATTTATTTGGTAACAAGCTCCGCCCCAGTGGGCGTCAACTGTGGCATTCTGGTCAATGTAGTCAGCAATATGCCACCAAGCTTGAAAACGTTCATTCACCAAGTGGATTCGCCGCCTCCATGCAAAGAAAATGTCATCCCCCTTTGGGTGAGAAGTTCTGCCATCTCTGATGCAGGCTCGCCGGTACCTCCCTGCAGTGTAGGCCCCCACTGTTCGTACGAGTGCTCACGTCTCCAAGCACTCAGGACCCGCTTCAAGAAGCATTGGGGCATCTTCAGCGGCCGGTCAAGCCGCTATATACAAACATCAGGATTGCCTCCAAACTAAGACGCCACACACGGAGGGCTGAGGCACTCCACACCACATGTAGCAATGCTTGAAAAGAGTAGCAGCTTTCCCAATCGCCATACGCGTTTCGAACATAACGCTCTTGATCACTGGCTGGCTGGCAAACAAGAGGCGAATTGATAAGAACATGTGATTTATTTGGTAACAAGCTCTGCCCCAGTGGGCGTCAACTGTGGCATTCTGGTCAATGTAGTCAGACATATGCCACCCAGCTTGTAAACGTTCATTCACCAAGTGGATTCGCCGCCTCCATGCAAAGAAAATGTCATCCCCCATCGGGTGAGAAGTTCTGCCATTTCTGATGCAGGCTCGCAGGCACGTCCCTGCAGTGTAGGCCCCCACCGTTTGTACGAGTGCTCAAGTCTCCAAGCACTCAGGACCCACTTCAAGAAGCAGTGGTGCATCTTCAGCGGCCGGGCAAGCCGCTATATACAAACATCAGGATTGCCTCCAAACAAAGTTGCCACACACGGAGGGTTGAGGCACTCCACACCACAGGTAGCAATGCTTGAAAAGGGAAGCAGCTTTCCGAATCGCCATACGCTTTTCGAGCATAATGCTCTTGATCACTGGCTGGCTTGCAAACAAGAGGCAAATTGATAAGAACATGTGATTTATTTGGTAACAAGCTCCACCCCAGTGGGGGTCAACTGTGGCATTCTGGTCAATGTAGTCAGCAATATGCCACCAAGCTTGTAAACGTTCATTCACCAAGTGGATTTGGCGCCTCCATGCAAAGAAAATGTCATCCCCCATCGGGTGAGAAGTTCTGCCATTTCTGATGCAGGCTCACAGGTACGTCCCTGCAGTGTAGGCCCCCACAGTTCGTACGAGTGCTCACGTCTCCAAGCACTTTGGACCCACTTCAAGAAGCAGTGGGCATCTTCAGCACTTGTTTCAGCACTTCACTCTGGGGCCCACTATGGGTGGTGCACTCAGCTGAGCCCAGAAGGGCGGGGCATGTAATTAAATAAAGAATACCAGACACCTCCCTCTCATACATTTTTTCGAGCAACGTCTGATGAAAGTCCTCAGCCTAGAAACGCGTCAGGTCTATGAAATTTTACTATGGAGTAGCAGCGCAAGCATATGCCCTTATAGAGAAAGCCGCGTGATTCAGTTTGACGAGTTTGCGCTTCCGAAAGCTACCGCACTTTGATGATTCATTATCTGCGCGGTTGCTCCACCGCGGGAAGCAGCACTGTCCTGTTAATTCCAAGGAAGCCGTGGGTTGGAACTGTTCAGGACCCGATTGTGGCTCAACGAACTGGGGCAAAAGGAACTTGCACTCCACTCTGGGGCCCACTATGGTTGAAGAAAGCTTTTAATGGAATGTTGAAAGGGACCTACTAAGGTGATTATTTGTCTGGATGGACTATTGTTCCCAACGTGCACCACTATGGGTGAAGAGAGCTTTTAATGGAATGTTGAAAGGGACATACTATGGTGATTATTTGTCTGGATTGACTATTGTTCCCAACATGCACCGCAAGCACTCAGCTGAGCCCAGAAGGGTGGGGCATGTAATTAAATAAAGAATACCAGACACCTCCCTCTCATACATTTTTTTGAGCGACCTCTGATGAAAGGCCACAGCCTAGAAACGCTTCAGGTCAATGAAGTTTTACTACGGAGTAGCAGTGCAAGCATATACCCTTATAGAGAAAGCCGGATGGTTCCGTTCAAAGGGTGTGCGCTTCCGAAAGCTACAGCACTTGATTCATGAATATATATATATATATATATATATATATATATATATATATATATATATATATATATATATATATATAAAAATATATATTTACATGTGACCAAGAACAACTTGTTGTTCGAAACGCGTTATCTCTTGACCTTTGTGCCTGCCAAATAAAGAACTTTTTCGGATGAACTGTGGGCTTGTCTGAATTCAGTGGATTGGATTCTATCTTTGATTATATTTATATTTGTATACATATATATATGTGCAGTATTTATCCGGTCTCACTCTTGCTTTGCCATCATCCACGCTGAGATAGGAGCACAGTCACCAGTTTGAAGTGCGATAAGTCTTTATTTTTTTTCAGCAGCTATTGGCCTTTAAGTGTTTCAGCCCCAGAGGGCCTTGATCAGATGACACGCACACAGCTGTGCGACCACTTTTTATGTAATTTTTTTCTTAAATTGCTCAGAGATGCAGTCATTGATATAAGGAACAGACTTTGCCTAAATTTGTTTTTTTTACAACTCATAATTTACAATTTTATAAAACATATAGCAGTTCCCAATTTCATCGACACGAGGAAACACTGCAACTACGATTTCCGATATTTAGCCCCAGATCAGTGGGTGGAGGGTAACTTTGTATTTACATCGCACTGGTTTTAAATATAAAATCTATCGCCCTGAACACCTACCTGATTGACTGTACATTCTTGCGCCCCGGTCCACCGCAGCCCTGTGTCTGATTGTTGTGGAGGGCATAGTCGGGAGTTAGGACTGGAATCCCTCACTTCCGGTAGTGCGCCAATTTGGTCGGCACTCTAGCTGTTTTTGCCGCATTTTACTATTTAATTTAATTTAATTTAATTTTACCATTTATACAGCGCAAATGAATACCCACAGGCGTCTCGGTGCTAGACAATTCACATAATTTCCCTAGATGTTAATGGCTCCAGAAAGTTATTAATAGGTAATACTGATTAAAAAGCCAGGTCTTCAATCTCTTGCAAAATTGCAGGAGTGAGGGGCTTAGCCTGATGTGTTGAGGCAAGGTGTTCCATAATTTGGGTGCTGCGACTAAAAAGCGGCGGTCACCCCAGGAAACTGTTTTGGAACGTGGGACCACTAGTTGATTAAGAGTGGTGGATCGAAGCTGTCTAGCTGGTTTGTAGGGTATCAACTGATCCTTAAGAAAATGCGGTCCTTGATCGTTAAGTGCCTTGTACACTATACAAAGGGATTTAAACTTAATCCGATTCCAGATGGTCAGCCAGTGATATTTCTTGATGGTGGCCGATATGGTTGAGAACTTAGGTGTTCTAGAAAGCAGCCGTGCTGCTGCATTCTGTATCGTCTGTAGCTTCTTAGTGACCCTGACCTGGGCATTTAGAAATAGGCCGTTGCAGTAATCGAGGGACGATAAAACTAAAGAACTGACCAGTGTTTTGGCAGCTACATCTGGCAAAAACGGGATAATTTTTCTGATCATTCTTAATTTATGGTGGGCTGTTGTCGCTATTTTGTTTGCATGTGCCACAAAATTGAGACCCTCATCAAAGATTACTCCCAGGTTTCTGACCTTAGGGGCCGGGCTGGGGGGGACTCCAAAGGCTGATGGCCACCAGGATGCTGACCAACTTGGTGAGAGGGGTCCGAAAATAACCACCTCCATCTTTTCGGAGTTAAGCTTGAGGCAGTTAGACACCATCCACTCTCCGATTTCTAGCATTCCATTTTGGAAGCGTTTTGCCACCTCGCATCCGTCGCCTTTGATGGCCAGAACCAATTGCGTGTCGTCGGCGTAGGAGGTTAGGCTCATCCCATGTGCTTTGATAACATTAGCAAGGTCCGACATATAGATATTAAATAGTGTCGGACTAAGGGATGAGCCTTGTGGAACCCCACACGGTAACGAAAGCTTGGCAGATTGGTAAGGCCCCAAGGTGACAGCCTGTGTTCTATCGGCCAGGAAAGATGCGAACAAGTCTCTCGCAGTATGGTATATGCCCATCTTTCCGACACGGTCGACCAAGATCTCATGGTCGACCGTGTCGAAAGTTGCCGATAAATCAAGCAGTACAAGTACTGCTGTCCCTCCCTGGTCTCGAATTGCTCTAATATCGTCTGCAGCTTTGATTAGAGCTGTTTCAGTACCGTGGTACTTGCAGAAACCGAATTGTGTATCATCCAGTAGTCGATATTTCTCAATATGCTCCGTTAGTTGTTGGTTCATAGCTTTTTCAGACACTTTGGCTAAAAAAGGGAGGCTTGCTATGGGCCTATAGTTCTTTAGTTCATCTTTGTCCAGACTCGATTTCTTCAATAGTGGTTTCAACAGGGTGTTTTTTAGGGAGTCCGGATATGTCCCAGAACCCAGTATAGAGTTACATACTTGAGTAATGACCGGGATGATAGTGTCCATTAATGGTGGGAGGACTGAGAAAGGACAAGGATCTAATGCAGATCCAGTTTTGATTGTGGAGACAATGATCTTTATTTAGTTGGTAGTAAGAGCTTTGAACCTAGTAAAAGCGTTTGCCGAGGGCATATCGGAGGGCAAGGCTTTTGTCATATTAGTTTTTGAAGTGAAAGCTTGGCAGATGTCATCTACTTTAGAGAAAAAGAAGTTGGCTAGTGCATCACAAAGTAGTTGTGATGGGGGTGGGGTAAGATCCGGAACGTTACCTGACAAAGTTTTAGTAATATCATATAATTGCCTACTTGAATTTTTAGCTTTTTCAATTTGCTCTGAAAAGAATAGTTTTTTTGCATCTTCAATCATCGCTTTGTAAACGGCCAGTGATTCTTTATACTTGGTCTTACTCTCTGTATCATAGGTTTTCCTCCAATGCCTTTCCCTATTCCTGCTGAGTTGTTTTTGCATTCTTAGTTCCTCTGTGTACCACGGGGCGGTCGGTGTGGTACTATTCCGGGATTGGGATTTAGTAGGTACTAAGAGATTGGTGGCATGGCCTAGCCAGTCCTGAAATTGTTGAGTTGCCGTATTGGGTTCAGTAGACACGAGTGGACAAGTAATGTCCAACTGCTTTTTTAATTCTGTCTGATATTCTTCCATACTTTAAAGGAGCCTGGGCCAGGGGTAATGACTTTCTTACTCGAGAGTTCCTTAATTGTTATATTACTAAACATGGCATAGTGGTCGGTCCAAGGCATTGGTAGGATATTTGATATATGCAGACCCTCGACGTTGGAGAATATTCCGTCTAAGGTATGTCCCGCCTGGTGGGTAGGGGAGGTAACTAGTTGTCTGAGATCCAGTGTCTCCAGGTCTGTAATAAGGGTAAAGGTATCCTTATGGTTAACTTGTTCTAGGACCGTGAAGGACTCTTCGGTAGCTAATGATTCCAGTATAGTACTTAAATTAGCAAGAAAACCTGTCCTTGTTCCAGGAGGTCGATATAAGAGTACTCCCTTAAAATTAAAAAGGGGCATAAGCTTAATACCGAACTGCAAGGCTTCGCATGAAGTAGCTCGAATGGATGAGGTTCTGACTGCGAGCCGTTCCCTAGTTATAATAGCCAGTCCGCCTCCTTTTTTTACTACCCTATCTTGTCGGTAGACTTTATATCCGTGAGGTACTGCGATCACTAGGTCGGGATCCGACGAATCATCCGTACATGTTTCCGTGATAAAGAGGATATCTAAATTGTTATCGGTAATGAGGTCCACTATATCCTGACTGTGCTTACACAATGACCGCGTATTAATGAGGGCCATGAGAATATTAACTTCTTTAGAATTGGGTTGTGACTTTGAGTGGATCTTGATGTTATTTATGGGTATCGCACTATTGCAGTGAGGGCAAATCGAAGTAACTTTATTTGGTACTAGTGTTGGGTCAAGCACTATACAGCGGGGGGGCAGGGATGGGAGCTCCATTAGGGATGTGCGGGAATAGACCAGATTGCGATCAGTCGGAGCCTGGCCAGGGGTCGTGGCCCTAGGCCTGGTCCCGGCACGGACGGGCGCGGACGGGCTTGCCTTTGGCGCGCCCGCTGGGCCTGCCCGCTGCGCCGACAGGAAGGCCTAATGTTTTTATACATGCTTGGATGAGGATTGGAGGAGGGTGGGAGGTGTCCAACAACTGGACCGCGACCCTTTCCTCTCAGCAAGATGGCGGCTGAGGTGGGTGCAATCACGGTGCCAGCACCTGAAATGGGCTGCGCCGTGCCAGGAAAGATGTGTTGGCGGCTTCGGTGCGGCGCAGATCTCGCGCCGAAGTCCAGGGAAGTACGATTTAAAAAAGCACAGTTAAGATATATACAAGTAATAAAATGCACACGTTCTTCGCTAATCAATACGTGGATTTAGCATTAATCAAAGGTAAAGCTACGAGCCCTAAAATGCACACGTACTTCGCTATTCAAATACGTGGAGTTAGGATTAATCAAAGGTAAAGCTCAGAGCCCCCGGCTTCCGCCTCAGGGGAGAAATTATGCAAATATCACCAGATAGAGTGTTACGCCCCTTAAGTATCCCGTGAGGGCGGGAGGCGCCCAACAACTGGACCGCGACACTTTCCTCCAAGCAAGATGGCGGTTGAGGTGGGTGCAATCACAGTGTCCGCACCTGAAATGGGCTGCGCCGTGCCAGGAAAGATGTGTTGGCGGCTTCGGTGCGACGCAGATCTCCCGCCGAAGTCCAGGGAAGTACGATTTAAAAAAGCACTGTTAAGATATATACAAGTAATAAAATGCACACGTATTTCGCTATTCAAATACGTGGAGTTAGGATTAATCAAAGGTAAAGCTCAGAGCCCCCGGCTTCTGCCTCAGGGGAGAAATTATGCAAATATCTTTTAAAGTGGAGTGACTGCGTGGGCATACTGTTTTGAGCAGTTCCTGATTTCATCGACACAAGGAAACACAGCAACTACGATTTCCGATATTTAGCCCAGGTCAGTGGGTGGAGGGTAACTTTGTTTTTACATCGCACTGGTTTTAAATATAAAATCTATCGCCCTGAACACCTACCCGATTGACTGTACACTCTTGCGCTCCTGTCCACAGCAGCCCTGTGGCTGATTGTTGTGGAGGGCATAGTCGAGAGTTAGGACCGGAATCCCTCACTTCTGGTAGCACGCCATTTTGGTAGGCGCTCTAGCTGGTTTTGCAGCATTTTACTATTTAAAGTGGAATGACTGCGTGTACATACTGTTTTGAGCAGTTCCTGATTTCATCGACACGAGGAAACACAGCAACTACGATTTCCGATATTTAGCCCCAGATCAGTGGGTGGAGAGTAACTTTGTTTTTACATCGCACTGGTTTTAAATATAAAATCTATCGCCCTGAACACCTACCTGATTGACTGTACACTCTTGCGCCCCTGTCCACCGCAGCCCTGTGGCTGATTGTTGTGGAGGGCATAGTCGAGAGTTAGGACCGGAATTCGTCACTTTCGGTAGCACGCCATTTTGGTCGGCGCTCTAGCTGTTCTACGCTCTCTGTCTCCTATATGGCGCGTGAGCGCAGCGGACACACGCCGAAGGCGCGCCAAAGGCAAGCCCGTCTGCGCCCGTCCGCGCCAGTACGTCACCTCTCGCCAGAAATGCTGACCGTAAACCATCAGGAAGGTATATTTATTCTAGAGAGGCCTTATTAAACCTGTGCCCTACTTCTTATGGTTGTAATTTTCCCCAACTTCACCCTATGAGTGGCAATTTAGCAATAACAATTACACTATGATCAGTCTGTGCATTCAGGAAATTAACGTTAGTACATAAGTCTATATAAACCACAATAATATAAAATTCCTCCGGCTGCAATTTATACTATAGGTGAATTATTTAACATCCAGCACTTCTTCAAAACAGTCAAGCACATAAAAGATCTCAAATGCCTATAACTAGCAGAGGTATATACCAGCTACAACTTCTAAGTCAGTTTTTCAACAGTTGTAATTAATCATCCACTGCCAGGAGCAGATCCTAGAATGTTAAAATGGATCCCAAAGTTCACATAGGGCCAACACCTGGGTATGATCCAATATTGCTAATACCTCCACTAGTGTCCACTAAAGTCCTACCTGCTGCAGGTAGCTCCCAGGAGCTTCAGTCACTCCACTCCTAATGAATCAGCCTAATTCCCCCACTATGCCCAACGGATTCCTGAATCGTGGCACTAACACTTGTTGAACTGAAGGATTTAGAGGGTGGGCCCAGCCCGGCCTCGTCCGGTGTCCGACGGGCTCAGACGGACCCAATTTTGGTACGGGCTTCTCCCGGCGCTGCCCGCGCGCGTCCCGCAACGCGGGCCCTACACTCCTTATAAGTGCCTCCTGGCGCTTCCTCCCGCGCTGGCTCGAACGACGTGAGCGCCACAAGTGCTGCCGGGCAGTGTAGTCCAAACCCGGCAGCAACAGCGATGGCGGTACTGGCAGCAAAGTTCCCCCGGTATTGGTATCAGCAGAGACAAGTGACCGTAAAAATAGGGCTCCCGCTCCACCGGGGCCCTGCACTCCTTATAAGCGCCTCCTGGCGCTTCCTCCCCGTGCTGGCTCGAACGACGTGAGCGCCACAAGTTCTGCCAGGCAGTTTAGTCCAAACCAGGCAGCAGCGGTGATGGCGGTAGTGGCAGCAAAGTTCCCCCGGTATTAGTATCAGCAGAGGCAAGTGACCGTAAAAGCAGGGCTCGTGCTCCATGAGGGCCCTGCACTCCTTATAAGCGCCTCCAGGCTTCCAAAAGAACAGGCACCGACGTGGATGAAGATCAAAGGTTTTTATTGCTAATACCTCCACTAGTGTCCACTAAAGTCCTACCTGCTGCAGGTAGCTCCCAGGAGCTTCAGTCACTCCACTCCTAATGAATCAGCCTAATTCCCCCACTATGCCCAACGGATTCCTGAATCGTGGCACTAACACTTGTTGAACTGAAGGATTTAGAGGGTGGGCCCAGCCCGGCCTCGTCCGGTGTCCGACGGGCTCAGACGGACCCAATTTTGGTACGGGCTTCTCCCGGCGCTGCCCGCGCGCGTCCCGCAACGCGGGCCCTACACTCCTTATAAGTGTCTCCTGGCGCTTCCTCCCGCGCTGGCTCGAACGACGTGAGCGCCACAAGTGCTGCCGGGCAGTGTAGTCCAAACCCGGCAGCAACAGCGATGGCGGTACTGGCAGCAAAGTTCCCCCGGTATTGGTATCAGCAGAGACAAGTGACCGTAAAAATAGGGCTCCCGCTCCACCGGGGCCCTGCACTCCTTATAAGCGCCTCCTGGCGCTTCCTCCCCGTGCTGGCTCGAACGACGTGAGCGCCACAAGTTCTGCCAGGCAGTTTAGTCCAAACCAGGCAGCAGCGGTGATGGCGGTAGTGGCAGCAAAGTTCCCCCGGTATTAGTATCAGCAGAGGCAAGTGACCGTAAAAGCAGGGCTCGTGCTCCATGAGGGCCCTGCACTCCTTATAAGCGCCTCCAGGCTTCCAAAAGAACAGGCACCGACGTGGATGAAGATCAAAGGTTTTTATTAACCAATACAAACGATCAGACGCGTTTCGGCGGACAAGTCAACCTTGTTCACTACATCTGCTTGCACCATGTTAGTGAGCCTTATTTATACTAGTGCATAATTGACATGTGGTAGAACCCCCATGTGACATACGAAACCATGTGACATCAAACATAGAAGAGTTGGTAGCGCTCAAAATTGCAAGTCATTGTGGCATATAAGGCAAAAAAATCATGTTCAAACAATGTAATTACATCATTAAAATTTGTAAATAATAATCGTGTATACACATTTTCAACATTAGCGAATTGTAGTTGTTTAGTTAATGAAATCTAACTTTGTGTAACACTGAAGGCTGTTGCCTGGTTGCATGCTGGTTTGGACATAGAAGAGTTCCTTCACAGCAGGTATAAGCTCCCAGCGGCTCTCTAATCTGTAACCTCTTTAAACCCAAGCAGAACACATCGTGAGTCCATCGCATCCCTTGCTGAGTGTGTTTGTAGGTGAGTGCTGGGCGGGTTAATCTAGAGGCGAGCGAGTTTAATGGATTAGTAACAGCACGCATTGGGAGAAACTTTGTGTGGGTAAGACTTTCTTCGAGATGGAAAAGCGCAATGTTATCACTATTCATTGTTTCACGGAAAGATGAGGCGTCTGCTTATTCTGGCTGTTTGTGCGTTTAGTCGGAAAAATGACAGCGCGCTTAGAGAAAAAACCTTGTGTTTCTCTAGGATAAAAAACGCAGAATTAGCGCTTATCTTTAATTCGTGGAGAAATAAGGAGCCTGCTTGATCTGAAAAGTAATCATTAGGTGGGCAGGCATTTTACTCAGGTGAGTTACGAGGTTAAGCTTGGTGTTGTGGTTAGTCTGATCCTTAAGAAAATGCGGTCCTTGATCATTAAGTGCCTTGTACACTATACAAAGGGATTTAAACTTAATCCGAATTCAGATGGTCAGCCAGTGATATTTCTTGATGATGGCCGATATGGTTGAGAACTTAGGAGTTCTAGAAAGCAGCCGTGCTGCCTCAATCTGTATCACCTGTAGCTTCTTAGTGACCCTGACCTGGGCATTTAGAAATAGGCCGTTGCAGTAATCGAGGCACGATAAAACTAAAGAACTGACCAGTGTTTTGGCAACTACATCTGGCAAAAACGGGATAATTTTTCTGATCATTCCTAATTTATGGTGGGCTGTTGTTGCTATTTTGTTTGCATGTGCCACAAAATTGAGACCCTCATCAAAGATTACTCCCAGGTTTCTGACCTTAGGGGCCGGGCTGGGGGGGACTCCAAAGGATGATGGCCACCAGGATGCTGACCAACTTGGTGAGAGGGGTCCGAAAATAACCACCTCCGTCTTTTTGGAGTTAAGCTTGAGGCAGTTAGACACCATCCACTCTCCGATTTCTAGCATTCCATTTTGGAAGCGTTTTGCCACCTCGCATCCGTCGCCTTTGATGGCCAGAACCAATTGCGTGTCGTCGGCGTAGGAGGTTAGGCTCATCCCATGTGCTTTGATAACAATAGCAAGGTCGGACACATAGATATTAAATAGTGTCGGACTAAGGGATGAGCCTTGAGGAACGCCACACGGTAACAAAAGCTTGGCAGATTGGTAAGGCCCCAAGGTGACAGCCTGTGTTCTATCGGCCAGGAAAGATGCGAGCAAGTCTCTCGCAGTATGGTATATGCCCATCTTTCCGACACGGTCGACCAAGATCTTATGGTCGACCGTGTCGAAAGCTGCCGATAAATCAAGCAGTACAAGTACTGCTGTCCCTCCCTGGTCTCGAATTGCTCTAATATCGTCTGCGGCTTTGATTAGAGCGGTTTCAGTACCGTGGTACTTGCAGAAACCGAATTGTGTATCATCCAGTAGTCGATATATCTCAATATGCTCGGTTAGTTGTTGGTTCATAGCTTTTTCAGCCACTTTGGCTAAAAAAGGGAGGCTTGCTATGGGCCTATAGTTCTTTAGTTCATCTTTGTCCAAACTCGGTTTCTTCAAAAGTGGTTTCAACAGGGTGTTTTTTAGGGAGTCTGGATATGTCCCAGAACCCAGTATAGAGTTACATACTTGAGTAATGACCGGGATGATAGTGTCCTTTACTGGTGGGAGGACTGAGAAAGGACAAGGATCTAATGCAGATCCAGTTTTGATTGTGGAGACAATGATCTTTATTTGGTTGGTAGTAAGACCTTTGAACCTAGTAAAAGCGTTTGCCGAGGGCATATCGGAGGGCGAGGCTTTTGTCATATTAGTTTTTGAAGTGAAAGCTTGGTAGATGTCATCTACTTTAGAGAAAAAGAAGTTGGCTAGTGCATCACAAAGTAGTTGTGATGGGGGTGGGGTAAGATCCGGAACGTTACCTGACAAAGTTTTAGTAATATCATATAATTGCCTGCTTGAATTTTTAGCTTTTTCAATTTGCTCTGAAAAGAATAGTTTTTTTGCATCTTCAATCATCGCTTTGTAAACGGCCACTGATTCTTTATACTTGATCTTACTCTCTGTATCATAGGTTTTCCTCCAATGCCTTTCCCTATTCCTGCTGAGTTGTTTTTGCATTCTTAGTTCCTCTGTGTACCACGGGGCGGTCGGTGTGGTTCTATTCCGGGATTGGGATTTAGTAGGTACTAAGAGATTGGTGGCATGGCCTAGCCAGTCCTGAAATTGTCGAGTTGCCGTATTGGGTTCAGTAGACACGAGTGGACAAGTAATGTCCAACTGCTTTTTTAATTCTCTCTGATATTCTTCCATACTTTAAAGGAGCCTGGGCCAGGGGTAATGACTTTCTTACTCGAGAGTTCCTTAATTGTTATATTACTAAACATGGCATAGTGGTCGGTCCAAGGCATGGGTAGGATATTTGATATATGCAGACCCTCGACGTTGGAGAATATTCCGTCTAAGGTATGTCCCGCCTGGTGGGTAGGGGAGGTAACCAGTTGTCTGAGATCCAGTGTCTCCAGGTCTGTAATAAGGGTAAAGGTATCCTTATGGTTAACTTTTTCTAGGTAAAAATTCATATCAACCAGGACCGTGAAGGACTCTTCAGTAGCTAGTGATTCCAGTATAGTACTTAAATTAGCAAGAAAACCTGTCCTTGTTCCTGGAGGTCGATATAAGAGTACTCCCTTAAAATTAAAAAGGGGCGTAAGCTTAATACCAAACTGCAAGGCTTTGCATGAAGTAGCTGGAATGAATGAGGTTCTGACTGCAAGCCGTTCCCTAGCTATAATAGCCAGTCCGCCTCCTTTTTTTACTACCCTATCTTGTCGGTAGACTTTATATCCGTGAGGTACTGCGATCACTAGGTCGGGATCCGATGAATCATCCGTCCATGTTTCCGTGATAAAGAGGATATCTAAATAGTTATCAGTAATGAGGTCCGCTATATCCTGACTGTGCTTACACAATGACCGCGCATTAATGAGGGCCATGAGAATATTACCTTCTTTAGAATTGGGTTGTGACTTTGAGTGGATCTTGATGTTATTTATGGGTATCGCACTATTGCAGTGAGGGCAAATCGAAGTAACTTTATTTGGTACTAGTGTTGGGTCAAGCACTATACAGCGGGGGATGGGCAGGGATCGGAGCTCCATCAGGGATGTGCGGGAATAGATCAGATTGCGATCAGTCGGAGTCTGGCCAGGGGTCGTGGCCCTACGCCCGGTCCCGGCACGGACGGGCGCAGACGGGCTTGCCTTTGGCGCGCCTTCGGCGCGCCCGCTGGGCCCGCCCGCTGCGCGGACAGGAAGGCCTAATGTTTGTATACATGCTCGGATGAGGATTGGAGGAGGGTGGGAGGCGTCCAACAACTGGACCGCGGGAATCACGGTGTCAGCACCTGAAATGGGCTGCGCCGTGCCAGGAAAGATGTGTTGGCGGCTTCGGTGCAGCGCAGATCTCGCGCTGAAGTCCAGGGAAGTACGATTTAAAAAAGCACAGTTAAGATATATACAAGTATTAAAATGCACACGTACTTCGCTAATCAATACGTGGATTTAGCATTAATCAAACGTAAAGCTACGAGCCCTAAAATGCACACGTACTTTGCTATTCAAATACGTGGAGTTAGGATTAATCAAAGGTAAAGCTCAGAGCCCCCGCCTTCCGCCTCAGGAGAGAAATTATGCAAATATCACCCGATAGAGTGTTACGCCCCTTAAGTATCCCGTGAGGGCGGGAAGCGTCCAACAACTGGACCGCGACACTTTCCTCCAAGCAAGATGGCGGTTGAGGTGGGTGCAATCACAGTGTCAGCACCTGAAATGGGCTGCGCCGTGCCAGGAAAGATGTGTTGGCGGCTTCGGTGAGACGCAGATCTCGCGCCGAAGTCCAGGGAAGTACGATTTAAAAAAGCACAGTTAAGATATATACAAGTAATAAAATGCACACGTACTTCGCTAATCAATACGTGGATTTAGCATTAATCAAAGGTAAAGCTACAAGCCCTAAAATGCACACGTACTTCGCTATTCAAATACGTGGAGCTAGGATTAATCAAAGGTAAAGCTCAGAGCCCCCGGCTTCCGCCTCAGGGGAGAAATTATGCAAATATCTTTTAAAGTGGAGAGACTGCGTGGGCATACTGTTTTGAGCAGTTCCCGATTTTATCGACACAAGGAAACACAGAAACTACGATTTCAGATATTTAGGCCCAGATCAGTGGGTGGAGAGTAACTTTGTTTTTACATCGCACTGGTTTTAAATATAAAATCTATCGCCCTGAACACCTACCTGATTGACTGTACACTCTTGCGCCCCTGTCCACCGCAGCCCTGTGGCTGATTGTTGTGGAGGGCATAGTCGAGAGTTAGGACCGGAATTCCTCACTTTCGGTAGCACGCCATTTTGGTCGGCGCTCTAGCTGTTCTACGCCCTCTGTCTCCTATTTATGTCCATTATGGCGCGCGAGCGCAGCGGCCGCACGCCGAAGGCGCGCCAAAGGCAAGCCCGTCTGCGCCCGTCCGCGCCAGTACGTTACCTCTCGCCAGAAATGCTGACCGTTAACCATCAGGATGGTATATTTATTCTAGAGAGGCCTTATTAAACCTGTGCCCTACTTCTTATGGTTGTAATTCTCCCCAACTTCATCCTATGAGTGGCCCCATCAACTGCTAATGTGGCATATTTGTACTTACCACACCCGTGCCTCTTTCCGTTTCTTCGGTCACGCCCCCTCAACATTGACTAAAAATACTGCAGCTAAATGTAAGGTCACTAGTTAAGCACCACGCTGAAATATACGATCTTATCACTGATGAAAGCTCTGATATATTTTTTTTGACTTAGACATGGCTTAGCGACGACCTGACTGATGTTGCTAATCTGGCCTTACCCTCAAATATTTGATTTCTTTTATGAATAGAGCAACTAGGGGAGGCGGCATTGCTGTGATTACCAGATCCTGCTATACCTGCCTCCTCAACATGGTTAATATGGAGGATGGTGAATGCGCCCGTTTTAGCATTTCTGTGAACACCCATTTCTCCCTTTCTAGCCTATTGATAAATAGGCCTCCTGGACCTACCACTGGTTTTAAAAACACTCTGTTAGAGACAGTTAGAACACTGGCTGTGGAGTCAGCCAATTTCAGCATCTTTGGTGACCTAAACCTCCACTTTGATCTGGACCACGACCAGACTATTC
This sequence comes from Lissotriton vulgaris, assembly GCF_964263255.1. Taxonomy (NCBI): domain Eukaryota; kingdom Metazoa; phylum Chordata; class Amphibia; order Caudata; family Salamandridae; genus Lissotriton; species Lissotriton vulgaris. The sequence continues at coordinate 1,012,525,207 of NC_141696.1, read as the reverse complement.
GTACTCTGCTTGCGGACTTAGTCGCATTTCAGCTTCATCATTTAGTTGCTAGTGCCACACAGAGGCGATCACCTGTTAGATCCCATTTTTACGAATATCGAGGCTGCAACGGTAACTACCCCCACTCCTATAGCCTGGTCCGACCATCTCTTAGTCGAAATGGCCATACCTACATTAACACCATCACGTAATAACATCTAACGCTCTGTACATAAATGACCTTGGCGCAAGCTGCGACTTGAAGACTTCCATTCACTTCTAAGCACTGATCCTTTAGGCCCGCTTAACAATGTTGAGACAGGCTATGAGTTATTCTGCGCTTGGATCACCCGGGCACTTTCATCCTGGCAACCTGGATGAAGGGCCGTACGCAGGAGTCTAGCCCCTGGTACAATGATACCCTGACCCTACTGAAGAAGGCATGTAAAAGACATGAGGGAAGGTGGAGAAAAGACTATAATCCTGGAAAAAAAGCCTACTATCTGGCTGAACTTAAAGCATATCACAGAGCCGTGTGCAGGACACGAGCGGAGTACTATGCGTCAGAGATTAAAACTAGCCCCAACCCCGCTAAATTTATTTTTAAAGTCCCTAAAGATCTCAGTGCCAAGAGACTCCCGGCGCCTATACCTACTTCAGAGCTCCACTGCGAAGAGCTAGCCTCATTCTTCGTGGAGAAAATCGGGGCCATCTATCAATCCTTACCCCTCAGTACTACTTCCTGTCCATCTATTTTCACTAGACTAGACCCAGTCTCCAACTTGACAGTTATTCCGGAGATCTCCTCCGAGGAACTGAGCAGGCTGACTGTGAAAATCAAATCCGGCTCTCCGGCCGACCCACTCAAGACTGCTTGGTTCATAGAATCATCCCTGCTTTGTATGACACCGCTACACCAGCTAATCAACGCTTCTTTCTCATCTGCCATGGTTCCGGCTAAATGGAAACAGGCATGGGTCTCTCTCATCCTTAAAAAATCTAGTTTAGACCCTATGAAACCTGAAAATTTCAGGCCTATTTCTCTCCTTCCCTGGGTAGCGAAGGTTGCGGAAGCTCATGTTAACATGACACTCACCAACTTTCTGCATTCAAATAACATTCTAGACGCAACGCAACATGGCTTCTGTGCAGGTCATAGTACTGAGACTACTCTCTTGGCTATGACGGAACACCTGCGGACCACTCTTGACCATGGTCAAACGGCAGCACTGATCCTGCTCGATCTCAGTGCCACCTTTGACACGGTTTCTCACAAGATTCTGCTCTACCGTTTTGAGGAGGCAGGGATCACTGACCTGGCTCTTGCTTGGTTCAGATCCATTTTGACAGAAAGGCCCTTTCGCATCTCTACTCCTCCTTTTTCATCCAAGACGTACCTTATTGAGCCTGGCATCCCCCAGGGCTCGGCACTGAGCCCCACATTGTTTAATCTTTACGTCCAACCACTAGCTGCAGTCGCCAGGCAATGGGACCTCACAATAGTCTCATATGTGGACGACACGCAGCTAATGGTTGCACTAACGGAGGGATCAACCCCGAATGTATCCATGTTTAAAAGCGGCCTCACAGCCGTGGCAGACTGGATGACATCTAACTGTCTGCAACTAAACGCAAACAAGACCGAAGCGCTGCTATTCGGAAAAAGGACTGACTTATGGGGCAATCACTGGTGGCCCAAGGCTTTGGGTAAAGCCTCAGAGCCAAAGAGAGAAGTCAAGGGGTGTGGTTGGATTCCTCCCTTAGTTTCTGCCTCCACACAAAAAAAGTCGCTGCCACATGCTTTGGCATCTTATGAGGTCTCAAACCTATTTTAAAGTTCTTTGACGCATCTACCAGACAGCTAATAGACCAATCCACTGTTCTGTCATGATTGGACTATGCTAGCTCCTTGCTCCTGGGTGCCAATCAAGCCAAGATTATGCGGATGCAGAGCATTCAAAATGTGGCTGGGAGAACCTTGGTTGGCCTTCCATGGTTTTGTTCCATCACTGACACCATCCGGAGGCTACATTGGCTACCGATGGCCCAGCGAATTCAGTTCAAATCATTATGTCTTTCTTTTAAAATTCTAAAACTTACCACTCCCAAAATGCTCTGTAACCTCTTGACCCAATATGTCCCAACCCGTGCACTACACTCAGCAGAACTACACTTGGTCAGTGTACCTTGGGTCAAACGCTGCCGAGCGGGAGGACGTTCCTTCCGCTATGTGGCAGCAAAGCTGTGGAACGCACTCCCAGCACACATACGAGAACTCAAAGATCTGCTGGTTTTTAGGAAGGCAATTAAGACCCACCTCTTTCCCCTAAACTAAGCTTTTCCGGACATTGTCTTGCTGAGCTTCATTGTAGTAAGTTGTCTGTGAGCTGCCAGAAGCGCCTGGACGCCCCTTTGCTGGGGCAGCTGAGCGCTATATAAGTCACTATAACATAACATAACATAAAATATGAATTTGTTTTCCAATCTTATCACTTCACATTGCAAATACCATAATATGTTCACATCCATGTATAGATACATAAAATCAGATACAATTGATTTGTATGCACTAAGAGCTGAAAGTGTTGAGGGTGTTCGGTTTTAAGGTTAAATTCCCCCTCATTAAAATGATGCTAAACTTTTGCTCAGTAAGTACTGAGCACATTTGCAAATTCGCTCTGTAAACAAAGTATATGTGAACCTTCTGACTGCCTGATAAAGTGCTATGCTTAGTATAAGCCCTTACAAAGTGCATGTGCCGAAAGATTATTTAAAAAATGTGTTAAAAGGCGTTTTGTAATAGCTAAAAAGCTAAGAAACTCTAAGAACCGGGAGGGAAGGGATTCTGTTTGAGGGATTTTGTACGACTGATGCTATTTAAGCGAAATTTGATCAATTCATACAAATATATATTTTTCTCTTGAAATGCTGTTTAATACTTCCACTTTCAATGCTCGCCCTTCTGCATGATATTTACAAGCAGGCATATAAATGTTCTCTGGCGTTTAGACCCCGAGGGGTTTAGAATCAAGGTCAAGAATGTACCTTGTTTCTAGTTTATGTAACCTCCATTCCCTGTTCCCCCTCTTTCTGGGTACTATGGAGTCTATTAAATAGTATCTATGGTCTGCAGGGTCAGAGTCATGGTGTTACTTAAAGTGGCGTGCCACCGGGTATGTAATGTCTTTGTTCTTGATAGCCCTTATGTGCTGGAGTATCTGTTTGTGGCCTTGGAGTATAGTGCTCTCTACGTTGCGTAGGCCACATGGACACTCCAGCACATATATGACATGATCAGTTTTGCAAGTGAGTGACTTCATTATTGTTCTTTCCTGTTCCCCGAATGGCATTCTGTATGATGTTTTGTTTAGGCCATGTTGGCATGCCTTGCACAGTTTGGAACAAAAAAATCCTTTATGTTGCTGTGACGGGGTGCTGGGTGAACCCCGTAATGATCTGGAGTGGTGGTCCGCCGCTCCCCTCTCACCTTGCACATTGTCCCCACAGCTGCCCGAGACCGAGTGGAGCGAGAAGAAAGACGAATACTGGACCCCTCCTGAAATGGGACCCGGCTCCTTTAATTGGAACGAGCCGAGTATGTCAGCCACGCCCCTTCTCTACGGAGCAACGTCAAACAGCGGAAGCACTGTTTCATCGACGGACGGCGTTTCCCTCGAGGAGGACTGTTTGCGGACCGGAAGGAGCAACGCGAGTGAGACCGGGAAGGAGGACGAGCTACAGACGAGCCCCGTGGTGGTCGACAAGCCAGGAGGCCAACGTTCCGGTGCTTCGCCCTGCCACGGTCCCGAGGGAGGAACGTGGCTTGACAAGGTACGGGGCCGGGTAGCAGGGTGGGTTGGACGTAGTAGCGTCCATACGGAATAGTTACCGCCTCGGAAAGTACCTTGTATCCCTTGTGCCCTTACCCTCACGAGCACTACGAGCACTGCGCCACGTTAGAGGATTCACTTGCACTTGGTTTCCTTCACCCCCCCTTCCTTAAAAGCTGTACATGTTGGACGTCCCAGTAACCTTAGTCTTCTTGCCTGTCTTTTTGCTTTTGGGTGCCGGCGGACCTGTCGGGCAACGCCTTGCTGCAACGGGGAGAAGAAACCAGTCCGAAGCTCTCCTCCCATTGGTCCTTTGGTGTAACCGACGGATGTGTCCCAAACCCCAGCTTTATTTGTCTGAACTCTTTGAAAGACTGATTTCCCATACCGGATTGCTAGTTCTGTTATGCAGAAGAAGACTTACATCCCAATAAAACCTTCTTTAAAGTCCTTACTCAAAGCCCCTACGTTTGTCTTTACTCCTAACTCTGACAGAATTGAAGGGCTGGAACAACAAGAGGAACCCCCCCTGGGACAACTGGTGTCAGAAGTGGGATCAGAAACATCATCCATCTGCCAAAAAGAGATGGAAGCCCTCATAGATCATATCATTAAAGGTCAAGAGAAGCTCGAGTGGGCAGTACAGCAACAGATCCAATGTGCGCAAGCAGACAGGGAATTAATTAAGTCCACAGTATCGGCCCAACTCGAAGGCCTTAAGACAATACCGCCTCCCACCCAAATCATTTCAGGGGAAGTGCGTCAGATCACCCCTCATCATAGCGGGGTGGCTCTACAAAAATACATACCAGGAGAGGATCCCGATGCTTTTCTACTCAATTTTGAGAGAGTGGCCCGGGCTATGGGATGGCCTGAAGAGAAGTGGCCGTTTTTCCTTGCTCCTCTTCTCACTGGGGAGGCCCAATCCGCTTATCAGGCCGCAAACCCCTTGGGGAGTACAGCTTACACAACCATTAAAGAAGTCATTCTTGACCATTTGGGTCTAGACCAAGAGGCATACCGAGTAAAATTCCGTAAAGAGAGAGGAGCACCTGGAGAGAATCCAAAGACCCTTTTCTTTAGACTGAGAATGGCCGCCAACAAGTGGCTAAGACCGGAGATGTGTACGAAGGAAGAAATCCTAAACAAGATATACCTGGAGCAGTTCATGGAGGCTCTGCCTTATGCCACACAACGATGGTTACGTCAACATGCTGATCTGGACGTAAACCGAGCAATTGAAATGGCGTCACACTTCTCCAGAGCACAACCTAGGACTGTCGTTTGGGATACTGACAAAACAGAAAAATCTCAAAAACTGATGGTACCGTCAAAACCCGACAAGAAGCCCCAAGGAAAGACCGAAGCATTTCGGTCCCGTCCTGCTGGAATGATCTCCCCCTTGAACAGAGGGCCCCAGTGTTTTGAATGTGGAGAGTGGGGCCACATTGCCAGGATGTGCCCGCGGAAAAAACCTCCAGAAGAACCCATGGAAGTGGGCTATCTACCAAGGACCGTGATGTATTCAGCGGAGCTTGGTAGCGCCTTTTATGTGAGTATGAAGGTGAACGGTCTCCTAGCGAAAGCTCTATTAGACTCCGGGTGCCGACAGTCGGTCGTCCAGGACCGCTTTGTTAAACCGGAACAAATCTCTACCCCAGCCACAGTGTATATACACTGCGTCCATGGCGACGTGAAACCCTACCCTGTAGCTGAATTAACTCTGTACTTGCCCCAAAGAGATCCCTGTAAGGTCCGGGTGGGGGTGGTGGACTCTCTACCCGAGGACATGATACTTGGTACCGATAACCCTGAATTCCTTTCCCTTTTCAAGGAAACCTTAACCACGAATCAATCTCCAAAAAACGTTAGTCTCTCTCCCGACCCCTGGGTTGCGGACAAAAGTTTCCGCTTTGCACAGGCTGAAGACCGAACATTGTATAATGCCTGGGAATCTGCTCATGCTAATGAAGGAAACCACAACCAGACATTCCCCAGATTCTTGATAAAAAAAGAATTGCTGTATAGACAAGCTCAGAATGAGGGGGATCTACAGTTGCTAGTACCGACATCCTTTAGAGAACAGGTGTTGTTCTTTGCCCATGCCCATCTAACAGCCGGTCACACAGGCAAGGAAAAAAACACTGATGTTATCCTCCGTCATTTCTTTTGGCCCGGCATTTATAAGGACGTACAGAACTACTGTGCAAAGTGTGAGATATGTCAAAGGAGGAACACGCAACGACCAACGGCCGCCCCCCTCCAGAGGATGCCCATCATAGGGACGCCGTTCGAAAGAGTCGGGATGGACCTTATCGGTCCTCTACCGAAAACTCCCCGAGGCCATCTCTATGCTTTGGTTGTGGTAGATTATGCCACCAGGTTTGTGGAAGCATTTCCACTACGTACCACTACGACGTCAGCCATTGCAGAGAAGTTTGTAGAACTGTTTTCCCGGGTGGGTTTTCCAAAAGAGGTCCTCACAGACCAGGGGACCCCCTTTACGTCTAAGTTAATGAAGGAGGTGTGCCAGCTCTTAAAAGTTAAACACCTGAAAACCTCGGTTTACCACCCCCAGACGGATGGCCTCGTAGAAAGATACAATCAGACACTTAAAGTAACCCTGAAAAAAATGTTGTCTGCAGAAGGTCCATCCTGGGACAGGCTACTACCCTTAGCCCTTTTTGTGATTAGGTCCCAAAAACAGAGCAGCCTAGGCTGCTCGTCGTTTGAATTGCTGTATGGCCGGGTTCCCCGGTCGCTGTTAGAAATGACTAAGGAACTATGGGAAACAGAGGAAGAGATGGAGAAGAAAGGAATGTTGGAGTATACCACACAACTAAGAAACAAGCTGGGGAAATTGAGGGAGTTGGCTAATTCCTCCCTCGACCGGCAACAAGAGCGAATCAAAACGAACTACGACAAGGGGAAGAAGCTACGCAAGATAGCGGTAGGAAAATGGGCTCTGGTACTTCTTCCATCCATAGGTAACAGTTCCAAAAATGAATGGCAAGGACCCTATCAAGTGATTGAAGCCATTGGACAAACCACCTACAGGTTGCAGATATCTCCGAAGAAAACACAAACATACCATATCAACCTACTCAAGGAGTGGTTGGGAGCTCCACCTCAAGACAGCCATGTGGTCGTACCCGCAGAACCTAGACCATCCTCATTACCACAGTTGGTTGTGAATAACGACCTATCCCAAAGACAGAAAGAAGAGCTACAGGAAGTGTTGACCCCCTTTTCAGACGTATTTTCGGATACCCCTGGAAGAACCACTCTAGTGGAACATAAGATCGAAACATTACCAGGGAAGATAGTGAAGCAACGGCCCTATAGAATTCCAGCCGCTCGCCGGGAAGCCGTTCGGAAGGAAGTCTCCGAGATGCTCCACTTGGGGGTAATACGACCATCCCAGAGTCCTTGGTCTTCTCCGATCGTTATGATCCCCAAACCGGATGGCACGAAGAGATTCTGCATGGATTTCAGGGCCCTAAACTCGGTGTCCCACTTCGACACTTACCCGATACCCAGGGTGGATGAATTGGTGGAGAAGATAGGAGACGCCCGTTATATCACTACTATTGACCTCACGAAGGGGTATTGGCAGGTGCCTCTTCGTGAGGAAGATCGGAAGAAGACCGCCTTTGTGACAGATGAAGGATCATTCGAATTTACAGTTCTTCCCTTTGGCCTACATGGAGCACCAGCGACATTTCAACGTCTCATGAACCAAGTACTGCGGCCATATACCAGTTTCAGCTCAGCGTACTTAGATGACATTGTCATATACAGCACTAGTTGGCACGAACACTTGAGACACTTGCAGACTATACTGTCTGCATTGCGGGGAGCAGGATTGCATGTTAATGCAAAAAAGTCAAGGGCAGCCTTCACCAAAGTTAACTACCTAGGATACGTTCTGGGAGACGGGGCCATCGCTCCTCAAACTGAGAAAATCAGGGCAATAGAGAGGGTGCCGTTCCCAGCAACAAAAAGAGACCTGAGGGCGTTCCTAGGATTGGTGGGTTACTACCGTAGGTTCATTCCTAACTTTGCTGAGACCGCGGCTCCCCTAACAGATCTCCTGCGGAAAGAAGTCACAAACAAGAAGTTCACGCAGCCATCCCAGGAGGCTCTGAATGCCTTCCACTCCCTAAAAACCTCATTGACTACTACCCCAGTCCTACTGTCCCCTGACTATACAAAACCCTTCATTCTAGCAACGGACGCATCAAATGTGGGAATAGGGGCAGTCTTGTCTCAGTTGGGTGAGGATGGGATTGAACACCCGATACTATATGTGAGCCGGAAATTGTTTCCTCGTGAATGCAACTATTCCACTATCGAGAAGGAGGCACTGGCCATCAAGTGGGCAGTAGACAAGTTAAAGTACTATTTAGAGGGGACCCATTTTTTTCTACATACTGACCATGCCCCTTTGAGATGGATCCACCAGAACAGTAGCCAGAACTCTAGAGTGTTGCGGTGGTTCCTGTCACTACAGCCCTACTCATTCACTGTACAGCATCGCAAGGGCAAAGACAATGGGAACGCAGACTTTTTGTCCAGGGTCTTTCCTCTCCCCGATCGGGAGATGCCAGGGGGGGAGATATGTGACGGGGTGCTGGGTGAACCCCGTAATGATCTGGAGTGGTGGTCCGCCGCTCCCCTCTCACCTTGCACATTGTCCCCACAGCTGCCCGAGACCGAGTGGAGCGAGAAGAAAGACGAATACTGGACCCCTCCTGAAATGGGACCCGGCTCCTTTAATTGGAACGAGCCGAGTATGTCAGCCACGCCCCTTCTCTACGGAGCAACGTCAAAAAGCGGAAGCACTGTTTCATCGACGGACGGCGTTTCCCTCGAGGAGGACTGTTTGCGGACCGGAAGGAGCAACGCGAGTGAGACCGGGAAGGAGGACGAGCTACAGACGAGCCCCGTGGTGGTCGACAAGCCAGGAGGCCAACGTTCCGGTGCTTCGCCCTGCCACGGTCCCGAGGGAGGAACGTGGCTTGACAAGGTACGGGGCCGGGTAGCAGGGTGGGTTGGACGTAGTAGCGTCCATACGGAATAGTTACCGCCTCGGAAAGTACCTTGTATCCCTTGTGCCCTTACCCTCACGAGCACTACGAGCACTGCGCCACGTTAGAGGATTCACTTGCACTTGGTTTCCTTCACCCCCCCTTCCTTAAAAGCTGTACATGTTGGACGTCCCAGTAACCTTAGTCTTCTTGCCTGTCTTTTTGCTTTTGGGTGCCGGCGGACCTGTCGGGCAACGCCTTGCTGCAACGGGGAGAAGAAACCAGTCCGAAGCTCTCCTCCCATTGGTCCTTTGGTGTAACCGACGGATGTGTCCCAAACCCCAGCTTTATTTGTCTGAACTCTTTGAAAGACTGATTTCCCATACCGGATTGCTAGTTCTGTTATGCAGAAGAAGACTTACATCCCAATAAAACCTTCTTTAAAGTCCTTACTCAAAGCCCCTACGTTTGTCTTTACTCCTAACTCTGACAGAATTGAAGGGCTGGAACAACAAGAGGAACCCCCCCTGGGACAGTTGCATTAACCGTGATGTGCGTGTTTAGGTTTCCAGATTATTTTTGACTAGACTGTCTCACATGTCCCTTGCCCTACTGTATGTGATAGATGAATTTCTGGGTAGTCAGTGGCCTATAGTAGGATTGTTAAGAACAACGTGCCAATTTCTTTTGATGATATGTTTAATGGACTTCTCTAGAGCTCTATATTGTAGAATTAGTCTAATCTCGCTCTTGTTGTCACTCTTGCTTTCTACTCCTGGGTCTAGTTCATGCCTCTGTGTTTCGGGCTGTGATAGGATGTCAGATCTGTTGTCTAAATTGCTTTTCATAATACCTGTGTTAATACATTTTTGGGAGTAGGCCCTTTGAAAAAAACCTGATTTTGCTTGCCTGTTTCCCTTTTTGAAGATCATCCTCATTGCTACATATTCTTTTTAATCGCAACATCTCACAGTATGGTATACTTTGTATGAGATGGCAAGGGTGTGAGCTTGACACATGTAATACTATGTTCCCAGCTGTTTCCTTTCTATAGGCCTTAGTTTCGAGCTTGTAGATATGTACATCTAAAAATCTCACCACATCAGTGCCGATATTTGCAGTAAATTTCAGATTTATCTCATTTATGTTGATTTTATCTATGAATTCCCATGCGCATAACAGAGGCCTAATCAGAGATTCACATTCCCATTGTATTCTTTTGTGTACTGTTTTTGGAGTACCAGCTCCTCCCACCAGCCAATATATATATATATATATTACCTACTGGCGGTCGCTAGTAGGTAGTTATAGTTAGGACCTAGTTTACATAGGAAATCCACAAAATTCTATTTGGAATAACTTTGGCGCCAGTGGACGAATCTTCGCGAACTTCTCCAAGAAAATGTCCTGTTTAGTTCTACTTCTTCCCTGAAAGATTGGGGGTTATTCGTCTATCAGGGGCAAAGAAAAAACATGTTTTCCCCATGCAATTGAATTTTTCATAGGGACCTTTAGCCAGTGCTATAGCCCGAACGGCTGAACGGAATTACATGAAATTTGCCAGAGAGATAGAGTTCGGTTCGCAGATTGTGCTTTTTGTTAATTGGTGTAAATCCATTCAGTAGTTTCTGAGAAAATTACAAGTAAAATCATAGCGATATCTAGAGACGGAGTGCAGCACGCGTACGGAAATCCGTTAAATTACGAGTACGAGCTACTTGCTGATTGGCTATGAACTGCCTGTCAACACTGGAATCCAGGAAGTGTTGGCGGCCATCTTGTGCATCGGTAGAACCGAGTCACATGATAACAGTAAAACAAAGTTGAGAAATAAGGGAAGGGGGCAGGCTAGAAACATTCTGAACCTCAGGCTTGCTCTGGGGGTCGAACATGGATGTTTAGGCTCAATTTTTATTTTTTTCAAATAAAAAATGGTGGGGTACTCGTGCAGTACTTGTAAGCGGTGGAAAAGGTGAAAAAAAACTAGATGTCCATTTTATTCATTAGGTCCTAGGGGGTAAATTATGGGGGTAATTTCTTTTGCATAATGGGGGTTTGTAAGGTGTCCCGAGCACTAGGGAACAGCACTCCTCTGGTTTTATTTTGAAGTATGCCAGGGGGGGTTACGGTCCTACTCACCGCAGTCTCGGGGAGCGGCACCCCTCGGTCTTTAAAAAAAAAAATGTTGAGTTCTCTCTCTCTCTCTCCTAGTACACGTTGCGGGGAACGCCACCTTTCTAGGGCAGTAATATGTAAAATGCTTCCAGCTCCGGGTACTTGCATTGCCTGGAGTTTTTTATTAATGTTGGGAGGGTGGGCTTGATAATACGTCCTTGTTAATTCCCATAGAAGCGCATGATCTGGTGTTAACATGGGCTTCTATGGAAAATAGCAAGGCCGTATTATCAAGCTCATTATCGCTGTTTTATCAGCAGTTTCCTGCCAATAAAACAGCGATAATTTTAACACTGGTCCTTGATAATATACACCTACGTTTACTGGTCAAAAAAAAGAGCAAAGGGCCATATTATCAACAAAAGGCGATACATTATCACCACTTTTATCGGCAGGAAACTGATGATAAAGCGGCGATAATGGGCTTGTTAATATGCCCTTGTGAATAACCATAGCAGCCCACAGCAGAACATGGGCTGCTATGGGAATTTACAAGGGACTATTATCAAGCCCATACCCGCTGCTTTTCGGCAGTTTCCTGCCGATAAAAGCGGCTATAATATATCGCCGTTTGTTGATACTATGCCCCTTCATTTCTTTTATAGTATGTAAAACTTTCCTTTTTTTGTGTAGCAGTTGTACTCTCTACGCATGCGCAGCCTCGTTTCGAAGCCCATGTTTTTTCTTTTTCTTGAAGTTCAACAAGCAAACGTTTCTTTATTTCAGGTAGTATATTTGTCGCTTTCTTTTTCCGGGTCGTGTGTGTCATCTGCTGCTGTACTTTTGTAATATATTAATAATAATATTTTTTCTATACTTATTTGGAAGGTAGTGTTGAGGCGCCAAACATTGTTTACGTACTCCGTCGAAGTTGAAGCCCAGCTATTTAGTCAGGGTTCAGGGTACAGACTCAACAGGGCTAAAACCCAGACTGTTAAAAATACTAGTACAGATTGTGATGATAGCTCTGCTGTTTACCTAGGGATCAACGTCTCAGCAGATCTGGATGGTGTGGTGAAACCGAATATTCTACCCTTGATGACCAAAGTAAGATCTGATCTCAAGAGGATGCATAATCTCCAGCTGTCCGTTAGTCAGTCAAATAACGTTTATTCGGTTATATTAATTTTGGACCCAAAAAATGTACATATGACAGGTAAATAATACAGTATAAAAAAGAGTTTAAGAACAGCAGAGGAGAAAATCAATACACGGTAAAGTTTTAAAAACAATTGTTACATAAATTGTTCTTACAGAATAAAATTCATTGACACGCTATGAGGAAATTAAAAGAATAAAACTGCGTAATTCAAAATTACAGCAATATTTTATACATGATTTTGAAAAGCTAACAACACTCTTTGCAACATATTCAGATTCCAAATATTGCAACGCCAAGTAGGCAGGGCGGCAGGATCTCAATCCCATTATACGCAGCAGTGGAATAATCCAACGCTTGCGAGGGAACTCGTAATATGTGCAGAACAACACTACATGAAGCATCGACTAGGCAGATGTATTGTCACAGGGACACTTCATGATAGTAGGTGACAAGTCCTGCTGTCTTGGAAATGAGACTATGCGAAAAAAAGAGTAAAAACGAAACCTTGTCAAAAGATATTTTTCATATGAACTTAAGTAAAAGGTTAGTTAGGGTTGGATACCAGGTGCATTTTGAACTGTTAAGATCTGAACATTCGAGGGTTTATGCATTTCTTGGGATAGGCGCAAGTCCCTTAAGTGACTTAAGCATAACTTTTTTAGATCTTTCCTTGTAATGCCCGTCAGGACAGAGGGCTCTACAAAGTAAGAAATAAGGTCCAAATCGCTAAAAAAGTTTCTCACATATGTATGCCAAGGGATTTCTGTTCCTCTCACTCTGTTGCTGCGTTCAATCGCTGACTCTGCACTGTGGCTCTGAGACTTTGCCTTCATCTTCGTGATTACAGCTAGCGGTACCCGCTGCGCGGGTCCCGCGTCGCCAGAGGGCACTCTGCAATAGCGCTATCGCCTGGAATATAGCGCTACCACCTGGATCAAGAACTTGGGCATCGAGACCTGCAGGGCTGCGAGCGTGTTGTGGGCGCAGGACTCAAAGTCCCAGGAGCCCCCACAACTCCCAATCATCAGCAGCTGGGACGCTCTCCCTGCAGGCTCCTCCTCTGGCTGACCAAACGCGGTAAAACCCGCCCTCTCACCTGTGTCAGTGGATTTCTGTTCCTCTCACTCTGTTGCTGCGTTCAATCGCTGACTCTGCACTGTGGCTCTGAGACTTTGCCTTCATCTTCGTGATTACAGCTAGCGGTACCCGCTGCGCGGGTCCCGAGTCGCCAGAGGGCACTCTGCAATAGCGCTATCGCCTGGAATATAGCGCTACCACCTGGATCAAGAACTTGGGCATCGAGACCTGCAGGGCTGCGAGCGTGTTGTGGGCGCAGGACTCAAAGTCCCAGGAGCCCCCACAACTCCCAATCATCAGCAGCTGGGACGCTCTCCCTGCAGGCTCCTCCTCTGGCTGACCAAACGCGGTAAAACCCGCCCTCTCACCTGTGTCAGTGGATTTCTGTTCCTCTCACTCTGTTGCTGCGTTCAATCGCTGACTCTGCACTGTGGCTCTGAGACTTTGCCTTCATCTTCGTGATTACAGCTAGCGGTACCCGCTGCGCGGGTCCCGCGTCGCCAGAGGGCACTCTGCAATAGCGCTATCGCCTGGAATATAGCGCTACCACCTGGATCAAGAACTTGGGCATCGAGACCTGCAGGGCTGCGAGCGTGTTGTGGGCGCAGGACTCAAAGTCCCAGGAGCCCCCACAACTCCCAATCATCAGCAGCTGGGACGCTCTCCCTGCAGGCTCCTCCTCTGGCTGACCAAACGCGGTAAAACCCGCCCTCTCACCTGTGTCAGTGGATTTCTGTTCCTCTCACTCTGTTGCTGCGTTCAATCGCTGACTCTGCACTGTGGCTCTGAGACTTTGCCTTCATCTTCGTGATTACAGCTAGCGGTACCCGCTGCGCGGGTCCCGCGTCGCCAGAGGGCACTCTGCAATAGCGCTATCGCCTGGAATATAGCGCTACCACCTGGATCAAGAACTTGGGCATCGAGACCTGCAGGGCTGCGAGCGTGTTGTGGGCGCAGGACTCAAAGTCCCAGGAGCCCCCACAACTCCCAATCATCAGCAGCTGGGACGCTCTCCCTGCAGGCTCCTCCTCTTCCTTCCTTGATAGCATATTATCAACTACAGAGTCCCGCTGCGCGGGAGCGCGCGGGAGGGCGCCGGGCGAAGCCCGGGCAAAGGGCGGGCCGTCTAAGGCCGTCCAAGGTCGCACAAGGACGGGACGGGCCACCCCTCTTTCATCTACTTATTCACCGCTGTGAAAACAATATACGGATTAAAAGAGAAATCTGCGAAAACGTGGAAAAGCTTCTTCTTCTGAGCAAAGTACTTGTCGCTGCCCACTGACGCCGATAAACAAAACATCTGATAATAACACGGTAACTTTCCATAATATTCTTTATTTACAGTGACAATTATATATGGCATATAAAAAACTAAGATCGCGTACCATTTTCATGAAGAGAATGGGTACAGAGGAAGCAGTAAGACAAAGTTCCATAAAAGCAGTAAAACGGGGCCGGTTAACTGGCACGCCAGCCATTAGTAATTACTTCTTAGCTACTCCCAAAAACGAATCCTGTCTACCTGATCGCGAACCGTCTATAATGTTGGGAAAAAATCCACCTCAAGAGGCATCTGAACTGCCTACTACTGATGCTCACACTACCTCAATCTCAAGTGATCAAGGTTCCCAACTTAAACCTCAACCGTCCTGTTCAACACAGGAGTCTCAAACATCAACATCCATATTTGACTCTCCAAAATTAACTACCATCACACCGGTGAAACAAATAAATCACTCTTCTGACACCGAGGATTTTAACCCAAACGGTAACAAACCGACAGAAAACATTTCTGAGATATTACTTAACTCAGTCGATCTGCAAATTGAATCTCATCATCAAATACTTGATCACAAAACAGACATGGATATATCATTGGACACATTTCTGCCAAATAACATGAACTCCACTAACATGGCGACACCTGTCTCAAAATCTTTACATACCTTACAGGAAATACTCGAATCTGTCCTTTCCTTCTTAGGTAACATCCTAGAAAATTCAGATCAAACCTTGGATGTTCAAATTGGCATTCTGAAATTTCTGGTAGAAGAAAAGAGGAAAAAAGATCATATTGAAATAACACAAAGTATACAGTCTCAAGAGGAAAGAAAAGATCTCTCTGAATTGCTCCTTTCTACAAAAACTCCAACTCCTGAATCTCAAGACAAATGTGATAACAGTACTCAAACCACCGAGCAAAAATCTACCCAGAAAAACTCCAACGGGGATCAAATATACTCTCTGAAGAAACTGTTTAGAGAGGAACCTTCATTGCCAACCAAAGAGTTTCCGATCTTCTCGATTAAGAATACCAAAATGATAAAAGATACCGCTGAAGGGAATGAAATAACTACCTTAGTATCTGTATCAGATGAGACTGGAAATGAAAAATCCTATCAAAAGGAAAGTAACAAAAGATCAAAAAGAAAAATGAGCAATAGGAGGCCACTAAGAAGAATCCATAAAAAGAAAAACAAAAAGATCAGATTTGAAAATGCAAACACTGACCAGAATAATGAGGAGGGATCTCTGGAAAAGGTAACAACTAAACAATCTATGGTAGAGGAGGAAAATGTAATCATAAACATAGTGCCCACAAAGCATCTGAATCATAAAGCACCTGAATATGTACCCCTTAGAAATAGCATTGATCAAACAAATAGAGAAAGCACAACTAATAAGTTACAACCCCACGGTGATGATCAACCACTGACGAAATATCTACAATTTGAAGAACTTTTTCCCACGGATGATTTATCGTTAAATCGAGAAAGGGTAATCAATCTGTTGCAACAAATTCACACACTACAATCCATCACCAGTAAAGAAATAGATTTAGTCACATTTCCTGAAAAAGAAAATCAAAAAATCGCGAAAGTAGCCTTCTGGTCAACTGTTATTCCCAGGATCATCGTAAGAGAAAAAGAAACATTGCATAAATATGGATACGATGTTATCGAAATATTCCCATCTAAGAACTCCATATTCAAATCAACTGGTCCTCAAAATATTATTACCAACACCCACACAAACAATTGGACTACAAACATCACTGATCTTGCTGAACTGGAGCGAATTAGCTCTATGAAGGATATTCTGAAAATTCAGGTAAATAATGGTCAAAGAAATGTATGGACCCAAAATCTTGAAGCAAAAGAGGCCAGCAAAACAACAGAATCTTGGGCCTGGATATCAGAGGCCTTAAACAGCAACAAACAAGAACAACGATTGCAATGCACTGTTTAACAGTAGCTTAAAGATTACCTCGTGGAATATGGCCGGAAAGTTACCCAATAAAATGACTATAGCGCTGAAAGATAACCCTGACATTCTAGCCATCCAGGAAACATGGGCAATAAATCCATTTAAACAGAAGGGTTACTTTGTTTACGATATCCCAGCTATAACAACTAGCAGAGGTCACGCCAAGGGAGGCTTGGCTATTCTTTTAAGCGAAGAACATCAATGGTCTCAAGAAATAATCGATTCCAAATCTAACAACTTTCAATGTATCAAGATCATAACAAAAACAAATACTTCTGATCAAAAAAAAGCCTTCTTGTTTTTCAATATGTACAACCCTCCAGGCACTTCACAAGATGCATCTTTTATAGAAACCATAGATCTAATATCCAAAATAATCGAAGAACGAGCAAATACTCCGTACTTAATTGTGGGTGATGTGAACGGGAAACTTTCCAATACTGAAATTGGCAAATGGGCAAAAATGTATGAAGATGAGCTAATTGATTTACCTATTCCAATATTCCCGAAAGGAAAAGTTGCCGATAAAAGAGGGAAAATGTTATTAGCTTCACTCCCAAATATAAACGGATTAATCCTGAATGGTAACGTAGAAGGCGACAGACCAGCATCTGACACAAGGCGGGGAAATGGATCCTCTTCTATCATCGACTACCTAATATGTAGCATAGAGATATCGGACACATTCCATTGCCTGAAAGTAAATTTTACAGAAGAAAGCGACCATGCGCTCTTATGCCTAAACACTGGTTGGTCACTAAAAGCAGCTCCGTCTAACCCAATTATGTACCTTAAGGGAAAAATTGAAATTGATAAAAAGCAGAGACGAATCTTTTGGAACTCAGGGACACTAGACTACATAAATGGAAAGATTCTACAAAATAACATTCTAACTAAAATACACTCTGAAGATCAAATAATAAACTTCGAATGTATTATGACAATCCTTAAAAGACTTCTTCTTAATGGGGAGAAACCACGCAAAAACAAAGTCTATAATAACTCTAATGAGAATATACACAGGAGGAAATTAAATAAACTTATACGAGGGCAATTTCTAGATTACTCACCTGTTATACAGCAAGAGATAAACAAGTTAAAAAATCAACTCAGAAGGGAGAAAATAAGCAAAAAAAGAATGCAACAAGACAAAAATTGGGTGGACATTCAAGAGGCGGCGAAACAGTACAATCAAAGAAAATACTGGTCTTTGATAGCCAAAATAACTGGAAGTAAAAAGAAACTATCTGCCATTCCAGTACCACCCCAAGAGTGGAAAGACTATTTAACTGATCTTTATAAAGCGAACCCAACTGAGACCGACAGTAATGTTGCTGAAACTTATCTGGAAAGCAACTTAATAGAAAAAAGTACAGCACATTCTATTGAAATTCATATCAGAAATGCCAGGAGCACTTCAGCGTCAGGCCCTGACCTGATACCGATTAAAGTTCTGCAGTCTAATCCTAAGGAATGGAGTCAGATGTTAACATCACTTTTTAACCTTATCTTTTGTACTAGGAGAATTCCTAAATCGTGGCAAGGAAGTACAATAATCCCTATATACAAAAAAGGGAATCGAAATGTTGCTAGTAATTATCGCCAGATCGCATTAATGGATGCGGCAGGTAAAATATTTGCAGCAGAGGTACTGGACAGATTAAAAGCCTGGTGCTTCTCGAATGAAATAATACCGAAATATCAGGCTGGCTTTCGTCCTAATCACTCGGTAACAGACAACATCTCCGTACTTCAGACTATCCTCGATAAATACGTTGGGAATAAATCACAATCAGTGTATGCTGCCTTTATAGATTATTCCACAGCGTTTGATCGCGTGGATAGACCAACGCTGTGGAAAAAACTGAGAAGACTGGGGATCTCTGAAAATTTGTTGCAAATCATAATCCAATTACACACGAATACCTGGTCCCAGGTACAAATGGGAAGTGAAAAAGGTCTGACGCAATCAATTAATACGTCGAATGGTCTTAAACAAGGATGTCTTCTTGCACCAATTCTTTTCTCACTGTATCTGAGCGACCTACCATCATATTTACAAAAATGCTCGAGCCTGCCACCAAAGATTGCCCTTCAGAGCATACACGCGCTACTCTATGCAGACGACATAGTTCTGTTAGACCTCACTCCTTTTGGTCTCCAAAATTTACTGGATTCTTTAAATATTTATTCGAAGGATCATTTTTTAATCCCTAACCTAACAAAAACAAAAGTAGTGGCGTTTTCTGGCCGGAAAAAAAGCGCTAAATATCACTGGAACCTTGACGGGAAAAGAGTAGAGGAAGTAGATGAGTACACTTACCTTGGCAGGATCTTCACTAAGAACTTACAAAATTTTAAACACATAAACAATTTAAAGAAAAAATCTGAAATCCATGCCGGGGCACTCTCTAGAATGTATACTGCCACAGGAAGTAGGCACTTCTCCTCACTACTCAAGGTGTATAAAGTAAAAATACCCTCGGTCCTGTCTTATGCAACTGAACATTTACCTACAAAACAATGGTCCTTTATGGACATTACTGAAGGAAAGATCTTGAAAAGACTACTAAAGGTTTCTACATCTACATCTGTACAGGCTCTGAGATTGGAATTTTCTTTGACAAGCTCATATGCAACAGCTATGGCAAACGTTATTCGATGGGCGTACAACATTCTGCACGCTAAGGAAGGAACGCTAAGATTTTTGTTAAAGACTGAGATATTTAAAACAGATTCTCGGCAACTGATCTTCTCTAAAAACATGTCTGAAGCATTTAAAATAGCGAACCTGACTGAAAATATTCTGTCATCATGGACAAAACCCCAATTAAAGCTCTTCTTGAAATGCTCTATTCCAAGACTAAGTTATGATCTTGACCTCACGCACTGTAGTAAGTTATCCACGTACAAAACTTATATAGAGTCGTTGGAATATAAGCAATTACGGCCATACCTGGGGCTCTCCCTTTCACATGGAGCAAGAAGGTCCATAACTATGTTGCGCCTAGGCATTCTCCCAGTCTCCACTGTTACATCTAAATGGTCTCCGGGAGATTCCCCCATCTGTAAACTCTGTTTTGGCGGTGATCAAGATATTGTGCATATTTTATTTGTTTGTCCTCATGCAACCGTAGTTCAAGCACGCGCAAGATATCTTAAGCCGATATACCAGAAATGCAATATTACAACAGTTAATAATTTACTAGCATTATGTAAACGACCGACTGACGAATGGGTTTGCTATAATTTCTATAAATTTTTAAAATCCTTTTTAAAATTGTATTGAATATGCATATATTTTGTAAACTGTTTTAAATTTGTGGTCCTCAGCTGAGTACCAAAGCAAATAAAACTTTTTGACTTTGACTTGACTTTGTATGCCAAGGGATTTTTGACCAGTTTGCCAGGCCCAGACAAACCATTATAAGTGCGCGAGTCAGATGGCACTGCGTCTTCGCCAGATTCGGTGCCACAGAAGGATGGGTTGGGATCTGATGTTATCAATTAAGTAGTCCATGCCCAACTCAGTGTGGCAGCCGGTCGTGGGTGCACTTTGGGGTACGGCCAATAAGTATCTTACAAATCCATTCCCGACCAGTTTTAGTGTGTCTATGTCGGCGTAACCCCAGACCCCTGCACCATAGACTGCTACGCTATGGCACTTTGCGTAGTAGATTTTTTATAGTTCTGCTTGGGCTGGCTTTCCCAGTTTCTTCGAAAAGGAGACTAGCGCCAAAGTAGCTCTTTGGAAAGGTAATTTCTTGCTACTCATGGCCTGTTTCCAACACAGTTTATCATCCACCAGGATTCCCAGATAAGGATACACCTTAGTACATTCCAGTTTAATTTTATCAATGTAAATTGGTTTTGGTTTCTTTAACCCAGGACCTGTATGCATGACAAAGGTTTTTCTAATGTTCACCTTGAAACCCAACAATGCCATACCTTTACAGAATTTGTTGAGCTGGTTCTGCAGTTGAATTGGAGTTCTAGCTAAAATTACGGAGTTGCCCGCATATAATAGTGCGGGAGTAGGGCGATGATTAATGGTTGCAAGGTCCTGGCTCCCTTCCAGCATGGCCAGTTCAAGGCCATTTGTATATAGATTGAATAGGAAGGGGGCCAGGACACACCCCTGTCTGACTCCCTTGTTAATGGCGAATGGGGGGAGAGTTTGCTGTTTACCCCATATCTGACACGTGCTGTCGCGCCAGAGTAAAGTTCACGAAGAAAAGCAACAAGGGGGGGGATCAACCCCTAGTTTACTAAGAATTGTCCACAATCTGGCATGCGAAACACAGTCAAAAGCTGTGCTGAGGTCTACGAACACTAGGTACAAGTTTCCATTTTTAGCTCCAGCATATGTGCCAATTAAGAGGGCAAGGTTTAATGCCTGTTCAACAGTTCCCAGTCCCTCCTGGAACCCATATTTCAGGTCAGTCAAGATGTTATTTGTGGTCGCCCAATCTTGGAGACGCTCTAATATAAACCGGCCTGCAACTTTACCTAGGGAATCCAGGAGGGAAATTGGCCTGTAACAGGCAGGGTCATTTGGTCACCCTTCTGAAAAATAGGGAGCAAAATGGAAGTGGACCAGGAAACAATTAGACCAGTAGATGTGACTGATGCTAGGACTAATAAGGTAATAAGAGGGGACCATAGTTCCTGATTATGATTAAAAATATCCAGTGGTGCCCCGTCCGGGCCAGGAGCCTTGCCAGGTTTGGAAGCTGAAAGGGCTTTAATGACATCATCGTGTGTGAAAGAAAGCTGGATTGGGTAAATCTGATCCCTGGACCAACCGCCCGCCGTCTGGCCCTCGTTACTGGTCTCAGCAGGCATGCTGCCAAATATCTTAGAGAAATGGGTTACCCACTCCTCTGCGGTTTTTGTGTCATCAATGTTTTGGGTGGTTGGTGCATCTACCAGGAAAGGAGATTTTACTACACGCCAAAACAAGGAACTATCCTTTAATGAGCAGCTCTCATGCAATTGGGCCCACAGGTTTTTCTTTATTTCCTGTCTAAATTTTGTTTGTGCTAAATTGTACTCCTGTCTGAGTTTTTTAACCTCAAATTTGTCTCTAACAGGGTTTCGGAGGGCCGCCTTTAAATTAGAAAGGGCTTTGCGACATTGCGAGTTAAACCAGCCCTTATTGGGGGATTTATTACACTTTCGGTTACGGAACAGCTCTTCTCTAATAATTGTGGTAATTTCAGAAAAACTAGTTAAGCTCTGCTGTGGGGGAGTCTCTATTGCTAAACATTTGTTCACTCACAGTTCCACGGCAGGACCGCAGGTGGTTTGTGGAGTACACTCCGCGAACCACCTGCGGTCCTGCCGTGGAACTGTGAGCCGACCCATCTTTTACCCCCAAAGTCTCATCACCTTCCATGACCCTGACACAGCTCCTTGACAAAGGGCATTTCCTGCCCGAAATGCATCGGAGCGCTTTTTTGAAATCGTCAGCAATGATTTCCAAAACATTGGAATATATGAATTCAGGAACTTTTTGAAACCAATGAATATGATTAATCTTTGAATAAATAATCGATTGTCATAACTTCAACGGAGTCTGTCTCTACATGACGAACCTGATGCGTGTGCCCAATCTCAAGGATGCGTTTACTCCCTTTGTAACGCACTCAACCAGTAACTAATCGCGACGTATATGGACGGTTACGTCACTTGTTGGAGCACCCGGAAATTAAATGAAACTATTTAAAAACCATGGGAAAACTCAATACAAACATTAGCTGTGCGCCACGCCACTCATTATCAGTTTAATAGTTAGAAGTGGTCACTTGTTGGAGATCCGATTCAGCTGTGTGGCTTATTGTGCGATGTTAGCAGGCATTGCTTACATGATTACGGTAACTGAGCGTGTGGTTTGCTATAAGAAAGTTGTGTTTAGTCCGCTGTGTGGGAAGCTGGATGTTTCCATCTGGCCGTCGATTCTGACCTTGAAAGAAGAGTCAACCAAATGAGCCGTATAAGAGCGCTATTGTCTCAAAAAGAGGTCGCTCTTACATCTGCTAGAGAAACATTTGTCCTTCATGTAGTAAACACCTGCAAGTGAATGCTTTATTAAATACAGACATGCCCCGGAATTTTAGGGAGTTAATTTAGACTATCTTTAATGCGTCCTCGAGTAGGGGGTTAGCTTACTTTTTTTAAGTTATAAGCATTGGCCTTGTGACTTCTGTAAAAACTATCATATAGATTCATCAAAGTTCCCTTTTGCGAGTCTGTTATAGCGATTATTAAGGAATCGCTATTACAGACTCGCAAAACGGGATGCATGCAGAAATCGCAATATTTTTTGCGATTTCTACTGCTTCCTTATTTGCGATTTGCAAATCGCAAATAAGGATGCGATTTCCCATTCATTCCTATAGGCCTAAAGGCCCGTAGGAATGAATGGGGAGTCAATCCTTATTTGCGATTAGCAATTAGCGAATCGCAAATAAGCATGCGATTTCAAGGGTGCCAGTATACCCTGTAGCACCCCTGAAATGCAAATGTACACAGGTGTTGCGCACACACATTTCCAAAGGACATGTGTGTGTGTGTAACATACATCTTAGAAAAATGCACTAAAGTGCATTTTTCTAAGTTTTCGCTATTTACCACAAAGTTACACTTCGCGGTAAATAGCGGCCCCATATTGCGAATTCGCAATTTTTAAAAGGTTCATGAATAGCATTTAAGGAATCTCTAATTGAGATTCCTTAAATGTGATTCTTCGCAATTTAGCAAGTTCTGTAATTGCGATTTTTGCATTTGGGATGATGAATCCCAAATGCAAAAATAACACTTGCAAAGGGCCGGATTCTCAGAATCTGGCCCTTTGCAAGCCCATTTTACTTTGATGAATCTGGCCAAAAATGTGATGTCTTGTCTGTGTTTTTTCATTCGATTATTTCCAGCATCTTTGGTGAATTGTGCTTAATGCTCACATTAGTTGCCGGTGTGCTTGTATTCATTTGTTCACTTAAATATGGATGCACATTTTTCAGCAGAGGACAATATTTCTTGGTTGTTGCTGGTCGGCAACCGAATGCTTAGTTACTGTGGAGCACTGTCTCTTGCAACGTTGAGTGCAGCTTATGGATTATCATTTTGATTCTCCTTTTTCACATGCGCTCAACCTGTCTTCCATTGCCTGAGCTGCGATTTCGACTGGGCCCTGGATATGTGTCTCTGCAGTACGGTGTCTCCCAACGCAGATTATGATCAGCCCCTTAGTGGTTCATGACTTGCTCTGTTCTGGCGGCGGGATTATGGCCTTAGCAGCGGCACATGGAATAATAGGACGTTGGAATGTTTTTGCAGTGGCGCATGACTTCTTGGCATGCAGTTACATTGAAGATGACTCGAGTTTTCCTCTGATGGTGATAGAGGCTCCGGTGGTTGAGGAACATGTATATTCATTCCCACTATTGAATTGGATGGCTGAAATGTTTTCAGATGAGAACAATGACTTCCTGTTGGAGGCTGTTGCTACATACTGTGCTTATGCGCTGCTGGAATAAGACTGTTAGATTTTTCTACCTTTTCTTTATTATTTAGTTATTTATCAAAGATCGAATATTTGTTTTTGCAAAATTGAACTTGACTCTGCTTTCTAGGCTTGGAGTCTGCGTTCGTAATTTGCCCATGTTTACATTATGTGCTTTGGTCAAGGAAATGTGTTGTGGGCTGAGCCTTGCACTCACACCATGTTAATTTAGCATGGGTTTATTAGAAGCTTAAACACCATTTTTGTTTTCCTGCTCTGGTTTGTACACAACACGCACTTGCAATATTGTTTAGAGAAGGCTGAGTATTTTGCTTCATATGAGAATAATTTGGTATACTACATTTGTAGACTGTGTAGCTACTTTAGTGGGTATAGTGAGAGCATGAAACATCAAGGTTATATTGGATACTTTGAGATGTCATCAGTGATGTCATGAGTGATGTCACTGACCATATCATGAGTGATGTAATATGTGACGTCATCAGCAGTGCATTGTGGGCGTGCGAGTTATAGTTAGCTGAACTAACTATAACGGAGGAATTTCAATGGTTTTGTATGAGAGAAATGTCCAGCTAACTATAACATGGGTGAAACTTATGTTTTTTTCAGTGAATTTCTAAGGTTTTTTAAATGCTAATTTTGAACTATAACGTGGCTGAAACCTATGGTTTTTTCAGTGAATTTCTAAGGTTTTTTAAATTCTAATTCCTAACTATAATGTGCCTGAAACCTATGGTTTTTTCAGTGAGTATATATATACTGCCTACTGGCGGTCGCCAGTAGGTAGTTATAGTTAGGATTTTTTTCAATGCAAAATCTCAAAATTCTATTGTGAATAACTTTGGCGTCGGTTGAGGAATCTGCCTGAAAATTTCCTCAAATTTGCCTCGCCGAGCTCCGGTCCTTCCCTGAAAGTTTGGGGGGATTCGTCAAGCGGGGGCCGAGATAAAAGGGGGGTCCCAAAACGTGTTTTCCCCATGGTAATTTCCATAGGGCGGTCGAACTCACTTTTAGCCCGAACGGCTAAATGGATTTTCACCAAACTTGGCAAAATTGTAGGGACTGGTAGCCCGATGTACCTTTGCTATGTCGCAAGATATGTGCTCCAGTGGTTTTTACGAAAATTAACTTTGAAAAAATGTATATTGTGCTACATTGGGCTATATATATGTTAGAGCCCAAATGTAGCCCAATGTAGCCCAAAGATGGCCCCCAGAGACAAAAAAAACAAATGTAGCCCAAATATCAGCCAGATGTAGCCCACCTATAGCCCAATGACAGAAATTATGATTAGTGCTGAAGAAAGAAACATTATGGCACATTTTGAGTGACTTCTCAAATCCTCTTATATTTCATTAAAAAAATTCTGATATGCAGTCTCCCAAGATGGCCACCAGAGACAAAAGAGCCCAAATGTAGCCCAAATTTCAGCCAGATGTAGCCCAACTATAGCCCAATGACAGAATGTCCCAGAGTGTTCTAAAGAACAACTAGAACGCTAACAGTCTTACTTATGACAAAAGTATGGCACACCTGAAGTCATCTTTATTGGAATAAAGTGGTAACACTTAATGCATTTAATTTGAAAAGGAACAAAATGAGGGGTTTCATTTTGCCATAGAAATTTTATATATATATATATATATATATATATATATATATATATATTCACTGAAAAAACCATAGGTTTCATACCAGTTATAGTTAGGAATTAGCATTTAAAAAAACCTATTAAATTCACTGAAAAAACCATAGGTTTCACACCAGTTATAGTTAGCTGGAAATGTTACTGACATAAAACCAATGAAATTCCCACGTTATAGTTAGTTGGACTCATTATAACTTGCGCGTGTAATGCACTGCTGATGACATCACATATTACATCACTCATGACATGGTCAGTGACATCACTCATGAAATCACTGATGACACCATCCAGTGAATGTGTGTTTAAATAAGTGTCTTAATGGATGTTTTTTTTTTTAAAATTGATTGTTTAACTGGCTTATTAAGTGTATCATAGTGAATACATATATTAGCGAGTATTGTTTAAATATTTAAATGTTTGTTTCACTTTGTGTATAAGTGGCTGCATGGGTTGGTGAGTAGCTACATGTGTGTGTATATGGGTTATTAGATTTTTTTTAGTATCTTTATAATTGTCTGTTTGATTTGGTGGGGGTGTTACTTAGCACATAGATGCATCAATGACTGACTCACTGTTTGTATGTGTTTTGAAGACAGCATATGTGCCGGACTGTATGGGTGAATGAGTGTGTATATGTATGTGTTAGTAAGTGAATGACTGTCTCACTAGTGTCTTTATCAGTAACTACATATGTTTTAATCTAGTATATGTGAGTATTGATGTATATAAGTGAGTATATGTGAGAGTGAGAGATTGAAAGAGTTCTTGTTTTAATAAGTATGTGTTTCTATAAGTGATTGTTTAAGAGAGTAAGTATGTGTAAGTTTCCTTAGAAGTAAGGTAGTAGTGTGTGTATAGCTGTATATGCAAAAAAATGGATGTTCAAAAGTTTATTTGCATGTGTGAGTATGTGTGTGAGCAACTTTTGGAAGACTGTTGGTGTGTTAACGGATGTAAAGGTGTCTCACTACATATGATAAGTGAGTATATGTATGAATGACTATATAGAACTGTTGGTGAATGAGTGGATGTGTATATAAATGGTGGAATTACTGAATTGGTTGTTGTAACTGGTATAGGTATCTCCACTTTTTTGTAAATGTTAGTTTCTATTTTTGAATATGTGTTTCAAGGGTTACTTTACAGTGAAAGGAGGTCAGTCACTCTGTCACAAGGATGGTGTCACCAGTGATGTCATGAGTGATGTCACTGACCATGTCATGAGTGATGTAATATGTGATGTCATCAGCAGTGCATTACACGCGCAAGTTATAGTGAGTCCAACTAACTATAATGTGGAATTTCATTGGTTTTATGTCAGTAAAATTTCCAGCTAACTATAACTGGTGTGAAACCTATGTTTTTTTCAGTGAATTTAATAGGTTTTTTAAATGATTTTTCCTTACTATAACTGGTATGAAACCTATGTTTTTTTCAGTGACTTTCATAGGTTTTTTAAATGCTAATTCCTAACTATAACTGGTGTGAAACCTATGGTTTTTTCAGTGAATTTCATAGGTTTTTTAACTGCTAATTCCTAACTTTTTATAGGGCCTCATACCTATGTGTTTTTAGTGAATTTCTAAGGTTATTTTTCCGCAAATATCTATAGCTTAAAAAGGTATGTTTTTCTAAAAATGAATCCTATATTGTATATTAATATAATATATAATTTTTTTAAAAAGTATATTCTTTTTCTTTTATATTTCACTCTGGAGCGCTCCCGGTGCGCGTACCGGTGAGCGCCCCGGTGCGCATCCCGGGGCGCGTCCCGTCAGCACACCAATAAAAAAATGAAAAAAGAAGGAGTGAGCATGAGGAATGGGGAAAAAAAGAGAGTGGTGTAAAGAGAAAGAGAGCTAGAGGGATAAACACAGAGGGACTGTGTAATAGATAGTAAAACAGAGAAAAGGTATAAGAGGAAGTAACTGAGAAAAGGAAAATGAATAAGGGAGAAAAAGAAGAGAAGAAAGAGGAAGAAAACTAAAGCAGATGTTCTGGGAGAATGTGAATGGGTGATGAGAGTAAAAGGAAGGAGAGTAAAGGATGGGGAATGAAAGGTAGTGACGGAACCAGAGAAAAGGAACAGGGGTGACGGAGGGAAAGAAAATAGCAGTGAGTGTAAGTAAAGAGGAGTGAATGAGGGTGGATAAAAGTGAATATGGGGAGTGACAGAAAGAAAGAACAGAGAGAGTAAAGGAAGGAGTGTCAGAAAGGGACTAAGGGAAGCAGAAAAAAAAGGAAAGAGAGGGAGTGTGGGTGAGCAGGGGCCCTGAAAAAAGTTGAATGTGGTAGGAAAGTAAGGAAAAGAGAAGTAAATATGGAGGATAAGAATAAGTGAGGGAAGCAGAGTAAGAAAACAGGGGTGAGGTAGGGTGAGATAAAAGTAGTGAAGTTAAAAAAAAGGGTGATGATAAACTACATTTTGTAGTCACACTTACCATATAATTAATGAAAACTTACTTGCATCTTTAAACTACGCTTTGTATCTGTGAAAGACAAAAGAAAAAACAAGTTATAATTAGTAAAATATATATTTTAAAATAGAGGAAACAGGTCAAGAGGTAAAAAATCTAAAAAAGTTTACTAAGAAATAAAGCAATAGTGAAGGATACAAAAACAGAAATAAAGTAATGTAGAAAGAAAAAAGAGGGAAAAAGAAATAGAAAGAGAACAAATTACTGAAGATAAGTAAGATACTAAAAGAATGCGAGACACCAAAACGAAATCAGGAAAGAGAAGAAAGTAAAAGGAAAATGAGTGAAAAGGAGAGGAGTCTAAATGAGGAACTATTAATAAGAAAGAGGAATAGAAGATGAATGAGAGTGAGTGAAGGGGAGTCACAGAGTGAAGGGATAAAAGGAATGAGGTTAATATAGAACGATAGAGGAAAAAGGAGTGAGAGAGTAAGTACACAGAAAGACAAAGGGAAGGACTGAGTGAACTGCAGTACAATGAGTGAGAAAGGAAAAAGAGTAAAGGAGCAAAAGAAGGAAAGAGAGGGGAAGAGAACTAAAGCAGTGGTACTGAGAGAATGTGAGAAAGATGAAAAGTGGTGGAAGGGAGAGAGGAAAGGCAGACAGTTGAAATTGAATTGAGGAGTTGTGAATGAAGTGGAGTAAAGGAACAGCGATGAAACAAAGTGAAAAAAGGCAGTGTAAGTGAGTAAAAAGAGCTAAATAAGGGTGGAAAAAGGAAAATGAGTGTGAGACAATGGGAATACAATAAAAATTACACAATGCAAACTATGGAATGACTTATACAATATGTTACATTGTTTATTTTTGCTGTTCTCAGAATATATTGAATTTCACTTAAATTAGTGAGTTCAAACTCTTCATCATATAACAGCAGGAAAAAAAAAACATAAAAACTTACAAATTATATATGTACAGTAATCTTTGATTCACTTACTTTTCCGTGAGGCCAAATAGAAGATAGTGAAGGTCCTTTTGGTGGAAAAAAAGTCTGCTGTTCTCTATAACTTCCATTTCATAGACTTCCTATGAAAAAAGATCTAAGAACATCATACCTTACACTTTCCTTACGGCCAAATCGTGTCAGATATATGAGTGTTTTTTACTATGAGATCCACTTACAGTACCTATATGAGATAAATAATTTTAAACATTAGATTAACTAACTAACTAACTTTTATTAACTATTCCCGTCTTCAAAGGCCAATTACCTTTACTAAAACTTTGGTTTTAAAAACACTAGGTAAGAATTTTTAAAGTCATAAGGCAAACGTTGTTTATAAGTTATAAGTAAATGAGAATCATTGCAGTAACTCCATCCTTTTTCACATTTTAAGTAGCATGTATAATGTCCTGAAGTTGTCGAAGAACCGTCATGATAAATATTAGCTACAGTTGTAAAGATTCTTCCTGAAATAGATAACTGAGAAGCCACAACATTTTTGACAGAAGTTGTCAATTTAGTTCCATCAGGTCTACATCGTTGGAAAACTAAAATGATATACTGACCATAACTTTGTATAAATAATGTGGATAGCATTGGATAGTTACATTGGGTACACACCATATTATGATCTGCTGCTTTAACTAGATTTTTAAATGACACTGATTTACAGTCTGGTAAAGTCAAATATATAAATCTTTCAGTGTCTATTCTAGTATTACTTGATGAACTACAATTGTGACAGTCATGCTGCCATTGATAAGAAAGGCTGAAAATATTATCTACATCTACACCTTCATCTTCCAAAACACCAAACATATACATTAAAAATTCCTGACAATCCTGCTGAATGTTCTGTGAAAATTTATCTTGACCAGAACACATATCTAAAATATTTCGAATTTCTGTTACACTTTCTATTTTTGCTCTATCACTGCTACATTTCTCAAACACAGAATTCAATAAACCACACAATCTTTGATCCCGATTTTCAACAATCTGTTGTTGTAAAGTTTGAAGAAAAAAAACAACATTAACCACTAAATTAGCATAGCAGTTGACACCAGAATTATTTTCAAACTGAAATCCAACAACATTTTCATCACAATCCGTTTTCTTTCTGTTTTGAATTACAGTTTCATCTACTTTTTGTCTTTTTGCTACTACCTCACTGCAATTATCCTCATTTCATCTTTTTCGGCCTACCACATGTTTTTCAAACAGAGGATATTGAGGCAAATGTGGAGCATACTCTCTTCTTAACCTATTGTATTCTTTAACACAATCTAGATCTGCACAAATTTTTGTCTCATCACACTCAATCAAGTACAATCCTGATAAAGTTCTGACTCGGGATAATGCCACATATGCCATACCCTCTTTAAACACAGATCTTCCAATGTTCACTAAAGCATTATCCACACTTAAACCTTGAGATTTATGAATTATTACTGCATATGCCAAACAAACAGGAAACTGTTTTCGGCGAACATATAAGTCTTTTACAAGTAAAAATCTAGCAGAACAACGACTGATTTGTTGTACTTGCTGAATACCATCAAATTTTATTTTTAAAAATTCAATTCCATATCTATTTCTATAATTCATAAAATCAACAACATAACCCATTGCTCCATTTACCAGACCTCTTTCAACATTTAAATTCCTTCTCAAAATGATACGACAATTTAAACACACATCAGAGTCTTTTCAAAACCAGCTATTTTAGAAATACTTTTCTCTAATGAATCCAATTTGGTTTTCAAATTTTCGGACAAAGCAATTGTTGCACCCATTTGCTCTATTTTATCTATTGCTTCCAGTTTCACAATCTCTTCATTTTCTAACTCTAACATTTTGTTGATGGAGATGGAACATTCTTGCAGAGTTGACATCAAACATATACCAGATTTCTTCTCAGTCATTTTTTAAAAAATATTCTCTGGAAGAATGTTTTCATTTGGATACAAATTTGAAATTAATCGAGAATGTAAAGCTTCTTTTCCAAGCTCCCTTACTTTTCCAATTCTTACATCTTGTAGAATATTTTTATAATCTTCATCCTTTGCCTGTCGCATATTTTGAAGCAGTTCAGCATATTTAAAATGTAACCATATATTAACGTTTCCAATGCTTCCAAGGGACTTCCTGGTATCTTCATGCGTGATCATTTTAAACACTGGTTGTCCTTTTACTGGAGTCAACTGCAATAGATCTCCAAAAACAATAATGTGTTTTCCTCCAAATAACACATCATACTCTGTTCTAAGAATTTCTTGCATTCTCAAATGCACAAAAGCAAGCATTAGATTTGAGACCATGCTTACTTCATCAATGATAAGAAGTTTCATTTTCTTCAAGACTCTTGAAACTTCAGAACACGCATCTCCAGATAACTTGTTGTAATGCAATTTATTATCATGCTCAGCTGGCAGCATCAATAAATGATGTAGAGTAATCCCTTTAATGTTATGTGCTGCCAGACCAGTTGGAGCAGTTACAACACAAGACAGCGGTGAATCAGTTCTTTTCTGCAGATAACTTGAAATGGCTTTAATCAGAAAACTTTTTCCTGTCCCCGCTTCTCCACTTACGTACAGTCGGACAGGCACAAATGATGTACATGAGCACTCTTTTTTCTCATGTCTGAATCCATGTTCAATCTGTTCTGTGACTTCATCATATATATTTTTCTGCTAAACGTTTAGTTGCTTTACCAAATCTTCTAAGTTAACCTTATCCTCTTGAGCTTGTTCCATAGCTCTTTCCACCTCATCCATGGCAGTTGCAGCTTCATTTTGGATAATTGGTCCTCCTAGTGGATCCTGGCTCAATGAAGTAGAACTCTGACTGTCTTGAGAACTGTTTCTAGCAATCTCTTCAGCAATTGTGGTTTCTTGCTCTATTTCTTCATTCAACATTTGCAGATAATTTGGAAAAACAGGACATTCTATGGTATCCTTAGTTGCATTGAAAGAGTCTTCATAACACAGAAAATCTCCAAGTAGTTCCTCTTCTGTACGCCATGGCTTAAAGAGTTGCAAAAGAGCTAAATAGTAAAATACTCTTTTGTCTGGAGCTTCGCAACTCAATTTTCGATGATAATTCAAATGGCATTTTCTCTGCTTCACTAGACATCCTTCATACCCAATGACAGCATATTTTCCATTATTGATATCTTCTGTGATGTTCCTCTTATAACTGTAGTTTTGCAGAACTTCATATAAACAAGTGTTCTCAAGGTGAGTACTTCTATTTGGATAGTATGTATCCAACATATTTGTCTTCAAAATATCTGTACTGTTTGGTTCTTTCTCCGCCAAATATTCAATTTCTTGTACAGATTTCAAAACTCGGTTACGTGTTGTAGCAAGACCTAGACTCACCCAAATGATTGTTCTTGATTTGGCATAGAGACTTGCTGATGATAACCGATCAGAACATTCATATGCTCCAACTTCTCGATGCGCAACATCTTCAGACTGAAACTGTATAATTTCTTGCTTAGACTCTTTTCATGTGAAATGTCCTCCCACATTTCCTTCAGTTCTGTCTTTTCTTTTTTTGTGATGTAATATGTCACATATCGAGCCACAGCAATAGAGTTGTCAGCAACAAATTGAATATTCATGTTAGCATTCCACATGGACAAAATCACTGGGTTGTAGTCGTTGATGTACTTGGACTCTTCGTTTCTTTTTAAATTATATGTATTTTTGGGAGATTTCCTCGTCACAGTATGTCGTAGAGATGACATCAAATTATTTACTCTTCCCTTAGAAATCACTGGTCGTGGAAACGCAAAACGACATTTCGTGTAATACTTTTCCTTGTTTTTAAATTTTAGACAACAGTACTTTCCACAACGATGAGATTGAAAACGTAAAACTTGTTGCCTTAAACTGTATTCTTCAGTAGTTTTTGGAACAGCACATGTTGAATACTGTTCAATGAAACTCACCACTGTTTCATCCGAATCTAATCTAAATTTGGGTGCATCTTTAATCCATAACAGCATATGTATATGAGGAGCACCTCTCGCTTGATATTCCTTCCTCCAAAAGAAATCCAAAACCTCTCCAAGGGGAGGATATTTTTTGTTGGTAATAAAAGACATCATAGCTTCAAATCGATGATTAAAATATCTGCAAACTTTCACTGGATCCAAAGAACACAGTTCTCCAGGTGTTTTCAATTCTATATTTTGTATGTTTCCATTTGCCTCTCGTAGAAATGGAAGTAAGTCGTCCCATGCATACTCAGCACAGCTAAGAGAAAAGAACCATGTAGGAGTTCCTAAGTTTCTTAGCATACATTTAAATTCCCCATGACGACGGAACCAATACTCATTTGTTCCACGCTGACATGCCATGAGATTGATTAGCTGAGATTCCAAAATACTGTCTTGCACATTGACTTTCTCCATAAAGTCCCTTGCTGAAACATTTTGCAGATGAGCTCCACTTTTCAATATATGATTAACTGCATAAGAAAGCCCAGACAAATCACTGTCATACAGTAGATGAAACAAATACGGAATGCATTGCCGAAACCTTGGATCTTCAGCATATAATCTTAAAGTCCGGTATTCAGCTGCAGGAATTTGAACTGGTCGATCGTCATATCGTCCACCACGACCTGTTGGAAATAACTGTGGAAAACAACGAGCTTCCAAACTTTCTTCCCATACACTAATGGTACTTCCTTTTTCTGCTTTCATTTGAAACAAGTCAATTGCATTCCCCATTACTTCTTTGGAATGCAAAGGATGAACAGTATAATGTTCATATATTTCTTCACTTCTAGACACATCAACTTTTTCAATTTGGCCAACTGAACAATCACTGTCTCCTTCTGTAGCTGTTTCCTCTGCTCCAACACTTACATCTTTATAGTACTCATTGTTTTTGACCAAATACAACGTTGCCTTTTTGACTTTCCTAACATCCACTAAATCTTGCCAGATTTTCCTACTCTTTGTCGGAACCCCATTAACTAGAATAACCAGAGGATCCTCTTCTACTCTTTCTATACAAATTGTATCAATATTTTTCTTGATATCTAGAACAATAATAAACAACTCTTCCCTTTATTCCTCTTTGTAAATCTGTAGGAGGTAATTTCCCTATCTTAGGCTCCATGCGAACAATAGCTTGAAAAGGATGGACACATTGAATCAAAATTGATTCATAAGTATTTAAATCCATCAATTCAGAAGGAATATCTATCAACTTGAGATTATTATGAGCAGCTCTAGCAGGCATTCTATTTTCATTTAATTTTTTCAAACAATAATTACAAATACACTGATCAAAACTCAAATCAAAAGAATTCTCCACCAACAAATAACTTACAAAATCCTTCCATTCACTATTATTTTCCAATTCACATTTTGCATATAAATCAACTAACCTAGTCTGAATCTTATAATGAGTCCGTCGACAACACACACAAGTTAAATTAGGCCTTTCACTTGATTTCACCTTAAACTTGGTAATTTCCTCGTCAAACTTTTCTGTACTTGACATCTGTACATTGTCTTCCACATTACCATCCAATACTATATCCATTTCTACACTGTCCTCTTTGTTCCCAAAATAACAAAACTCAATTTCTTCACAAATAGTCTTCACATCCACTTCAGATCCATGCGAAAGAGCACAGTTTACCTGTTTAAGCTTAAGTGCTGGACTTTTTGCATGATACAACCTTCTCACTAATTTCCTCACCTTAATATGATGCACTGCTAACATCCTAAAATGATGAAAAACACTCTGACATACTTTTCTAGAAAGACAAGCCAGTGAATGCCCATGCAAACCTGTGCTTTCTCTCACTCTGCAAGGATCTAACTCTTGCAAGATCTTCATTTTTTGTTTTAGACTTTTCTTACTATATGTACGTAAGAAATTTCGAAGCAAATCGATTGAATCCTGTCGCACACTACAAATATTACTGCATTTCCGTGTGTACACTGGACACTTAGTACATCTCCCTAAAACTACATCACCTAACACCTCTTCTGCATCTCTAGACATAAGTTTCTCTTTTTCCATCGGACAACCGTCTTTCACCTCATATGCTCGACCACTGGTGTCAACTGCATGCACCAAATCATTTTCCTGAAAGTAACTCTCCTCATTAAAAAATGGCTCAGAACTTGAACTATGCATCCATTCTCCAGAAACTACTTCACAAAAATTAGTCTGATTAATAATTCTTTTCCATCTATTGTTCGATTTGAAAACATCAATTGCCTTATTAAGAATTCTAATTCTATTGATTACTAAAATAAATAATTTTTTCTGAACTTCAAAAGCCTGATCAACAATCTTCTCTACACTTTTCCTTTTCTTGTAAAAAGCAGCTCTCTGTTTACCTTTCTTTTCATTTTTTAGCAAATTTAAAACTACCCTATTGCGAAACATTTGTCTACGAATGTCCCTAAATTGATTTAACCTTCTATTGCTATCCACAGTCTTATCTCCTGATCCAATAGAGACATTTTTTGAGGGCCTCTCCTTCCTTTTTAAATTTGTTGTCTGTTTCTGGATCTTCTTATGACCATTAACATTACTTTTTGATCTACATAAATTGTGAAGAAAAGACTTAATTGTCTTACCAGGAACTTTTCTGGTGTTTTTTGAAGTACTTGTTGTAGAAGATTCTTGTATTTCCTTTGATGATTTTGATTTTTTACGTAAGGTATATTTTCTATTCCTTTGCCTTGAAGGTATTTTTGCTTGCTTTTAAAATGTTGATTTCAATCTGTGGTTCTGAAAAAAATAACACATAAAAGACCACTATTAGCAAACAACAAAGTAATGACAAAAAGAAAACAATATAAACACTAATTTGCAACATATTAAAGTACCACAGCAACTCAGGGCCCTATTTATGAAGGCCTTGCGTCACCAGTGCATCCCATGTTAAAAGAGACGCACCGGTGCCACAAGGCAGTCATAAATAAGGACCAAATGTAAATACCATTGATTTTCCCCAAAAAATGTTTTTTGAATAACATTTAAGAAACACTGCGCAGAACCTATGTACAACCACTCAATATCACTTTGGGAACCTCACTGTTTCCCAAAATACAAATCCTTTATCTTGCAAATGTTGATAGCAAGTATTATCAAAAAGCAAAAAATAAACCAACAGGAAACAAACTCAGGGCCTTATTTATGAAGGCCTTGCTCCACAAG
Source organism: Lissotriton vulgaris (assembly GCF_964263255.1). Lineage (NCBI taxonomy): Eukaryota > Metazoa > Chordata > Amphibia > Caudata > Salamandridae > Lissotriton > Lissotriton vulgaris. The sequence goes on along the minus strand of NC_141696.1, from coordinate 1,012,488,949 downwards.
AGTGTCACTTATTTCCCATGTTTAAAGTGATGCACCGGCTGCACAAGGCAATCATAAATAAGGGCCAAATGAAAATACCATTCATTTGCACTCAAAATCGTTTTTTGAATAACATTTTAGAAAAACTGCGCAGAACCTATGTACAACCACTGATTATCACTTTTGAAACCTCACTGTTTCCCAAAATACAAATCCTCTATTTTGCAAATGTTCATAGCTAGTATTATCAAAAACAAAAACACAAACCAACAACCCAAAAAATCAGGGCCTTATTTATGAAGGCCTTGCGCCACAAGAGTGTCACTTATTTCCCATGTTTAAAGTGATGCACCAGCTGCACAAGGCAATCATAAATAAGGTCCAAATGAAAATACCATTGATTTGCACCCAAAATCGTTATTTGAGTTAACATTTTAGAAACACTGCGCAGAATCTATGCACAACCACTCAATATCACTTTTAAAACCTCACTGTGTCCCAAAATACAAATCCACTATCTTGCAAATGTTCATAATAAGTATTATCAAAAAGCAAAAAACAAATCAACAGCCAACAAACTTAGGGCCTTATTTATGAAGGCCTTGCGCCACAAGAGCGTCACTTATTTCCCATGTTTAAAGTGATGCACCGGCTGCACAAGGCAATCATAAATAAGGGCCAAATGAAAATACCGTTCATTTGCCCCCAAAATCGTTTTTTGAAAAACATTTTAGAAGCACTGCACAGAACCTATGTACAACCACTGATTATCACTTTTGAAACCTCACTGTTTCCAAAAATACAAATCCTCTATTTTGCAAATGTTCATATCAAGTATTATCCAAAAGCAAGTCACAAACCAACAACAAAATAAATCAGGGCCCTATTTATGACGGCCTTGCGCCACAAGAGCGTCACTTATTTCCCATGTTTAAAGTGATGCACCGGCTGCACAAGGCAATCATAAATGAGGGCCAAAAGAAAATACCATTCATTTGCACCCAAAATCGTTTTTTGAATAACATTTTTGAAAAACTGCGCGGAACCTATGTACAACCACTCAATATCACTTTTGAAACCTCACTGTTTCCCAAACTACAAATCCTCTATTTTGCAAATGTTCATATCAAGTATAATCCAAAAGCAAGACACAAACCAACAACAACAAAAAATCGGGGCCTTATTTATGAAGGCCTTGCGCCACAAGAGCATCACTTATTTCCCATGTTTAAAGTGATGCACCGGCTGCACAAGGCAATCATAAATAAGGGCCAAATGAAAATACCATTCATTTGCACCCAAAATCGTTTTTTGAATAACATTTTAGAAAAACTGCGCAGACCCTATGTACAACCACTCAATATCTTTTTTGAAACCTCACTGTTTCCCAAAATACAAATCCTCTATCTTGCAAATGTTCATAGCTAGTATTATCTGAAAGCAAGACACAAACCAACAACAAAAAAAATCGGGGCCTTATTTATGAAGGCCTTGCGCCACAAGAGCATTACTTATTTCCCATGTTTAAAGTGATGCACCGGCTGCACAAGGCAATCATAAATAAGTGCCAAATGAAAATACCATTCATTTGCACCCAAAATCGTTTTTTGAATAACATTTTTAAAAAACTGTGCAGAACCTATGTACAAACACTCAATAACTTTTTTGAAACCTCACTGTTTCCCAAAATACAAATCCTCTATCTTGCAAATGTTCATAGCTAGTATTAACAAAAAGCAAAAACACAAACCAACAACAAAAAAAATCAGGGCCTTATTTATGAAGGCCTTGTGCCACAAGAGCGTCACTTATTTCCCATGTGTAAAGTGATGCACCGGCTGCACAAGGCAATCATAAATAAGGTCCAAATGAAAATATCATTGATTTGCACCCAAAATCGTTTTTTGAATAACATTTTAGAAACACTGCGCAGAACCTATATACAACCACTCAATATCACTTCTCAATCCTCACTGTTTCCCAAAATACAAATCCACTATCTTGAAAACGTTCATAATAAGTATTATCAAAAAACAAAAAAACAAATCAACAGCCAACAAACTCAGGGCCTTATTTATGAAGGCCTTGCGCCACAAGAGCGTCACTTATTTCCCATGTTTAAAGTGATGCACCGGCTGCACAAGACAATCATAAATAAAGGCCAAATGAAAATACCATTGATTTGCCCCCAAAATCGTTTTTTAAAAAACATTTTAGAAACACTGGGCAGAACCTATGTACAACCACTGATTATCACTTTTGAAACCTCACTGTTTCCCAAAATACAAATCCTCTATTTTGCAAATGTTCATATCAAGTATAATCCAAAAGCAAGACACAAACCAACAACAACAAAAAATCAGGGCCTTATTTATGAAGGCCTTGCGCCACAAGAGCGTCACTTACTTCCCATGTTTAAAGTGATGCACCGGCTGCACAAGGCAATCATAAATAAGGGCCAAATGAAAATACCATTCATTTGCACTCAAAATCATTTTTGAATAACATTTTAGAAAAACTGCGCAGAACCTATGTACAACCACTGATTATCACTTTTGAAACCTCACTGTTTCCTAAAATACAAATCCTCTATTTTGCAAATGTTCATAGCTAGTATTATCAAAAACAAAAACACAAACCAACAACCAAAAAAATCAGGGCCTTATTTATGAAGGCCTTGCGCCACAAGAGCATCACTTATTTCCCATGTTTAAAGTGATGCACCGGCTGCACAAGGCAATCATAAAAACGGCCAAATGAAAATACCATTGATTGGCACCCAAAATCGTTATTTGAGTTAACATTTTAGAAACACTGCGCAGAATCTATGTACAACCACTCAATATCACTTTTAAAACCTCACTGTGTCCCAAAATACAAATCCACTATCTTGCAAATGTTCATAATAAGTATTATCAAAAAGCAAAAAACAAATCAACAGCCAACAAACTCAGGGCCTTATTTATGAAGGGCTTGCGCCACAAGAGCGTCACTTAATTCCCATGTTTAAAGTGATGCACCGGCTGCACAAGGCAATCATAAATATGGGCCAAATGAAAATACCATTCATTTGCCCCCAAAATCGTTTTTTGAAAAACATTTTAGAAGCACTGCACAGAACCTATGTACAACCACTGATTATCACTTTTGAAACCTCACTGTTTCCAAAAATACAAATCCTCTATTTTGCAAATGTTCATATCAAGTATTATCCAAAAGCAAGACACAAACCAACAACAAAATAAATCAGGGCCCTATTTATGAAGGCCTTGCGCCACAAGAGCGTCACTTATTTCCCATGTTTAAAGTGATGCACCGGCTGCACAAGGCAATCATAATTAAGGGCCAAATGAAAATACCATTCATTTGCACCCAAAATCGTTTTTTGAATAACATTTTTGAAAAACTGCGCGGAACCTATGTACAACCACTCAATATCACTTTTGAAACCTCACTGTTTCCCAAACTACAAATCCTCTATTTTGCAAATGTTCATATCAAGTATTATCCAAAAGCAAGACACAAACCAACAACAAAAAAAATCGGGGCCTTATTTATGAAGGCCTTGCGCCACAAGAGCATCACTTATTTCCCATGTTTAAAGTGATGCACCGGATGCACAAGGCAATCATAAATAAGGTCCAAATAAAAATACCATTCATTTGCACCCAAAATCGTTTTTTGAATAACATTTTAGAAAAACTGCGCAGAACCTATGTACAACCACTCAATATCTTTTTTGAAACCTCACTGTTTCCCAAAATACAAATCCTCTATCTTGCAAATGTTCATAGCTAGTATTATCAAAAGCAAGACACAAACCAACAACAAAAAAGATAGGGGCCTTATTTATGAAGGCCTTGCGCCACAAGAGCATTACTTATTTCCCATGTTTAAAGTGATGCACCGGCTGCACAAGGCAATCATAGATAAGGGCCAAATGAAAATACCATTCATTTGCACCCAAAATCGTTTTTTGAATAACATTTTAGAAAAACTGCGCAGAACCCATGTACAACCACTCAATATCTTTTTTGAAACCTCACTGTTTCCCAAAATACAAATCCTCTATCGTGCAAATGTTCATAGCTAGTATTAACAAAAAGCAAAAACACAAACCAACAACAAAAAAAATCAGGGCCTTATATATGAAGGCCTTGTGCCACAAGAGCGTCACTTATTTCCCATGTGTAAAGTGATGCACCGGCTGCACAAGGCAATCATAAATAAGGTCCAAATGAAAATATCATTGATTTGCACCCAAAATCGTTTTTTGAATAACATTTTAGAAACACTGCGCAGAACCTATATACAACCACTCAATATCATTTTTTAAACCTCACTGTTTCCCAAAATACAAATCCACTATCTTGAAAACGTTCATAATAAGTATTATCAAAAAGCAAAAAACAAATTAACAGCCAACAAACTCAGGGCCTTATTTATGAAGGCCTTGCGCCACAAGAGCATCACTTATTTCCCATGTTTAAAGTGATGCACCGGCTGCACAAGACAATCATAAATAAAGGCCAAATGAAAATACCATTGATTTGCCCCCAAAATCGTTTTTTTAATAACATTTTAGAAACACTGCGCAGAACCTATGTACAACCACTCAATATCACTTTTGAAACCTCACTGTTTCCCAAAATACAAAACCACTATCTTGCAAATGTTCACAATAAGTATTATCAAAAAGCAAAAAACAAATCAACAGCCAACAAACTCATGGCCTTATTTATGAAGGCCATGCGCCACAAGAGTGTCACTTATTTCCCATGTTTAAAGTGATGCACTGGCTGCACAAGGCAATCATGAATAAGGGCCAAATGAAAATACCATTGATTTGCACCCAAAATCGTTTTTTGATTAACATTTTAGAAACACTGGGCAGAACCTATGTACAACCACTGATTATCACTTTTGAAACCTCACTGTTTCCCAAAATACAAATCCTCTATTTTGCAAATGTTCATATCAAGTATTATCCAAAAGCAAGACACAAACCAACAACAAAAAAAAATCAGGGCCTTATTTATGAAGGCCTTGCGCCACAAGAGCGTCACTTATTTCCCATGTTTAAAGTGATGCACCGGCTGCACAAGGCAATCATAAATAAGGGCCAAATGAAAATACCATTCATTTGCCCCCCAAATGGTTTTTTGAATAAAATGTTAGAAAAACTGCGCACAACCTATGTACAACCACTCAATATCACTTTTGAAACCTCACTGTTTCCCAAAATACAAATCCTCTATCTTGCAAATGTTCATAGCAAGCATTATCAAAAAGCAAAAAACAAACCAACAGCAAACAAACTCAGGGCCTTATTTATGAAGGCCTTGCGCCACAAGAGCGTCACTTATTTCCCATGTTTAAAGTGATGCACCGGCTGCACAAGGCAATCATAAATAAGGGCCAAAATGAAAATACCATTGATTTGCACCCAAAATCGTTTTTTGAATAATATTTTAGAAACACTGCGCAGAACCTATGTACAACCACTCAATATCACTTTTGAAACCTCACTGTTTCCCAAAATACAAAACCACTATCTTGCAAATGTTCATAATAAGTATTATCAAAAAGCAAAAAACAAATCAACAGCCAACAAACTCATGGACCTATTTATGAAGGCCTTGCGCCACAAGAGTGTCACTTATTTCCCATGTTTAAAGTGATGCACTGGCTGCACAAGGCAATCATGAATAAGGGCCAAATGAAAATACCATTGATTTGCACCCAAAATCGTTTTTTGATTAACATTTTAGAAAAACTGCGCAGAACCTATGTACAACCACTCAATATCACTTTTGAAACCTCACTGTTTCCCAAAATACAAATCCTCTATTTTGCAAATGTTCACAGCTAGTATTAACAAAAAGCAAAAACACAAACCAACAACAACAAAAATCAGGGCCTTATTTATGAAGGCCTTGCGCCACAAGAGCGTCACTTATTTCCCATGTTTAAAGTGATGCACCGGCTGCACAAGGCAATCATAAATAAGGGCCAAATGAAAATACCATTGATTTGCATCCAAAAACGTTTTTTGAACTACATTTTAGAAACACAATACAGGACCTATGTACAAGCATACAATTTCACTACTAAAACATAACTATCTGCTTCCAAATATTCTCCATAGAGCAAACAAGCCTCTATCTAAATTAAATAAATCATTACTTACCTTCACAAATGCTTTGGGAGATTAGGAACAGTGTCAGACACACACACCAATTTTTCTTTAGCAGAGCAAAAGGTGTGCACTCAATACACTGAAACCAAGACTGGCATAGAAAATCTCTAACTTTACACACATATGCCTTATTTCAACCAATCAAAAATCTTCCCTCACTATTTTCAAACCAACACCCTTCCCCCTCTCAGACCTTTCTATCTGTTACCATAGCAACTCCCTCCTAACTGAACTCTCAGTTTCAAAAGTTTATTCTGCAATGTTGCAAATTAAGTCAGCAAGGATGTTTGACCTCTCAATACACCAGCTTATCCAGGGCATTATTGCTTTTAGTGACTTTTTCCTAACCATTCAAATTGCTTCTTACACACAACACAACCATGCACCCTAACTTTCTGTTTTCAACTAACTGAATCCACCAATCATTGCTTGTGATTCAACAGCAGGGAAACTCCACAATTATTTTTTTGTAAACTCCTACTGTTCCAACTGCCATTTCATTCCCACACTTCATCTGACTGCACCAGAACCTTCTCACATCATGTATTCTGTATGGATTATTGGACATAGCTACATCCACTGGGCTCAAAGGTATGCAGCAAGCAGATATTATCACAACCTTGATTTATAAAATGTGGAAATTAAGTGGATTGGCCAGAGAGGATTGAGATGTCATCAATTGATAGAATTGGTGAAAACCTTTTTACATCTGCCAAACCCTGACCTCTTAATAGTGCACTGTGGTGCTGTGGTGGAAATGATTTGGGCACTATGACTGGGGTTGGTCTGGAAATGCTTTTAAAGGACACCTTTGATCAATTGATGACACTTTTTCCACAAACTGCCTTGGTATATTCCAATATATGCCAAAGACAGAAATGGAACTGGTCCAACCAATTTTGTCCACAATTTGAGAAAGCACGGAAACATGTGAATAAATCTGTTTCTGCTTACATGAGAGACCGTGGAATGGGTTCAATATACAACAACAACTTGCGTTACAACATGCAAGACATCTACAGAGGAGATGGTGTGCACTTCTCAGATGAGGGGAATAGAATATTCCTCCTGAATTTAAGACTGTGCATTGGAACCTACTTGTAGGTACCTAAATAAGACACAGAACCCAAAAGTTCTTTTCAGAGCTACCCTACCTCTGATCATTCAAAGCGTTTATATTTTTCTAACTTTTTTCACTATTTTTCACCAAAGTACGCTCCCCGGTACGCTTACCGGTGCGCGTACCGGGCGCTCCCCCAGCAAAATTTTCAATTTTTATTTTTTATTTTTGGCCTATATGAGCGTACTAAGCCGCCCTCAGAAAACCTAGAGGGTCAGGAAGTGGCTACCGTGCCCCCTTCTACCCATTCCCAACGTTGTTTGTCCTCCATCTTCTGTCTCGATTGTACCGAAACACAAAATGGAGGACTCGCGTAAAGCTGCCGGTGCGCGTACCGGAGCGCGCACCGGTAAGCGCTCCATAAAAAAAGGTGGGAAAGTAATTTACAGAAAAACCACTGGAGACACTTTCATCAAATATAGAATAGGCCCTACTACATAGCAGTCCCTACCATTTGCCCAAATTTGGTGAAATTCCATTGAGACATTTAGGCTGTAGACCTGTCTAAATGTCCTGTGTTAAATTACATGACCAAAACACATATGAAGTGTTAGAATTGACAACCAATTAAAAAGTTTCTTACATTTTCTACGATTATTTCCTGACATTTGATTGGTTATGTACATGAATATATATTAAAAAAAAAGAGAAGGAAACACAGCCATTTTGACTACTACTTCCTAAAGTACATTTGAAAAGAAATTACACTGACAACTTCAACTGCTTTCTTAAAGGTAAGTTGTTATTTGGAAAAGCGAAGTATGTTGTGCACTTTCAGTTAATTTTTATGAAAAAATATTCTGTTACTTATATACTATCCCACTGTAACAGAAATAGATTGAGATAGACTTCTCTGTTATAGTTATGGATTGAGTTAGGCTTCCCTTATATTATTATAAATTTACTTAGGCTTTATCACATACACTTTTATATATTTCTAATTCCAGCCTAATACCATACACTACCCAAAGACAGCTTCACTATTAAAAAATCCAAACTGCCTGTCTAAAATTAAACACAACAGTGCCCTAACTCTACTGATATATTTTTTTAATGCAATTTACAGCAACAAAATGGAAGGAGAACAGGATATTTCTTTGGAAATAGTTTTGGACAACAACACAGAAGAAACACTTGCTGAAAATGATGACTTTGATTTTATGGATGAGTCTCTGGACCATGAATTAGTTCAGTGTGTGGAATCAATGGAATCACAGAATACAAATGAGGACATTCCAGACAATATATTATTAGACGTTTTATTAAATTATGAAAAAGAATCAGAAGAATAAATTTATATTTAATAATCAAAAATTGTTCGAGCCATTATTCATTTTTATATGTAATTCATCAAGTAGATCAAAAATGTTTAAAATATAAAGTGAGACTTATAGTATACTGTGCAACTTTTTTGTGTTACATAGTAAGTTTGCTCATAGTTACTTCCTTTCTCCCACTATATTATCTCCAATGTGTATTTAACATCTCTTTATCATCTCCTGCCTCCATGTTGTTTCTGCTTTCCTGACAGACTATGCTATGAATTCCATATACCACAATAACTTCTGTAACAACATGCAAGATATCTACAAAGGAAACAGTGTATATTAAATTATAGACTCTGCATTGGTACCAACATGTTGGTACTTAAATAAAATAAAAAAACAACAAAAAGAACAATTAATAAACATACAATTTTTGAAAGTCTGTCATTCTTTTTTCCCCATAGTACGCTTCCCGGTCCGCTCCCCGGTGCGCGTACCGGGCGCTTCATCCGCAATCAAACCACATCAAACCTAGGGGGTCAGGGAGGGTCTACTCTGCCCCCTTATGATAATTTCCCCCTTTGTTTTGGCCACCTCTCATGTCTCGATCCTACCGAGACACAAGATGGCGGCCGCTCCAGACTGTTTAGAATGTTTACAGACACCCGAGAGCCAATCAGCTTTCCATGCGCAAGTCGCGTGGCGCGCCCGGCGCGCTCCCAGGTGCGCGTACAGGGGCGCGCCTATAGATATATATATTTTTTTGAACCTAAATTACTCAAAATACACTGGAGCACATATCTTGAGACATAGCAAAGGCACATCGGGCAACCAGTCCCTACAATTTTGCCAAGTTTGGTGGAAATCCATTCAGCCGTTCGGGCTAAAAGTGAGGTTGACCGCCCTATGGAAATTAACATGGGGAAAGCGCGTTTTGGGACCCCCCTTTTATCTCGGCCCCTGCTTGACGAATCCCCCCCAAACTTTCAGGGAAGAACCAGAGCTAGAAGAGGCCATTTTGAGGAAATCTTCAGGCAGATTCGTCAACCGGCGCCAAAGTTATTCCTAATAGAATTTTGAGATTTTGCATTGAAAAAAATCCTAACTATAACCACCTACTGGCGACCGCCAGTAGGTAATATATATATATATATATATATATATATATATATATATATATATATATATATATATATATATATATATTACCTACTGGCAGTCGCCAGTAGGTAGATATAGTTACCTCTCCCCGCTCCCCCGTGCGCGTACCGGGCGCTCCCCCGCGCAAATCCAAAAACAAATTTGTTTTTTTGCCCCGCGGGGCCCTTTTATGGCCCCCACATCAAACCTCGGGGATCAAGGGGGGTCTACTCTGCCCCCTTATGGTCATTTCCCCCTTTGTTTTTGCCTCCTATTGTGTCTCGATCTTACCAAAAAATATTCTTATGGCAACAACACCATGATTCGCCACATGCAACGCCGGCACCCTAACAACTATAGTGCGGCAGAGGTCAGAGAACTGACCAGAAACCCTCCCCAATCTTCTCCCAGCACCTCCTAAAGTACCCAACCCACTCCATCGGGACCAGAGACAAGGGAGATGGTCCCAAACATCCAAACCCAGTTTGGAAATTTCAAAATAGTGTGCAAAGAAACCTTAATTTTTTCCTGTTTTTTTTTTGCTCCAGTTGAGCCGTTTACAATTCCCTGTTTTTTGTTTGTCCCCATAAAAATTCCCCAAAAAATATAAAATTGTTCTTAAAAGGCAAAAAAAGTACACAATGTTAAAAAAATATTAAAAAAATATAAAACAACAAAAAGAATAAAAAAAACAGTTCTTTTTAGAACTACCTCCAATTTATAAAAAAATTCTCCCCGGTGCGCGTAGCGGGCGCTCCCCCCGTGCAAATCGAAAAGGGTTTTTTTGCCCCTCGGGGCCCTTTTATGGCCCCCACATCAAACCTAGGGGGTCAGTGGGGGTCTACTCTGCCCCCTTTTGGTCATTTCCCCCTTTGTTTTTGCCACTTCTTGTGTCTCGATCCTACCGAGACACAAGATGGCGGCCGCTCCGGACTGTTCGTAATGTTGACAGACACCCGAGAGCCAATCAGCTTTCTGCGCGCGGACTCGCGTAGTGCACTGGTACGCGCCCCCCGTGCGCGTACCGGGGCGCGCTTATAGATATATATTTTTTTTTTTAAACTAAATTACTCAAAATACACTGGAGCACATATCTTAAGACATAGCAAAGGCACATCGGGCTACCACTCCCTACAATTTTGCCAAGTTTGGTGGAAATCCATTCAGCCGTTTGGGCTAAAAGTGAGTCCAACCGCCCTACGGAAATTAACATGGGGAAAACACGTTTTGAGACCCCACTTTTATCTCAGCCCCCGCTTGACGAATCCCCCCCTAAACTTTCAGAGAAGGAGCGCAGCGCAGCGAGGCAAATTTCAGGAAATTTTCAGGCAAATTCCTCAACCGGCGCCAAAGTTATTGCCAATAGAATGTTGCGGATTCCCTATGGAAAACAATCCTAAATATAACTACCTACTGGCGACCGCCAGTAGGTAATATATATATATATCTCTTTTAAAATATATTTAAATAAAAACTTAATACAATTCTTTAAATCATCATAATAAAAAAACCACAATAAAATAAACTGCATTTTAAACTGATATATTACAGTAAAAGTGATATGCTTACCTTCGATTTGTTGGTACCCAAGTTTTTTGTTTTAATAATATTTTGACCACAATATTATGGCCAAAATATGTGTGAGTCAATATTTAGATGAAATACCTACTTAGACACATACAGAGCAAAAGCGTTAAACTTCTATCCAGACAGAGCGGTGACTTTCTCACACTGGGGTTGTTTTCATTATGCACCTAACTAGTCTTTAATTACGCTGTAGCCTTTGCCTTTAATGATGTGCATGTAGCCATAGTGCAAGAAGACTTTCTCACAAGATAACTGAATATATCATTCCCTTCCCTGCACTGCTTTGCCTGGTAGTTGATGGCCCTGTAGCTGTTGCTGCTGACCCTCTGATCATTGGTTCAAGGCCCTCCTCCACCTGCAGACACTTGCCTGCAAATCATTCCTGGTGTACCAGTGGGGAGTTTCTCTACTCTGCTGCTGCTATGTCCTCTGTTTCTTTGCCTTTCTTGTTTCTTCCTTTCTCTTGCTTGATTTTTCCCCACTTTTTTTCACTGTTCTCACTTTCTTCTCTCTCCTTTTTTTATTCCTTTCCCTCCATTTCCCTGCTCATTCTTGTGGCCTGCCCCCAGCTGTGAAAATTCCTGCTCCCCACTTTCTTACCTCCCAGCTGTCCAGCCTTCCCCCTCACACTACTTATAGCAGATGCTGCATGGTGAAGGTGCAATACACTGATCTTGTCAGTGGAATGCTCCCTTAGTTGTACAGCTCTGCCTGGTAGCTGCTGCCCCCGTAGCTGCTGCTGTCCCTCTGGTCAGTGGTACATGGCCCTCTTATACTCACAGGCACTTGCCTGTGCTTCATCCCTTGTGGTCCAGTGGGGAGCTTCAATGCTCTGCCGCTGCTCTGCCCTCTGTCTCTCTGTCTTTCTTTTTCCTTCCTTTCTCTTGCTTTCTTTTTTCTCACTTTTTTGCTGCTTTCACATTTTCTCTTTAACTTTTTGCGCCTTTTCCCATCTTGTCCCTGCTTCTGTTCGCCCCCTAGGGCACCGCCGCCCTCCAGCACCAATTTCTGTTTCCCATCCGTCGAACCCTCCCTCTCACAAATGCTTATGGTGGCTGCTGCATGGCCGTGCTGCTGGCTCGCCAAAGGCAAGCCCGTCTACACTCATCCATGCCTGGACAATGCCCCGTGCCAAGGATCTGGTTCTCGGACTATCTCCATCTATGATGCCAGTGACCTCCATGCACTCAACACCGAATGCCAGACTGCCTGCCGCCGGGAATTGCAGTTGGATAGCCAAGGCCTGTTTTCCTGCCGGAAATGGAGCTGCAACTCGCCTGCCACGTCATACTGTCCCGCTCACTGCGCGACCGACAAACATTAGACCCGGTCGCCTCAATTGCATCCTGCTCAACACACACTCCCTTCACAAACACACCATGGAGATCTGGGACCTGCTTGACCATAACGTCACATTCCTCATGGACATCTGGATAAACTCCACCTCGACCCTACACATTGCCATTGCAATGCTAGACAGCTACAAGATTATCCACAAGGACCCCGTCAACAAACCAGGCGGAGTCATCCCCATTGTAAGTTTAAGCACTTTACCACTCCCCACCCACAAGAACATCCTCTCGGCCAACATGGAGCACCTCCACTTTGCAATGCTAGACAGCTACAAGATTATCCACAAGGACCCCGTCAACAAACCAGGCGGAGTCATCCCCATTGTAAGTTTAAGCACTTTACCACTCCCCACCCACAAGAACATCCTCTCGACCAACATGGAGCACCTCCACTTCCAGGTCCAGACCAACCTGAACAACAACCTTCATGGCACCCTCATTTATCGAACCCCCAAACCCTGCCCACCCTTCAGCGTTCCATCATCAACCGTATTGCACCCCATGCCCCCACCTCCACTGACCACATCCTCCACTGCAACCTCAACTTTCACCTGGACAAATCCAATGACAAAAACACCTTATCCCTGATGGAAAGCCTCACCACTGTTGGCCTCAAACAACTGGTCACCTCCACAACCCACTCTGTGGGACACACACTCAACCCCATCTTCTCTGCCAGCGACAACATGACCTTCAGCCACACCACCGAGCTCCAGTGGACCGACCATTGCTGCATCCACTTTGACTTCACCAAACCCACCTTACACCACCACACACATCCCTACCCTGGTAGAAGCTGGAACAAGGTCATGAAGAACAGCTCTGCAGTACAATAAGTAAGTGGTCGCATAAACAATTCTTGCAGCGAAAAATAAATAATATATCATTTACACCTCTTGCTATTCTTGTGATGCATAAAACCACTTTAATTCCTGGATTGTAGACATCCAATGCAATTATTAGTCAAACCTTTAGTTATTGGCAACACAGTTTCTCATGCAAATAACAGTGAAGTATGTATTTACAGTGCTGTTGGTGTAGAGAGAAAAGGGAAGGTTGGAAGGCAGGTGATGAGCATGTGAGAGAAGGACAGAGAAAGGGTTTTGTGACATATATACATCAGTTGTACATGATATAGAACCTCTTCAGCCTAACATAGGTCAATTGTTCCTAGGTATACACATAACTCTAATGGACATCAACTGTTAGACAAATCTTTCATCAGAGCTTGTGGAGGAAGTGTGTGTTTTCAACGAAGAACAGCTCAGCACCTCCCTCAGCAAAACCCCTTGGCTGATATCCGCAGATGCCAAAACCGCAGCATGCAACCTCCACTGATGGATCTCCTGCTGCACAAATACCATGGCTCTCCTGAAGAAATCCTCAAGCAAGCGACACTTCCGTAAAGCCAACTGGTTCTCTCCCACTCTTTATGTGCCCAGACGCACCTGTAGACAGCTCAAGAAGAGATGGATGATCAGCAAGACCCCGGAAGAACAGTCATCCTTCAAGACGGCTGTCACCAAACACCACTATCTCATCATAACAACAAAGAAAGCAGCCCTACTAGAAAGGATCAATTCCATCACACTCACAACAAGCAACTTTTCACCATGGTCAAAGAATTTGCCTGCCCCAGCATAGAGACAGCAAACATATCCCCCCAAAGACCTCTGCAACAACCTCTGCACCAACTTTCAGCGCAAGATCAAGGAGATAAATTACAGCTTCAACAACCTCAACCCCCAAGATCCTCCCAACCCACCCAAACCCACCACACATTATGATGCCAGATCCCAACAGACCCTATGCACCTGGACCCCCTTCACCATTAATGACACCCTCAACTTCATGAAGAGCATCCACTACAGAACACCCTCGGACACCTGCCTGCATCACATCTTCAACAAAGCAGGCACGACCACAGCCCCCAAACTCTGCTGCGCCATCAACTGCTCCATCAATTCTGCCACCTTCCTGAAAGACAGGAAAAACAACAGAGATCAACCTCTTGCTGAAGAAACCCCACTGCCGACCTTACATACCTCAAGAACTTCAGACCCACCTCTCGTCTCCCCTTCCCAGCCAGGGTCATTGGAAAGGCCATCAATGCCCAACTTTCCAAGTTCATCGAAGCGAACCACGTCCTGGACCTCTCTTAATCAGGTCTCTGAAGCAAACACAGCACAGAGACCGCCTTCCTAGTCACCACAGACAACGTCCATACCCTCCTTGACTGAGGTGAAACTACAGCCCGAGTTTCCTGTACCTCTCAGCTGCCTTCTGTACCATCTCTCACCGCACCCTATTCACAAGACTCAACAATTCTACCATCCGGAACAAAGCCCTGGAATGAATCCGTTCCTTCCTCACCCGCTGAACACAGAGAGTCAGACTACCCCTGTTCCTCTTGGGAGCCACAGAGATCAGCTACAGAGTGCCTCAGGAATCATCCCTTAACCCCATACTTTTTTAACATCTACATGGCCCGCTAACAGCTATCAGCAGGAAATACTGACTCAACATCGTATGCTGATGACACCCAGCTGATTCTCTCCCTCATGAAAGTATCCACAGCCACTAAGAACAAATTTCACAATGGGATGAAGGCTATCGCCACCTGGATGAACAATAGCTGCCTCAAGCTCAATTCAAAGAAGACAAAAGTCCTCATCATGGGCTCCCCCACTCTGGCTGGGATGACTCCTGGTGGCGCCCAACACTTGGAACTTCTCTCACACCTACAGACCATGTGCAGAACTTCTGCATCATCAGCAATAAATAAAATGAATTTCGTTGGGCGTGCTGCATTGCCAAATGCGATGCAGCGCGCCCAGCGAGCAGCGGGCTGACGAGCCTGGGATCCCGCACCTACGCGCCGGAGTGGTACTATACCTGGCAGATATTGGCAGCCATCGGCAACCCCAGAACACGGCCTATCCCTGCTGACGAGGGGTGATACCCTGAAACACGTGTCCAGGGATGGCGAAGACAGCGAGGATAGCAGAAGATCGAAAGATGATGCATCGCGAACACGTAACTACATTGACCAGAGTCCTTAGGGGCGACACCGCCAGTGTGTGAGTAGTGTGCGACCCCACCCCCATTTGTAACTTATGACACACTCAGTTCCCGATTATAAAGGGAAGATATCAGAACTCAACTATTTTAAGTTATTACATGCCAGTACTGACTTAACAATGCCTGCCACCAGAGCCAGCAGCCCAGGTGAAAGGCAGATCTGGTCACAGAGCATAATTGAAGCAGCTGTTTAAAGCACTGCAAATGAAATGCTGCTTTCTTTCTTCCACTGTATTTTTTTAGCTTACAATGACAAGCAGAAGGAGCATCTTTATTATTTGTACTCTTTAGTTAGTTAGAGAAAAGCTAGAATGTTCTGCATGTTTCTACACAGTTGGAACTAGTGCAGCTAATTTTTAAACTGACTTGTATTTAACTGTTTTCAATATCTGTTTGCAACAAATAACTAACATGTTTTAAATGTGTTTAGGTTTGCCCTAGAGATTTAGGGACACATTTGTCTTAGGAAGTGGAGGAGTCGCCTCACTTCGTTACTTCAGAAACGCAAGCCTGCACCATATTTACAAGGATATGGTGCAGCTTTGCATTACCCCCTGCGCTGGCCCTACACTCAGCAGTGTAGTGCCACGTAGGGACCCTTGCACCTTAGTGCAAGGGTGTCTGCATGCAGGGGAGGATTGTGTATGTGTAGGACGTTGTCCCTTTCTGCAAATGAACAATCCTGAAATGCCATTTTGTCAATTCTATGTATGTTGCTTAATGCAGCACACATGGAAGTTACAAAATGTCGTTTTTTTAAGGATTGTTTATGTGCCGGAAGGGTCAACTTCCTATACGTAACCAGTCAAGGCTTTTAGTTTTTTCCATGTGTGCTGCACAAGGCAACACACATGAGAAAGAAAAAAAACGAGGAGAAATAAAGTAGTTGTCCTTGTTTCACCAACTGAAGACCAGGTTTTCCCTGGTCTTAATTTTGCTGCTGCCTCCTATTTATGCTGTCCTTGTAAATATGGGGCAGCGTCAAAATCAATGTGTGTTGCAGTGCTCATCGCATTACCAACTGCCCACACCTTTGACACTAAGCATTGTGTGAAAGGGGGCCTTATATACAAGACAACCTTAAGTCATGTTAAGTGGCTTAACGCTGCCTTCTAAATAAGACAAGGCTCCCATGGCAAGGTAATGTCACCAAAAGTGACATTCCCATTGCAGTAGGGGCTTGTACATATGTCCCTTAATTTCTATTCTCTACATTTGCAAACATGTTTATGCTTTCATATGAAAGGCCTACAAACCAAGGGCCATATTTATGAGCCTCTTGGGCCACCGTAGCATCAATTTTCGTGAGACATATTTTGTGAGACATATTTTTGAGCCCACGCAAAACACTTTGCTATGCTTAGAATAGCCTCTTAGATGTGGAGTAAGGCAGGGCAGCTCAAATCACTGTTTTGCCTTACTCTGTGCTAGGGAGGCATTCCATGGGTGTTCCCATGCAACATACATGGATTTTGATGCTTCCCCAGATTTTCAAGACCATATAACCGCGAGGATACGCCAAAATCTTATGCCTCCAAAGAGGAGGCACAACAATGAGAATAATTGTATTTCTCCTAGCTTTGTTTCTCCCAGGATTGTTTTTGTGCAGGTAGGTGTGCCTTCCTGCACACAAACAAATCCTGCGGACAACGCAAGCACTCTTGCACCATGTTGTGAGGGTGGCCGCATTGGCTGCTAAAACAGTGCCAGCACAGGAGGAGAGGACAGGAATGCACCATATTAGATAACTATAATGCATTCCTGCTCTTTCACTTTGATGTAGGGCAGTGAAGCAAAGTGACTTGCTGCACTGCCTTACAGCAAATCCTTATAAATCTGCCCCAAGGTTTTAAGTCTTTTACGGGAAAGGTGATGTTGTGACTATGTATTATACGGGATAAAGTACACCCTGGTGTACATGATAAGGATATTGCATGTCAGCTCGGAGTTCTATAATCTTAAAAAGAACATTCAGCCTTGTTCCTGATTATGGAATTCCTTGGCGAATTGCAATAACCTTACATTGTATGGCAGAGGGAACTTTATCCTGTATTATTACAACTTAGAGGTAATCAGTGTTATGACTCAATAATGTCATATAGATCTGAATAACACATTTGCAACGTATTTAAGTGTTGTCAACAATAAGTATTTTGGCTCTTCACACTCATTCATCCTTTATTGCTTTCACTAGGGATGTGCGAATTTAAGATTTTCCCCAGCAAAAATCATGAAGATTTCATCCAATGAACACGTGTTGCCACCATTGTGAAGGGTGTAGAGCTTATACTGCAAGATAACCTTTCTTCAGGAAAATGTTTTGCTGGAAAAAGTCACACTGAAAACTCACGGTTAGTTTTTGCAAGAAACTTTTTCCATAACTAAAGTTTTCAAGATTTATAAATCATGTCAAATGTTATAAAGCGCAAACTTTTAAAACTTTGCAAAAATGTACAAAAAATACTTACATTTTACACGTATCTACTTTGCACCGGAACCAGACTTTCATTAACCATCAATATATATTTAGACTATAATATTCTCAAAAAGGGACAGTTATCAATTGCAAAAAAATGCAAGGGCCTCTTCCATTTTCTTTTAATGCCTATTCATCACAATCCTTGTTTACAATATACAACTATCTTCATCAAAATTGGCTATACCGCCAACCTATTGCTTTAATTGTAATTATAAATTAAATACATAGGCGGGATGCAGCTATCACGTTTTTCTGGTTGGTACGTCTATTCTGTGAGTGTTATGATTATATGGTTGAAACTTATATTCTATCATTTATAACGCCCTTCTTGCAGTGCCTTCCCTACTTTCACTAATATAATACTAGGTCCTCATATTGATCCAGGAACAACATTTCTGGAGTACAAGTGCGCATCTTTATTGATATAACCTCCAAAGTCCAGGCAAATTAAATTTAGTGGCAGCGAACAGACTCTGATTGACTATGACTGGAGTCGCCTGAAATCATTTAACCCTGTGACATGCCTATTACCAGGAGACTTTTGAGGTTACAGTGGCAGGGAATCTGACAGGGAGTCATACTGTTAGCACGGTGTTTATTCCACTTCCGATTAACCATAAACAGCACCAATTCGATTAGCAGCAGTTGACCCTGGGGTCACAAAGCATCGTAAGATGTTTCTTCTTACTAGGCAGTTCAGTTTGCATTCACTGAGATATTATTGCTCTAATTCAACATGAGGCAAGACTATGTGGCAATGCAATCGCATACAGATTATTGAAAGGCATTATACATTTATGGTTAAGACTTTCTGCCCATTGCTGCTATTATAATTCTAACCGTATTTGTTTTTTAAAAAAATTATAATTTCCTCGGCAAACAACCTGCTTCTCAATTCTTTTAGGACTAAACATTACATCATTTCATCCTCATCAAACACGAATAAATCTTGACAAATAGGAAGTTCCATCTGTAGAAAGATATGCTGCATAGCTTACTCACAAAGACAAAGCCTTTTAAAGATATTTTCATATTACAACCTAATTCAGACGTCATAACAACTAACCAGTAAAATTACTTCTGATTCACGGTCATAACTTATTAACAACCTCTCTGATGTCACAATTTAGTTTTTTTATTTTTATTTAAAGAGCTTCATATAGCGCGAACAGGACCCGTGGGAGTCAGAGCGCTTTACATATTATGAGGTAGTAAGGAGATAGAAGCTTATATAGAATAAATGTATCAGTATATATGACAATAAAAGACAATTAATTACAATATCTACGTTATTCTTTCCGTGGCCTGAGATAATCTGATTTTGGTAAATTAAGTCCTGTATCTGGGCTTGTAATTTCCATCTTCTCCGCCCTTGAAGTATAACTCTGCTATTAGGTTATATAGTAGCCAGCTAGAGTTAAGGCAGGAAATTGCTCATTAGAAATATTTTCGTTTCCTTCTTGAATGTTGCTGTGTTTGTTATCTTTCTTATGTTTGGTGGAAGAGAGTTCCATATTCTAGGAGCAGCTCCGGAGAATGCTCTATCATACGTTTTTTTCTTCTTGAATAAGGGTGGTCTCAGTACCTGCTCCTTAGCACTCCTAGCAGGTCTGTCTCCTCCCGATAGAACTATCTTGTGGGCAAGATATCTTGGAGTGTTGCAGTGAAGTGCTTTGTGGGTGATACATGCTATTTTTAACTGAATTCTGGCTTCATAGGGTAGTCAATTTAAAGCTTTGAGGTGTGGGGAGGTATGGTCGAACTTCCTTGAGCCAGTTATAAGTCTTGCTGCTGCGTTGAGGCATGCTTTTAGCGGAGCAGTGGATATTTGAGGTAAGCCTGCTAGCGTAGAGCAACCATATTCAATCCTAGTGATGACCAGTGATTGGACAGCTAGCTTGAGATCTGCTTCTGAAATGAAGGGTTTCACCTTTCTTTAGTAGTTCAGGTGGAAACGGGCGCTTCTTGCCATGGCCTTGATATGTACTTTCATATCCAGGTTCTCATCTAATGGTATTCCTAGAGATTTAGCTGAGTCGACCAATGTAGGGGTACAGTTTAGCGCAGTGATCATTCTGGCCCAATCCTTAACTTCTGTGTGTTTCTTGATGGAGAAATTAGAAGGAATTCTGTCTTTTGAGCATTTATTTTTAGGTGATTGATTGTTAGCCATTTTAACGCCACTTCTAAAGCCTCATTCATTAACCTGATGTCTTCCAAAGACGAGATATTGAGGTATAACTGCATGTCGTCTGCGTACATGTGATAGGAGATTTTGGAGTTATGCCAAATTACTGTGAGCGGTTCGATGTATAAGTTGAACAGTGAAGGAGATAGAGTGGATCCTTGTGGTACTCCAATCGTGTTAGGACGTGATGTTGAAAGCGATTGATTGACTGAGAATCTTTGTGTTCTGTCCTGAGGAAAGATTCAAACCATTTCAACAGCGTACCAAATATTCCCATCCTATCCTGTAGCCTGTTTAGTAGATTCACGTGGTTCACCGTGTCGAATGCCACTGATAGGTCTACTAGAAGGATGAGTAGACATGATCTATTTTGGTCTAGGGCTTGTAACGCATCATCCGCTATCTGTAAGATCGCTGTTTCAATTTACGCGGTCTATTTTTGGCGGTGTCCAATTCCGATCTGATATATTCTTTTTTGGCGTTGAGGATCTTTTTGTTATACTCTTGTCTGGTTTTTCTTAAAGATTTCAGAGCTGGAGAAGAGGAGTGTTGTCTCCATTTTCTTTCCGCCATTCTCAGTTCACATCTTTCTCCATTAAGTGTTCCATTGAACAATGGGTTTTTAATCTTCTCTGTGATTCTTTTTAGTTTAAGAGGTATTGAAGAGTTGACTATATCCGTTATAGACGTATAATAGTAGTCGGTTAGATCATTTACGTTTTGTATGTTCTTTGGCGGTTGTAGGTCCTTTTCACAGCCTTCTAGTAAAAGCTCGATGTTCGAGTCTTTTGTGTCCCTCACCCATTTTTTAATTCTGTTCGGTTGAGTGTGATTGTTCTTTTTTCATGTACGAATCGTGAATGTTATGGCATGATGGTCTGACCAGTCACAAGGCTCTATTGTTACACCTGATATGTTCTTGTTTTTTGCAATTATCCAGTCCAACGTAGCTCCTTTCGAATGAGTTGGCTGTGTACAAAATTGTGAAAGATTGAGTTCAGTTGGGAAATCTTTGAAGGTATTTATTTGTTTGTCATTGCTGTAG
This sequence comes from Lissotriton vulgaris, assembly GCF_964263255.1. Lineage (NCBI taxonomy): Eukaryota > Metazoa > Chordata > Amphibia > Caudata > Salamandridae > Lissotriton > Lissotriton vulgaris. Next base: position 1,012,467,514 of record NC_141696.1, on the reverse strand, counting down.
TTCCAGTGTAGATTAAGGTCCCCTAAGAATATATTGTTTACGTCAGAGTTTTTATTTGCTGTGATTATCTCCATTAATTGATCTATGAACGGCATATTGTTACCAGGTGGGTGATAAAGTGCATGCAGGGTGCATGATTGGTTGCTGTCCGACCTTATATTTAGCCCTAGGTATTCGCATTCTTTGAGCGGTTCTGATTGTATTTGGCCTATTTCTATATCCGAGCGATGTATGCAGGCTATGCCACCCCCTTTCTTAAGTTGTCTATCCAGTCTCACGATGTTGTAGTTGGGGGGCACTAGAAGGTCTAGAACTGGCCATGATGATTCAGATAGCCATGTTTCAGTGAGGATTGTCACATCAATTTCTTGGCTAATGATGAGGTCGGCTATGTCTGAAGCATGTTTAGCTGCGGATCTGCAGTTGATCAAGAGGCATTTCAGTGATTTATCTATGCCGTTTACGGACGGCATTTGTGGTTCAGAGAAAACCTGAACTTGTAAGGTATTGAGGTTGGGTTTCCTGTCATTAAATCTAGGCTTTCTATTGACGTTGATCTGGACTGTTTGGATTACCTCTTCTCTATTGTGATCCGGCATCTCATAATCTGTTAGTAAGGATAATGTTTCTTTTTCCGTTAGGTCCTTAGGTGTTTTGTCTGGTCTATTATGTCTATTTGATAGAGGCATCGCCATCTCCTTGCTTTTTCTTTGGGAGTAAAGAATTAGTTCTATGATGTGCTCTATTTTTTTGTGGGTGTTTTCAGTATTTTCATATAGATTTCCTATTTTAAGCAGAGAGATTCGAATGTCTTGCGACATGATGTTCATTTTTGTTCATTTCATGCTGCAGTACCAGCACAAAGAAGGAGTCTGCCTTCTTCTACTGGGCCGCACAGTGAGGAATAAACGTTCTAGCTTTGAGGCTGGCAAGGTGGGATTAGCATCAAATGTAAAGGCAGCTAAAATTCAGTTAACGATTCAGCTGTGAACATTGCTTAGTTTCTAAAATAAATAAACAGTGCAGGTGTCCAAAATGTTTCTTAGGCTTATCTGTTGTGCCCTCCCCCTCCCCCACCAACCCACCCACCTCCAAAACCCGGCACAGCAAATTTCCATCACTAGCACAGTCCACAGCGTGAAAAGAGAATTCCGAAGTCAGATAGCAAGGCGCAATTGATGTAAGTAAGCAAGTTTGCCACAATGGCATGGGTGGCCAGTGAGGATGTTATTATTGTTCTCGCTTTCATAAAGCGTGTTTGTAAGAAATTTACCCCCGAGCATGCAAACAGCGTTTGCAGAATGGAGAAAAGCATTGCGAACGGGCTGAACAAGCAATTCTGCGTGTTCATGGAACTCTGCATGCACGTGGAGTTTTTTTACCTTTTCACTGTACTTTTCGCAGCGCGACAACGCAAATTCTGCCGAACCCTAGATATTATCCTGTTAGGGAATTATTCAGTTGTTACTTTGATATTTCGAAAGCTGTGTAATTACTTCACACACTTTCTCCTAGACTCGAAATTACAATTGGCACATATGTGTGCATCGCTCTGTGTGCTCTGACAATAAACTAAGGATTGAAGGAGCATGTCGAAAGAACAGCTTTATGACACAGTAACTTGCACTGTTAGGAATTCACATTGCTTTCAGCCCCATCTCCAAAGCTCTCAGTCATGCTGTCATGAAGAACCTTCATTTCCTGAACTCCCTGTTACACCTAAAGTTGACCCAGTTTGTAGTATGGACCACACAAGATTCATATGTTAAATGAAAAAACAAAAATTCAGAAACACAGAATGTGGGAAAACAAATCACTACTAAATAATAGGGTTAAATACACCATATAGTATGAACTAAAACGTGTGAAATGAAAGAGTGAATGGATTACTGACTTGAATCACTTTTATTGTTTTAGCATACTGTGAGAGATTTGGTTGTTGGTTCAGGAGGGTGTGAGCCCTTCTCAAGCAACAGCCATAACCCTGTCAGGGTGAGCCACAAAAGTCACTAAATTAACCTGTGTGTACCCTCCTGGTAGCTTGGCACAGAAATGGTCAGGCTTAACTTAGAGGCAATGTGTTAAGTATTTATGCAGCACACAAACAGTAATAAATTGAAAACAGCACAGGAAAAAAATCCCAAACCAACTTAAAAAATACAAAGTATATTTTAATGTATTATTCGACAACAAAATGACCAAAAAGCCAGTAAATAGAATCAGAGATATGCAGTTTCAAAGATTTCAGATAAGTATGGTGCCTAGAGGCACAAATCACCACTTGCAGTTATACAGTTGTGCAAGACCCAATAAAAGTTGCAAGTGTAGGCCAACTGCAATTGACTGTGGGCTGGATACAGGAACCAGGTTAGTTCCACTAAAAAAGTTACCTTCTGAAGTCCAGCATGAAGAGTTCTATTTTTGGTGCAGGGGGCCACAAGTCTCGGGGAGTGCATGGCAGATGTTCATCGCTATGGCACAAAGAGTCAGCTGGTAATTCTGGAGGGTCATTGCTGTAGCATGGAGATCCTGTTGGATATCATGGAGAGTCATTGTTGGAGCTTTGCATTGGTGATCACCACAGGCTGTCAATGGTCTACCGCAAAGTGCAGATCTTGTGTTGCAAGTTGTCACCGACCGTTGCTGTAGTGCAAAGAGTTGGTTTGATCAGAGCATTGCAGTAGTGGTCACATGGGTGGTAAGATCTTGACATGAACATGCCAGTTTGCAGTTTTTAAAGGATGAGTCTTCTGAAGTCAAATCAATGATCCAGGGCCTGAGGGGCACCTCTTGGAGATCAGATCACTCCAGAAGTTGCCAGTAGGGCTCAGGTATGTCAAGTTGCAGGTTCAGGAACCAGGTGATCTGGGCAAATGCAGGGAGGCCTCCGGAGCTAGGTATGCTCCTGTAGCTCTAATAGAAGTTCTGTCAGCTGAGCCTTGGAGTCACTTCAGCTTGGGAGGAAGGGTGCAGGTTCAGTCTTCCTTTTCATCAAGCAAGGTGGGTCTTTGGCAGTAGAGCAGCAGTGTTTCCTGCTTCTTTAGTATCCACAGGTCCATGAGTTTACTAAGGAGTGGGCCTGAGGGTCCTGATTGTATATGTGGTGTCTCCTTTGAAATAGGAACACTTTTTAAAAGTTCCCCCTTCACAATTACTTGGAATATCCTGCATTCCAGCTTTGGCTCCAGCCGGGTTACATGTACAAAATAACCACTGTGAAGTTCTTTGTGTGAAGCCTACGTATAGGTTTAACCTATTGACTTGAAAGTGGGGTTGCGTCCACTTCCACCTCCCCATCCTGATTGATATGGCTCATGCAGGCACACTTAATCCCTCTATCATATGGCTGTCTGGGTGGAATATACGTAGGCCAACTGCCAATCACAAGCACTCATGTGACCCATGACCATGCTGCAGGCATCAAATAGGAATGGAAAATGACAACTTTCTAAAATTCTAACAAAAGGTACGTATCTCGCTCACCAATCTGTTGCACTGCTGAAGGGGGATTTTCTCCAGTCATTTCAGTGAGTTTACAAGGAACAATTGGGATAGCTGTCTTATTTTATTTATTGCAGAGACCCTGACGAAGAGGCTAAAGGGCTTGAAATGCATTGGGAATCATACATTGGGCCTACTCTGATGCCTTGGTAATTTACACATGCCATTGTTGAAATCCTGGACTGGCATGCAGCTGGCATTTGAAAATGTTTAATAAAGCATCTTTGTGGAACTCCGCTGTCTCCTCAGTGCATAAATACGCATGGAAGAATGTTGAAATTATGACGAGTTTTGGTATATTATGGTCAAAGTTTAGCACTTAACAAATGTCATAAGGTAACCCAATAATAATAATAGTTTATTGTTCAGTTAGTTAAAACCATAACAATATTACATACGCTATTTCTCTTAAGAGTTACATTATTATAAAAACATCATAAGGTTTACACAATTGTTAAAATATTCTTCAGCTTTTCTCATTGAACTACTTAAGCTTTCAGTTCTTGTTCATGAAACCTGAAAAACTTTATCAATTTGCAGGTCATCTGGGAATCCGAAGAGTCCAGTCCTCTTATTATAGCAGTTCTACACAATTTTATGCCTCTGTCCACGCTCTCCGTAGAAATGTAATTTGCACTGGTAGCAGATTCCTTCAGTGGCATAAAAGATGAACCAGATGTTCCTTTTTATTTCCACAAAGCCGTCATTTTTGGTTCTCTGTATGCATCCATTGCGGGGCATCCGCAAGACTGGGGAACTTTCCAAACCGCAATGAAATTTATTGTCTCTTTACGTGAATAGAAAAATTGGAGTCCAAATAGGCTGCTTGTTTCAGCATTTTATAGCTATTGATCACTGTCCAAGAATTAGTTCTTCTAGAAAATATGCCTTGATCAGCCAGCAGCGAGTTGAACTTTGCAGCCTTGTTTAGTATTAGCTTGAAGGTTGGTAGGTCATATGTTTATTCAAGAGATCAGTAGTACAGGTAACCCTTAGCGCGTGTTCCAAAAATGTATAGGCTTTGAAGTTTTTATCTTGTTCCAATTCCTGCCATAAGGATTCGTTGAGACTACTTTCCTCTACATTTTGTTTTATCTGTTACCACACTTTTATGTATGTGTAGAGTATTCTCAATGTTTCGTTCAGTAGCCCAAATTCTAAGCACATTTGCGCTGGTGAGGCGGTCTTAGTATGCTGAGGAACCTTTTTATAAATACACGTTATTGGCTTGTTTAGAGTTTATGAATACTTTCCATGCATTGCGGCACTGATCCTGATAGTGTTGGCAGTGCTTTAGTAGAAATAGTCATCAGTAACGGTCTTAATGAAGGTCCCTCCAGTTTCTTTGCAAGTGCTTTAAGGGCAACTGTTAGGGCCCCAGCTTGCTGCATCATATATTTTTTCTGGCCTTGAAATGATAGCTTATCATCTACATAAAATCCCAAATACTTGTAGCATGATACATTCTCTAATAAGTTCACAGTAGTTTGGGTCTATGCTGTCAAAAGCAGCTTTTAAATCTTTATAACACAGATATAGGTCCTGTTTCCTGGTTATGCATTTTTCAGCAATCAGTGAAATTGACAGGATATTGGAGATAGTTCCGATGTCCTTTCTAAATCCTGTTGAATTTTTTGGTAATAAATTACATTGTCTTGACAAGTCAGCTAGATCTTCAAGGAAAAGTGAGGCAAAATAGTTGGCTTCAATGTCCTGTAAGGAAATTAGCCTATGATTTTTAGGATTGGATCTGTCATCTCCTTTGTAAATAGGGGTAATGATTGATCCCTGCCAACTATCTGGAACTAGACTATTAATTTCTACATTAGCGTAAAGTTTCTCTAAGACCGAGCTCCAATTCTCTAAATCTTGTTTAAAAGTAGCTTAAGTAATGCCATTTGGGCCAGGAGTGCCATCACTTTTGCCTTTACTTATTATATTTATTATTTCCTCTGTTGTGTAAAATGACTGCTTTGTCTGTGACATCAGTTCATACTCAGTAGCCAGTGTTGCAGTCAGCGATTGGCAAGCGTCCATATCTTGAAGTTGTTATTGTTTGAATTTGTCCCTGAGAAAATAACCCCATTCCTGCTCTTGTATATATGATGTCAAAGCGTTTCGTGGTCTTGAGAAGGTATTTGTTGTCTGCCATAATTTATTCGAGTTTGAATGTCTTATGTTGTAAATTAGTTCAGACCAGAAACTCTCTGCATTCACTTTTTTAAATTCCCACATTCTCTTTTTAAATTGTTTTCCCAGTTGTTGGAATATTTCACAGCATATGCCCTTGGATTTGTCTAAACGCAGATTCCTTTGTGCTCTTCTTAGTACTCTCTTGAGCATTTGTAGATCATTTCGTAGATCTTTGGTTTGATCATATCTTTTAACCCCTGTTTCGGGTTCTTTCATTATTTTTGCTAATTTATTTAGAAATAGTGACCAAGCTTGTATTTTGTTTGTGGGTTCTGTTGTTTGTTCTGCCAGGAGACCCTTTATTGTTAAAAACCCAATATTATCCTATGGGAGAGGTAGGTCTCACAGCGGAGAAAAAACAAATGTAGGAGTCTTTCACTACCAGGACATGTAAAACGTATATGAACATGTCCAGCTTTTTAATTACAAATAACCTTGTCCTAGGGACTTTTTAGGGACTATCTTTCGAGAAATTGATATGTATTAAAAAGGGTGTTTTATGCTTTATAAGGGGTTATTTTTCCAAGTCAAATTTGCAGTTTAAAACTGCTAACAGGCTGCAGTGGCAGGCCTGAGACAGGTTTAAATGTGCTACTTAAGTGGGTGGCATAATATGTGCTGCTGACTCACTGGTTGCATTAAATTAAGAGCCCTGGTGATATAGTTTACCACATGTTTTAGGAATTAGGCTGTTGATTGACTGGGGTGTGAATTCTATTCAAGTAGGAACCACAATCATAGTCAGTGCAAGAACACAAAATCATAAAGTAACCTGTGATCACCATCTAGAAGCTTGGCTCAGAGTAGTCAGGCTTAACTTGAAGGCAATGTGGAAAGTATTTGTGCAACACTTTAAACTGAAAATACGGTGAAACACAGCAAAAAAAGATCCCACATTGTGTTTAGAATAATAGAGAATTGTTTAATAAATTAAACAATACCAAATGTGTGATGTTCATTGCATCCTCATTGAGGATCCCATTAACTGGGCTAGTGATGTGAAGTCTGGGTGTTTAAGATGTGGCACACAGCTGAGAAGACCCATTGCTTCATAAGGAGCAGCATGGCTGTGATGCGGTGGTTGGTGTCGTCGGCGAGCTGCTTTTGACGAGAGATGTGAGGAACTGTATCGGAACTGCATTGGCAATGCATCTTTTATGAAGATGCAAAGTTGATGCAGACCTTTTGCAGTAGGCCCAATCCATGCAGCAGAGGTGATGTGTCAGATCTGCTTGAGGATATGCTTCTCGGCCAAGGAGATGCGTCGGATCAACTCAGGCATTTGCTGCTCAGCAGAGAAGATGTGTCGGTTCCACTGGTGAGCACCTTAGGCCCACTTCCAAGGGTCCAAGACTGGGGTGGCACCACTTGGCAGGGTAGGCTCACAAATGGCAGAGTCCAGGGGCAGTTGCAAGGTTGTTGGAAGCCTGTTATGTCCCTGAGGCTTCAGATCAGTACAACAGTCAACTAGCCTTGGAGGTACTCTGGGTTCTCTGTTGAAGTGCCACATGCCCAGTCCTTCTCACCCAGGCACAGAAGGGCATCAGGCAGCAGGTTCTTCCAGAGCAGCAGTCTAGCAGAGTTGCATTGCTTCGGTAACAAAGCGGTCCTTCTTCCTGGCAGAGTATCTAGAGGTCCAGAAGAGTGCTGAAGTGATGGTGTCTGTGGTCCAGTACCTACATACAGTGATGCGTTTGAAGTAAGGAGACTTCAAAGACAAGCTGTGAAGTGCACAGATGCCCTTCCCTTCCTGGATCTAGATTCACTACCGGGGGATATGCAGCCCTATGAGTGGTTGTTACGCAAACAAATGACAGACGGAATACTGAATGAATCATACATTTACCACCAGTCAAGAGATCTGGGTTAAATCCATTGTTCTTTTTCTCCCCATGCGACCCCAGCTTAGACCAAGCCATATCCAAATCAGTCTTGACTCTGTTCCATATGGGAACAGTCCAGCCTGATCTGGCAAGCCAGGTCCTCCCTAGACCAGAAACAAGCATCCTGGGAACGGTGTTGGGGTATTACCATCATCATCCAGGCTAGCTTCAATCCAGTGCCAAAATTAACAAGGGACCCATATCTGGGCATACCCATCCCACTTGGGGCGAAAAGTATTATGCAAATAATTGATGGACTGAATGCTGAATAAATCATACATTCACCCCAGTCAAGAGATCTGGATTAAATATTTTTATTTTTTTGCTCAGCATGCCATCCCAGTTTAGCCACACCTACTTGCAAATCAGTCTTGACTCTTTTCCTTTTGGGAACAATCCAACCCATACTGCCAAGCCAGGTCCTCCCTGGGCCAGAAACAAGCATCCTGAGACCAGTTTCGGGGAATTACCCTGTATCAGCCAGTCAAGCTTGAATCCAGCAATTACTGACAGTCTATTATTCTATTACCTAGAACCCATCTCAATATCATTAACACATAAACTAAAACTCATACTTTGTATCCATATCATCTTCCACTCTCTGAAATACAAGTCCACTTTCCATGAACATTTCAATTATCTAACTCCCCTTTTGTGGAAGTTAAGGAAATCTAGAAAACTCATAGTCTTCTCAAACTGATTACTCTTACTGTTTGGAGATCGGGAGACTACAAGGCCACAAAGTGCTGTGGAGCATTTGGATGAGGCAAGGGGGGGTTGCAGCACCTGTCTGGTGCATCAAAGTGCCCACTGCTCTCCCGCTGTTGGGGATTCTTCCAGGCTAATGCCTGGGCAAAGTCCATACTTGTTTTGGGCCGGGCCATCCCTCTTGGACCCCGAATTCAATTAACTTGTTGCAACTTAATAAGCCCTCCTCCTTTCCTCTGTTGAGCAAATCCAAACCTAGTAGCTGAGAACTGAGGAAATTAGTTGAGCCAGTGGTGGCAGTTTACCTCAGTGACACGAGTGGGAGCGATTGATTGCGCCTGACCAAGGAAACCAGGGAGGTGTGACGAGCCGGAGTAGGCGACTGAGCATGGAGGCACCGGACGCAAGCAAGCTGTGCCTCAGCTTGAACTGAGCCAGGAACTGAGCACCCTCAAGCCGGAGTCTGAGGTGTGAGCCGGGAGTCTGAGGCGGCAGCATTAGCTCTGACAATGGGGCAGCTTAATGAGCGCAGGAGCGCAGCAGGAGCTCAACAAGCCCAACGTGAGCAGTGGAGTGGGTGGAGAAATGGCGCAACACTGTGTGGTGCAAGAGCAGGTATAGGAAATGTAGGGACCACTGTGGGGGCCACTTGCCGCTGCCCTCCTGCACTGCAGAAATTGACTGAATACTAAACAGCTGCCGGGAGGTGTGTACAAGGCACAAGGCAAGCCAGGGAGAAAGGTACAAGGATTTGTGTAGCCTGCTTGATTGCGGTCCATGCCAAACTTTTGAAACATTGAGCAATTGGACACCCTTCTATTTTTATTCCCCCCGATATACCACCAAAGTTTACCGCTTAGTACTGCATTGGAGAGGTGAGTCACGTGAGCGTGAGTTGGAATGGAGCAGAGCAAGGCGCAGAGCAGAGCGACAGCAGCAGCCTAGCAGAGGAGAGCGGTTGCAAAAGAGGAGCAGGTCTTGAGGAGTCTTCTGAAGGCGAGTAGGTCTTGGGTCTGCCGTATGTGGGTAGGGAGGGTGTTCTAGGGCTTGGCGGCGAGGTAGGAGAAATATCTGCCACCAGAGATTGCTCGTTGGATGCAGGGAACAGCGTTGAGGGCGAGGCTGGCAGAGCGGAGCTGGCGGGTGTGGGTGTAGAAGCTGAGTCTGCTGTTCAGGTTGGCTGATCTGGCGTTGTGGAGTGCTTTGTATGCATGGGTGAGGAGCTTGAAGGTGATCCTCTTGTCAACAGGGAGCCAGTGTATGTCCCTCAGGTGGGGGGGTGATGTGGCTGCGGCGGGGGATGTTGATGATCAGTCGGGTGGAGGTGTTTTGGATGCTTTGTAGTCGTTGTAGTTGTTTGGCTGGGATTCCTGCTTAGAGTGTATTGCTGTAGTCCAGTCTGCTGCTGACGAGGGCCTGTGTCACCGTTCTTCTTGTTTCGGTTGGGATCAACTTGTAGATCATGCAGAGCATGTGGAGGGTATTGTAGCAGGAGGAGGAGACAGCGTTGACCTGTTTAGACATGAAGAGGGAGGAGTCGAGGATGAACCTAGGTTGCGTGCATGGTCGGTGGGTGTTGGTGCTGTTTCCAGTGTGGTCAGCCACCAGGAGTCATTCCAGGCTGAGGGGGTGGCTCAGAGGATGAGTACCTCCGTCTTGTCCGAGTTCAGCTTCAGACGGCTGTTCCTCATCCAGTCGGCGACGGCCTTCATTCCCTCGTGAAGGTTGGTTTTGGTGGTGTGCGGGTCCTTGGTGAGGGAGAGGATGAGCTGGGTGTCGTTAGCGTAGGAGATGATATTGAGGTCATGTTGGCGGGCCACTTGTGCGAGGGGGGCCATGTAGACGTTGAACAGCATCGGGCTGAGGGATGAGCCCTGGGGGACGCCACAGATGATGTCGGTGCCCTCAGATCGGAAGGGTGGGAAGCGGATACTCTGGGTTCTGCCGGAGAGGAAGGACGTGGTCCAGTCAAGGTCCTTCTCTTGGATTCCGGCTTCTAGGAGGCGTGTCTTTAGAGTGCGATGGCAGACCGTGTTGAAGGCGGCTGACAGGTCCAGGAGGATGAAGGCTGTTGTTTCGCCATTGTCTAGTTGGCGCCTGATGTCATCTGTGGCGGCGATGAGGGCTGTCTTGGTGCTGTGGTTTCGTCTGAACCCGGCCTGGGACGGGTCCAAGATGTTTTTGTCTTCCAGGTGGCGGGCCAGTTGCCTATTGATGATTTTCTCAATGACCTTTGCCGGGAGCAGGGAGATGGGCCAGAAGTTCTTGAGGTCCTTGGGGTTCGCCTTGGGCTTCTTGAGGAGGGCGTTGATTTCGGCATGTATCCAGCTTTCCAGGAATGTTGCTGTTTCGAAGGAGATGTTGATGACCTTTCGTAGTTGGGGTGCAATGTTAGCGTCTGCTTTGTTGAATACGTGATGTGGGCCCAGGTCTGACGGAGATCCTGAGTGGATGGAGTTCATGACCTTGCGTGTCTCGTTGTTGTTGACTTTGGACCAGGAGGTCAGCCAGTTGGTGCTGGTGGTGTTCACAGGGGAGGTGGGGTCTGGCATAGTCGGGCGGTCATGGTGTTGAAGCTGTCATGGATGTCAGCGATCTTGCGGTGGAAGAAGATAGCCAGTGAGTTGCACAGTTCTTGTGAGGGCGGTATGTCGTTGGCGTTGTCGCTGGGGTTGGAGAGTTCCTTTACGATGCTGAAAAGCTCTTTGCTGTCTTGTGCATTGTTATCCAGGCGGTCTTTGAAGGAGGATCTCTTGGCAAATCTGATGAAGTGGTGATGTCTGTGGGTGGCATCCTTGTGGGCTACATGGTTGTCCGGAGTGCATTCGTGGAGCCATACCTTCTAAAGTTTCTGGCATGCGCGTTTGGAGGTCTGCAGCTCATCAGTGAACCAGATGTCTCTCTTGCTGGCCTGGTTGCTGGAGGGTTTCTTGAGTGGGGCGAGGGTGTTGGCGCAGTCATCGATCCACTGTCTGAGGTTGCAGTCTGCGGTGTCTGGGTTGGTGGGGTCGGTGGGTGGGTTTTGGGCGAGGGTGGTGATCAGCTGGTCTTCAGTGACTTTGCTCCAGCAGCGCCAAGGTAGCTGTTGGATGCGGTGGTGCGTGGTTGGTTTACTGAAGGTGAAATGGAGTCAGCAGTGGTCGGTCCAGTGGAGTTCGGTAGTGTGGTCAGAGGTGACATGGGGGCCTGTGGAGAAGACGGGGTCCAGTGTGTGGCCAGCGGCGTGGGTGGGTGCAGTGATGAGTTGTCTGAGGCCGTTGTTGTTCTCAAGGTGGAAATTCAGGTCCCCGAGGAGGATGTAGTCCATGGAGGCGAGTGGCGAGGTCGGCGATGGAGTCGCTGAATTGAGCTTGGGGTCCAGGGGGTCTGTAGATGAGTGTTCCCTTGAGGGTGATGTTGGGGTTGGTGTGGATCCGGAAGTGCAGATGTTCGGCGGTGTTGAGAGTGTCGTCTGCATGGGTGGCGACCTTGAGGGTGGACTTGTGGACGATGGCTATATTCCTTCTCCGATTCCGTTGTTGCGGTCGCTGCGGGTGATCTTGTAGCCATCCGGGATGGCTATGGCGATGTTGGGCGCCAATGAGTCATTCCACCAGGTCTCACTCAGGAAGACCTCGTCTGGGGCGGGGATGTTGAGCAGATCCCAGAGCTTGACCGCGTGTTTGTGTGCAGAGCGGGTGTTGAGGAGTATGCAGCGGAGGTGGTTGGGTCCAGTCCTTGGAGGTTTGGTGGCTCTGTCGCAGGTGAAGCTGCAGGTGTGGCTGGAGAAAAGTCAGTGAGTCCGTTTCAGGGCGGCTTGGAAGCAGGTGTGATTTTGGCCAGCGTTGAGTGCGTAGAGGGTGCTGGCATCGTAGCGGAGTCTGGTGTTGTGGCGTTTGCGGGGACCAGGGGTTCTGGCACTAGGCGCGGTCCAGGCGCAGACGAACTTGCCTTTGGAGTGCCTTCGTCGCGCCAGCAGCGCTCCTACTGTGCGTGGCTGCTGCGCAGCCTCCATAAGAGGGGGATAGGGAGGGAGGAGCAGCTGGGAGGTGGGAGCGGGGTGGCCAATGGGGAGCAGGGGGACGGGCACAAGGGCGCAGCGGAGAGAAGGAGTGGGAAAACAGGCTGGCGGCAGGGAGCAGGTACGAGGCAGCTGGTGGCCGTGTGTTGGTGTGGGGAGCGACCTGCCTGCAAGCAGGGTCAGGGACAAATCTAATAGCATCAGTAAGAAGAAAAAGGGAAAAAGGGAAAAAATATGAAGAATTCATAAAAACGGGCTAAAAGGCTCCGCTTTGACCCTAACGTAATCTATAATTTACCAATAGGCCAGGACCTAAATGTATTGAAGAAAGAGGATGTATTAGTTGAATCTATCATTTGGACCCTTATACACCTATTTTGCGACTGCCAGTGAACCTTTTAACAGAGGGGGTAGGCTAGTTCCCTCATGTAAGTCAAAATAAAAAACGAGTAAGGGGTCTTCGTCAAACACAGATGGACATTCTTCACTCTGTGACAAATCACATAGTAAAATGCCTAGTAAATCCTGCAATTATATAGCTGACTAGTTGACAACTCTTTTAACCTAGATATTGGAATCCTTGCTCAACTCTGCACTTTTAGCCTTTGAGCGCAGACTTTCTGACATCAAATATGCTGTAGTTGGCGGGAAACTTTGAGACACCATGCAGAAAAAAGACATTAGAGAAAATTATGTTATCTACTATTGAGCAAGGATCACTACTCCTCACTACCTTTTTCCCTCTTAAAGATGATAAGGTTTACAGACTGCTTGAAACCACAAATTCAGGTGCTCCATTGGATCTAGGCTCTCCGCAGGTTCTTTACTTATAGCAAATACAGTATTGATTCCCCAACTACAATATTACACTCTGGATACTGTCCATTAACCTGGAAGAAAGCATTCATACTGCCCCTTATAAAACAAAAAAAAAACTATAGGTCGATATCTCGACTTCTACTTCCAGCTAAGAGTCCAGAAAAAAGTTTGACCCTAGAAAGTATGGCCTTTTTTAAACAATTAACATTGTTGCCCCTTTCTCAACAAGGGTTCAGACCAAATCATTGCACAGAGTCAACTCTTATATGCAACAGAAGAAATCAGAGACATTGTCGATATTGGTGGCAAAGCAGCCCTGATCCTGCTTGATCTATCATCTGCGTTTGATACAGTTGATCACTCCCTTTTGAGAAACTGGCTAGAACACATCATGCATTAGGGACCGAGCATTAAAACTGCTCGGTTCCTTTTTGTCCAAATGTGAGAAAGTTGTCACCTTGGACCCCTTTCACTTTAGAACCCTTTATTCTCCTGTGTGGGGTCCCACAGGGATCTTCGCTCAGTCAAACTCTTTCCAACATATATATATAAACCCCTCATTGAGCTCAACAGATCATATGGCTTCTCAGTACTTTCTTATGCTTCTAACACCCAGATAGCAGTTTCAGTTTATTCAAATCCTGAAAAAGATGCTAAGGAATTTAACACTTGCATGAGAATCTCAGTTGAGTAGAAGCTGAAATATTACCTCAAACTTAATTGTGAGAAGACTGAGTTATTGCTGTTTGGTAGCAATACCTCTTTATGGAATACCTCATGTTCTCCCACCAACTAGGGCTCACCTCCATCGCTGGTCCAAAAAGCAAGGAACTTGGGGGCATCTTTGACTCTAAGTTTATGTTAGCTGACCTTGTAAATCAGGTGACTTCCTCCTGTTTCTTCAACCTAAACGTTCTGAAGAAAATCATTCTTTTTCTTCCTACGGAACTGCGAAAAACAGTGATTTCAGAGCTGGTAATCTCAAGGCTAGAGTACTGCAATGCTCTCTACATAGGTTCAAAGCAAATGACAAACTCTTCAAAATGCTGCAGCCCAAGTGTTTTTGTAGCTTCTTAAATGTAACTCTCTTTTACAGAGCATGGCAGACCTGCACTGGCTACCTATTAGATAGCAGATTACGTTCAAGCCCTGCGGTGGGCCAATACGACCCTACACAAGGTTGGCCCTTTCTCCTTCCAAAAGATCTTTAAATAGTATGTACCTACTTGCAATCTGCAGTCCGCCACTTTTAACAAGGTAGCTGTCCATAGAATTAAAAAGGCCCATTTGGGAGAAAGAATCTTCCCCCATACCACATGTATATGGTGGAATACATTGCAGATCATCTCAGGTCGCTGCCAAATATGAAAAATTTCAGATAACAATTAAATATGTGGCTTTTACCCATGGCAACTAATTATGTCCCTTTTTCCTGGCAATTCTTTCAGAATACTATATAGTCTTTAGCACCAAGATGCAATTTGTTGGCATTCTCGAGTGCTAGAAAAATATTTACATTAACAAGACCAATTTGGACGCGCTATCTCACCTACATAAAGATAAATGTGGTGCTCCTGTTTTTGGATCTTGTAAGCAGGGGGATAGCTTGAGACTACTGTCCATCTCAGAAGCTGGATTTGGTAGCACTTTACAGCAGGGCCACCCTCAGCCCTCAGATATTACCGATCCCAGTCCTCTGATATAGGGGCATTCATGGCGCCCTGCATTGTACTTTAGGGTTGAGAGATGCGTGCCTGAAGCTCTAAATGCTTTCTCACAAATGGTAGGGTCAGCTGTAATAGCATCTCACTTTAGTCTGCTTACTATCAATCCTTCTGGCGGCACTAGTGGAACTGTCTTAATTCCCTATCTTGAAATCCCTCCAGGAGAAACAGCTAACGTGATTGTTTTGGCCAATGTCATTGTGGGCAGCTAATAAAACAGAGTGGTACATTCATTGGTTGCATAAAATCTTAAGTTGCACTTTGTCTTTGTTTACAAAATTATTATGGCAAGTAGAGTTACCTGTGGTGGTCTGCAGCCTAAATCCATGAGTGATGACTGCATAGTGGTCAATTTTAACAATCCGCAAATCCGCTGGCTTCTAATTATCAATGTTATCATCTAGACAGAATCCATCTGCTGGAGTTATAATGCTTCCCCTGGGTTTCTTTTATAAGCCACCCTTTATGGTTAACAAAAGGCCTTATGTATCTGTTGCCCTGTCTTCTTCTGTTGACCCAATAATTGCTTCTCCATATCTGCAATATGAGACCAATGTTCCCAAAGTTAATAGTTTTGCTCCATTAAGTTCCCAAAGGGCCTCATAATGGTGCAGGTGGGAAAGACTCTGAACAGCATTCAGTTTGTCCGCATCAGAGTCGGAACAAACGTTTCCGACCAAGTCATAAACATTTGCCACCGGCCGATTATGATGCAATTTAACAGTTCAGTCTTTCCGACTCGGTTCCGATCGACATTTGGAGAAACCGAGTTGGTTAGAGCCAAATCGTACAGGTCTATGGACTGCATTTCTGACCAATGTATTACGATGTAGGATTCAGACAGCCTTTCCGACTTGGTTTGTCCGACATTGATCGATTGTTGGAAACCGACTATGTGGCAGGCACCATGGGGTGTCCGCCACACAGTGAAATGTTTTCCGCAACAACCCTTTCTTCAATGGGAGCCTTTGTTGTCGATCAGAACACAGGCTCCCATTGAGGTCTATGGGAGTCCGACAGAATGGTGTTCGGAAACATCGTAATCAGTTAGTTGGACTCCCCAAACCCAAGACGGTCGGAAACAATTTTGACAAGGACTCAGTTGGAATGCTTTCCAACCAGCATCGTAATGATGCCCTAGGTGTGAATGACTGACTCACATTTTCTAATGCCAGCTGTTTCTAGGTTTGCACAAGTGACACCACACATGTAATGACTGATCATGGCACTGTTTCTTTCCTCAGTTGGAAAGTAGCAGGCCTTGTAAGTAAAAAGAATAATATTGACTTTGACTTTTGTGACTTTGCGGCAAGCTTTAAAGTTGTTTGTTTAAATGAGACTTAGGATACATCTTTTAATTTGTTTTATGAATGGCTTTGCTTCTTGTTCAGTTCCTGCAGTCCCCTCCATTTGAGCAAGGGTCAAGGGAGACCTGCTTATCCATGTCTATTTAAATCTTGAGTGTACTGTGTTCACTATTCAAACTTGGTCTCCCTGTTTGGTTGCTGTCTTCTTGAAATCTAACATTTTCTTCAGTTTACTCGTAGTAAGTTTTTCTTTGCTCCAAGGGTCTTTTGATTCACTGCCTAAAGCCTGCTTAGAGAGCAGTAATGTTATCCTAGAATGGTGTTTTTATTCGCATCTATGTCTGAACTGATGTTTTAATCAACCCAATCACATAGCTATTACCGCCCTTGATTCTTCACATTTTTTTACTCACTCCTGAGTGAGACTTGATGAGTACATATTTAGCTGATTACAATTTAGTTTCTACCTCAGCCTTTGAAACTTGAACCTCCTCAAGGGGGTTTGTTCCTACTTTTACTGGTAGAGGCGCTAATAGCATTATCAATTACTTGGAGTCTTTTGAGTGATCACAACCCACTTTAAGCTACGTTTCAGCCACTGGGACCCAAGCCCGAAGCACCATGTTCACTTGTCTATGCTCATAGGAACCTCTTCTCCCATGGTCGGTGCCTTTATTCCCGATGTCTTCTTTAAAGATTTCTTTTGGGATTGTCAATCTGAGATAGACTCCTGTTTAAATGATTCTTCTGCCAAAATAGCTATTATGAATTATGTTAATGTTATCTGTCAGAGCATATCTTCTATGCTGAAAAGCAAGAGTGATTTCAAACACCCTAAGTCCCTTAAGTGGTTCGACTAAATATTGCTCTAGGATGCACTGTGTCCTTTTAGAGGCAGTCAAGACTGTGCCCTAGAGACCGTAATTGGCTTGCAAAATGCCAAGCTTCTTATAAGAGTATCTTAGAAGAATGGAAGAGGAATTGAAAGCTATTGCTTGGGAACATTTGTTGGCTGCAAACCACTTTAGGAATAGTGCCAAGTTCTCGAAGATTGTTAACCGCCCATCATTTAGGTCATTATTGGAACCTGCCTTGCATTCTACCATTCTGCCTGGTATTTGGGTTGAGGACTTGGAATCTTGATATGATATGCCCTTCTCATCTTTTACTGTTAGGACGCAGACTGAGGTTCCAGATTATATTTATTTAACACTAGATGAGGTCCTAAATGCAATAAGTGTTCTCCCTGTTAACAAGCCTCCTGGCCATGATGGGGTCCCGTTGAACCTATTTAAGTGCAATGTAGATTTTTGGGCTTCTCCTCTAACGTTACATTTAAACACAGGAGTGAGAGTGTATATCCCTGTAGAATGGTCTACCTCTGAAAATGTCCCTGTTTTCAAGAAGGGCAACCATTCAGACCCCAAGTGTTATAGGTCCATTTCATTGATCAGCTTCTCAGTTAAAATGGTTGGCAACATTTTATTGAACAGGCTTGTCGATTGGGCTTCAGAGCAGAAGTTATAACTGATATTCCATACGGCTTACAGCCCAGCCTGTTTTATTGCTGCTAAACAAAGGGCATAACATCTTGCATTATTGAAACTCAACAGAGCATTTAGTAAGGTAAACACAGAGAAACTTTAGGCCATCATGCTGGAGATTAGGGCATATCCGGAGCTTTTTTTTTTAGAAGTCTTTTGTTTTACCCTTTCAGCATCTGTGAGATTTAGTGAGGGAGGTGAATGCACGGAGCACTTCAAATTCAACCAGGGAGTTCGTCAAGGATGCATCTTGGCCTGTTTTTATTTACAGTTTATATTAATAGCTTAGAAAAGTTGCTGATTGAAGTCAATACAGAGATACCCAAAACAAGTTCTCAACCGGCTCAAGTTCTGCTATGTGCAGATGATGCTGTTCTTATCTTTCATACTGCTCAGGTCTAGAGACTTTGCTTAACCAATTTTCAGTATTTATGAAAAGTCTTGACTTAAGGACAAATCTTTTCTATGTCTCAGGTAATGGTTATAGGTCCTTGGTCAACCAAGACAAAGACTTACTGTATTAAAGGCAATACCTAGGCCTAGGTGGTGAATTCTGCTCCGTTCACGGACTTTGCAGAGTTTTCTGCACTCCGTGGGGCTCGCAGAGTGCCGAAAATTCCACTTCGGGTAGTGCAGCAGAGTTGTTTCCCTGCTCGCAAACGGTAAGTTCAGGAGCGCGAGTTGCTGCTCAGGTAAAATTTCTACCCAAGCAGCTGGAAGACCAACGCAAACAGCAGTTCACACTACACTCCGTCACTTGCGGAACTTCGTGGAGTTTTTTTGTAACTTCACAGAGTTCCGTGTAGCAAAACTCCACAATCTACGCCCAGGCTTAGCAATACCGTAAGTACTGTATTTTGTTTTCTTTTATTTGGGAATCCTATTTGATTCTTCTTTGTCCTGGTACCCCTTGATGTCTGCTAGAGGGCACAAGTTTACTAAAAGCATTGTTTCATTGTCTAACTTAGTCTCTGGTTTGGGCTGCAAGTATATCAAATTCTTCAACGAAATTTAAAGAAACTGAAGGGCTAATTTAAAATACTGTTGCTCCACTGGGGCGTTACCTTTTGTGATGCATCAGCAGTGCAATGTGCTAGCCCCCATTTACAAGGCCGCATAAAGCCACCCGGCATGGCTTTTCATTACCTTGTAAATAAGCCCCTCTTTCATGCATTACTCTGCGTGAAAGGTGCATTTTTTTTTGGGTGTTTATTTTATTTATTTATTTTATTTTCTTGTAAAGCGCTAACAATCATCCCAGTGGGATATCACGGCGCTATGATTACTAAAGTGCATGTACAGTTGGCATAGGTCGAGTGGATTAGTCTGGATGGGGGAATAGGAAAGATTTCAGTTGTTTCCTGAATGCCAAATGGCATTCTGTGAGTCGGAGGGCCATAGGCAGTTCATTCCACTTGATTGCAGCGCTGTGAGAAAAGGCTCGCTCACCCATCCTAGCTCTCTTTACCCGAGGGGTTCTTGCCCGTGCCGAGAATTGCGAGCGGAGGTTCCTGGTGGGAGCATAGAACTGAATCCTGTTTCTGAGGATGAGGGGGCCTGTCTTGTGCAGTGCTCTATGTGTGATACACATCATTTTAAAAGTTGCTCTTTGCTGCATTGGCAACCAATGGAGATCACGCAGACAGCTCTTGGCCGAGTCAAATTTTCTTTTCATACAGATAGCCTTGGCCGCTGCGTTCTGCACTATTTGGAGCTTGGTGAAGAGATACTCTGCCATGCCTACGGACAGGGAGTTTCCATAGTCCAGCCTACTCATCAAGAGAGACTGGACTAGGATCTTTCTGCACTCTATTGGAATCCAGGGAAAGACTCTTTTAAGCATGTTTAGTATTGCAAAGCCTTTACCGCATATGGCAGCTACATGGGTTCTCATGGACAGGGAGGTGTCAATTGTTATTCCTAGATTCCTTGCTGTTGGTGTCGGAGCAGGTGGAGTGCCCAGGGCTTCTGGCCACTAGCTGTCATTCCACAGTTGAGTGTGACCTCCAAACAGCAGTATCTCTGATTTGTCTGCGTTTAGTTTAAGGACGTGCTTGTGCATCCATTCAGCCAAATCAGAGAGACAGTTTAGAAGCCTGTCTTTAGGGTTGTTCTTCTCATCCAAGATTACAGTGAGTTGAGTGTTGTCGGCATAGGAACAGATTTCAACACCCCTCTTTCTGCCTATTCCAGCCAGGGAAGACACAAAAACGTTGAACAGAGTAGGGCTTAGCGAGGCCCCCTGTGGGACCCCGTATTTGATGTTCCGGCGTGGGGATGAGAACTTGCCCAAGTGCACTGATTGTGATCTATCCGATAGGAAAGACCGCAGCCATCCCAGTGCTCTGTCCCTAATGCCCCTAGATGCTAAGGTATCCAGGAGCAGATTGTGTGGGACGGTGTCGAATGCCGCCAAGAGTATTAGGGCAACTGTTTTCCCCTGGTCTACATGCATTCTGATGTTGTGCAGCACGACCAGGAGTGTTGTTTCCGTGCTGTTGTTGGCCCTAAAACCTGTTTGTGTGATATCCAGCAGGTTGTTAGTTTCGAGAAAACTGGCCAGTTGCCTGTTGACCAGTTTCTCTAGAACTTTCGACAGATAGGGAAGTTGGGATATGGGTCTGTAATTGGCTGGGTTGTTGATATCTAAGCCAGCTTTTTTTAGAAGGGGGGTGACTGTGGCGTTCTTCCAGCTGGATGGGAATTCTGCCGCTTCTAGCGAATGATTCAGCACTTGAGTCACTGCAGGGCAGATTAAAGGGATAATTTGTCGCAAAATATGATGAGGGCAAGGGTCCTGGGGGAGCCAGATTTGATTTCAAGCATCACTTTGCCCACTTCCTCTTCAGAGAATGGGCTGAAGCTAGTGCAGCAGGCTTGGGAGGTGGATGGCTCTTGGTCCACCGGGCAGCCCGAATTGGGGTTGGGAAAGGATGAATAGATCTTGTCTACTTTTTTCGCAAAAGAAGTTATTCATTTTGTCGCAGCCTATTTGTGAGGAAATCAGATTAGATGAGAGACAGGTAGGGCTACATAGCTCTTTTACTATTTTAAAAAGCTCTTTGGAGGAGTCTTTATTCTCTATAATTCTACGAGAAAAGTAGTCCTTTTTTGCCTTCCTAATGGTTTTAGTGTATTGCGACAGTTCTTTCTTGTGGACAACCCTCGTCTCTTGAGTTCTTGTTAACCTCCATTTGTGTTCGAGCATTGTACATTTCCTTTTTAGTGACTTCAGTTCTTGCCCGTACCAGTTTTCTGACATGGTGCGCCTGGGTTTAGCATCACGACGACGCTGTGAGCAGTGCTCAAGAGCCATTGCGATGTGGTCCTGAAGTCTATCTGTTGCTTCGTCAACACTTATTTTTCCTATAGAGGAATGGACAAAGTGTTGCTGAAAAATTTCAACCTTGAAGTTGGCATAACTTCTCCTGTGGGTTGCTACTTGATAGGAGGGCCTAGCATTTTTAGCAGGTAGGTGAATGTCAAACTCGACCAAAGAGTGGTCCGTCCACAGTAATGGTCTTATCCCTGAGATGGAGATGGGGTTAATATTGGAGAACATCAGGCCAAGGGTGTGTCCGGCCCGATGAGTTGGTTGATTAATTCTCTGAGACAGCTGCAGGATCTCCATATTCTCGGTTAGCTGTTTGGTGAGGGGATTATTACTGTCGTCATAATGGATGTTGAAGTCCCCTAGGAGCAGTATATTTTTGTTCTGAAGACAGATTGGCATAACTTGTGCCAGGAGATGAGTGTTGAAGTCAGAGGTGCAACCAGGAGGGTTATAGATAATAGCACCACCGAATGAAATGGTGGTGTTGCTTTGGGTGTTCCCATGCAACACCCATGCAACCTGACACATTCCCAGATTTACAAGGCTTCGTAAACCTGAGAATGCATCAGATTCACACACTACCCCAGGGGAGGTGTAAGACAGACACAATGAGGAGAAATACCTTTATTTTTCCTCAGTTTTCCTTTTTCTATGTGTACTGCAGAATGCAGCACACATAGAAAGAGGAAAACAACTCTTGTGATAGTGCTGTAAGGCATCCCTCCGTGCACACTGCACAAAAGCAATCACCCCTACAATGCAGACACCCTTGCACAATGGCCACTGAATAGTGTGTGCTTTGACTTCACACAAAGGAACTAACACCTACATATTGTCACTGCAGCCAGCTTGGAGCAAGGGCAGGGGTGTCTGGAAATTCCAGGTACTTTAAAGCCACTCTCCCAAAGTTTTTCCCACCTTCCAGATGGAGGGCACTAGGTTATAAACATAGGAATTCAGACACCAACTCATTGGTTCATTTCTGGACCTGTGCAAGGACTTTCAGAGCACTGCCTGCTGCTGCAACATGTGGTGCACTCTGCAAGACTGCTTTATTGTGCCTGGAAGGACTGCTTTGTTGCCTGGAGCATACATTGAACCTTCAGGCCTGCATCTTCACCTGAACCACGGACTACCAGAGCAATTCCAAGGGCTAGCTTGCTGGTCTCCTGTTCAGAGCTACAGGGAAACAAAAGGCTCCCACCATCACAAACCCATGCCTGGACCGTGCTTGAGTAAATCCTAAACCCACAAGAGGTGTCCCACCAGCCCTGGGCCCTTTGTTGGTGTGCTAAATGTGCCCAGATGGCCAAATCCCCAAACTGAGGAAAATATTTGGCCGAAAACTGCTCTGAGAACCAGGAGGAGAAAGGGACCAATCTGCTTGCCGATCTGCCTCAGGTGTATCGCCAGACAGATTAACTTTGGGCTTCTCCTGCTATGTTCTCCTCTACAGCAGCAAATTCTGTTCAGAGGTCCTTAGCCAAATAGTTTAAGGGCCTCTTGGAACTGTCTTCGACTGCAGCCCTCACAGCCATGGAGATTTTCAACTTCCAAAAAATAGACTAAGTACAAACATAGAAAGCTTCATTGCAGCTTTGAACCAAGGCTCTCTGATAACAACATTCTCTCCTCCGACACTACCTGCAGCCTTGCCCTGCTGAACTTTCACTCCTCTGAACATTTCAAACTTTCTTCTATGTCCAAAGGTAAGCGCTGACCAGACCCAATCCACTTCATGTATTTCAACCATTCTCCATCATAGTCATATAGATTTTTTTATTTTCTCCAGTCTCAGGGGACTAAACATCTGCATTTAGCCCTTTGATTTTTTATGTGCTTGTTTTCATTAAAAACGTTAAACAAATTAATAACTCTGGTTCTACATGTCAGATTTTTGTCATTTGGGGTCAAATAATTTATTACAATTTACTCTATTTTTGTAAATTAATTTGGGATTTTTCTTGTATTGTGTTTTCACATTATTACTGTTTGTGTGCTACGTAAATTCTTTACACATTGCCTCTAAAATAAGCCTCTCTGGCTTTTTTGTGCCATGCTACCCAGGGTAAAGCACATGTTAACCCATTCGATTTTTTTGGTTCACCAGGCAAGGGATTGTGGCTGTTGTTAGACCAAGGCTCGCACCCCAATAAACCAACAATCCGATTTCTCACACCTATGCACTACCATTTTACAAAATGACTCAAAGACCAAAAAAACTATCAGAAATTTTAAGAAGAACCCTGAAAGACATTCCTTCAAATCTACACTGATGACTTCAAAAATATCTTAACACTATGGGTGATTTCATGAACACAACTACTACTTAAGCAACTCTGATCATAATAAATAAGGCCCACAAGTCTTAAATCAATTGGAGGAATAAATAGCAGCATAATATCACAAGGTTCTGAATTCCATCAAATGCCAAAAACTAGGCTGCCCGATGGTGTTAAAAAAATCAAAGGAGAATACAATAACATCTAATTCTTCAAGCAAAGGCAGAATTCTTCAGAAGCAAGACATTAGAAAAATGCTGGGTTACCACCCAAAAAAAATCACATATTGCCACCAAAATCAAAGAGTTCTGCATCAGCTCAGATAATATTGGCATTTTTTGACAAAAATAATAAAGTATTTTTCAGATGAAAGGAAACAATCTATCATCAGCCTCACCTATCATTCTAAAAAAGATTAGCATCTCTCTTAATGGAGTAATGCCTTCATCTGCTGCTAAATATGTTTGCCTTTATCTCTTAAAGCTGAGCCAAAGACTCCAGTACTGAACAAGCTAAAAGCCAACCTCACTGACTTAGACCAGTCTCAAAACTACCATTCCTTGGAAAATCATTATTTTGAACAAAAATCCCCTAAAAAAGTATAGTATAGCTGCCTGAACATCAACATTGAGAAAGTTACCCAGCAAGTACTTAATGAACCCTCTGCTTATTAGATGAAAAACATGTGGCAATCATGTGTGTTTGCTAGTACTGCTGAATTTTAACCAAATGATTTTGAACACTGTCCTTGGCATATTTCTGTACAAATTCGTAAAAAATAGAGAGGGACCCATTTAAATGTTGTTGCAGCCGGTGTAATCTGTATTTAATGTTCATTACTCTCACTCTTGGGAAACTAACTCCCTCCCCCTCTGTTCTTGATCCAATTTTCATGTTTTCCGAATGTAATTAACCCTAAGCATGCATACAGATTACACCGGTGGCAACAACATTTAAAAAGTTAGGCCTATACAAAATAGTGAGAAGTGAGGAATGTGGCTCTCACATGATGCAACGTTAATATAAAGAAGTATTTTATGCAATGTCAATATAAAAAATATGCATATTTGCGAGTTTCTCAGGGCGAACAATGTATATATATAACAGCGACAAGGGAGGAATGTGGCCTTCAGAGTATGTAATGTCAAAAATGAGAATACGCACATATGCGAGCTTTTCAATGGCGAATGGTACCACTGCAGTTAGAATTACATAATGTAAAAAGTGTATGGCAATGTATCCTTTAACTCTAGATCTCGTAGGGAATTAGGTACTTCCAGTGAAGAGAATGAAATGTATCATTGTATGGTGTACAAATTCATTAAGGTAGAAAATTTGATTACTGATGTTATGATTTGTTCTGTTTAGGGTCGAAGATACACAGTATTCGCCAAATGCATTAAGACAACAAAGAATGTTTATGTCTTGATAAAGATAGATAAAGTTGTATGAAGCCATCGAAACGTGTTGAATCTAATTTCAAAGCACAATCGAAGAACAGACATGCGAATAGTTAAATACGGATAAAAGCAACGTGTTGATTGACGTGTCTAGTAGTAAGATTTGATGTGCACCTGTATATTACAATAAGAATGTCTTACATGTTGTGTTGTCTTGATTATGCTGGTCATAATTAGAATGTGTTAATCACAGTGAGAAACTATTGTTTGTACTGTATTTACTGTATGCATTTCCTGTGGGGGATTTTATTCTTCAGTTAGAAAATCCTTTGTTTTTTGAGTTTGCAATTATTTTTGATTGGTGCACAATGGAATGTGCTTTTTTACAACTTTGTGAGGATAAAATGTATGGTTTTTAATTTGAATATAGTATTGTCTATGTTGATGGGAGATGGATTAGTGCATACCTGTCTTGTCTAATCAGTGGGTCAAGGGAATCTCTGTTTCTGTATATTTGTGTACATACCCTGCTGCAGAATGGGAATGGAAGACACAGTCCTAAAAGGGTTTATTTTTTTGGCAGCTCAGTTTGTTAAAGTATGAACATTCATGTCACAAAGCTTCCTCAAACGTCAATCCTTCTTAACTTCCATTTACTTTGAACATCGAAACCCTAAGTCAAATGCTAACTGAGGATAAAATAAGAATTCCTCCATGCATTGATGATACCTAAGTGTACATAAGAATATCTTACCTACCAGACAATAAAACCCACAATATTATCCTGGAACATCTCTCGATCTGAATGAACATTTATGCCCTTAACTTTGCCCTGGTAAAAAAGAATTTCCCTTTCATTAACTCGCCAAACATCTTCCTCTCCAAATCTGTCTGTCAACCCTTAAAGACCTAGATAACATCCCTGAAGTTTTTCAGCAACATTTATTTGCTTCATACTGGGTAAAAATATTACTTTGTCAGGGCATTTCACTAAACTGACCAAAGCCACTCAATTCAAACTTCATCTTCTAGGGAAAATAAAAGGATCCATACCTCAAAAATATTTTGGATCCAATATTCAAGCATAAGTACTCATCTTAATCTGGTTAATGCATTACTGACAGATCTGCAAAATAGGCTAGCTGCTTTAAAAGCTGCCCTAAAAGCAGCCATCTGCCAAAAAGTAAAGAAGATGAACTGTATAATCTCATAGTGAAACACCTCCATTGGCTCCCTCTAGCGGCTGAAATCCAGATCATGCATACCTTTACATTTAAAAAAAGATATTAGAGGGAATGATTGAAATACATCTAACCACTGGCTATCCCTTGGGACAACTTTGCAACCTATTTCTCTCTTTTGCTCATTATGCCATTTCAATTTAGACAGAGCCATATACAAATCAGTCTTGTCTCTACTCCAGTAGGAACATTCCAGTCCGCGCTGCAAGGCTAGATCCTCCATGCACAGGAAACAAGCAACCCAAGACCAGATTTACCCTGATTCTCAGTCGGGTTTAGCTTGTCTCCAGTGGCACAATGTGCACAGGACCCACATCTGAGCATGCCTTCGCCACTTTGGGCGGTTTATTAAATACACAAAAGATGATGGGAGGACTGCTTGCAATGAATCTACCTACAGGCAATCACTCAGGTAGCATTCAAACCCATTCTTCTTTTGACCAAAATGCTTCCTCAGTTTGGAAAAAGCAACCTTTTGTGTGTTTGATGTACCATCATAAGTAGATGGGGTGTGCCCATTCAAATCAACCTAAAGTCAGTACTCACCGACTTCCCTGGGGTATTGTTTAAATAGACAATGCATTGCACACAAATTCTGCGGAATACATCAGTACCTAGAGACTATGCAACTAAACAACCTATCAAACTAGACACAATATTGTGAGTCATTGTTTACACAAAATCCACCCCAGAAAGCAAAATATACTCTGTGCCATCAGATCTGGGCATGTTTGCTGCAGGTCAGAGGAAATAGGCTGAAACACTCTCCAAAAAAGAGCAAACCAGTGAAGGCACAGATCACCATAAACTAGAAACAGTAAGATTTCTTGAGGACTAACCTGATAATGGTTAGGCCCAGTCTGGTGATGTAATGTGAGGCTAGTGGGACTGCAGAACTAGAAAGAAAAAAATAACACATAGTTGTTCCTCAAAACTTGGGTCAAGGCCATGGCGCCTTGATGATAAAACAATCTAGAATAGTGGTTGTGAGAATATTAGAAAAACCAGGATGCATTCCTGCAGAAGTCTCACACCCATGGCCTATTTAAAGGGAATAATCACAAAGATCTGGTGTTCTCAGACTACATTACATCAGCTATATGTTGATCTTCTCAGATAAATTGAAGATCATTGCGATGGAGGAGCAATCGTCTTTACAAGCCACAGGAAGCCATCGATTGATCCAATTATAAAGAAATTAGAGGTGGGTAGACTGTGAGCTGAGGCCCCAAACCACAGTGCCAGCGCAGGTTTAAAGTATGTGTGTATGATGAATGTATATAAATGGCATTTCTATAGTACAAACCTAGTCAAAAAGGGGCAGAGACACAGATTAATGAGCAGACCATTGGCTGCCTTGGCAGCCACAGCACAGAGAGAAGCTGTAGCCACAGTATCAGCACTTAACCAGGATCCTAACTTTACTACTCGTAAACTGAGAAAAATCCTAACTTTAAGACTTTCAGTATTCACAGAAGGTATTTAGGAGTCCTAAAGTTAGGAGTCCTAACTTTACTATTCCTAAACTGAGAAATATCCTAACTTTAAGACTTTCAGTATTCACAGAAGGCATTTAGGAGTCCTAAAGTTAGGAGTCCTAACTTCTGTGAATACCAAAATGAGCAAGTGCCTTCTGTGAATACCAAAATGGTATTAAGTTTAGGATTTTGTCTTAAGTTAGTGCTGTGAATCGTGCCCATAGTTCATGCCTTGCAGTTTGGCCACTTTCACCACAGTGACATTTTGAAATGTGTTTCTTTCATGTGGAAGCAAGTTGTTGAGGGTAAAGCCTTCTATTGGAGTGGATTTGAGAATAGTTACTGGAGAAATTGAACAAAATGAAGAATGGAGATTGGGGTGTGCAAAGGTTACACAAAATCCCAACTTTTAATGGAACAACTGGGCTCCTTCAATCCAGTAATCAAACAGAGGATTTAAAGGTTCAATAGATTCTGGAGATTATTTTACCTTTTGCTGCTGTGAACCTAGAGTTTTAAGCAAAGTTTGTGACCAGAAGCACACTAGAGGGTCACAGAGTTGAAGGTTAAAATTGGCATTCTTTCTTTTGGCCTCATCTTTACATATTTGGGTTAGTTAGAGACAAAAGAACTGCAGAATGTATTTCTCTTTAGCTTTGTTTCATTAGAAAAAACTATTGGGTCTATTTTAACCCTGGGCGTAGTACGCGTAGTCGCGCTACAAAAAGCTATGCGAAGCTACGCGAAGACATTCTTGCACTACGCGAGCTTCGCGAGCGTGCGTAGTAGCTTGCTGGACCCGTTTGCGAGCCGTTTTTATTGCTCAGGAGTGCATTGTGTGTGTTTGGGGAGCTGTCTGCGTATTCAGGGGATTGTAGCGTGCGACCTTACCCATGTGGTGGGCTATGGGCGCGGCCATCTTGTTTTTTCAATTGTCCCGCCTGCTCGCGTCCCCTATTTCCTCTTCAGGGTCGCGTATAATGTGTTCGCGTGGTGTACGTCTTGTTCGGGAACACATTTACTTGTTCACGCTGACAAAGTGCGTGTTCGCGTGAAATCGCGCGCAAACTTACCCACGTGGTCGCAATGGGTGCGGCCATCTTGTTTGTCATACTCTATGCTATGGTTCTGGACCTAGTTTTCTATCCACCTTTTATCTTTGCAATCTTTACCTATTTTCACAGTTTTCTTACTTTTTTTACCAATCATCTATCTCTCTCTGTCCCTAAGTTTATATTTTGCATTTTATTTCTACTTTTCCACCTTTTTTTAAACTTTTCTACTGTTTTATTTTACTTCTTTATTTAAGCTTCTATTTCTTCCCCCTAACTTTTTTTAATTTTGTTCTAACTTTTCTTTTCCACCTCCACCTCCACCCCAGAACCATGGCAAAGGGGAGCAGCAGAACCGGCTCGAAGGGCAAGGCGCCTGCGCCCAAGAGCCGGCTGCCTTGCGGCAGAATGCGACCTGCAGGGGTGCAGGCCCGAAATCTTTTCAGGGAGGCGGAGGTGGCCGCCCTGGTTTTTTTCATCCAGCGCCACCTCCACTTGACCTTGGCAGCAGGCAGCAGGCCAGGCTCCAGTTACCTCCAAGAGGAGTGTCACCCACCAGCAGCTGGCCCACCGATGGGCAGTTATTCTGGACAGGGAGCAGGACCTGTTGGAGCTACTAGGTGTCGAGGTCGTGGGGCTTGGTGAGTAGCTAGTAATATTAATATTTTAATAAATAATATAGTAGTATAAGTATTGTGTATAATTCTTGGACGAATAAGTAACACAATTATTGGTGCGCTTAGTTACATTGCAGATCAATTCTGTCTCAAAATCTTCTGGTATTGTATGACACAGGTGCTGCTCGCCACTTCTCTTACTGGTTTGTAACTTTGCGCTAGCTTGGGCTGCTGCTTATTGATGTTAGAGTTTTTAGAGAACTGAAGTTAGTTAATGCTATTGCTAGAGTCTAGTCCTTACATTGTCCTTTAGTGAAATAGTGGTGGATGGATAGTATTAGTTCATATTTTTTTAATGGTCTGCATGACGCTCCTCTGTCACTGAATGCTTAGTTAGTTCTTATTTATCCCACCCCTCCATAGAACCGGTTTGAAGTTTGTTTACTGAGTGGTAGGCTTAGCAGCAATAGCATGGTCACGTCAATCAGTAGCAGTTCATATGACGCAAGCAACCAAAAATTCTGTGTATGCACAAATTTATGCATGTGTCTTCCATCTCATCTATGCATGTTTGTGTTCAAAAATAAAATGGAAATGCCAACTTACTGAACAATTGGCCCGTCTGGATTCTGGAATAGGTGGTGTAGGTCAGGTGGTACTCGCTTCGTTAGTATATTCTGCAATCAGAATGTTTATGTAACATTTGATTAATGTTCTATAAGTAGACGGTCTGTGAATCCTGCAAGCCAGTAGTCATTTATACTTTGAAGTCAATTTTATTGGAATTGTTGTTTCCTAAAATGTTTGATAGGATTTTTCAATGATGTCTTTGTTTCACAGCACTTAATGTTTCTCTTTCTTTATTATTTCTTACATGATCAGCACCACCCAGGGGCAAGAAGACGGGGTTCGAGTTGGCGGGACAACCACGAGAGGAGCGCTCCTCTACCGAGGATCCTGCTGCTGGCCCCAGTAAGTCCTACAGTGCTTATATTATTACCAATTATATTTCCCTAACTTTTTAACACACCTTATTTTTTCCAACCTATTAAGCCTCCTTCCTAATTCAATGTTAGCAAAACCTTCTTTGGTCTTCAATTTGTTTTCCAAATTTTGGGTATCCAATGCCATCCCTGACTTTCAGTTCCTTCAAACTGCCTCTGCCCTATGACTCTCTGTGCTACTACTATTAGACTGTGTGTAGCTAAGCTTGCCCTGTTGGCCACTCTTTAATTAAGGTATTCTTTTCAATAAAGCTGTGATAGAATAGCTGTAGCCACTGGGTCCACTCCTGTCTTTTGCGTTGTCCTCTGTAGTTTCTAGTCTTTGTCAATTCGCACCAACAAAATGCGCAACCAGATGTTTGCCTACTAATTTTTGTTCGGTTAGTATACTACTACTACTGTTGTGGTTATTATTCTCTGCACATGCAGATACAGAACTATGCACAAGAAAATATAATGTTGAAGTTCGTGATAGGGAGGTTGAACCTTACTTACACCTTACACCCTTGTCACAGAACTCAGTCAGAAGAACCCACAATCCAATGACCGTCTACCTACCTAAGTGTCTCAGTTATAGTCATTTGTCCCACTCCCGACCCCCACACGAAGATAGTTAGATATATACCCAATGATTTTATTACACAACCCAGAAAAGAAGAACACCCTTTCGCTCACTCACTCGTTTTAGTCCACAACACCCCAGACACTCAAAATATACCACAGAGTCTATGTGCAAGTTCAAAAACGTTATTTTTTTAATAACAAGCTTTGTATTGTTGTAACTCTTAAGTATTTCCATGAAAAACATCCTGCTCCACCATGCAAAATGAAGAAGATTAAATACTATACATTTTGTACATCTAGTGCACGATAGAGAAATGTGTGAATTGTGGGAGACCCCTCACCGTTGAACCTATACTGGTTACACATGCATCTTTCGAAAGCTCTGCAAATCTCTGGTTCGGAGAAGGCAATCTTCTCATCTGCCTATGAGAAAAATGTCACACGTTAGACAGTGAACTCAACTATGCCAGTTTTTTAGCAGTCATGGCAAAAAGTGCAACATTATGGATTAGCAAAAGGGACTAACAATACTGGTTTGTCGACCTCTTTAGTTGTATGCAACCCTCATGTGGCCTCAAAGGTGTCTTTCTTACTGTGCAACAAGCTGCAAGGTAACATGGGCAAAGCAGTAGACCCGGATCTAAAATGGTTATATGGCTCAGGCAAACTTTCCAAGGACTAGAGTAGGAGTAGAGATTAGATGACCCTAGGGACCATCTAAAAAATTAAAACTAAACTCTGTCTAATGTGACTGCTGTACAGTAGGACGCAATTTGCACTAGTTACAATGATTTATGTTGTACGTAACTGTTTTTCAATCTTTCCTGGTGAAAAAAGTACACCTAGTAAAATAGGGGGAGGCGTGCAGGCATCTAAAAAGGTGTACTTGCTTTTATAAGTGCACAATCACTACCAACCACCAGTGCCGACGGGGCCAGCAGCGATGCGATTGCCATCCAGGAGGGGACAGTGGCTGCGGCACCTGCAGGAGCATCAGTGGGGGACTAACTTCAGCGGTGGGCGGTGGTAAGTTATATTCATCACTTATTTGAATTACTAGGTGGAAGGGGAACATTTCCCTCACTGTGCTATGAGACTTATTAAGAAAGTATGAATTTGAAGTTGTACTCAACAATATACAATGGTTGAAGAAGACACCCTTTGCAGCATTGCCAGTGTGAGTTGAGTAACCAAGGTCTCTTCTATCAGACTCCAACTCAGCTGTGAAAGTTATGGAGAAGACTGAAAGTCAGATCAGATGACCTTGAGGGATGTGTTGAACAAAAAGGGAAAGAAGTGAACTAGGGTGGAAGGTGTCAGGATTCACTGGGTAGCTACTGTAGTTTCCTCAGACAACTAGTTAGTTTCCCTGCTATGCCCCGTTTTACACGGGCCAATGTTTGGTTCCCTTGCTCCTCTGGGAAGCTTAGAAATTCTAGAGGGAATCGGGAATATTAAACAGAAAGCTGCTTAGATTGTAAATAGTTCCCCTCCCTAAGATGGCCGCACAATGTCCCGTTAAGAGCAATATGGGAGGTGCGCCCTCTAGTGGGTATCAGGAAGTCGCGCTCTTCAAACTGCGCACTTCAACAAAGATTTCGTTCGAGAAGCTGTTCCTTGCCGCCGCTCCGCGTCAGAAATTCATGACGGGAGAAGTCGGAGTAAGGAATGGTAGAGAGTTTAGAGATAGAAGCAGAGTATCTCAGAGACTATTGTGAACAGTAAATTTCCCGCAGTGCGCTCTCACAGTCCAGAGAGGCAACAGCGTTTCTGACAGAATTCTCAGTGGTTCTGCGTTCAGACCGCCCTACATTCTGAAGGGGCAAGAGGTTGATCAGCGAGAACGGCATAGCAGGTTCCAGAGAAATTCCTGAATCCTGTAAGACTTGACTACAAGGAGTAAGACCTTCTATTCAGGAGAAGAGGTTGAGAATTCGACAAGTAAGGTGTTAACACTCTAAATAACTAAAGCCTTCTTGTACAAGAACTTAATTTGACTTCCATACGGATTGTCCCTGGACATTCCCCTTGCGCTTCCCCTCTTTTTTCCCTCCCCTTTCTTCCTCCCTATTTCCTTTTTGCGCGCTTCGGAAAAGGCTGGATGGAACAATTCCATGTACTGCTTTAAAGAATTCCAACCTTCTAACAGAACCCCCAAGACCAAGTCTGGCAGAAGGCTTCACAGTTATAGTTCAGTCAGAGAGAGAGAGTAGAAGGGCTTCTTCGTGGTAGAGAGACTAATGTTTGTGTATTTCTTCACAGCAAGAAGCTCAGCCAGATATTCATCAACATATTAGAAGAGGGGCAAATACCTTGGCTAGAACTGGTAGGACAAGTTTTGTTTTCCTTTAAGAACAGTCTGCGTATTGAAGAAAGGTTTGTGGTATATTCTCTTTCTCTCCCTCTTCTGTGTATTAGGCACCTCCAGAGTAGACGGCAGGAAGTATAGCAGTCTCTCGAAGATACAGGTGTCAGTCGGAGTTAAGGTATTCTCTTCTCTGTCCAATTCCCCTTTCCCTTCTGCTGGTGGTCTTGCTCTTGAAGCGAGGGTACCGGTGGAGGAGTGATTGGGACATTCGTCACTACTGCCCCCGCAAAGAGTTGGAGCACCAGAGCATCTTGACAGAAGGAGGAAGGACTAAAGAGATGTAATAATAAGAATACCATAGAAGGATACTTTGGAAGGTTCATGCACGTGGCTAATATGAATCCAATGCATGGGCTGTTGAAGGATGGGTAGAACTGGAAGGTGAAAGAAAATGCAGGCCTGGTTGGGCAAAACAATATGGGTGCATGGATATAGTGGATAGCAAGAATCATGAGCGGAGTTTGTGTCAATGAAACCCAAGGCAAGGAAGGAGTGG
The DNA here is from genome assembly GCF_964263255.1 of Lissotriton vulgaris. Classification (NCBI taxonomy): domain Eukaryota; kingdom Metazoa; phylum Chordata; class Amphibia; order Caudata; family Salamandridae; genus Lissotriton; species Lissotriton vulgaris. Next base: position 1,012,433,999 of record NC_141696.1, on the reverse strand, counting down.
ACGCATGGGTGGTTGCTGGTGAAAGTGAAACCAGCTAAGGCGATAATAAAGAATGATAGACATTTACTTTTAATGGGTGGATGCCCCCTAAATGTATTGTATTCATCATAGGTGGAGACTGTCACTGGAAGCAGAGTCTTACTTTGAAAATGTAAAAGGAGATACCAAAAAGACTGGTGTTATTCTGTGTACTCGAGTCCACGCATAGTATAGCAGCAAGCCAACCGACTTTGACATCCCTTTGGAACCTACCCCCGGTAGTGGGGCACTACAGATGTGGTACGTGCACTGCTTGTGACACAACAATCCAGGCAAAAACATTAGTACACGGTGGAAGAACTTACACCTTGAAACATTATACAAATTGTAACTCCGCTGGAGTCATTTACATTATTCGGTGCCCATGCAGTCAGTTGTATGTAGGGCAAACTCAACAGAAGATTAAATCCAGGATCTCATCCCACTCCAGCAGACTAAGATGCAAAGTGGCAGGGGCGCCCCTGGTAGACCATTGGGGGGCAGCAGGACACGCTGTAACAGACCTACGTTGGTTTGTTATTGAGAAAGTAACTCTGGGCAGAAGAGGTGGTAATCTCCCCACTATATTAAACACACGAGAGTCCAAATGGATGTCTCTCCTGGATTCTATTAAGAATGGTCTGAATGAGCAGGATAGCAGTATTGCACAATTGGCAGCCCTCGGTTAGTGGAATCCTGTTTCTGTTATAAAGTTGCTTTTAATTAAGTCCCAGCTAGACTTATTTCACCCTCATGTTTGAGAAGTGCGTGAGTTTCCTTTAATGTTCATGACACGTTGATATTGCAAAGCATTAGTATAATACTGCTGTATTTCACCAGCTAATCTTGTATAAATTTTTGAAAAAAATTATTTTTGAGAATCTACATTTGTGAGTTCTATGTAACCATGCTTTTCCCTTTACGACCTTCTGTGCCAAGAGTCGGAGGGAATTATGATCGTTTGGTAATTTGGTCTTCAGCCTCCTGTGTGAGAGCTGCACCATACTTTTTAGCCAATACTACAATTATTTTTTTTTTATGTTATGCGCCCAAATTCTACCATACCATCTGCAATTATGTATTTAACTATTTTGAGATCTTATACAGATCCCGCTGTACTGATTGCCTTTTAGCCGTAGTGTGACTACATCAATACCGAATCCGATCCAGAGACTTGCGGTAGTAACTCTTCTATGCTACCTGTTTGGAGCTTTGATTTAGCTCCGCCCCCAAACTCCGCGTAGTACACACTGCGGAGTTCCGGTGCAGGATCCGAGTAGACGCCGGTACCTATGCCCTATCCTGTAAGCAACTGTCTGGTTAACCTTGCTTTTAACGCGCTATAACTTCAGTCCTACAACACGGTAAACAAGCTTTATTTTACCGCAGGACTACGATTCTATCAATCTGAAGAAAATACCAACCTGACGCTGAAATCGTGACTAGAGCTGACGCGGCTGCGTCCTCTGTCGCTGTGAGTACCTGAAGCGGTTTTACTTTACTGTTTGTTTGCCAATCCGTTTTTTTGTCATTCGGTTGCCGCAACCGGCTAAACGGTTCCCTTTTTAATTTACTATAGGATTAAATCACAGACAGGCGCCATACTCGTTTAATCCTCCACTTCGCATGTCGCAGCTTTGGCGACCCGGCCTTTGTAAGTAAGATTTTGATCCTGCCTGGATCCTTTTCAATCTGCGCTTTTGCTTTGCGATGTAACACTCCTTATTTAAAATCGCAGGTACTAACAGAAATTGCATCTTTGGTTGGTTTGTGATTGTTGAACCATTGGCCCTTGCCCGATTATAGACGGTGCAGTTACGCTCTTTGAGCTGTAAGTATGTACCATCTGCCATTGCTAAAATTTGGGTTGTACTTTAAAAACTTGCGTAATTGGTACACTATACCTTTTTTCTGATTTACTATAGTATTTTAAGTGCTGAAGCCGTTAACCTTGGACACACTGCGCCAGAACTTCATATTCCTTGAAGGTCAAATTTCTAATGACCAAGAGGTATTTCCCATGAAGCCAGATTTGATGTAGATTTTATGTAGTGTTTTAACTAATTTCTATCCTATCCAAACCGCTCTGGTTTATGGATTTAAGGATGCTTTGTCATTATCCTCTGTGGTTGACACTGAAGTGACAATATTTGTTCTGACTCTTTGTGAATCTTATTGATTATTTGTCTCTTCCTTAGTTGAGTTGTTCATTCCACGAGAATACCCACGACGTCCAGCGTGGCTCCTTTGTCCCTGTACAGAACCCAGTTGGGTCGTACACCATGGTAATTGTTTTCACAAAATTATGCGCTTCTAAAATTTTAGATAGGACAATGATCTGCGTCCTTTTCATGAACTATAGTAAAATAATTACAATTCTTTCTACACAGAATGGCCCCACATCTCTTCCCTCCCCTGTGTGACGTCCTGATGAAGACCCCGTGAAAGGACTTTAATTGGCCTATGGATAGGGGTCGAAACGTCGACTGTTTTCCTTCTGTTTGATTTTCCGGCACAACCCTCAATGTTCTAATGATTAGATGTGACCGGTGAAATCCCACTATTAATTGATTTCAAAAAGTTTGCCCTGTATTCGGGCTTTTGTATCATAATTGTTTTGATAATTGTCCTCAAATTTTGTATTGTTATTCCCTGATACTGTGTCAATTCCCCTTTACACTTCCTTGAGCACCACTTCTCCCCCCCTTTCCTTCCCCCCACCTTTGGGGTTCATAATTTGTATGACTTTGTTTTGTTATGTACAATCACGTAGCATTGGTGATTAAATAATATATCCCAATCTTCCAATTGTCTCAAAAATTTGCTTTAATGTTCTTTGAACAATTATAGTGTATGTAACCTACAATACACCCTTCCCTATCTACGGGGACCCCCTTTATATGTATCACACCCATAGTACTAGGACAAGTATAATACTGGAAAAAACTTCAACAAATGTACAGGCACGGGAAGCAGGTGGATAGATTAGATAGATAGATACTAAAAGTTGACACCAATTGTATGTACAGCGCTTGGTAGTGCTACTATGACACAATGTACTGTTGAATTAATTTTGAAGAGTTTCAGTTACAATTCTGTTTCTTTTTTTATAGATACTCATACTCCTTCCCAAAAACCATCAAGGAAAGAGTTGGCAGCCAGGGCCCGGCAAAGGAAACTGAAGGCCATTGTGGAGGAGTACCGCCGGCTGGTGGTTGAGGCAGAGGAGGAGGAGGAAGAGGCGGCGGCAACAGCTGCTTCCTCTTCCAATGCGTCTGGCCCCAGCAAGGCCCCACCTGCAGGAGTACGGCACCGCGAATATGCCGTGGTTGTGTGATGGTAGTAGTAGACTAGACACTGGCACTAGCATTGGCAAACAAAAACAAAGAGACAGTCATTTGCCTGAGAGAGAATGTGGGGGACGTAGAAAAATAAAGTACATAAGACTGACAAAAAATACAAACGATATTGCAACTGCTAAATGAACTCAAAGAAATCAATGGTGTCGGGGACTGCCAAGTACAAGAAGATAACTGTAGTTGTGTTGGAGTCAGTGAAACACAATCCAATTGGTAAACTTTAATGCTCTAAAATTACATTCAAACAATGCCAGCAATTACTTAGATTTATTCGTTGGGTCACTTTGGGAAATTAATTGCCTTGTACACTAGTAAATAAAGAGAGCTTGGGTGAGCAAGCAGAAGAAGATCCTAACCCTGCCTCATTGACATTTGATTTCATTAGTGTTGCTTTCACCACATCTGCCCCAGCAAGCGTGTGATCAATTGTTGGTGTAGATTTAATGTAGTAACATCACACCTCAATATAAAACCACACAGCCAGGGGGAAGAGGGTTAGGGTTTGATGAATGGATGGGAACGGGGGTTTGGGGAAAGGTTTGACAAAGAAAAACAGTATGCATGGAGACAACAAAAGCAAAACAATGAAGACGATGATTGATGATCCACTACTACCCAATAAATCTAAAGTTCAGAAAAACGAAATGAATGCATGATGAAGTTAAGTTATAACTTGATGGTTACTAAAAAGTGGTACTTAACTACTACTACACAATTCAAAGGAAGTATTTCTTATATATGATATAAATATGACTTTTGCCTAGGCTGTATGCCCTCTGAGAAACCGTAATACCTGCTGTAGCTGGCTGAAAGCTAGAAAAGTAAGCAATAAATTAAGTGAACAATCAATTACCAAACACAAGCGTAAAATAATTGAAGAGGAAAAAGGAATACAAAAAAACTATGAAAATGATACTAAAGTTATTGTATTATCCAGGTCCAAATGTGCAGTTGTATCTCGTCATTCATCTTTGTCCTCCCTTCCATGGACACTATGACTGAATATCATTCTTGGGCGCCTCTGGCTGGATGATGAGAAAGGTAAGTGTGAGTTGTTGCTCCAAGTATAATAGCACTGGGTAAAAGGCTGGCCTGTAAGTGTTGATGAAAAAAGAAATGGGATATTCCAAAATAAGTTAACTGGATGAAAACATTTAAACAAATCAATTACGGTGTAGTGCAAAAAAGAAAAGACAGTCACAAGACTCGTGAGCGATAAGATTTTCAGACTGAGGCGGCTTGGATACATTGATTAACTCTACTCTTTTAGTTGCACAGCAGTCATCAAAAAGAACAACAAGATAGGAGCCAGCACAGAACAGTTACAGGACCACACCACAAGACCGGGCCATGAGTCTGTGGCCCAAACTCCATTTACCTAAATTTTTCACAGTTCCAGACAAAAGGCATTTACTGAACCTAGCATTTGCAAAAATCAAGTGATTAAATCAATGCACCATTGTCAGTCAAACATACTATTATTCTATTCCATCACTGCACACACATGTAGCCTCGGTCTGCTGTGGTTCTTGTTGATTGGTTGTGTTTAGCTTGTATTCCACTTCCTGAACGTATTCCATCAATCATCACAGATCAAACTGACTGACAGCGTGTAAAGATGGTATGGTGGTCATCATCATCCGGTGTGGCACGTGTACGTGTTGTCCAACAGACCACCAACAGCAATTCAGTCTGTAGTGAGTGACTACGATTAAGTCCAGACTGCACCTGCAGTACATATTATTAAACAACATGGAAACATTGACCATCACTTGAGACACAAGTACTTTTGTATATTATATTAAACTACTAGTATACTTCTACTTCATGCACATTTGCTCTGAGTCAGCAAGCATCCAATGCAATGTATGGCATCATTCATTTCATATACCTGTCTTTCTCATCTTTGTGACTGTCAGATCACAGATGCAGCAGAGCCTTCTGAAAGTGATGATGAGTTTACTTTAATTTTGGAGCCCTGCTCAAGTTCTGACATTGAAGAGTTGTGTATGGCAGTGCAGACAAAGGTGGTAGCCTTAAGACAGTGATGCGTTTCAGATTGGAAACAAAACGGAGGATGGCTATAGTCACGTACGTTTCACTTGTTATGGAGGGACTGTTAGACGCTACATTATTGTACTATTCTCCATCTCCATCCAATGTATGGCAAGATGGAAATGTATTTAGGGTGAGTCAGGAAGATGGAGCAAGACTGTGAGGAGTGGAGTGCACAGTTAAATGCACAGATGTGCAACTCCAATAGGTAATTAAAAAAGTAAAAGAAAGGATGGTGTTGGTTTTGAAGTTTGAACCAGAAAGACAGATACACACAAATAAAGGAAGGGAGAATGTAACAATTTAAAAGCCTAGTTGTAAGGGAAGAGGAGCTTGTCCTCAAAGCCTGGTGGTTCTTCTGACAGAAGTAGGTCATGTAACCCAGTAGTTATGTCTTCTGACTCGCTCTCCTCTTCCAGCTGTGATTCACGTATTTTGTAGTCTGGTGGTATGAAGTGCTGATTCATTTTGATCATTGTTAACCTCTCCACGCTTTTGGGCGAGAGACTGGTCCTTTTCACAGTTACAATGGCACCAGCAGCACTGAAAACAGGCTCAGAAGAGACACTTGGAACAGGGCAAGCCAGATACTTTATCGCCAGCCTGCTGAGCTCTGGCCAGTCGCTTCTTTTCCTATACCAATACACCAATGGGCTTTGCTCCATGAACACCTCTGTTGTGTCATCCAGATAAACCTGGACCATCCGCTCAATGTTCAGTGGTGCTCCAGTTTTCTTGTCCTCTTTTTGCTTTGTGACAGCAACGGACTTACCCATCCCTTTCTGTAGAAACCAAGCAGCTATTTATTTTGGTTGTGTCTGATGAATCAGATCCTGTTGGTGCTGTTGTTGTTATTGGTAGTGTTGGTGACTGCTAGGATGCAAACGCACTGCTCTCATGCTGTGAAGAGGAACTTGACTCTGTAGGATGCTCAGTAGTACTTGCACTGTCCTGGGCTGGTACTGGCAGGCCTCTAATTGAGAGCTGTTCGTTTTCTAAATCAGTGGCTTCTTCAGCTATTACAGTTTTGTACTTGGCAACATTCCCTTCTGAAAAAGGAATTAACTGCATTACTGTTCACAAATAATTTGTACTGTGGATCCAAAATTGTGGCAGTAATGTAATGTTGATGTGACACAATCTTATTTTGAATCCTTGTATTCTCAGATAAGCGTCCGGCTAAGGCCTTCGCCAATTAACATGCTTCAAGTTTTCCTTCAACACCTTCGTATGTTTCAGACACCTCCTTCAGCTCTTGCTCTAGCATGTACAACAATGGGATAGCTTGGCCCATAGTACAGTCCTCCCTGCTGACTGCACGTGTGAAGACCTCAAAAGGAAGTAGCATCTCTGTCAGGCATTTAATGAGGTCCCATTGCCACATCTCAACGGTCATGGCTTTAACAGTAGGATCCCCTGATCTTCTTGACATGACATAAGCATTAAGTGGTATGTACTGCTCAAACAGCCGATCAAGCATTTAATAAGTAGAGTTCCAATGTGTTGGGACCTCCTGGATGAGTGTTTTGACTGGCATTTTATGGTCACGTTGAATGACCCGTAGTTGCTTCCGGGCTTTAAAAGAATGTTTGAAATGCGTGCAGATTCTTCTGCAAATGGTCAGTAAGGTGCTGACTATGATTTTATTTTTCAGAAAGTCCTGAACAACAATGTTAATGCAGTGTGCCAATCACGGGATCCTGAAATAGCGACCATCTTCCATGGCCTTAACTACATTACGGCTATTGTCGGTGGCAACAAAACCAATGTTAAGGCCTCTTGGTCGCAGCCATTCAAAGACCTTGCTGTTAAACTCAGCCAAATGTTTGCAGCAGTATGCGATTTCTCCATAGCAAACATGGCCACAGTTGCATGTCTGCGAGTATCTTTAAAAATCTCAGCAGTGTCAATGCCTGCAGATAGCTTGTCTCTAACACCTAAAAAAGAGATCTAGTGTGCAGTGATGCACATGTAATCACAGTGGCTTGGCAATTGGTCCACATGTCTGTTGTCAGGTGGATACTATGAATAGCACTCTGCTGCAAGGCTTTTCCAAGCATTTCCAGCACGTCGTGGTGTAGTGCTGGAACAGCAACTCTGGCAAAACAGTAAAGGCTGGGAACATTCCATTTTGGGCAGAGGGTTGTCACAAATTCCAGGAAACCCACCCCTTTAACAAAAAAAAGGGAGAAGGTCCAGTGCTAACATTTTAGCAAGCTTAGCATTGTACAAACGTGCTATTGGGTGGTTGCGCTCGTACTTTCCCTCCTGCCTGAACATGCTAAGAATGGTACGCTGCTTGGTATTTCCTTCAGTTATGCTCAATGCAGTACTTCGTGTCGCAGACTTCGCACCCGTACTCCTTGGTGTCTCCGGGTTACTCTTACTCTGGTGCCACTGAGATGTTGCTGATGCGGAGGATGTGGGCTCTACCACTGCAGTGCTGGGGACAGGGGTACTTTGTGTACCAATACCAGATAGAATGTCTCCCTCTTCTTCCTGTTCAACCGTGAGTGGACCTTTTACTACTTCCCCACCAACATTAATGGTTCCTGCTTTCATGCTACGTAGGTGGCCCTCCCACTGGATTGCGTGGTGTTTTTTCAAACGGGTCATTTGGTCTCCGGTACCATAGTTTGTACCAAGCTTACCACGACTAACAGAGGAATGACAAATGGAGCATATAGCAATGTTCTCCTCATTTGCGCTAACTGTAAAGAAGTCCCACACTGGGGAGCTTAACTTTTGTCTCCTGCTAGAGGTGCCACTTCCAATGCCGGATGAACTGGAGGTTGTGTGTTGAAATTCACTATGTGGCTGCGCAGTAGTACCACAACCTACTTTTGCTGAGGTGGAACTTGTGCTGGATGTAGGACGCTGCTGGCCCTGTGCAAATGTAAGAATGGAAGCTGGAGGTAGTTTTGCTTTTGGTGTGGCCTGTGTTGGAGGTATGCGTGCTACATCCCTACTAGTCGCAGCCATTCTCGCTAGGGTTAAAATGTTGGTCTCCATGTTCTCAGGCCCAGGAGTAATGCTTGTGATGACTGGGTCTGACTCGTCATCACCATCATTATCCGGCTGTTCAACATCGCACTCCATAAGTGTAAGGCTTCCTGGAACCTTCCTTTTCCCTAGCCTGGTCTTCTTGGGATGTCTCTCCCTCTCATGCTCAGATTGTTGTGGCTCCCAATTGAGATTAAGATCATCAGAAGGGATGCTTGGCGAAGAACTCGATGGATTAACCCTCCTTTTCCTTGGTGGGGATTTGGAAAATAATAGATGTCCTGCATCAGGTGCTTCCTCTTCTTCTTGCTCTGCATCAGGCTCAATTTCCTGAACTGCCCCGACTTCGGGAGGAACAACAACTACTATTGCGGGTGGTGGCTGTTGAACAACAACTATTGCAGGCGGTGGTTGTGGTTGTTGTTTTCGAGGAACATCTACTATTGAGGGCGGTGGTTGTGGAACAGCTACTATTGCAGGCAGTGGTTGTGGTTGTTCTTTTCGTTGAGCATCTACTATTGCGGGCGGTGGTTGTTGAACAACTACTATTGCGGGCGGCGGCTCAGGGTGAACATCTCCTATTGCGGGCGGTGGTTGTGGATGCTGTTTTGGAACATCTACTATTGCGGGCGGTGGTTGTTGTTCACCGCTTATCTGCTGTGTTCACTCTTGCATGGATTGTGTACTACTTTGAGATAGCGCTAAGTTTAGGTCAAGCTCAGTATCACTGCTTTCCACCATTAGGCTGGCTACCTCTTCCTCACTCATCTGCTTGGGCCTGGGTTGGTGGCTTGGGCCCACTGATGCGTAGGTGCTGGCCCCAGGTCACCGCTGCTGCAGGCATACTTTTTTTTCCCCAAAAAAGGTTTTCGGGTCAACACCAGACTTAAGTGTTACTTCCTCCTTCTGTTCTTCCTTCTTCTCAGCAACCTTCTTGGTCTTGGAGGACCTGGTACCTGCTTTCTTTGGGCCCATGTTCTTCAGATGTCAGCAGCAGCACTCAGTTGCACAAGTTGCTGAGAATAATGTCTGGTCAGGTGAGTCACACCACGCGTGACGTAGTACAGAAGGATGTCCGTCTGGCAGTAGAACAGGCGATGAATGATGACGGACACCTCCTCTCAGTCTTCAGTATTTTGTGCACCTACAAGCAAAGAAGGCAGAATAACATCAGTCGAATGTTGAATTTTTTTAGCTTTCATTTTAATTACTACTAGAGTATTAGTACACTCAGTAAGAGTAAGAATAGCAAATACCTAAAAGGCAAATGTATTGGAAGTGGAAATTGTTTATCCTTAATTTGTGCATCATTTAGGATGGATCCAGCATCAGTGACCTGCAGCAGATAGCAATGGGGATGTGAACAGTAGTAAGCCAACAGGAACAATGGCAAGACACAGGCCACTTTGTCAAAAACAAAACAGCACACTACCACCACAGCTCCCAGCCACATGGGCACATATCACAGGTACATGGGTAAAGGCCAGAAAACAATAAACTCAAGCAGGCCTATATACCTATATGGCCAGAAAAAGGAGGATGCCTGTTACACATCACAGCTTAATGCACAAAAAGAAAATCCCCATGGCTAAAAGGTTTGAAAGTTACACGACAACAACACAAACAACAAAGGCATTTACAGTTTTTTTACACATACCCAAACAGTTAATTACACCCCAAACACCACATTTGGGAATTAAATGTATTGCCATCCACGCCCTAAATGATGTTAAATTCAACAGACAAAATGGAAACCGCTACATCAAGCACCCCCGCTGCGCTGACTACCTCTGGGACTCTAGGCCTACTGGCAGAAGAAATCACAAGTTTGTAGGCCTTCGACAAAACTGAAGCACGATGGAAGGTCACTCAAAATGGCCGCCCCCACATGGCCTGGCCATCCCCAACAACATGAAAAGTAAGAGAAAACAGACAATACATGCCTACGGCAAAAGGACAATGCTTGGCTTCACAAAATGGCCGCCCCGCCACCCACATGGTCAGGCCACCCTCAAACAACAAAGTACATAGAGGACAGAAACAGTAGGTGGTCCATGCTCCAAAAACTATAACCAAATAACAACCTGGGGAGTTTCTTTAGCAAAATGAACAGCATCAACATTTTCGAGAAGGTTTTATGCAACTCGAGACATATTGCTCGCGAGATTGCAAAATCGGCGTGTTCGGCAGCGCAAATTGTACAAAACGTCATTATAGCGTGCCCAAGCACGCACATTGAGAGTGCAAAGAAGACAAAAACTGTAAGGTCGCGCTGTCACACTGTGCAAAGTTACCAAAACTACGCAAGCTGAATTCTAGGGTTACCTAGTGCGCAGAAAAAGCCATATTATTCAACACTCACCCAAAACTTGCAATTCAACACCAAACACACATTTTGCTAATCAATGCAAAGCCATCCATGACCTACATGATGTTACACTTACAACTTAAACACCACAATAACAGTTGAACAACTTTCATGCACCCATGATGATGACTCTATTGGTACCCTTGGGCCTACTGGCAGAGTAGGCCACAAGCTTGGAGGCCTATGGCAAAAATACAGTGGCTACTAGCACCAGAAAATGGCCACCACCACATGGACAGGTGATCACAAAAAAATAAGAAAAGGAATCAAAAAAATAAGGAAGGAATAAGAAACAGACAAAGCAGGCCTATGGGAAAAGCAAAATGCATGGCTTCACCAAATGGAAATGGGCACCAGCCCCATGGTCAGCCCAACAACAAGAAAGTACATACAATTTAAATAAACTCAAGCAAGCCTATATACCTATATGGCCAGAAAAAAAGGAGGATGCCGGTTACACATCACAGCTTAATGCACAGAAAAGAAAATCCCCATGGCTAAAAGGTTTGAAGGTTACACGACAACAACACAAACAACAAAGGCATTTACAGTTTTTTTAAACATACCCAAACAGTTAACTACACCCCAAACACCACATTTGGGAATTCAATGTATTGCCATTCACGCCCTAAATGATGTTAAATTCAGCAGACAAAATGGAAACCGCTACATCAAGCACCCCCGCTGTGCTGACTACCTCTGGGACTCTAGGCCTACTGGCAGAAGGAATCACAAGTTTGTAGGCCTGTGACAAAACTGAAGCAAGATGGAAGGTCACATAAAATGGCTGCCCCCACATGGCCTGGCCATCCCCAACAACATGAAAAGAAAGAGAAGACGGACAATACATGCCTACGGCAAAAGGACAATGCTTGGCTTCACAAAATGGCCGCCCCGCCACCCACATGGTCAGGCCACCCTCAAACAACAAAGTACATGGAGGACAGAAACAGTAAGTGGTCCATGCTTCAAAAACTACAACCAAATGACAACTTGGGGAGTTTCTTTAGCAAAATGAACAGCAGCAACATTTTCGAGAAGGTTTTATGCAACACGAGACATATTCCTCGCAAGATTGCAAAATCGGCGTGTTCGGCAGTGCGAATTGTACAAAACGTCATTATCGCGTGCCCGAGCACTCACATTGAGCGCGTGAAGAAGACAAAAACTGTAAGGTCACGTTGTCACTCTGTGCAAAGTTACCAAAACTACGCGAGCTGAATTCTAGGGTTACCTAGTGCACGGAAAAAGGCATAATATTCAACACACACCCAAAACTTGCAATTCAACACCAAACACACATTTTGCTAATCAAACTAAAACCATCCATGACCTACATGATGTTACACTTACAACTTAAACACCACAATAACAGTTGAACAACTTTCATGCACCCAAGATGATGACTCTAGTGGTACCCTTGGGCCTACTGGCAGAGTACGCCACAAGCGTGGAGGCCTATGGCAAAAACACAGTGGCTACTAGCACCAGAAAATGGCCACCACCACATGGACAGGTGATCACAAAAAAAATAAGAAAAGGAATCAAAAAAATAAAGAAGGAATAAGAAACAGACAAAGCAGGCCTATGGGAAAAGCAAATTGCATGGCTTCACCAAATGGAAATGGGCACTAGCCCCATGGTCAGCAAAAACAACAAGAAAGTACATACAATTTAAATAAACTCAAGCAGGCCTATAACCTATATGGCCAGAAAAAGGAGGATGCCTGTTACACATCACAGCTTATTGCACAAAAAAGAAAATCCCCATGGCTAAAAGGTTTGAAAGTTACACAACAACAACACAAACAACAAAGGCATTTACAGTTTTTTTACACATACCCAAACAGTTAACTACACCCCAAAAACCACATTTGGAAATTCAATGTATTGCCATCCACGCCCTAAATGAGGTTAAATTCAACAGACAAAATGGAAACCGCTACATCAAGCACCCCCGCTGCGCAGACTACCTCTGGGACTCTAGGCCTACTGGCAGAAGAAATCACAAGTTTGTAGGCCTGCGACAAAACTGAAACACGATGGAAGGTCACACAAAATGGCTGCCCCCACATGGCCTGGCCATCCCCAACAACATGAAAAGAAAGAGAAGACAGACAATACATGCTTACGGCAAAAGGAAAATGCTTGGCTTCACAAAATGGCCGCCCGTCACCCACATGGTCAGGCCACCCTCAAACAACAAAGTACATGGAGGACAGAAACAGTAAGTGGTCCATGCTCCAAAAACTACAACCAAATGACAACCTGGGGAGTTTCTGTAGCAAAATGAACAGCATCAACATTTTCGAGAAGGTTTTATGCAACTCGAGAGATATTGCTAGCGAGATTGCAAAATCGGCGTGTTCAGCAGCGCAAATTGTACAAAACGTCATTATCGCGTGCCCGAGCACGCACATTGAGCGCGCGAAGAAGACAAAAACTGTAAGGTCACGTTGTCACACTGTGCAAAGTTACCAAAACTACGCGAGCTGAATTCTAGGGTTACCTAGTGCGCAGAAAAAGCCATATTATTCAACACACATCCAAAACCTGCAATTCAACACCAAACCCACATTTTACTAATCAATGCAAAGCCATCCATGACCTACATGATGTTACACTTACAATTTAAACACTAGAATAACAGTTGAACAACTTACATGCACCCAAGATGATGACTCTAATAGTACCCTTGGGCCTACTGGCAGAGTAGGCCACAAGCTTGGAGGCCTATGGCAAAATCACAGTGGCTTAAAACACAAAATGGCCCCCACCACCTGGCCAAGCCACCCACAAAAAGTAAATGAACTCAAGCAGGCCTACACTAACTACATGAACTACTAGGGTTACCTAATTTTACTTAGAACAAATTAAATTCCACTACAACAGAGTTTGCAATTGAATCCAATGCCATCCATGATGTTTTACAGACACCACAGAAACATGGTTGGACCCGTGGGTACCTCTAGGCCTACTGGATGAAATTTCAAAGACATACAACTTGGCCCCTCATGAAAGTACAGGCCTCCCTCAATAATAATTTTTAAGAAAGATTGAGAAGCACAGAAAACTGTAGTTAAAAAAAACCCAAACCAAACAAACATTTACAGTACACCAATTCTCAAACTTACTTGTAAAAGAAAAGTTCAAATCCAAAATTCCTCAATAAATCAAATCAAATGCTATGATGCAGCAGACATACACATAGAGTGATCCTTCCAGCTCCAAATTCAAATGAAAGTGAACAGCACTTGGACAAAGCACTGGGAGGAGCCTGGTGGACAGGAAGAGGAAGTTGGAGACTCAGGGGCACTTCCTTTCTCTTGAAAAAAAAGTAGAAACAAAAAGAGGACTCCTTGCCCAAAAAAATACAGCCAAATCACAATCTGAGGGGTTTTCCTGAGCAAAATGATCATTTTTTAGAAGGTTTTAACATGCTCGAGAGATATTCTGTGCCAAATTGCAGTTTCTGCGTGTTCAGAAACGCGATCTTACCTACATGGCGCTGCAAGGAAGATCGCGCGTCCTAATGACGTGTTCGCACGCCCGAATGACGTCATCGCGTTCTCACAGTCGGGTGGGATGGTGCGGCCGGATTTCAAACATCGTAGTGAATGCGAACGGGAGAGAAAAGCGAGAAAGCGAACGCAGAACCACGGTAAGTCATTATCGCGCGCGCGAGAATGCTATTGAGCGCGCGAGGAAGAAAAACTACTACGCTACGCTGTAGCAAATTTGCAAACTCCGCGAACGGAGCGTAGTTCTCCGCCCAGGGTTGTCAATTTACAAAGGTAACTTACACTCATGAGTAAGCTACACATGTAAGTTTACTCTTACATTTATGAGTAAATTTACTACTGTCGCTAATCATAAAATTGGAGTGTAAAATCTATCGAAAGTGTAAACGTACACGTCTCCACCCCTGAAACATACATTTATATTCTGAAGGATGGCTATCATCTCAGGGCGATGTAGTAGTAAACCAGTGGAAGAGCCAGTGAAAAAGTGTAAATAAAGTATTGAATGAGCTTTTTTACACTGTACCAGAATGGGAGAAAAAGGTGAACACAAGGAAGGTGACCTGCAACATCTACCACAATGTCCTCTCCAGAGGATCTCAAAAAAAATATTTGTTTGGCACTGCTTCAGTGGAGAAACACTTGGAAACAACTCACCCAACTCGTCTTGCACGAGTAATAATGCAATGGGAGAAGAAGGAGCAAACTGCAGCTGATGACGGTAGCCAACCATCTACCTCAACTGGTGTTGTACTCACCACTCCACAATCCCCGATCAACCTGAACTTGCGGACGCAGGAATTCACTGCTGAAAATGCCTAACATTAATGTGGTTAATGTTAATGTTATTGACTTTTCTAAAGCGCAAACTACTACCCAAAGGTGTCCTGGAGCTTTGCTTTTGGGAAACACTCTATTGATGCTATTATCAATCTTTTGAAAGTACAGGTGCTAAATTTGGGGAAGGGGGTTCTACCTTGTGTTTCTTTGATCTTATGAAAGACAATAATTAGACAGGTTACTTTTATTTATTTTTTAAAATTTTCAAAAACATCAACAACAAAAATCACAGAAAATTGAAAAAAATGGTTCTCATGGAACCAGAATTACTGGTTAAAATTAGAAAAATTGTATTTAGTGAAAGTGATTGCTTGCATACATGTGTATGTGATGAGTATAAGAATGGTGCCTGGATGATTGAATGAGTGTCTGGGTAGTATCTCAGTGAATCTATGAGAATACGGATAGTGCCTGAGTGAATATTTGAGTACAGGGGTACTACCTGAATAATTGCATGGGTGCAAGGATAGTTGTGCATCATTGGATGAGTGCACGGGTAGTGTCAGGGTGATTGGATCAGTGCATCAGTAGTGCCTCAGTGAATGGATGACTGCATGTGTAGTGCCTAAGTGAATGGATGAGCGCATGCATAATGCGTGAATAAATGAGTAAGTGAAAGAGTAGTGCCTCAGTGATTTGATATGTGCATAATTAGTGCCGGAGTGAATGGATGAGCACATGTGTAATGCCTGAGTGAATGGATGAGTGCAAGATTAGTGCCTGGGTGATTGGACTAGAGCTGGGGTAGTGCTTTGGTGATTGGAGGAGTGCATGGGTTGTGCATCAGAGAATGAATGAGTGCATGTGTAGTGCCTAAGTGAATGGATGAGCGCATGCATAATGCGTGAATAAATGAGTAAGTGAAAGAGTAGTGCCTCACTGATTTGATAAGTGCATAAGTAGTGCTGGAATGAATGGATGAGCACATGTGTGATGCCTGATTGAATGGATGAGTGCAAGAGTAGTGCCTGGGTGATTGGATGAGTGCATAGGTTGTGCCTGAGAGAATGAATGAGTGCATGGGTGTTGCCGGGGTAATTGCATGACTACATGGTTAATGCTTGATTGATTGGATGTGTGTATGGGTAGTGCCTCCTTGATTGCATGAGTGCATGGGTAGTGCATGAGTGAATATATGAGTGAAAGGGTAGTGCCTGAGTGAATGGTTGAGTGCCAGAGTAGTGCCTAGGTGATTGCAAGAGTACTGGTGTACATCATGGGTATATGGATGAGCGCATGGGTAGTGCCTGAGAGGAATAATGAGTGCAAAGTTAATGCCTGGGTCATTTGACAAGTGCAAGGTAGTGTCTGAGAGAATTTCATGATTGCAGGGGTAATACCTGGTTGATTGGATGAGTGCATAGGTAGTGCATGTGTAGTTGCATTACTACATGGGCAATGCCTGAGTGATTGGATGTGTGTATGAGTAGTGCCTCCTTGATTGCATTAGTTCATGGTTATTTTTGGAGTGATTGGTTGAGTGCATGGGTAGTGCTTGAATAAATGTTTGAGTGCAAGAGTAGCCCCTGAGTGATTGCACAAGTGCATGAATAGTGTCTGGGTGGTTGCATGAGTACATGGGTACTCCTTGGGTGATTGGATTATTGCATGGGTAGTGCCTGCATGACTGAATGAGTACAAGGGTAATGCCTGGGTACTTAGATCAGTGCATGGGTAGTGCCTGTGTAAAAGGATGACTGCAAGAGTAATGCCTGAGCCATTGCATGAGTGCATGGGTAGTGTTTGAGCAAATGAATGAGTGCATGGGTAGTGCCTGAGTGAATGGTTGTGTGCAAGAGTAGTGTTGAGTGATTGAATGAGTGCATGCATAGTCCCTGGGTGATTGAATGAGTGAGGGGATAGTGCCAGGGTGATTTGATGAGTGCATGTATCGTTTCTGAACAAATGGATGAGTGCATGGGCAGTGCCTGAGTGAATAGTTGAGTGTAAGAGTAGTACCTGAGTGATTGCATGTTTGCATGGGTAGTGCCTTGGTGATTGAATGAGTGAGGGGATAGTGCCTGGATCATTGCATGAGTGCATGGGTGGTGCCTGAGCAAATGGATGAGTGCATGGGTAGTGCCTGAGTGAATGGTTGAATGCAAGAGTAGTGCCTGAGTGATTGCATGAATGCATGGGTAGTGCCTGGGTGATTGAATGAGTGAGGGGATAGTGCCTGAGTGATTGGATGAGTGCTTGGGTACAGCCTGGATGAGTGCATGGGTAGTGTATGAGTTACTGGATGAGTGCAAGGGTAGTGCCTGGTTCATTGGATGAGTGCATAGGTAGTGGCCGAGAGAATGGATGAGTGCATGGGTAGTGGCTGAGAGAATGGATGAGTGCATGGGTAGTGCCTGAGTAAATGGTTGATTGCAAGAGTAGTGCATGAATGATTGCATGAATGCACACTTAGTGCCTGAGTGATTTCACGAGGGCATGGGTAGTGCCTGGGTGATTGGACAAGTGCATGTGTGGTGCCTGAGTGAAAGGATGAATGCAAGTTTAATGCCTGGGTCATTTGATAAGTACATGGGTAGTGGCTGAGAGAAAGGATGAGTGAATGGGTAGTGGCTAAGAGAATGAACGAGTACATGGGTAGTGCCTGAGCGAATAGTTGAGTACAAAATTCAGTGTCTGATTGATTGCATGAGTACAGGGGTAGTGCTCGGGTAATTGGATGCGTGCATGGGTAATGCCTAAGTGGAAGGATGAGTGCCATGATAATACCTGGGTCATTTGACGATTGCATGGGTAGTGCCTGAGAAAATGAATGAGTGCATGGGTAGTGCCTGAGTTAATGGTTGAGTGCAAAAGTATTGCCTGAGTGATTGCATGAGTCCATGCATGGGGAGTGCCTGAGTGATTGGATGACTGCATGGGTAGCGCCTGAGTGAATGGATTAGTGCAACGGTAGTGTGTGGCTCATCCAGTGAGTACATGAGTAGTGCCTGTGTAATTGGAGGAATCCATGGCTACTGTCCTGATGACTGTATAAGTCTATGCACAGTGCATGAGTAAATGTATGAGTGTATGAATAGTAAATTAGTGAGTAGTTCAGTACAAGGGAAATGCCTGGGTTAATGCATGAGTGTATGGATAGAGCCTGGGTTAATGAATTGGTGTATGGATAGTTCTTGGGTGATTTGATGAGTGCATGGACAGTGTATATTTGATTACATGTGCGCATGGATAGTTCCTGGGTATTTTCATGATTGCATGGGTAGTGTCTGGGTGAATAGAGCAGTGCATAGCTAGTGCCTGAGTGTATGGTTGAGTGTATGAGTACTGCCTGGGTGATTGGTACAGTGCAAGATAAGTTTTTGGATGATTGAATGACTGCATTAGCAGTATCCAGATGATTGAAAATATCTATGCATAGTGACTTAATGAATGAATTAGTACAAGATTAGCGTGTGAATGATTGGAAGAGTGCATGAATTGAGCCGGATAAGGTAGATTCTATCCATTAAAACATAGTCCTATTATATTATATATGTTATAAATACTTCTTCAAAGGAGAAGTTACATCATACTTCAAAACTTTAAAATATTCAAATATAACAAAAAATACTTTCAATTCCCACCTGTCCTGTATAAGGAGGAGAAACTGATATATACATCTTCTTGTACGCAAATTTTGAAAACATGTGGTGTGAAACTGACACATTGTAGTATGTGTTGGCTTCTATATGTATTCCTACATTTGCTGTGCATCTGATGACTTTAACTTCAAAATTATGTAGTTTATCGTAAAAGTGCACACATCTTATCAGTTTACTAGAGTGTTGATTCACAGCAGCAGATATCTGTTATCTATGTATGCATCTGAGAAGTCCTTGGATAGAGAGTTCAATACACACCTGTGCTGTATAATGAGAAGTAAATAACTTGCAATAAAAGCATTTTAATTGGTCTATGCACTTTTGTAAAAAATAAGAGTCATATTGCTCCTCAGAAATATGATGATACTTTTTAAATAGTTGAAAGGATGAACATTGTTTTTATTAGAAACAAATAACACATATTTAAATAGAAAACATTGTTCTAGTTATCATGCATATGAAATGATGTATTCTTACCGTACAGTAACATTTTTAGAGTAGTATTATCCTAAACTGCATTAATACTGTTTTCAAACTTTAACAAGAGCTACTATAAAGAAGTGAAGGAAAATTGTTATTTAATATTAATATATTACAGAAATGATAATATTATATTTTTGAGAACACAACATAAATTTAGAATTACATAACATTCTTAGTTTCCTTTTTTTGCAGTTCCCAGATTCCACTTAACTTCACCATACACAGTGATTTCAATATGGTATCATCACTGAACAGCAGGGAAAAAACAGTAAATTGATTGTAGAAAAAAAAGAACAAATCAGTATAGAACATCATCATCAATATGTGTACCTACGCATTTTCCTATCAGCACTGTTAATTACTTCCTTTATTGACATAAACTCTATTTTTTCTCTGAAATACATTTACCAAAATGAACACTCTCATTTACATCTGATACAATATAGACAACAAATATATAAACTATTTGCTTTCAAAAACTATTTTACAAATGTACTATCAATTAGCGCAAATGATAATCAAACCACTAGTTATAAATACTAATAGTTTGCAGTGCTGTCTACTTTCTGTTAACATCTTCCCCAATAGGCTGAAAGGTGTATTCAAAACTTGGGCTGCAGAAATATTATATAAAAACTTCATATTTCATAAGGCAATCTAGGTTTGCATTCCAAGTGTGCATCATTGCAAAGTGGCCATCCTTTATTTTGCTTGAAATAAACTGTATAGTGTCCAAATGTTGCAGTAATTACTTCATGAAAAATAATTGCTGCTGCTGTATAAGTTCTTCCTGAAATAAATATTTGACTTGCTGTAAAATTTGTAATTTTTGTTTCAATATTTCTTCCCTGTTGCTCTACATCGTTGTAACATCAAAATGAGATATTTTTCAAATATTTCCATATGTAATGTAGACATCTCTGGTCTACAATGTGAACATCGCATATCCTGATTTGCTGTTTTTATCAATTTGATCAAAGGTACTGATTCGCAGTCTGGTATTGTCAAGTATAGGAAATATTCTGTTTGTATTTCAGTGGTAGAAGTAAATGAACACTATTCACACTTATGGTTCCACTTGTAACTTAGTCATGTCCTAATTCTCCAAGCATAAGCATTAAACATTCTTGTGCATCTTGTTGTATGTTGAGAGTAAATGTCAATGAACCAGTACATATATCTAAAAGATGTTGAATGCCAGAAGCAGTATGCATTTTAATTCTGTCACTTATCAACTGTTGAAATACATGATGTAGTAAAGAACAGAATGTTTTCTCATGATTTTCCATGATTTCATGATGAAGATGGGGTGAAAGAAACACAACATTCAGAATCACACTTGCATAACAGTTGATACCTAAACTGTTTTCTAGCTAGTTTTCTACAACATCATCAACACAATACTTTCATTTCTTTCTTCAGTTGCTTTACTTTGTTGAACCACAGTTGCAAATTTGACATAATATTGTTTTGGACACATTATATGTTTCTAATAAATAGGATATTCACCTAAATCATGAGCATAAAGACTTCTTAAACAATTGTACTCTCTTACACAATTTGCATCAGTACTAACTGTTTTCTCATCAAAATCTATCTAACACAAACCAGACAATGTTCTTACTCGAAACAATGCAACGTATGCCATTCCTTCTTTGAATACTGTACTTCCAATATTTACAAACCTCTGTCTATTCTTTAACTTGGAGATTTATGAATAGTTACTGCATATGCTAAAGACAGACGAAACTGTTGTCTGTGAACATACAAATCATTTACAGGCAAAAAAGTATATTACAACACCCAATCTGTCTTACCTCATTAATCTTGATCAAATTTTATAATCGAAAATTCTATTCCATCTCTATTCTGTATAAAATCAACAACTTTTCCCATTGCTCCATTTACTAATCCTTCTTCTACATTCAAAGTATGCTGCAGAGCTACCCAACAGTTTATACATACATCTAAAATCTTTTCTAAGCCTCCAGTTTTAGATACCGACTTTTCCAAAGAATGCAATTTAGCCCATAATTCCTCTGTTAGAAGAATCGTCACTCCCTGTTGTTTGATTTTATCAATAGCGTAAATTTCCACAATTTGTTGTTTTCCAGTTTGAGAGATTGTTGATTAAATGTTGAACACTCTTACAGTATAGGCATTAGACAAAACTATAGACTTATTTTCTATAAGCATATTGTACATTACTTCAGCTGCTGCATATCCAGATGTAAACAAGTTCCTTAGTAGCTGAATTTCTAAAGTTTGTTTACCATGTTCCGGCAATACACCAATTCTTAGAGTAGAAAGTTGCTATTGCAACTATTCTCAAGATGGCCAGATATTAAAATGACAAAATGTATAGATACTACATATGTGATAACAATTTTTATGGAAGTGTTCACAAGAGAGTTGCTTCCTGGTTATTTGTTAACCGATAATGGTGTGCAATTTGTCTCCAGGGAAATGGAAGAATTCTTAATCAAATGTTCAATTAAACACAAGCGTTGTTCTTGATGCCATCCAGAAAGTAATGGAATGGTGGAGCGCTTTGTGGGTGTCCTCAAAGAGTCAATTTCTTTGTCCAAACAGAATAATGTTGATTGGAAAGAAGGTGTTAATAAGATTGTAGATATGTACAGAATTACACATCAAGCAAACACTGGTTTTACCCCATTTGTATTGTTTAAAAGCAGACAACCCAACACCTTTATAACACCTTTTTGGGTTAATGAGTTGTTGTCCAAGAAAGGCAATGACAATTCTCCACAACTTGGGTGGGAAGTTCGAGAGTCAGATAAAATTGTACAATGCAAATTGAGGTTTGACAATAGGAAAGCTGTTAACACCATCGCTGCTGATGGTATTCTTCCTCTATGCTGACAATCATTGATTCCCATTGTTCATGACGAGCTCAGCTCGGCATGAGCACACAAGAAGTGTACCTCATGACGAGCTAAGCTCGTCATGAGCATTGAAGGTGTTAAGAACACTAAGGTAAATGTTGGATATCTGGTCATGATTAGAGCACCTATTGGACGTAAATCTTTTGAAAAGGTTCATACAATTGTAAAAGTGCTTACCAATGTCATCAAAACGGAGGATTCTAGGATCTGGAACTTAAACAGGGTTGTTAATATAAAGAGCACAAAGAACTCCCTTATGGATAAAGAATAAACCAAGTCTTTTTCAGGTTCTACTTCTGATTCTGGTTCAGATTCAAAGGAGTCTTCTCCAAATTCTGTTAAAGCTAAAAGTGGAAGAATTATTAAACTCCCTTCAAAGTTTAAAGACTATGTTACAAAATAACTATTTACCTTTGTGGTAATATCTTTCTTTATGTTTTTGTGTATCATTTTGTTATATAGCGGAAAGATGTGTAGCAATATGCTTACTTACTTTTCATATGTTATCTATATATATATATATTAGTGCTGTTCCTTTAAGCATGGCCTCACGCTCTTACGTGTTGGTATACTAGTATCTCCATGGTAATGGAATACTGAGAAAAGTGTAATGGGTCAGTTGCAGCTGACTGTCTCACCTGATGGATGGGATCTTATTACTCTCTACAATAAATCTTAAACCACTTTTGAACTGCATTCAAATTTCATCAATTTATTCAACTTGATTTTACAGATTGGCTGTTTGAGAACATTATAGAGTGAAGCATAGGAATCATGTTTCTGTGTTTAAAAAGCATGTTTCTTATTGGTTAGTAAAAACTGTTTGAAAGGTACATTAGATAGGATAAGCTGATATTTTGAAAAGTCAAGCACACTTGCTGTTTGAATTTGCTGAACTTGTGACCTGTGTGTTCAGTTTAGTGTTCCATGAAGTGTTTCTATGGAACCAGGCATTAAGCAGAATAGGAGTAGGGTTGGAAGTTATGTGTGGCATTAAAATGTGTATTTCTTATAAATATTAAAGTGAAATGTAATTGCAGTGAGATTTCCTAAATCACAGGTATAGTTAGAAGTAGTGTGTTATGAAAACAACTGGAAAATGTATTTGTAATATACTTTTGAAGTATCGTCTGAATCCGCTGTTCCATCCGTAACGGCGCTCCTCCAGAAAATTCCAGAAGCAATTTTGGTTCAGTTAGAGGTCAATTGCCAAGGGTTCAGATGTGTAACCAATAGAAATGTGTCTTAGAATTTGAATTAACCTGGGAAGCAATTTGATTCGATATTTACATGTATATGTGTGCAGAATGAGAGGGAAACTTTGCCATTTTTTGGTTTTGCTAAGAGCAGTGCACTATATTCATTGTGTGCATAAGAAAATCAGGTGTGTGATTCAGATACTTAAAAATCTACAAATCAATTTGAAAGGTGAGCTATTAATTTGTGAGGTGTATTCTGTGGTGCCTTTGTTTTTAAACATAACATATAATTTATAACATTTGAAGTTAGTCACATATTTTCTAATGAAAAAAATTTAATGCAGTTTTTTGTAATGAGTTTAAATGTTGTTTAATATACGCTTTGCATACCATTATATGTGTTTTGGAATAGGAATTGCTGATTATGACTGATTGTTTTAATGTGTGGATATGTACATCAGTAGTATAGTGCATAATTTTAGGTGTTGATTTCAAATTGGAAATGTATATGTCGAGTTAAGGTATTAGTGATGAGAGTAGTTTTTATAAGTGTCTACAGAGGTATAGTTAAAATATGTGACTTCATTTTTGGTGTTTGGTTTCAATTTGAAGCCTGTATTGTGAATTGATGTGGTGTAGATAGTGTTCTGTAGAGAGAAACTCATTTATGTTTTTCAATGATATGGTGAGACTTATAGCAGTGAAATGTGAAAGGTTTCTGCTTTATATTTAGCTACATGCAATATTAAAAGTAGTTGTAGAAAGGTAATGTAGCCATAGGGATTTATGCAGTAGTTTTATTATATAAAAAGTTTGCTTGCTGAGCAGGTATTGCTTGTTAGTACTGAGACACTCCTCCAATCACCCATTGAGCACCATACTCTAATTCATTTAGTGTAGTAACACCTACGTACTTATAAATTCTTTATGCACTGTGTTTGGTACAGTCAAATGTGCACAATGTATGTGGTCCCCTAAACCCTGCAGACTACTGAGTCAGTCTTGCAAAAGTCCAGGTAATAGTCATGTTTATCTGGAATCACACTGTGAATCTGTGTCCACTCCTACAATCACCCTGACAGAAGCTGTCCTTATCTAATCACTCTGCTGAAACATAAGTGCTTATAAACTTATCCTGCTGTCAACTACTTCCACTCTAGGAAAACAGTCACTGTCTGTGCACTTGCAGAATGACTCAGGCATTGAGACAAGCAGTGGTACAGTCAAATGTGCACAATGTATGCAGTCCTGTAACCTCCTGCAGACTACTGAGTCGGTACTGCAAAAGTCCTGATAATAGTCATGCTTGTCTGGAATTACACTGTGAGTATGTGTCCAGTCCTACAATCATCTTGAGAGTAGCATGTCCTTATCTAATCACTCTGCTGAAACATAGGCACTTATAAAGTCGCCGTGCTGTTAAGTACCAGTACTCTAGATACTCATTCACTGTCTTTGCAATTATATAACACTTAGGGCTCGATTCCGATCCGGTAAAAAAATCCACCGTACGATTCGTATTCGTAGCCCTTTCCGTACGAATCGTACCCGTCCGTCCGAGTCGCGTAGTACGATCCGCATTCAGTGAATCCGTCCGAATCGTCGCGATCAGTACGTATTGAAAGGCTGAGACTGTGAACCGTACGACTCGTACACACGCCGTACGACCCGACGAGTACGATCCGGACCGGGGAATCAGGACGCGATTCGTACGGTCCACGTCAGGTAAGGGCGATTCGTACGGAAAAGCGCACGATTACATACACCCCGTACAGCGCGTACCCCTGCGATCATGGGGTGTACAAGCTGTACCCCCATTGTACGATCGGTGTACGATCGGTGTACGAGCCGTACCCCCATTGTACGATCGGTGTATGAGTCGTACCCCATGTACGATCGGTGTACGAGCCGTACCCCCATTGTACGATCGGTGTATGAGCCGTACCCCCATTGTACGATCGATGTACGAGCCGTACCCCATGTACGATCAGTGTATGAGCCGTACCCCATGTGCGATCGGTGTACGAGCCGTACCCCCATTGTACGATCGGTGTACGAGCCGTACCCCATGTACGATCGGTGTACGAGCCGTACCCCCATTGTACGATCGGTGTACGAGCCATACCCCATGTACGATCGGTGTACGAGCCGTACCCCCATCGTACATGGGGTACGGCTTGTACACCGATCGTATATGGGGTACGGCTCGTACACCGATCGTACACCGATCGTACAATGGGGATACGGCTCGTACACTGATCGTACATGGGGTACGGCTCGTACACCGATCGTACAATGGGGGTATGGCTCGTACACCAATCATACAATGGGGGTATGGCTCGTACACCCTATGATCGCAGGGGTACGGTGCGTACCCCTGCGATCATGGGGGGTACGCACCGTACCCGGGAGGGGCGGTCCGTACCTGTTTTGGCACGAACTCTGCTTTTACGGCTGTTTTCAGCTCCCGTAGAAAAAGGGTCGTACGGTGCGCACCCGACACGTATCGTACTTGCTGGGTTGTAAAAACCAGCCACGAACCGTACAGATGTTGCGTACAGCAGCTTCCGAGGGAGAATCATATGGAGAGTAGAGTCGTACGGTGTCTTGTACGACTCGTACGGAGTACGGCTCCTGGTACGAATCGTACTTCGTCGTACGTACAGGGGACGTTGCAGGGTACGATTCGTACGGGAAAAACGCTCCGAACGGCTATTCGGAGCGGTTTTTCCCGAATCGGAATCGACCCCTTATTCATTCCAACAATTATTCAATTAGTACCTGTGCACTTCAGTATATTAATTGTGATTTCAAAAGAAAGTGTTTAAATGGTTTTAATGTAGAATGTGTTTATTTAATGATAGAATATTATATTGTATACAAATATTTTAATAATATTATATATTTTTTTTACAGAAATTGTTCATCATCATTAAAATAAAGTTACCATGACTAGAAAAACAGAAAAGAGGAAACACCAGAAAAAGGACTTTTATTTGAAGAAAACTCGACAGCAAGAATTAGATGAACAAAAACATGTGGGGAAAAAGAAAAAGTTTTGCAATATGAGAACACAAGAATTGATTAAAAAACTTTCAAAGCCAAGAAACAGTGTGCACATTGTGGAAAGTACAAAGAATGCCTCAACAACAAAAAAGAATAAGAAGAAAAGAAATGAAAATAATGGAAAATCACATTCAAAAGACTCAATATATGGTAAAAGGAGGAAGAGCCAGTATGAAGAAATTAGAAAGAAAATGTTCTACAAAAGAGTTGTCTTTAAATACAAAAGAAGTGGAGCATTTCATAAAAAGAAGAAAGAAATTGAAACTATTTTTGAGAAGGAATTAAAAAATAAATTATTCATTTTAGTTTTAAATAGAATTCGATCACTCGATAAGCCAATACATTTTTTGAAGGCCAAAAGTAAGAAAAAGAGACTACTTACCAGAAGCAACTTTAGTGAGATTCTTTTTGGGTGAATGGAAACACAGTACATGGTCAGAGCCTTTTCTTAATGAAACGAGTTATTTTCAAACCAATACATTATTGTTTGCAGTTGATACCAGTAGTCGAGTTTATGAGGTTAGAAATGGTTGTCCAATTGAGAAAGAGAAGATGGTTCCTAGAAATGTATAAGAATTGATAGCTGATGAACTTCTAGGAAGACGTCCTAAAGCCCCAGTGTATACTTGGGATTGTAGTAGTATTTGTAGTATACAACAGGAATCTATTGATATTGTACGCAATTTTTTACAAGAGTATAGTAAAAAAAAAGTGTTAAACAAAAGATTAAAATGTTGCAAGGACTAGATCCTTGCAGAGTGAGAAACAATACTGGTTTGCAAGGTAATTCTCTGGCGTGTATTCTAGAAAAATATGTCAAAGTGTTTTTCATAATTTTAGAATGTTAGCAGTACATCATTCTCAAATGCGGAAGTTAGTCAGAAGATTGTATTACGCAAAAAGTCCAACAATAATTTCAATGAGTTGCACAGTGCTTTTTTGCGTGTTTCAGAATTAGATGTAGGAAAGTTTTGTGATGAAATAGAGTTTTGTTATTTTGGTCCTGAAAAAGAGAGTGCAAAAATTGAGACATTAAAAAAGGTAGATGTTGAAGAAAATGTGGAACATACTACGTCAGAATAGTTTGAAGAACAAATTACAAAGTTTAAGGTGATTTCATGTGAAAGGCCAAATTATTCTTGTATTTGTTGCTGACAAACTCATTATAAAAATCAGACTAGGACTGTTAATATATATTTAAAAAGTGAAAGAGAAAATAATGATAAGTGGAAGGAATTTTCAACGTATTTGTTGGGAGAAGATTGCTTTGATTTGGGTTCTGATCAGCGTATTTGTAAATATTGTTATAACAAATTAGACGAGAATAAAATGCCTGCTAGAGCTGTCCATAATAATGTAGAGTTGGTAACTATTCCTCCAGAACTGATAGATTTAAATACATTTGAGTCTTTTCTGATTCAATGTGTGCACCCATTTCAAGCTATTGTTCATATGGAGCCTAAAAAAGGTAAACTGCCTCCTACAGATTTACTGAGAGGATTAAAAGGAAGAGTTGTATATTTTCCTCTAGATTTAAAAAAAAATATTGAAACTATTGGTGTAGAAGAATCTAGAAAGTGAACCACTAGTTATTCTAGTGAACCTACTAAGAGTAAGAAAATCTGGCAGGAAATAATGGATGTCAGGAAAGTGCAAAAGGCAACATTATACCTTATAAAAAACAATGATTACTACAAAAATGTGTATATGGAAGAAGAAAAAATACTTTTAGGAGATGAGAGTGAAACGTCAAGTGGTCAAATTGAAAAAGTGGACATGTCCAAAGTGAAGAAATTTATGAACATTATAGTGTACATCCACTTCATTCGAACGAAGTTATGGGGAATATTATTGAATTATTCCAAATGAAGAAAGTGAAGGGGAATCCCATGAGTGTATGGGAAAAAAGTTTGGAAGCTCGTTGTTTTTTCCCCAGCTGTTCCCAACTGGAAAAGGTAAACGATACGATGAACGATCAGTGCAGATTCCTGCATCAGAATATCGGACAACAAGATTGTATGCAGAAGATCCAAGATTTCGACAATGCATCCCATATATATTTCATCTTTTGTGTGAGAGTGACTTGTCTGGACTTTCATATGCAGGAAACCACATAATAAAAATGGGAGTGCATCATCCAAATGGTTCTGCAAAGGAATTTATGGATAAAGTACATCGGAGAGATGATCATTTAGAATCTCAACTGACTAATTTGATGGCATGTCAGTGTGGTACTAATGAGTATTGGTATCGTCGTCATGGAGAACTTAAATGCATGCTAAGGAACTTAGGAAGCCCTACATGGTTTGTTACCCTAAGCTGTGCTGAATACACTTGGGATTATTTACTTGAATTTGTTCGAGAAGCAAATTAAAATATAAAAAATATGTAAAACAAGACACCTGGAGAATTGTGCTCTTTGGATCCTGTAAATGTATGCAGATATTTCAATCATAGGTTTGAAACTATAATGTCTTTTATCTGCAATAAAAAGAATCCTCCCCTTGGAGTAGTTGTTGATTGCTTTTGGAGAAAGGAATATCAAGTTAGAGGTGCTCCTCATATACATATACTTTTCTGGCTCAAGGATGCACCCAAATTTGGACCTGATTCGGATGACACTGTTTTATCTTTCATTGAAGATTATGTCACATGTGCTATACCAAAAAGAACAGAAGAAAGCACCTTAAGGCAGTAAGTGTTATGATTCCAAAGTCATCGATGGTGCAAATACTGTCGACAAAAGTACAAGTCTAAGGAAAAGTGGAAAAGTTGTATACCAAATGTTGTTTTGGATTTCCACGTCCTGTATTAAACAAAGGAAGAGTAAACAGTTTTATGTCAACTGTGAGAGATACCATCACTAGAAAATCTCTCAAAAATACATACAATTTGAGAAGAAATGAAGAATCAAAGTATATCAATGATTATAATCCAGTTATTCCCTCAATGTGGAATGCTAATATAGATATCCAATATGTGGTGGATAATTCCATTGCTGTTGCATGGTATGTGACATCTTACATAACAACATCTGAAAAAACAGAGTTGAAAGAAATTTCCCATGAGAAGAGTCTCAGTAAGAAATTGTACAGTTTCAGTTTGAAGATGTTATCCCATCGAGAGATTGGAGCGTACGAATGCTCAGATGGGTTGTCATCTGCAAGTTTATACTCAAAGTCTAGAAGAATCATTTGAGTCAGTCTAAGTCTTGCCTCAACGTGAAATCGAGTACTTAAATCTATACAAGAAATCGAATATTTTGCAGTAGATGAACTGGAAAGTAAATATATTGTCAAAATGAATATGTTGAACACATACTATCCAAATAGAAGTTGTCATCTTGAAAACATATGTCTCTATGAAGTGCTGCAATATTACAGTCTTAAGAGGAATACTACAGAAAACATAAATGAAGGAAAATATGCAGTGATTGGTTCTGAAGGATGTTTGGTGAAACAAAGCAAAGGAACTCTTATTAATCACAAAAAACTGAGTTGTGATACTCCTGATAAAAGAGAATTTTACTATTTAGCACTTTTGCAACTCTTCAAGTCTTGGCATACAGAATAGGAATTACTTGGACATTTTCAGTGCTATGAAAATTCTTTCAATGCTTCTAAAGATAGCAATGAATGCACAGCTTATGAAAATTATCTCAAAATGTTGAAGAAGAAATTGATCAAGAAGCTACTATTGCAGCTGAGATTGCTAGAGACAGTTCTCAAGATAGTCAAAGTTCTGCTCCACTGACTGAAGATCCACTAGGACAACCAATTCTTGAAAATGAAGCGGCAATTGCCATGAATGAGGTGGAAAGAGCAATGCATCAAGCTCAAGAAGATATTATGGACTTAGGAAATTTGGAAGAAAAACTAAATATTGAACAAAAAGAAATATATCAGCAAGTGAGACAACAGATCTACCATGGTTTTCTGCATGAAAAGAAAGAATACATATGCACTTCATTTCAACCTATCCAAATGTATGTCAGTGGTCAAGCTGGTACTGGAAAAAGTTTCTTAATTAAAGTATTGACCAGTTATCTACAGAAAATAACTGACTCATATTTGTCTTGTGTTGTAACTACTCCAACTGGGTTGGCAGCACATGTTATTAAAGGAATTACATTTCATCGTTAACTAATGCTACTTGTAGAGCATGAAAACAAAGTGGAATATCACAAGCTATCTGGAGAAGCTTGTTATGAAGTTTCAAAAGTGCTAAAGAACATGAAACTTCTGATTATTTATGAGGTGAGCATGGTCTCAAACGTAATGCTTGCCTTTTTGCATTAATGAATGCAGCACATTCTAAAAACAGAATATGATGTCTTATTTGGAGAAAAACATGTGATATTTTTTGGAGATCTACTGCAACTCACTCCCGTAAAGGGATAACCAGTATTTAAAACACTTGTACATGAAGATACCAAAAAGTCTTTGGGAAGTGTTGGAAATTTTTACATTTGGTCATATTTTGAATACAAAGAACTCATTAAAAATATGTGACGGGAAAATGATGTTGATTATGGAACTATTCTTCAAGATATAAGAATTGGAGCAGTGACAGAACAATGTAAATTGTAAGAGAGTATAATCGGTTGAGAAGATTGTATGTTACCAATTTAGGTGAATATCCTGTATATGAAATATGTGTAGTAGGTCAAAAAGGAAGTTATGAGAATATCTGTAGTGAAGTTAAAGATAAGAAAAAAAATCAAGATAATGTTGAGATTCCAAGCAAAAAGAAAAAGGACACTATTGAAGAGATTGTCGGATATCAGTTAGAAAATAGTTCAGATATCAACTGCTATGCTAATGTAGTGGTAAATGGTTTTTTTTTCTAGACAGTCTGCAACAGCAAATTATGGAGAATCGAGTTAAAAGATTTTGTTCCTTGTTGCATTGTATTTATGAAAAATTGAGAACTGATAAAAGTAAAATACAAAGTGTTTCTGATATTCGCAATGTTCTGGATATATGTTCTGGTTCTACGCAATTTATGCAGAATGTCCAACAAAATGCTCAGGAATTTTTAATGTGTATGCTTGCAGTATTGAAAAATGAAGGAATAGAAAATGAAAATCTTTTTGGACTTCATTATAAATGGAACTATGAATGTGAAAATTGTATGTTTACCTCTACCACTAACATAGGCACTGAAAGATTCATATATTTGACAATACCAGACTGTAAAACAGTGTATTTCAACAAACTAGTTAAAGCAGCAAATCAAACATGGAGTGTAGCCAATGCAAATCAGAATGTTATCAACATTATTTATACACTGATTTAGACAATATTTAATTTTAATGATACAACGTTGTACAACTGATGGAAGAAAATTGGAAACACTTTGTAGCAAGTCAACTATCAATATCAGGAAGAACGTTTGTAGCAGTAGCAATTACTTTCCACGATGGTCCTTCTATAACATCTGGACATTACACTGCCTATTTAAAATGCAATAAAGGATGGGCATATTGTAATGATGCTCATTTGGATTTTAGACATCGTTTACCATACAAGTTACCAAATTCCTACCTAATATTTTTAAAGCCAAAGTTCTAAGAAGATAATTCGGCCTATTAGGAATACGTTAAAAAGTATTAATACGATTACTATAGGAAAATTTCAGTATAAAGGATTTAAGGAATATCATTTGGCCTAGAGAAAAAATAATAATATCAATTAAGTACTTTTTCTTGGATATTCTGACAGCATATATTTTAAAGAACATCCTTTAGAGTATATGGAAATTATAAAGAATTGTTGATTGAATTATTGTTTCGGTTCTTTCATATTGTGGTAACAAAATTCTCTTTCAAAGAAGCATTTTATATATGTGAGATTTGTGTCATATGCTATGTTATTGAGAATGTTGTTTTTATGGAATGTGTAGAGATAGTTGACTGTATTAAAAATATTTTTGACACAGATTTGGGTTTTTTGAAACAATCTTATTGGTTCTTTTTTTTTGCCCGCTGTTATGTGATGAGTAACATTGAAATCACTATTCATAGTGAAATTCAATATATTCTGAAAACAGCAAAACATTCAAACACAATATTTTATTTTATGCTTAAATTATGATGTGTTTATAAAATTATAATATTATACATTATAACTGAATTTTCTACTCATCTTTTACAGATCATAATTCTAAAGTTCAACATTTTTAAAAATGTAAATTATAAAAAAACAACTTGATATACACTACTGTAAAGGTAAGATTCAGTAATCCAAACACTATTCATGTACTACTATACTCAGCTTAGCAGTATTGATTTAAACCTCTAAGCATCTACTTAGTAAGTAACTACCCATGCAGCCTAGTAATCCTCCTGTTTGTCCCATATACTTTTCCAATCACCCATGCAGCACTACCTACTTATCCTATTACTCCACCAATACCTAAGCACTAATAAAATCACCTTGCAGTCTGTTTGCAGCACTGTAATCTTTCCAATTACTAGATATGTACTCATGGAATGTCCTAGATACTAAGAGAAGTATACATACACATTCTTCACACTATGCTTGCAGACCTCTAACCACATACATACTGTTAGTGCAGTCTAGTAAATACTAAGGTACTACCCATGCTGCCTAGGAATTCTCTTGTCAGTCCTATGTACTTCTCTAATCATCCATCTGTACTTATATAATCACTTTGACAATATGTATCAGCTTATAAATTCACCAGACACCCTGTGTGTAGCACTATAATCATTCCACTTATTAGTCATGTATTTATACTCAAGAGTAGTCGTGCGCGTAATAAATACCCATATAACATAACATAACATTTATGGAACGACCTAGCTACTAAGACAAATATACTTACTTTCTGTTCAGAATGTATGTAGACGTCTAACTACAACTATACTATTGCTACACTGCACTAAATACCCAAGTAGTACCTATGTACCCTAGGAATCTTCCTGTAAATCTCATGAACTTCTCCAATCATCCATCCAGGACTATCTACTGATCTTATGATTCTACCAATACCTAGCCACTTATAAATTGAGCAAAAACTCTGTTTGCAGCAATGTAAATATTCTAGTTACTAGCCATGTACTTAAGGTATGGCCTAGCCAGTAACACTAGTATAACTACAATATTCTGTGCACTATTCATTCAGACTTCTAACCAGCTACATACTATTCATACAGTCTTGTAAATATCCAGTTAGTACCCATTCAATGTAGACATCTTCCAGTCAGTCTCATGCACTTTTCAGATCAGTCATCCAGCACTATCTACTTATCCTATCACTCCACCAATACCTAAGCAGTTATAAATGTACTATACACTCGGTGTGCAGTACTGTAATAATTCTACTTACTAGCCGTGAACTTATGGAATGGCCTAGCTAGTAACACAAGTTCAGCTACAATATTTTGTGCACTATCCAAGTTGACCTCTAACTAGCTACATACTATGGATATACTCTTCTAAATACCCAGTTAGTACTCATGCAGTCTAGGAATCATCCAGTCTGTCCCTTGTATTTTTTTTATCACTTATCTACCACTATATACTTATCCTATCACTCCACCAATACCTAAGCAATTATAAATTAACTGTGCTTTCTGTTTGCAGCACTGTCATCGTTCCAGTTAATAGTGATGTAAGCAGATACATACTATTCGTCCACTCCACTAAATACTGAAGTATTACCCATGCAACCTAGGATACCTCCTGTCAGACTCATGCAGTTCTTCAATCACCCATCTAGCACTAGGTACTTATTGTATTACTCCGCCAATACCTAAGCACTTTTGGGGCACATTTACAAGCCCCCTGCACCACCAGTATGTCACTTTTTGTGACATAGTGATGGCGCTGGGGGCTCCTCCTTATTTACAAGTACAGGAAAAGCCACCGTGCGTGGATTTTCCTCTCCTTGTAAATACGACCCCTTCAAACGCAGCACTTTGTGTTGAAGGGGCATTCCATGGGTGTTGCCGCACAACACCCACGGAACAAGACACATCTCAAGATTTACGAGAAATTGTAAACCTGGAAATACGTGTACCTAGAGGTGGTGTAGCAAGGCGCAACGAGGAGAATTGTTTTAATTTCTCAATGTTTTTTTCCTCTTTCAATGTGTGCTGCATTTCACAGCACACATTGAAGGAGGAAAATTCCTTTTGTGATTGTTTCTGTGCAGGAAGGTGACCCTTCCTGCACAAAAAACATCTACCCATGAGACATTCATCCTTGCACCATGGTGCCTATTTCACTGCATGGCTGCAGTTTGTGCACCAGTGCAGAGGGAAGCACAGAGTTGTGACATATTCATGTAAATATGTCACATCCCTGTGCTTCGGAAGTGGCGCAATATGGTGCAGCTAAAGAGCTTGCAGTGTCACGCTGCAGCACTTCCTCATAGATCTGCACCTATAAATTCACCATACACTACTAATGCATTCTTTCAGTCAATCATGCGCTAGACATATATTCAACCAAACTTTCAGACATTACCATGCAATAATAGTTCTTTTTTTTAACCAGATAAGGTAGTTCTGATAATTTTTTGTTTTGCATTTTCTTTGTATTTTTAGAACAATTTTGATTTTTTTGGGGTGTTTTTTATTAAACTGAACAAAAAATACATCAAAATAAACTATGAACTTAATTAATTATCATTCCAACAAGAAAAAAAATGAACTGTTCTCCATAACAGATTACCATTTCACATTTAATGCAGTGCTGCTCCAAATGCAGGTCTAATAGTCAGAGGAAACATGGATCAGAATGCTCAAGAGGTGCTTGCAACACCTGGTGGTGGATTCTCTGTTTCCTGAGCAAGATTCCGGGGGTGAATTGTATGAAGGTAGTTGTACATACTAACTGTACCACAAGAGTTTTTCCTTTCGCTTCCTCTTCACAGCATTTTGTCACACAGCTTGCATGTCACCTTTGTGACTTATTTTTTTTTGTCCTTCCGCAAATTTGAAGAACTTTCACACCGCTAGCTCTGGTCTCTTCTTGGGTGGTGGGTCCTCTAACACCTCTTCATCTGAAGAAACATCAACTTTTCCCTGCTGAGATGCCATTGTAAGTGTTCAAGATGAAATTAACACCAAAAAATACTACAAGTCCTAGAAGGAGAAGAGATGTTTCCATTAAGCTGCTCCAAGAAGAATGAAGAAAATGGTAGGGTCCTTCAATAGTTAAATTGGGAAATGTTATGAACTAATCAAATAAATTTTTTTAAGGTCACATGGGAGTCGCGCAGCCAGCACACATGAATAACACACCTGATGCGGCTCCACAAAAATATATTTAAAAATATTATACATGTATTTCAAGTACAAATATGTACTTTTTTTGAATACATTAGATTATCTCTTGCCCTAATATGTACATTAAAGACACATAGATAACATTTTAGAATATGAAAAATTTCACGGTAGTCGCACACCCAGCGTGGCACAGTCACGTGGGGCCCGCCACTGCACGAGTGTCGCGTACCTTAATGCGCATATGTCATGAATACGCGTGAGCAGGAGTCGCGGATCACTCGCATATCTGTCGCGCACACCACGTAATATTATACATATATAACGTAACTGAAAAACACAACAATTTCAAAACAATTTCAAAGGTTTTTTAAATGCTAATTTTGACTTATAATGCTCATTAAACCTATGGTTTTTTCAATAATTTAGAATTTTTGTGATATGTTGTAATATTAAAATCCTAAAAATTGTTTTTACAATTGTTTTGTTTGTTATTAAAATAATATAATGTCTTCTGTTTTCTTGAATATTAATATATATTTTTAGGGGAGGAGAAATAAGTGGAGTCGAGCACCCATCGTGTACCTATCTCGGTGCGGATTCAAACCGTCATATTGGCAAAGTCATGAATGATGCACGTTTCAGCCAGCCCACTTTGCTTACGCTTACAGGGAGGGAACTACAATGCTACATGACCCAGGTCTTCCCTGTAGTCATCTGCTTATCACAGATCTAGTTGTCAGCATGCCACCGCCACTCCCTCACAGCTGGTTTACACCCACACCACACCCATGCAGCACAGGCACCACAGGACATGTGACCCTGCCAATGAAAAGGGCCGGATACACATGCTCAACGTCATTTCCACTCTCTATCTGGGTGTATCCATGTGCTTATTATGTTGGTGGCAGCGGAGGCACTTTGTCCAAAACGGGCCTCCCCAACGTGGCGATGATTTGAGGTGCACAGAGATGGTGGCAGCTGAAGCACTTTGCTGGACATTGGCCTCCTGCCACGTGGCGATGACTTGAGGTGCACAGAATTGGTGGCAGCTGAGGCGTTTTGGCCGACACAGGGCTCCAGCCACAT
This sequence comes from Lissotriton vulgaris, assembly GCF_964263255.1. Classification (NCBI taxonomy): domain Eukaryota; kingdom Metazoa; phylum Chordata; class Amphibia; order Caudata; family Salamandridae; genus Lissotriton; species Lissotriton vulgaris. Next base: position 1,012,397,234 of record NC_141696.1, on the reverse strand, counting down.
GGCGATGACTTGAGCTGCACTGAGTTAGTGCCACCAGAGCTGAGTGGGTGTGCAGTCTGCGATGATGCGTAGGTCTCGATACACCATCCTAACATTCAAGACCCTATTTAAATTGTGAGCTTGGCTGGACCGTGTGTATGCCACAGGCAGCTGGCTGTACAGACATGACTACTCGGCGCGGTGCAGTAGGATGTGCTGGGGGCCTGTACCCCGGAATAGAGCGACGGCTGAGGAGGTTGCTCCAGCAAGTTGTTGGCCCTTTTGGAGACACGCCGTAGGTGGCAGGTGAGCATTGAGGTCTGGGTGCGCAGGGTCAGGCAGTCATTGCTGGGTGGCGGACTGGTCTGGGAACCAGGGCTGGGAAACTTGTGAAAGATGTATAAAGCATGCACACTGCCTCAGAAATGTGCGACAACATTAGTTTACAGGCCCCTGTGGTCCCATATTACCTGCACATTGTTGGAATGCGTGTAGTTTCTGACACAGTCCAGTAGGCAACAGGCATTGCTCCCAGTGTGGACCGCCCGGATCACGCATCATCGCTGGCTGCACACATGCTGAGTGCTTCAGGTGCCACTAACTCAGTGCATCACAAGTCACTGCCACATAGCCTTATTGAGAAGGAATTCGATATTCAAAAGACATTGCTCCCAGTGCGGCTCGCCCGGACGATGCATAATCGCTGGCTGTGCACATGCTAAGTGCTTCAGGTGCCACTATCTCTGTGCAGCTCAATTGAACGCCACGTGGCTTTTGGCCCTTGCTGAGCATTGCCTCCGGCCTACACTGCAGTCAACAGGGCTGTCTTCCATATGACTTTAAAAGAGCGTATCTGATTGTTTTATAAGGTTTCCCATTCTAACAGTTGAAGGACCCCACCCATTTTTGTCATTCTCTCTGCAGCTTGAAAGGAGAGACACCTGTTGTGCTTTTTCAGCTAGTCTGTACATTTTTGGGGTGTTTTTTGCAAAGATTTGGAAATGGCTTCTTCCAATTCTCAGCAAGAACATACTTCTGATGAAGAAGAGGTAGAAGAACCACCTCCCAAAAAGAGACCAGAATCCATTGTGTGGAAATTTTTCAACATCCCATTGATGTAGAGGGCCTCAGCCAGACCCGCTAGTGCAAGGGGTTTGCCCTTCTCAGCACAAGTCCTCAGACCATTAGGAAGAAGTTGGCACGGAAACTAGAATACAAAAAATAATATTTATTACACCTCATGAGGTGGTGCTACGGTTCAAACAGTACCTTTCGGCATTGGAGGAAGTAGCACCACGAGTTAAGAAAGCGTGGTTTATTTATACCCGCACAGGGGCTCAAAAGAAGGCGGTACAAACACAAGAGCACAGTTTATGTACATATAAGGTAATATCGAGAGGAACAATCGATCAGTGGGAGGAGCTATAGGTTTGGAGACTAATACACAAGAGCTCTTTTGTGGAGCTTATCACTAACAGATGTAGACCCCTCAGGGTACGTGCAGAAGCGGGGGATGCTAAATATAACTTGTTGCCGAGCAGATTTCAAGTGTCGTGGACACAAAGGTAGGACAAAGCACATGGTCGACACGTGACAGCATGCAGCAGACAAAATGGCTGCCTGGAATACAAAATGGAGTCCACTAAATGTCAAGTTAACAGCTAAAACTAAAATGTCTTCTGCTAATGCATAATCTAGTCGCTGTCAAATTACTTCAACAGATGGTGAAAAGAGAGTCAATGCAAGGAGGGTCAGTTGTAGTCTCAGTCCACGGATTTTATCTAGAGGTAGTGACAAAAAATACACTTATGGCACGTCAAGCATGTACAAGCACCTCCAGTCAATCCACCCCAGACATTTTGCACGGGAGCAGATGCAACATGCACAAAACAATATGCAACAAGGTGACCAGGGAGCTGGTCCCAGCACTTCAGGAGCGTCAAGTACAGTATCTCGAGGGCCGGACATATGCTGTTGGCCCTTGCTGACTGCTGCCTCTGGCCTAGACTGCGGTCAGCAGGTCTGACAATTCATATGGAGTCACGATTGCAGATGACACATTCCAGTAGGCAAAAGACATTGCTCCCAGTGCGACCCTCCCGGACCACCCATCATCGCTGGCTGCACAGACACTGAAGGCTTCAGGTACCACAAACTCAGTAGACCACACTGTGGTTAGCAGGGCTCATAATTCAACTTCAGCCTTGATTCATTAATTGCAGAGTCTCTGCCTGCGTACCAGCTGAGTGCTTCAGGTGCCACTAACACTGTGCAGCTCAAGTCAACGTCATGTGGCTATGTGTTCTTGCTGACCGCCGCCTTCAGACAACTGCCTTTGATGTACACTGTGGACAACAGGGCTCACAATTCAGATTGAGTTGCGGTTGCATATGACGCAGTCCAGTAGGCAACAAACATTGCATCCAGTGTGGCCCACCTAGACGACGCATCATCACTGGCTGCACACACAGAGTGCTTCAGGTGGCACTAACTCTGTGCAGCTCAAGTTAACACCACATGCCTGTGTGTCCTTGCTGACTGCTGCCTCCTGCCTACAGTGCGGTCTGCAGGGTTCACAATTCAAGTTCAGTCTTGAATCATTAATTACAGAGTCCAATAGGCAACAGACATTTCATCCAGTGCAGCCCACCTGGACGACGCTGGTTACGCACACGCTGAGTGCTTCAGGTGCCACTAACCGTGCAGCTCAAGTCAGTGCCACTTGACTGTGGGCCCATGAAGACCGCTGCCTCTGGCCTACACTGTGGTCAGCAGGTCTCACACATGTCCAATCCAATCCTGACCTGCAAGGAGATGTCATCAACGCTGGCTGTGCACACACTGAGCTCTTCAGGTGCAACTGACTCTGTGCATCACAACTCATAGACCCTTTATGATTAAATTTCATGCTGTAGATACGCAACAATGTCACCTCAGGCAGCAGGAATATCCTGCAGGGACATTAACAATTTCTTCACATGATCACGCTCATCTCTGGTGCCCATACCTCAGAGCACCACAAGTCATGGACCCTTTATGATATAATCTTTTGTGTGTGATTTAAGATCTTGTGCTCCTACCTTATAGCACCACAAGTCATGGACCCTTTATGATTTAATCTGCGTGTGTGATCCGATGATCACTGTTGTAGTTGTTGCCAGCACCAACAAGTCCCTGAGGGCTGGCTTACACTCACCGCACACACATCCAGCCCAGGCATCACTGGACATATGACCCTGGTAATAAAAAGGGGCTGCCCGTAGCCAGTTCCACTATCTATCTAACTATTTCCATGTGTTCATTATGTATGCATGATAGCCCTGGGCCCTATCATGATACATTGTGCTGTTGACTGCGCACGCAGCCATGTTACCTTTGGCAGTGGGGAAGACCTTGGTTAAGTAACTTTATCTAGGTCATTCTATGGGTACATGGGTAGAGAGTGGATGATTAGAGTACTGCAAGGAGAGTGTACAGTGAATTTATAAGTGCTTGGGGATTGGCGGAGTGATTGGATAAGTACATATGTTGGCAGAGCACAATCCCTGAGCACGAGCTTGGCTCTAATTGGCTACCAACCAGTGGCAACCCCGACAGAGCGTCAAGATTGCAAACCAAGCCTCTGGAGAGCCGATGCTATGTACACAGCATGAGTAGGCACCACGCCCGATCCTGAGGCACCTGCCTTCTTTGCTACTGGATCCCCACAGCCTTTGCTCTAGTACCCTGGGTTACCGCCCACTAAAATCTGGGCCACTGGCTAGCAGGAATACCAGACGTATGCCTGGAAAACCTAGTCCAGGCACTTGGAATTCTCATTGTGGCATACTGCATTCTCATTCAGAGGACACCATCCCAGGTTGTTGATCTCTGGATCAAGGAATTCTGACTGGTGGAACCCCAGAGTCACTTCCAATGGATCCCCTAAAGCGAACTGCTGGGTCCATGGAGCACCGGTAATAAAAGGCCCAGAATCCTGTCTGCAAGATATTCCCAGCCCCACAGCTGGATCATTGACATACGATGGATAGTACCTACTGAATTCTGCAAGAGTAAGCGTCATCGTCAGAGCCGGCGTGCATCAGTCATTGGCACAACTAGAACCACATTTTGGGGAAGTCTGATAAAAATTTCAGGGGGGGAACTAATTCTTCCGGTCATAGGCAGAGTGGAGATGCAGGGACTCTGAAAAGGTGTGAAAACACAACAAAGCCTCATTTACATGTAAATGGTCTTTTAAAGACCTGTGAAGTACTTGGGTGCTGCGCTGAGAGCCGCGCACAAAATGGGTGCACAAAAAGGGGCAACGCTGAGAGCCGTGCACCCAGCTTGTTCACACTAGGGGTGCGTGCTGAGCGCCACATTAGGATTGCCATTCAAAACTTTTCTAAACAAAAACGGTCCACTTGCATTATTGAATATTCGGCCCGAGGACCCAATCCCCCAGGGGCATGCCCAATTCTTGAATGTTTTTATTAATCATTAGGAAGGTGGGGTCGCGTGGTCCCCCTTCCCTTTTCCACTTCTGGCCCCGGGGACCCCATCCCCTGGGGCCTGGCCTCTTCATTGGAGACTGTGGGGAGGCACCCCAATGCCCCCACAGTCCCGCCGGCTCCTGCCTCCTGCAGGAACCGGCATTGCTTTTGCGCAAGGGAAGCTGCCCTTGCCCAAAAGCAATCCTGCTTTGCTTCATTGAGGTTTTCTTGCTCTCGCTTCAATGAAGCAAAACAGGGTTTACTATGACAGGGCGGGAGTCATGCTCCTGCCCTGCCATAGCAAACAGAAATGTCCCGGGGTGGGTACCCCGGGACTTTTCATGAGCCGGCCCTGGGGGGTGGCAGTCCCTAGGGCCCTCAAGGACTCCAGGAGAGGGACCATGTGACCCCCCTCCCTCTATTTTCAAAGCCCCAGGGAGGTGGCGGTCCCTGGGACTTAGAAGGTCCTCGTAGGCCTTCCACTAATTACAAAACAAGCCCTGTGGAGGTGGTATCCCCGGGGCTGCTTAAGGGCTGTGCGCCCTCCTGTACCTAATTTACAGAGCCCTGTGGAGGTGGAGGTTCCTGGAGCTCTGGGGCCTGCAGTCCCTTGCAATAAAATTATAGGATTGCCCCGGGACCTGGTTCACCCTTTGGCTCACTTAAAAGAAGTGGGGGAGCCCCTGCTTCATTTTTTTCACCAGTATTCACACACCCAGCATGCATTTGGATGTTTTCTTTGGGCCTGGGGGTCCTTATGGGTCCCCCTGAGCAGGCCCAGGGGGTCAGGATGTCCCCCTTTTCTTTTTTTTAAATCTTTTTTCTATTGTTTTCTTGTGACTCGGTTCTACGAGTCACCAGATGGCTGCCAACATTAAATGGTTTGGAGTGTTGGCAGCAAATCACAGTGAAGCTCGTGGTCGTGGCAGCCAATCACATTAAAGCTTGAGGTCGGGAGGGTGGAAGAACCAACTGCTGCCCCAGATTTCAAAACTTTCATTTTTCGAATTTCTCGCCAACAATGGAACGGCTTTACACCATTCAGCAGTTCGGGCTGTAGCCTTGGAAAAAGTTTGCTATGGAAAATTGATTTTTAGACTTTTATTTTTTTGAATTTCTCAACAACTACTGAACAAATGTACACCATTTAAAAAAAAAGGTGTCATTCCGTTCAGCAGTTTAAGCTGTTTCCTGTAATAAAATTTCCTATGGAACTCAGCTTCTGCTTGACAAACCACCCCAAACTCACAGGATAGGAGTTACCCAATAGACCTTTTTTTTGAAGAATTTTACCAAGAATCTAGCCACCCTTTTTACTCCGACAAGTGGGAAATCAAAAACAATAGGGTTGTGATCGGACATTACCTTGGGAGACAGTTCCACCTGAGCCCCCTTAAGTAAGTCTGGTGAGACCAAAAAATATTCCAGTTTGGCAAACCTGCCAATGGCGGGCTGAGTAATAAGTATATCCTGGCTCATAGGTTTTCACGAAGGCCAAACGTCAATTAAGCCTACATACCTCAAGAGACTTTTCAATGATCTTGAGGTTTGCAGCTTATTCCCAGCACTAGAGACTCTACTGCCCCAAGGCCCTGCTCTAGATCCATTTAAATTTAGATCCACACAAACTACATATAGTGATGGCCAGAAAGGCAATTCCATAGCTAAAAACTTCAATAAGCCAGGATCATCTAAAACTGAGGCAAAAACAGAGCACAGTGTAAAAGCACTATTGCCAGTTTTGCGCTCCATTAATACCCATCTGCTCATATTGTCCGGTGCCTTACCACCTGGTGTAACAGCATTCCCTCTGACTAAAATAGCTACCTTCTCAGTCCTAAAATCCTGTGTTGTATAACATATAGCCTTCGGACCTAGAAAGCTCAGCACAGCACTGTCACTAAGTGCTATTTGAGTCTCTTGAAGGAAATATATATAATGCTCTTAAAAATGTAAGATCTTCTTGCAGCCTTCTTCTTTTAGATCTGTCATATAGCCCACAGATGTTAATTGTGGTGGTAAAGAACTTAGCCATCCCTCCAGAAGATTGCTTTAGCCAACAGCAATATCCTCCAAGGATTGATAGAATTCCTATAATCCCAAGCCACTGTCCTCCAGCCGATCTTATATTCACACCCCAACATGTCCTTCAATACAAACAAAAAAAAGAAAACCTACTAACAGTACCTTGCTGCAATTTAGATACCACTTCATCCACCCTCATTCCCAACACCTTCTCTTCAACCTCCCCAAAACCTCCTTCACCCACCCTGCAGCCACTCCTTCCCTCTACCAGTGAAAGCAGCCAGACCACCCAAGTCTGTGTGATGAAGACGGCAAAGAAAAGTGCGGGCTCCCACCCCTAATCCCTCAACCACACCGCCACATACCAATGTGAAAAAGCCATAAGAGATACTACCAGTGAGTCCCTAATCCCTTACAAGACAAACGTAAACAATACCAGTGATACTGATGAGAGACCCAGCTATATTTAGCCTTCCTCGCAATTTTCCTAAGCTAACAGCCATGATCTATATATTACTTCTATCTGCCAAAAGCTGCTCAAGATAGTCTCTAGCTTGTATTTCAGAGGTAACATCTTTTATAGCCCCTCTAACTCTTGTCTTCAGTCTAGCTGGGGCCAACAAAAAGCCTTGAAACCTTCATCTTGATAAGGCTTATTGACCTGCAGCAGATGCCACCTGTGTTCTACTGTTATGTGACAGAAGTCAGGACACACAAAAAAAGGAGGACTCTTAGTATTTCCTTCTTGCCTCTGTCTGCGCCTTTTCAAAAATAGCTTGGCGTAACAGGGAATCTCTGAAAAAGACTAAGATTGCCCTTGGCTGCCTCTGGCCTCTGTGGGTCCATGGCATAATAATGGGAATCAATGGTCCCTCTGAACTCTGAATTCCCAATGTTTGGGACAGGCTTCCTTAAGAAGGTTCAGCATAAAGGATCGAATATCATCCCCTTCCAAGTCTTCCTCGATCCTCTTCTCTGACAATTTTCCAGATCCTCCATTTTCCACATGGCATCAGTCATTTAGACATTATGGGTCTTGGTCTGTTCTTTGACAGCAACCAACACTGTTTCCAAGTCAGAACATGCCTTTCCGTCTTTCTGAACTGCACCTTCCAGTTTTTTTGTGGCATGGCTGTTTTTTTTCCATCTGAATGGGTCTCAGAACAGTGCTCCTTGATAGACTTCAAATCAGGGCGAGAGTGGGATCCATATTCACTTTCCCTACAGCCTGTGAGGCACCCACAGTAGTCTCTACCTCGGCGGACACTATCTCCGGTGTTCCCAATATTCTTGTATGTGAATAGTCCCATTTAAGCACACTGCTGATGGCAGACTTCTTCCTGTTCTTTCATGAGTCTGTGTTGCCCTTAGCGCTCCTCAGAAGCCTTTGGCACTTGAGGGATGTCTCAGGTCCTTCAAGAGTACAAGAGCCTGGCGCTGAAGAACGGTACTCAACTTCACTTTGACTGGAGCCAGAGTCCTCCGAGTGAGAGCCATCCGTGAGTGAAAAGAATTTTCCAGCCCCATCGGATGTGAGATTGGCTAGAGCCAGACCGCTAATTTCTTCATTTCAGTACAGATTGCTCATAACACCCCCGGGAGCCAAAGATCAAAAGTTGTACCTAACTCAATGCTTTTTCTTTAGGGCTTCCTGGTAAACCTATCTGGGGATGCTAACCACCTCTCCCTGTTCACCAATGCCTCATATTGTATGTAGCTCCAACTCTGATGAAGAAGAGTCCCTGTAGGCTACGGCCTCTCCTGCTACCTCAAACTCCTCCTGCTGTGCCAATGACATCCCAGACTGGTCATCTGATATGGGCCCGGACTCTGACCCAATTTGTCAAGCTCCTGGAGTACTCCCTGAGCTGGCTGGACCACACTGCTGTCCTTAACCCTAAAAAAGGCAGTGATAACTGGCTGTGGTGGGGCACGAAATGGAGCCGAGCTGTCTTTATATGTCCCACACCCCCCTCTTCAGAGACTTGTGTAGCACCCTATTTTTTACCACAGCTTGGATGCGGTCCAGCAACTTCCTCCTCCTGCCTGCCCCCATACTCTCCTGATGGTTTATTAATGCCTGAGATTCACTAGGCTTACCTGCACTCTCATCATTATGGAAGGGAGGAGATTCTTGTCTTGGACCATACAGGGCACCGCCTTATGTTGTCCAGCAGCTTTGGATGCGATGGTGCAAACCATTAGGGAAGTTAGCCCCAACAGTGAGCCTGACATTATCTACTGGGCTGTTCTGGAGTATCCTGTAGGAAGACCCACCCACTAGTTTAGGATGCAGTTCAGGGTTTGGGTCAGCCTCCCTCCCAGAAACATCAGTGTTCTGGTGTACCCTCTTGATGTCTCAGCTACACCAGACTCTGCAAACATGCCATACCAGAGGCTTCTGTAGGATCTGTCCACTCACCTTTGCATCAAGGAGTTAATCAGATGCTGAGAAGACCATTTGAGAGGTGAGACACCCCCATAAGCATTGAGAGGAAAATCTGTCCTTGCTCCTTATAGCATTCCCTCCGCGATGCACAAATCTGCTGAGAAGCGGAGTGCCAGCGCCCTGGCACCGAAAAGCTTTGCAGATCGCCCTTGCATGAAGAAAAACCAGCGGGGCTCCGAGAAACCACCACGCATCTGGGCACATGAACTCTGCTGACAGGTGAGGTATTCTTAGGGGAGGTGGAGGGTGCCACGGAAGGAGCTCTGCCCTAGTACTCCTAAGCGGCTGCATTCATGATTTCAGGCAATCTGGTCCCAATGAAGTGCTAAATGTATTTTTTCTATGTCTATCCTCCAGATCCTACTTTGCTACACAAGGTAATCATAATTAGTTGATTGTAAAAGATTTTCTTTTGTATGAATTTTCTTTTTTTCAGGTTCCCTGGAGTGGTTCTTTTTTTAACAGTATTGTTCAGTTTTTATTATGGAATATACAGATGGAGGATTGCTTCAAAGGATTTATTTTTGCAGGCTGTATTGTTTGGGGGGGGGGGGTATTTTTAGTATTGTTAGAACAACATTTTGGTAGATTACTTTTTCGAATGCTCCAGAATTGAAAAGCGATCTGCAGCAACAAAATCATAAGTAACATTAATTATTTTAGTGTGGGCGGGAAACAGATTGCTCTAGTCTAAGTTGTTTGTAGCTTTGTTCTTTTAGTAAGGCTTGCAATAGTTTATGTATTGCAGGTTGAGTTCATACTATTGTGGATTGGAAGGTATTATGCCTTCCTTCCACTGCCTTGTTTGCTTTTGCCTCTTGTGCTAAGTTGCGGTCCTATCCATTCCACCATGGTATGTGGAATTTTGGCTGGCATCTGTGACCTTACCTCTGCAGTCTCCTTACCCATGTCATTGAAGTTATCCATTAGGGGAGATGGCTTGTCTTCAGTATTTTGGTAATACGGAATTCCAAGTAATATGTTGTAATGGTTGGCCACATCAGTTACAGGAATGTAGGCTAGAGCTTTTCATTTTTTATTGTAAATGCAAATAGGCTGTAAGGGGTGTACTTCACGCTTTTTTTTTAAGCTGATGCCATATACTACGCCATATACTTTGATTAAAATGATAGTAATATCGCTGTTTATAGTATACTTTGGATCCTAGCTTGTTTTAAATTAATAACCATTTTTTGGGGGGTAGTAGTTGTTTGTTTGTGGCCTATTTGGGTTAGGCGTTCTATGTACTGGTCTTTTTGTTTGCCAATAATACATACAAAAAAGTATGTTTGTTTTATGAAATTCATCATGTATGGTGTAAAGTTGATGTCATGGTTTTGGGCACAACTTAAATGTGCCGTCTATCATCCATGTTTAACATTGGCCTAGATTCAATACGTTTGTAGTGTTGTGTAGTTCCTATACATAATCTGCGCGTTTGAATAACATAAACTGTGGGTTTGGTGGCAGACTGGTTCCGAGCACCCCCACGGAGAATGTTAGCCTGTTTGCATTAGCTAGCTCACAGTGCCACTAGAATATCCTTTTATTGGGGAGAGAATAGCTTCTGGCAACCTTAGAACATATCAACCCTGATCCCGCAGAATCGTGGAAACAATGTACTACTTTTCACTCAGTAACTCGTGATCACTTATTCGGTCTCAGAGAGTTACACAGAAGAAATAGTAGGCAGTGTTCCAATAGGAATTTATTGCACAGTTGTTCTTCTAGTGTAAAATAGATGTGCTGCAACAACCATTAGACAGTTGCATATATAAATGATTAGCAGTACAGTAAATATAAAGGGATAGTGCAGTTCTACCATCTTGCAATAATCACGAATACATACATGAATATAAAATGCACGATAAAGGGAAAGCGCGTAGTCCCACGATGCCTGTCTAGATGTACCTAAGTGTACCTAGCATGTGAGTTGGTGTTAAGCCAAGAATCCCTCTAGGATTTAGTCTAACCTCATTACCTGAAGCAAGAGAGTGTGGGAGCCCATCTTGGTCTCGAGTTGGACACCCCGCTAGGGATGTGTCAGTCCACTGTCAGCTGGAGCATCTGCATGCAGGAGTCTCAGTTTCTCTGGTCAGTGTGTCGGCTGGAAGTCTTAGTTCCCTCTAGCTAACACTAGCAAGATGTGCAGTATTTATACAGAAAATATCTAGGGTTCCTTTGTCCCTTCTTTCTAGTATTAGCCATTGTTGGATTTGAGGATGATGTATGGGATGAACCTTGTACGTAGAAATTATGCAGGTGGTGTAGCCCCTGCCTGGTTTCCCAGAACCCTTATGAATATTCAGGGGGTGCTAGGCAAGATCGTCGCCCTGTAGTGCAGCTCTGCCGTCCGGAATGACCATATTTTTTATTATCCTGGGAATCCAGCCCGCACTCAATACTGAACCGCACGGATCTTGCCTGAGCCATTGCATTCACGATAAATTACCAGTATTTGGATAGACGCTGAAGACGGTGCAAATCTCCATGGGCCCTGCCTCACAAGATGGTGGCAAAGATATCGCTCTGGATCACAGGACACTCTGTATGGAGATGCTGAGTGCTGCAGTCACTGTGCGGTGCCATAGGCTAAGCACCTGGCTGGCGGACCTTGGTGACTGTAGCATACCGGTGAGTGGGAGCTGCTTGGGCATGTGTGGACTGCCTGCTGTGCTTGCTCCCCGCTGCTGCACGCAGCTGACCTCTGCGGCTGCTGGGAGCCTGTAGGCTATGGATAAAAGACTTGGTGTATTGTCGTGACACCCTGGCCTTATACGTTGAATAATTGCCCGCCACATCGCGGCCCATGGACATTTGGGAACGATTATTGCACTATCTTAGCTCACATAGCACTGACGCAGTACCTGCCTCTGAGATATAAATTGGCTGCCTTACAACACCTTACCAACTGATGTAACCACATTTCACTGTCTATTGATTATTCTGCATATGTACATTAATGCACTTTTCTGCATGGAACACCTGTGGTGGAAGTGGGTGGTGAGGGGTCCCAGGCAGCAGGCTCTGGAGGAAGCCGCAGTAGAGGGTCCCAGGCAGCAGGCTCTGGAGGCAGCAGCAGGAGAGGGTCCCAGGCAGCAGGGTCTGTGAGCAGTGGAAATGTGAGGCTCACTCCCACAGATTTATAGCCCCCTGGTATCGTTTCTTAGGTGCCAAGCTGCAACAATTGGTTGTCAAGGTCTGCCTCTTTCAAACCCATCCAATGACCACCTCCGCGGTGGCGGAGCACGCCTTCTGCGATTTTCAAAACTGCATCATGCAACTGCAGGCCAGGCGGTAGCTACCGCGATTTGGGTGGCTGAGCATGCACACCGCCATCTACCCATGTCTCCATGCCAATGACTATCGCACATGTGAAAAGGGTGGTGCTGGTATCACACCACCATGGCCAGGCAGTAGCTACAGCGATATGGGTGGCAGAGCATGCCCTCCGCCAACTACCCATGTCTCCATGCCAATGATTACCGCACTTGTGAAGGGGATGGCGCTGGTGTCACACCGCCGTGGCCAGGCGGTAGCTACCGCGATTTGGGTGGCAGACATTCCCACCGCCATCTACCCATGTGTGGTAAATATTTAATTACCGTCCTAATTTCTATGCAGGTAAGTACTAAAAACAAAATAACTCAATCGGAAAGAAAGACGCAGAGTCCGTGGTGTTAGAGTTCTTAGGGGTTTTATTCCTTAAAAAGGAATGGTTCTTGAACCGGATATCGGGTTCCTGACACCACTGGGGTTCAGGAAGGGATAGAGCATACTTGATTGACAAGACATAACTTTTATACTTAAATCACATAATGGAAACCAATACAGTAGGCGTAACAGCTGAGAGAAACAAGATAAAAGCACACACGTGTTAGCAATACGTAATCAGAAGGCGTGAACTAGGCGTGAACATAAAGGTGTGTGCTAGAAACGTCACATGAAAGTGTCACAAGTGGGTGGGTACATAGCGGAATCTTGCAATGTCAGCAGAAATCTGAGATTTGGATGCGCGCGCAGCTGCATGACGTGTGATTGACGTTGAGCTGGAGGGTGCAGGGGACTTGACATTTACACTAGAGGAAAGAGACAGAAGTCTGGCATGTCAGATCAACTCGTTCCTATATCATATCTGATATCTGATGTTTGGGAACCATATTATCTAGAGGGAAAGGTCTCTTGGGCAGAGGCTATTCTATACTGACTGTGAGTGCGTGTATAAGCGTCTACGTGTCTGCATGAGATGCGAGGGGGCATGGGCCTTCCATGGTAACAGGAGCTATGAATTACTTGCACGGAGACAGTGAGGCCGGGCCCTTTACTCTGCAGCTGGAAGCATGTTTACTTAAACTAGTAGGCAGGAATGTATTTTTTTTGAGGAGCGGAGCAGATAATTCGAAGGTTGAATACAGTCTTGGCAGGCAACAGGCTGAGCTAAGCGCCGTTAGCCGCGCAGGGAGTAAGGCAGAGGTCACGGGTACAGAGGCAGACCCAGGCTGAGGCATTCAGAGTCAGAAGGCAGGAAAAGGCTCGATGGCAGAATTCAGGGCCTACTTCGCCAGAGCTGAAAAACGTGTAAAGTACACCACAAAAAGACGTTGGCAAGGCATACTTAGGAACGGAATATTCAACCCATTCAGGGTGGATCTGAAAGAGGACATGTTAACGTTGGACGCAAATGTATTTGCGTCTTCATAGCTGGCACAGGAGGGAAGTTACATGCACTTTAAGCTCGTACATGGAGACGGTGGGGTACACGTTAGGGAACATATCTTGACCATAAAATTTATATTTCCTCATTCCCTCCTTGTTCCCTATGGACCCTTCATGATATATCGATCCTCATGAATCGATCAGTCTGTTCATGTAACATCATTTGCTCTTCTTTCTTCTTATCGCGTTTTGAGTGGAAACTTGAATGCGGAATACATGATGTGGCGCACAGACCACAAACCGCTGGCCCACATTGTAGGCACAGGCAGCAACTGAATACTATGAGAAGGGCAATGCCTAGGAAGGATAGGATCTTCCATCCCCAAGCGGTCAACGTTGTCCAGAACCAACCGGACCAAGTCCAGGTGCCTGGATTCTGATGTATCAAACTTGCAATTTTATGAAGACGTGTGATAGCTTTATATACTGTTGGCGCGTTTTCTGGAATGAAAACACAGCAACTCGACCCGATGACCTTACAGGCTCCGCCCCTATCTGCTAGGATGACGTCAATAACAAGACGATTTTGAAGAACAACAACCCGCATGGCAGATTGCTCCTCCGTTAAGTTGCCTAGAGCGGAAGTAGTTTCATTCACTACTGCTTTGAGGGTTCTAGTTAATTTTCGTATCAGTTTACTATTAAAGACAGTACCTAAGTAGGGGAAGAAACCTTTATTGAAGTCCGTGTATTGCTCCCATGCCGTTTCAGTATAGTCGACAATCGGGAGGTCTCTTCGGAGTCTATTGGTTACTAGATTGGTATTTCTGTGATAATCAGGAGGGGCTAGGAAAACAGGTGGCAGAAGGAATGCAATGTAACAGGTACCATCCCAATCTGGAGGTAAGCGTATGTATGCGGTATGGCCACAAACAAAGTAGGAATGACGAGTAGCTCTAAATGTAGACCTGCCTTGATCGCTGAATTCGACCACAGTAGTACATTTACTATGACCTAAGTGTACTGAACCCTTCTTTCTGACACATAAGTCACCCGTGACTGGTAATACTGACATAGCAGGGAGAACTGGTGCGGCTTCGGATTCAACAGTAAGAATCATGAGGTTAATTGTATAATTACCTAATCCATATACTTCATTTTCTAGATCAGTTCCTGTCCTAGTGGGAAGTCCCTTCTTGTCAGGGTAACAGGCGTTAAGCAGAACTAAGTTCAGGTTTCCCCAAACCCAACTTCCTTCGAAAACAGCAATATCAGAGTCTAAAGAATTAATTAATCTAAACCATGCTCCACATGAGCCATTGTGAGTGAACGGGTATGGAAAGAGAGGCAGAACTCCCTTGTATTTCTGATAGGGAGGGAGTCGGCCACATATCCAACAGTTTGTAGCATTATTAGTCTGATGGGAGTGATGTAACATACTAATGAATGTGTTGTTGCGCAGCGCAAGTCTGTAAGATAACTCGTGTGGGGGTAATTCACTAAAAGAATGTTCGGCAGTGACATTGTAAGCAGATTGGGTACGCTTGAAGATAGGGTAATATATATGCAACAATATACTGGCAGCAATAATCAGAAGGCTTAGAAAAAACATAACCAATAATGTCACTATACAGTGACTACGAAGTGATTTACAATATGCACGTTTCTTGAGTTGTCTCTCTCTCTCTATCTCGGTCTAGGGGATACATGTCAGAAACTAATTTAACCGATTCACCTAGGGGAGGACTTAAACAATTAAACTGTCTGACTTGCTAGACCGTAACTTGGATTTATACTCCTCTTGCGGAGTTTTCTCTCTCTTGGAAACTTCAAAGTCACTAGAATCGGGGCAGTCCTTTGAGGGGGTGGAAGAGTCAGTGTCTGGCAACAGTTCATTACACTTTTTAATGTGACTCGTATGGATCCACCCCTTTCGGCCCTCCACCTTGATTGCAGTCCTCGTGGTCAGAAGGACGAGCTTCGGCTCCTGCCAACGGGGCTCCAGCGGACTCCTCCTATCGAAATTTCGTATCAGGACAGTATCACCAGGACGGACATCGTGTGGCTTCACATCAGTGTTGTCGGGAAAGGCTGCGGCAACCTGTGAACGACATGATTGGAGTGCAGACATCAAGGAGGCAAGGTAATCTGTCAGCATATTACAGTCAACATCGGTTATTTTCTTAGGCATGGGCGTCCCCCACATATTTGGTGGTCGGCCAAAGACCACCTCATACGGGGATAGTCCTGATAGTCCTGATCTCGAATGGGGGACCATTCTCATGTAGAATAGTGCAACTGGCAGGGCGACTATCCAGTCGACCCCTTTCTCTTTATATATTTTGGCGAGACGTGTCTTCAGTGTCTGATTGTGCCTTTCTACAAGGCCAGCTGCCTCGGGATGTCGGACGCAATGGAATTTCCACTGGTATCCTAGCAGAAGTGAAACCTGCTTCATGAGCTCGGATGAGAATGGCTGTCCGTTATCTGAGTACACGATACGAGGCAAGCCGTACCATGGGAAGAATTCACGAACCAGCTGCTTGGCAGTGGTCGGGGCAGTGTAATCTGGGACTGGATATGCTTCGGTCCAACGGGAAAGTGCACAAACAACTACGAGGACGTACTTGAATCCTCGACAACGGTCCATCTGGATATAATCCATCTGGAGGACTTCAAAAGGGTGATCGGGAAGATGAAATCTACCTTGCTCTACAGGGACGCTTTTACCTGGATTGAACTGACAACAGATCATGCAAGTACGCACTTTCTGTTTTGCGGCTGCTCGTAAATGTTTGTTGTACCAGAGATTCTGTAAACTGTCTAACATCGCTTTTTCTCCTAGGTGTGCTGGACTATGTGCTGTATTTATTATGACTTGAACCATAGAGTCGGGGAGAAACCATGTAGATTTCCCCTTCGTCATCCATCCCTGATCTGTCTGGATCCCTCCTAGTTCAGTCCATTTCTTGATTTCATCTGGAGTGGCATGTGTCTGAATATCGATTACATCTAGTGTGGGATCCCTAACTGTCATACAATGTGTCGGCACCCTATCTTCAAGCGTACCCAATCTGCTTACAATGTCACTGCCGAACATTCTTTTAGTGAATTACCCCCACACGAGTTATCTTACAGACTTGCGCTGCGCAACAACACATTCATTAGTATGTTACATCACTCCCATCAGACTAATAATGCTACAAACTGTTGGATATGTGGCCGACTCCCTCCCTATCAGAAATACAAGGGAGTTCTGCCTCTCTTTCCATACCCGTTCACTCACAATGGCTCATGTGGAGCATGGTTTAGATTAATTAATTCTTTAGACTCTGATATTGCTGTTTTCGAAGGAAGTTGGGTTTGGGGAAACCTGAACTTAGTTCTGCTTAACGCCTGTTACCCTGACAAGAAGGGACTTCCCACTAGGACAGGAACTGATCTAGAAAATGAAGTATATGGATTAGGTAATTATACAATTAACCTCATGATTCTTACTGTTGAATCCGAAGCTGCACCAGTTCTCCCTGCTATGTCAGTATTACCAGTCACGGGTGACTTATGTGTCAGAAAGAACGGTTCAGTACACTTAGGTCATAGTAAATGTACTACTGTGGTCGAATTCAGCGATCAAGGCAGGTCTACATTTAGAGCTACTCGTCATTCCTACTTTGTTTGTGGCCATACCGCATACATACGCTTACCTCCAGATTGGGATGGTACCTGTTACATTGCATTCCTTCTGCCACCTGTTTTCCTAGCCCCTCCTGATTATCACAGAAATACCAATCTAGTAACCAATAGACTCCGAAGAGACCTCCCGATTGTCGACTATACTGAAACGGCATGGGAGCAATACACGGACTTCAATAAAGGTTTCTTCCCCTACTTAGGTACTGTCTTTAATAGTAAACTGATACGAAAATTAACGAGAACCCTCGAAGCAGTAGTGAATGAAACTACTTCCGCACTAGGCAACTTAACGGAGGAGCAATCTGCCATGCGGGTTGTTGTTCTTCAAAATCGTCTTGTTATTGACGTCATCCTAGCAGATAGGGGCGGAGCCTGTAAGGTCATCGGGTCGAGTTGCTGTGTTTTCATTCCAGAAAACGCGCCAACAGTATATAAAGCTATCACACGTCTTCATAAAATTGCAAGTTTGATACATCAGAATCCAGGCACCTGGACTTGGTCCGGTTGGTTCTGGACAACGTTGACCGCTTGGGGATGGAAGATCCTATCCTTCCTAGGCATTGCCCTTCTCATAGTATTCAGTTGCTGCCTGTGCCTACAATGTGGGCCAGCGATTTGTGGTCTGTGTGCCACATCATGTATTCCGCATTCAAGTTTCCACTCAAAACGCGATAAGAAGAAAGAAGAGCAAATGATGTTACATGAACAGACTGATCGATTCATGAGGATCGATATATCATGAAGGGTCCGTAGGGAACAAGGAGGGAATGAGGAAATATAAATTTTATGGTCAAGATAGCTTTATATACTGTTGGCGCGTTTTCTGTTCGATTTACTAACACCTTTGGTGCAGATGGTGCTGGTGTCACACCGCTGTGGTCATGCTGCTCAGGTGTGGGACAGGGGGCATGTTGGGAGTAGGAGTGCGGGCCTCCCTCCACCAAACAGACCTCCCCAGCAAGATGGCTACCTACCTGTGAGGTGAGGATGGACAATGCAATGGCTTCCAGGGGCTCCTGAGAGGAAGGCGGTTCTCATGCTGCTGAGGTGTGAGACAGGGGGCATGTTGGGAGTGGTAGTGCAGGCTGACTGTGCTCATGCTCCCATGGTTACATTGCAAAAGTTGTTTAGGGTACATGGGAGTGGGTGTCTGTTGGATCTGTGGGACAGGTTTTTTGTGTGTGTGGTGCAGATGGATGTGATTTGTCTGGTGTGGTGTGTGTATTTGGATCTGCTGTTTAACATTTGTTTGTACTTGCCAGCCTCCATTCCCCCGGATACTCCTGTGAGACTCTCAGGATGCAGTATGGCAAGCACCTTCTCCCCCCATGGTGTGTATGTTCTTGTGGAATGGGAGGGCCACTGCCAGTTCTGTCAGCCAGCCAGCTCCCAGTTCTTGCTTCTCCTCTCTTTGACAGCCCTCTTGAGATCATGCCACCGCTTTATGATCTCCTTCTTGGATCGTGGGGTGGTCCCTACTGCATTGACCCTATGTACTATCCTTTCCCACATTTGTGTCCTTGTGGTGAATGGTGTCTGTTGGACCAGGCTACCAAACAGTTGTGGTTCCACTCTGACTGTCTCATTGACCATGACTGTCAACTCACTCTCTCTGAATTTGGGTATTTTCTGTGATGCCATGGTGTGTGGTGTTTGAAATGTTTGTGAGTGCAGGGGTGCGGGTGATGGGTGTGGTGTTTTTGTGTGAGGTGTGTTGTGTGCTGTGGGATTGTTGGTGCTGGTGTGATGGTGGTGGTGGTGGTAGTGGTGGGTGTTCTGTGTTGTCTTGCCTCTACTGTCAGGTCTGCTGTGTGCCCTTCTCTTCTGGAGTGTTGCAAAGGCTTGTGGTCAGTGAAGGGGCTGGTTTTATACTCAGCTGTGTGGGTGTGTCATAATGGGGTTTTGCTGTCAGGTGTTTTGTGGGAGTTGTCCTTGAAAATGTTTGTTTTTGTTTGGCATTTATTTATTTCACTTGTATGAGTTTTGTGTATTTGGGGGGCATGGCTACTTTTTTGTGTGCAATGTTTGCCTTTGTTGTGGTGTTTTTGCCTCGTCCGACATGTTTTGTGAGGATCGTCCACTGTGGTGGCCATGCTGCATCTCTCCCGCTGGCTCTCCCATTCACTGCAGTTTGCGACCGCGGCAGTTGGAAACAGCAGTTCGTACCGCGGGACCATCAGGATATATTAATTTCCTGTGTGGTGTCTCTGCTTTGCTTGTGGAGGGTTGTAGCTTTTCTGCTGCGTTTCCGACCGCCGCGGTCCGTTTTTGGACGTCACCACCCGCGTAGGGCAGTTTTTGTTGGCCCGCTACCGCCGCGGTTGGTCTTTTTTGGCGGTTGTTCCTAATTTGGCTGCCGGTTTATCCGCGGTCCCGGCGGGCAGGTGTTTCCCACCTCCATGGCGGTCGGAGTGGTTTTTTGACCGCCATCCTAATGGGACCCTTGGTGTCCTGGCTGGGAGACTCAACATCGCTGTTGCTCGCCGCTTCAGAGGACGGTTCCTGTAACACCTAGCAGTGTACGTCAATGGAGCATAGATGATATTCACAACTGCCAGCAGCTGGTGCGGAGGCAGCTGGTGCTGTAGTTGAAACCTGAGTGCTCATGGAAGAGCTGATGCTAAACCCAGTTGTAGCAAAAGGCACCTACGGGTTCTCGAGGAATGCAGCCATCAGTATAAAAAAATATGCTGGGGACAATGCAGAGCATGGGACCTCACGGGTTCCAGCCGGGTATTCAAGTCCGTAGGCGTGTTCGATGCAAATGTGAGACTGAGATCCAACACACATACTTCTCCGTAAAACAGGCATCGAAGAACAGGTAAGATGCAGTCCATCTAGACTGGTCTAAATGATAGGAACCAAGAGGCGCTCAGTTCCCGCAGGCGAGGTGTACCCAGATGTTGTACCATGCCTTCCCGCTATTTTCGCTCCAGGAGAGCTTATGCCATCTAGTTGGTGATTGGGCAGTCCATTGCGTAGTAGAAAACTAACAATCGTGATTCCTGCTATTGAGAGCAGGATCAGGGGTAGACCTCCAAAAATGCTTCCTAATACGGAGTGTATAACATTTGGAATACCTTCCAGGATTGTCTGAAAGGTGCTTAGGAATCCTGATTCTATGGTCCTAAATAGGTGTGTAATACCACTCGTATCAGACATGTTAAGGATACGACCCACTATTTGTGCGAAATGAAAGGGGCAGTTTGTACATATAAGTGCCTGTATCTCAGTCAAGGTCTCGAGCAGAGGTTAAGGGTACGGTTTGCTATAAAAGCATGGCTTTCAGTCTGCTCAAACTATCAAACTACATAAAGGAAACATTCAACTAAGGCCATAACAGCGCCTCCCTGACTGTAATAATTGGGGGAAATAGTACCTGCATACAGCAAGTAACCCTGGAGTTCACAGAGACCAGATAGGCAATGCCCTGAATCATCCAACAGCAACCTTGATCGTTCAGGATCAAGTACCTCCCATTCGAGAGCAGCTTGAATACCAGAGTAATCAAGGTTGCTGGAGTCCCTTTCATGTGGCAGGACAAGTTGCTACCGAACCATTACAACCTCCATGCAGTAAAATATCCTGCCACATGAGAGAACTACTTAAAGCATTCTTGCAGTTTATACCGCTTAGAAACACTTCTTGATCCCTACCCCGACTTCACAATCTGTAAGGTAATTCCCAAGATTCCTTAATGTATTCCTTACCCATTTTTTCATTTTGCCTGTCTGCCTTTACTCAAGGCAAGATTGTAGAATAATGCGGCTCAGGATTAGCCATTCTGTTGATGGTGATTCTGCCAGTGTAAATGGAAATCTATCTAGTTTTAAAATAAGCAGCATTGTATATTTATCTCCCCTTTGTGCCATTTCCACCTGTTTATCTGTTAGATTGTATTCAGAAAACAGAGATGTACTGTTGACAAAATGCCAAGGCACATAGACCCACACGCAAAGAGTGCAGCATCCAGCTTTATTAACATAATAGAATGTAACTGATAATGCCTGTGTTGTAATATGGCCAAATCTTGTTCTAGTAAGTCTATTGCAGAGGATACAATGTTGCCTAAGGAATATATCCTAGAGGTCAAAGTTGTTATCCCATTGCCCACTATAGTAGCGCTTTTTCTAAGTTAATACGGTATATTTTCCATATTCTCTCCGCTGCCTCTTTTTAGGATATTTTCCAAATTTCATTGAAGACAGTATAAATGCCAGCATATATGAAACATTTCTGAGCCCTAGTAGAAAATTCCTAAGATCCATGTGTGAGTAAGGATAAGTGTTGTTTCACTTCTGTGAGTGTTGAGGTTTCTAGCCAATCAAGGCACACCTTCTCAACACTGTAGGATGTCACTTTCCCTGGGTGTTCTCTCTGTGCAAAGCCTGGGTCTGGCATATGGATACTGAACCCTTCAGTGATATCAATAATCTTTTCTGACATCTGTTCTTGTCTAAGGGCCAACCCAACCATTTTTTCCAACTAGGGTCCGATCTATTGTACTGTAAAATGTCATCTGCTGTTGCCCCTTCCTTTGAAGTTGAATATTGCCTCCCCTCCATCTGTGATGGTGTTGGAAACCAAGGTGTGTTAAGGTCCTTTTTTTTGGCTGGTCCAAGACAGGATGTCTGTTGCACTATGTCATTTAGAAGTATCATCTGCTGTGGAAAAAGGCAGGCTCTAAATAGAGCTTCTGTTCCATGTACTTGCCAGTTCCTAGAACCCCAGACCGATTTTAAGTCTATTTTGTCCTTCCATAGGTCAAAACCCTGTTCAGCAATTGGGCAATAAAAGTAGCAGAGTAAATCTGTTTGGTATTTGTCAACATAATTTTCAGTGCCAATGTCGGTGTAACATTATAATAATATGACTTCAGGCCTGTGGTGTTAAACCCTGAAAAATATGAACATTTCTGTGCAAATGTTTGCAAACTACTTTTTGGTGGTTTAGGGCAATCTTCCCACTGATGGTACTCAAAAACATTTCTCTGTGTTATAGATTTATGCAAGAAATGATGACCATAATGGTGGTAACAGTGCAAAGTGTCATAGTCTGAAGTACCTTCTAGCATTTCAGTGTTCGGAAATGCAGCAGTTTTCTCTAAATCAGACATGGTATTAAAAGTTTCAGAGTCCCAATCATCAGAAAGTGTACTGGAGGTAATGATATCACTCAATGACATTTTAAAAATATGAGACATTTTTAAAAGTTCGGTAGAGCCGAATATGTCGAAATCATCCTTGTCCCCAACTATACCATCTAGTACAGGAACTGCTGTAATGTTCACTGATGAAAAGTCTCTTTGATCACGATGAGAAGCTTGATGTGGCTTCAGAATCAAATAAACTTTGTGAGCTGTCGAGATTTGTTAAAGGTATTGTCCATTAATACGCATTCTAAAAGGTATAACTAACGCTAGCCAGAAAAGAAAGTACAGTATCCCAGTAATTACCCAGAGTTCTACCCAAGGTGATACCAGGTAAGTCTTTTTGAGAAAGTTCAGAAAGACCTTGACTTGTTGCGTGTATGTTTGTTGGGCTGGCGTCATTTCTGGTTCACTTGGATCCAAAGAAAGCGTATCAAAGTTCATGAAGTAGCCAGAAGCAGTTTGATTTGTTGTTGGAATTTCATCAGGATTTATTGAAATCATATTTTGCTCTAGTCGAGGCATGTTGACGTAGACCTCTGTATTAGGTCTAATTGCAACTTGGTTGTTATTTTGAGTTTCCTTTTGAAGTTGAACTTCTGGTTCAAGGGGAACGAGTTCCATAGCATTGTTCCATAGTCCTTCATTCCATACGAGAGGCGTGTGATGAGTCTCTCTGTTTAAACTTCTTGAATTGTAGCGGGCAGAGGGCGTCTGCTACTTTGGAGTCGATGTGGCCTACTTCTCAGTATCGACCACATAGTGTGGTTTGATTAGGTCAAATGAGATAAATCTTTTCTCATTTTTCCCAGCAAGAGGTGGCAGAGGCACAGTTCTTGTTCCTTGAATTGCTAGGACTGGTAAAGGCTTCCTGTATGATTGTCCAAATTCTTTTTTATCCACTATTTTCTCTCTGACCAGATCCCCATCTTTTGGGATCCAGACAGGCCTTGCCGTGACTGCATTGACTTCCCAGTGGCTGTTTGTTTCATCTACACATTGCTGTGCAAGGCTCTTGCTTCATTTAATTCCTGTAATATAGCCAAACCGTTATGGATGTCAAAAGGTTTTTCATCCGCCACTATGCCTTCACAATCAAGATCAGATACCCACATTCTCGTCCCAAATAGGACCTCATAAGGAGTGACACCACCTAGAAAACTTCTTGGCTGGTTGTTGAGGGCTCTCTGTACCCCATATAGATGATTGACTCAACTACCGCCCCTGCCTAATACCCTAGCTGCTAAAGATTGTTTTAGGTCCTGTTTTTTTCTCCACAACTGAATTTCCCTCAGGATGGTACCGAGAGGAATACCACAATTCTACACCCATACTTTCAATCAATCAATCAATAACTTTATTTCGGCCACCAAGGGCCATAAAAGCACATGATAAAATACATGCAGATATTACAATACAAGAATAAATAGATTAAAACTATCGAATAACGAACACATTATTACTTGCTATTAATTTACATTTTTCTAAAACATTTCCTATATTAAAAGCTTATTAAACCATGCGAAATAGTTATAGAGAAGATACAGATAGCCATTGATTGTGGCAATTGAGTCGACTGATCATTTCATAAGGAAATTTTGTCGCTTATGTCACATTGCATTTATCAATCGGGAGACTGCAAAGACAACGGGTGGTGTGTATCAAATTTTAATACTCTGAAGGCCAAGGAACATTCCCTGAATCCGAGGTTCCTACAAGTTGGTTTCACCCAACTTCTACGTGCAGCTTGGTATTTGGGGCAAAAAAATTACATGGATTTCGTCTTCTAGATAGTGGTTGCATGCTGGGCACTCAGTAGTTTTATTTGTGTCCCATTTGCTGGTAAATGATTTAAGTGGCAAACTACCCATCCTGAATTGCATGTACAATTTCCTTGACATGGCTGGGTAGATCACGTCAAGAAATTCTTCCAATTTGTAATCCACTTTAACTTGGAGGAACTGGGATGTCAGCTTACCCACTGTAGAACTCGTATGTAGAAGGGTTAAGTTGTGGTGCCTACAGTGGTACACCAGATTAGCCCTAGATAATTCAGGGCGAGCTACTTCTGGTGTTACCCACAGCTCAGGTAGGCCAATCCTGCTGCTATATTTCTTGATATGGGTTAGCCAGGGAATTTTTTTTGTTCTAATTTCGGCCCATACATCTCTAAACTCGTTCTTGTAGGAGGTTAATTCTGGGACCCTCCACAGTCTTCTCCAGAATGTGAGCGGCCTTAGCGCTGCTTCCTCCTCGATGGGTAGCAGCCCTAGGTCCAGTCTAAGGGGTACTAGGGGAGTACTGACAGGCAGCCCCAACAAATTCCTCATGAATGTGTGTTCTATCTTAGTGAGACTGGTAAGCTTATGGTGTCCCCATAACTCTGCCCCATACATGGAGGCCGCTCTAACCTGGACTTTATAGATTTCTATGACAGGGGCAGCAGGCTTGTACTCAGAACGCCTATGCATTTCAGATATCCCTCCTGCTTTTTGTATAATTTTAAGGGCTGCCTTGGATACCTGAGTACCCCATTCCAGATGTTCTTCAAGGGTAATACCTAAGGGTGGGCGTAGTGGGCGTAGTGGGGCTTCGAGAAGCTACGCAAAGTGGACGAGACACTACGTCCACCTACGCACTTCGCGTAGCCCCACTACGCGCCACCCGCCTCCCTCCCGCCCTCCCGCGCATGCGCATTACTATCAAAGACGGCGGCGCAAATCGCGCGATGACGAGAGGGAGCCCCGGGGACGCGGCGGACAAGGTAAGTGGTTTTAAATTATTTTATAAAATGCAATTTAAGTATTTAGGGAGGGAGGCGGGTGGCGGGCAACTTTGCTACGCCCGCGGGGTTGGCGTAGTGTTGCCTGCTACGCCTACTTCGCAAATGGCAGTACTCAAAGGTTTTTACCCGCTCCAGAGGAATACCGTCTAATACTGAATTTTGGCGGGTCTTGCTAGGAGGGTTGAAAATCATGAATTTGGTTTTTGCAAATTGATTTCCAGTCCTCTCAGTGCACAGAAATTAGCAAAACCGTCCAAGATGCGCTGGATCCCCATTGATGTCTTGGACAACAACAAAGTGTCGTCCACGAACATCAATGCGGGTGCCCGTCCTGAGACTAGCCTTGGGCATCAATGTCCTTCAGACCTAATAGATGGTCTAGAAGGCCATTTATATATATGCCAAAAAGGGTGGGGGCCAGAACACAACCCTGGCGCACACCCTTTCTTACCGAGAAGCGTTTGGACAAATCTCCTTTCTTCCCACATCTCACCTGGGCATAAGTTTCTGTATGGAGCCTAATTAGCACATCCAAAAGATAGGATGGGATTCCTAGGCCCAAAAGCTCTTTCCACAATTTACCCCTGGGCACCAAGTCGAATGCAGACCTCAGGTCAACAAAGATGAGGTAGAGGCTGCCACCCTCTACACTCGCTGCTCTCCAGTACTGGACCTGAAGTCTGAATAGCTGGTCAGTGGTTGACGTACCTGCTCTGAAGCCGGCCTGGAGAGTACTCAAGATCTCATTTTCCTCAATCCAGGCCTGAACTCTTTCCAGGATAATTCGACCCATCAGCTTCTGAGTGTTGTCTATTTGGCTAATGGGCCTACAGTTTGACAGTAGTAGGGGGCAACCTTTTTTGTAAATGGGACCTATTTCTGCACCACGCCAGGTATCCGATGGGTCCATTCCCCTCAAGATGGAATTATAGAGAACACAGAGATAGGGTGCCCATATTTTTGGTTGTGACCTAAATAGGTCCCCAGGCATTCTATCCAGGCCAGGCGCGTTGTTTGGCACTAACTTAGCAATAGCAAATTCACCTTCGACAAGAGTGATTTCCTGTTCCCCGCCCAGTCGATACTCGTGTGTCGGGCAAGAAGCTGAAAATGCCACTGCATCCTCGCCTGAACAAGCATACGTTGATCCAAAGTGTGCCTCCCATACAGTTGGCGCTATGTTTGGTGCTGCTTTGTACTCCCTACCACCGCCACTAACTATTGCCCAGAAGAATTTCAGATCCTTATTCTGGAGAGCAGTTCTCAATTCCTCCCTGTTCTTGGCATCCCAATTCTTCTTTGTGGATAGGATGGCCCTCTTATATTGGTGACTAAGTTCCTTAATACCTATCCCTGGCCTTAATGGCTTTCAATAACTCACTTTTCCTCCTGCGACGAGATGAGTTATACCAGGGATGTGCTGGGAAAGGTTTTACCTTGGTGCTGGCTTCCGGATAGAAAGCCTCCAGGAGCTTAGAAGTCAATCGACTATGAATTTCTAGCTGTCTGGTGTCCTGCCCTGCTTGTTGGCCCAATTGCCCCACCTCAGCCATTTCCATAAGGTGTGGCACAACCTGCTGGTAAATACGGGCCAAGTTTTCCGGGGAATCTTGTATGTGGGGCCATTTTACCCTGCGTCTGTTGTTATGCAGCAGGAGAGGTTGCTGTACTAGTGAGGGCACTTCTAGGTGGTTCAACGGGCCCCAAATTCCTGGCTTGAGTGTCATAACAAGAGCATTATGATCACTATCTCTACGCCTAACAATCTGGAAATCAAGGACCCTGTGGTCAAAGTATGCCCTTCTCTATTGAAAGTGGGTAAGCCAGGTCTATCTGATTTTAGTCTCCCATTACAGGCCCTCAAAGAAAAAGAGAGTGTAAAGGAATTGATTTGGAGGACCAACGGCGTCCACGCTCTAACAGGTGCAACTCGCGGTTCCAAGATACTCCAATGCTGGTTCTCACTATCCTCTTCACCCTTTGAACTCAAATCGTTAGGAGGTTCATACTGGCAATTGAAATCACCCCCAATTATCATTATGATCTCGGGGTTAAGAGTTGATATATAGTCACGCAGTTTTTCAACAGTTTTAGACTCTTGCCCGCTCTGTGTCGGCCTCGAGTAGATGTTGATTAGGGCGATTCTTTTGTTGCAGGGCAAGGTTAAAAGGACGCATTGTATGTCCATTGAGTTTGTGGGCAGATGCTCTGCTGTTGCACTCAAGTGTGTAACCACCCAAATACTAAGGCCTCCTGATGGTCTACCCCTGCCCTTCTTCGTGGCCAGTATATCAAATATTGCATAGCCAGTTCTTTTGTTATTTTCTAGAGCCCAAGTCTCCTGCATTAAACAGATGTCATGCTTTCCTACGAACACATCCCAAGCAGGGCACAATAATTTATTTTTGATCCCCGCCAGGTTCCATGAGAGGATTTGGATATTGCCCTTTGCCTCTCGCAGTCCACCCTGTGCCCCTCCCCCTTCTCTGAATCTGCTGGCACTAAGATCCCCTCCTCCATTTGGGCTGTATCACTGGGCCTTCCCACCTCCATATTCGTTCCCGTGCTACCTAGAACTTCCCGCATTGCTGGGGACAATGCACCATCTGTTTCTCCTATGTAGTTACTCCTATTTCTCCACCTGTCAGTATTCCTACTTCTAATTGTCACCCCACTGCTCTCTCTGCCCTGCAAACCATAATGTAAATCAGGGCAGTCCACTCCTGCAGGGCCCCAAGATCAGTTGGAACCAGCGACGGCTCGTGGAGGGAGTTACGGTGGGGCAGGAGGGTGGGGAGGGGGAGGGGCAGGGTGGAGGTTGCTAAAAACCGGCATATGGATAATTGCAGGTAAGTAAACAATTTAATTAATAAAACGAATTTCGTAGCTCGCACTGCATTGCATTTTGCGATGCAAGGCGCACTACGAAATTCGTTTTATTAATTAAATTGTTTACTTACCTGCAATTATCCATATGCCGGTTTTTAGCAACCTCCACCCTGCCCCTCCCCCTCCCCACCCTCCTGCCCCACCGTAACTCCCTCCACGAGCCGTCGCTGGTTGGAACCATTTCTCCAGTGCCTGGTGTTATCATAGGTCTATGCGCAGGTAAGTGGGATGACTCCGGGCTAGATGTAACCCTTAGTGGTTGGTCTGACTCCCGGTCCTCACACAATTGGATTTTGCCTTCGTGATCTTGGTTGCAGCCCAACCGCGCTTTCTTTTAACTGCAGGGTCCGGTACCAAGTGGGTGGCCCCCAGTTTAGCGCTTGTAGCAGACCGGGTTGTCAGTCTCAATTTCGCTACTCCCGGGATCTCATGGATGGTTGGGGGGATGGGTAGACCATTTGCAACTGTGTTCGTAATTACTGTGACACTGAACAAACTGTCAGGTACTGTCTGTGGCTGCGTACCCTCTCCTTCATGGCCAAGTCCTATGGACACAATGTCTGTCGTTTGTGAGGGCACTGGTGACAGCGCTAGTGCTAACCCACCCATTGATG
Organism: Lissotriton vulgaris; assembly: GCF_964263255.1. NCBI lineage: Eukaryota > Metazoa > Chordata > Amphibia > Caudata > Salamandridae > Lissotriton > Lissotriton vulgaris. The sequence continues at coordinate 1,012,368,520 of NC_141696.1, read as the reverse complement.
ACCGTTTGTGAAAAAATGGTTCGAAAGATAACCTTTTTTCTGTAAAATTGATTTCATGTGTGAGCAATTTAGATGCTCTGGTTAAAAATTGATCCAGTGTGCCCACAATTGTTTCTCCAGATAGGGATTTCCTCCCCTTTCCCACCTTAGCTGTATCCATATCTGCCTATAAGGAGATGCCTCAGTACAAATGCTCTCATGAGCAGGAATCCAGACAGGAATCTTAGAAGTCAAGCAATAATTCACTGACCTTCTTTGGCGTGTTAATAGCGGAGTAAAAGGGGGTGGCCTCGTCCTGTCCTCAGTCGTGCTCGGACGGACTCAGACGGGCACGCCCTTGGCCCAGGCTTCGCCCGGCGCACGCCCGCGCACGTCCGCGCAGCGGAGAACTAGTCTTCTTAAAATACTTCTGGTGTGAAGAAGAGACGGGCGGTCTCCTCCTGGCCCCCGCAGCTCTCTGGACCTTCGAGTCCTTGTCAGGATCCTCGGTGCAGGCAGGCAGGCAGAAACAAAGGGCGCAGCGTCTCCTGCGAAGTGGGAGGCGCAAGGTGCTTTTCACTGCAGCCCGGTGTGGAGAAGAGGCGGGGCAGTCTCCTCACGGCCCCCGCAGCTCTCTGGACCTTCGAGGCCTTGTCAGGATCCCCTGTGCAGGCAGGCAGGCAGAACCAAAGGGCACAGCGTCCCCCGCGAAGCAGGAGGCGCAAGGTGCTCTTCACTGCTGCCCAGTGTGGAGAAGAGGCGGGGTGGTCTCCTCACAGCCCCCGCAGCTCTCTGGACCTTCGAGTCCTTGTCAGGATCCCCGGTGCAGGCAGGCAGTTAGAAACAAAGGGTGCAGTGTCTCCCCATACTTTCCATTGCCTCTTTGTAAGCCTGAGAGCTAAATGTCGGACCACGGTCAGAATGCAACGTGCCAACCGCATATGTCCCTATAAAGTCTATCAAATCTTTCATAACAATTTGAATATCAGCTGAGCGCTGAGGCCAAACCCATAGGAACATTGAGCATGAATCCAATGCCACCAAGATATACTCATAAGCCCCATCAGATTGTACGAGACTGCAGTGTTTCAGATGCACACAAGCAAGAGGTTGGTCTGATTTTAATAGCTGCGTCTCTGCCGGGCGTGTTATGGTGGAGCCTTTCATTTGCTGCCAGATGTCACATTTCAAGACATCGTCTGTAGTTTGCTTTGTTAGACCTGACCACGAATAGCGCTGTTTCAACAATTAAATAGTGCTGTAACCCCTGTATGTGCAGAGCCCAAACCCTGGTGTGCGGCAACAATCAAACCTTCTCTACAATTCATATTTAGTATTACTCCATCCCCCACTCTGGGAATCTGAGCATATGGAATGTTGTTTGCATCTAACTTGTAGGAGTACTTGAGTGGAAATGTCATTGGTACTGCTGAGCTGCCCTTGCGTGAAGCAATGAAAGCAACCATAATATCACTGTCTATCCTAATTTTTTAATGAGTGATTGGAGCTACGGAAACTGTGCGTACAGCCCCCTTCACGCCTTCACCAGCCAATGAATTCCCTTGAACGTGAACGCCATCACGTTGATGACTCAGTGTATGAAACACATGAGCCCGTGGTAGCTGGTTTCTCAACTCAACTACCTGTACCCATAAAATGTTATGTTTAATTGTGCCACCTTTTGCATCTTTGGACACATTTTGTTCCCAATGGTGTAAATATTCATTGCATTACTGTACACAGTTAAAGGAATCACACACAATTAGTGTGGGGAATTCGTGATCCGTATTCACCACTGTCAGTATTTATGCTTTTAATTCCTTCAGCTGTGCCGTACAGTCCCCTAAGGACTGTGTTTTCGTTCAACTTAAATAGAAATGTCCATCCGGCATACAACTTTTAACGATTGTGCATTCCACACTGTATTGGTGTTTACTCCCTATGGCCGGCTTAGCAGATCCGTCAGTGTAAATTATATACTCATACTGATCTAGAGGGAAGATTTCATTCGGTGGAGGGTATTCCTGTTCGTATTGCAGGAATGCTTGTGTTTTTAGACTTGGATCAAATCTGTATTCAACATTCGTTGCAGTATGAGAGTTCGCCCATTGTATCCATCTCGGAGGTAAGGCTTTTGCATTTGGAATGCTAGCCTTTGTAACAGCTTCTAAAGCTGGTGCCAGTGTTACAGCAATTATGTGTTTTCCCTGAGCCAGTGCTCTTTCTCTTGCTACAGTGGTCTGAACTACTGTCAGGATTTTCTCTGTTGCAGTGAAACGCTTTTCTGCGTTTTTGTAAAGGTGCGCTTTTTAAGCGATTGGTACCATTTTGCCTTCATTGAAGGTTAAGTAGGTGCACCCGCATTGACCCCCAATTACACAAATCACTAAGTTGCGCACATTTATCTGCATCTCTTTTGAAGCTATCATGTCTTCTTGTAGTGAGCGTAGGATATTTGTGTTTCTGTGTCCATTGTCTAGCTGAAAAGTCAGGTTTTATTTAGTCATAGAAAGGTCTTACTCTTTCTGCATAATCCAAAATGTATGTTCTGCTGAAATGTAGGAATCCCAGAATTGATTGTAATTTTTTTAATGATTTTGTTGGTTGGAGCAGCGCACCTTTTTCTAAAAAGATAGCTGCCAGACTTTTCCCTTCACTTGAAAGCTCATATCCTAAAACAGGACATTGAGGTGGGCGATTTTTGTTTTTTTAAAATTACATTTGTAGCCCTCAGAGTCAAAACCCATAATTATGGTATTCACCCTAGTCAAGTGTCTTTCTAAGATATCGTCCATTGAATTAATATCATTCCCAAAGGACAATGCTTCCTCATCAAAATTTTGGAGTAACTCAGTTACTCTTGCTGAAAATATCCCCAGGCTGTTTTTTTAACCCTGAGGGAGACAAAAAAATTGTCTCTGGGACCCCAACGCTGAAAATGGAGTCCGATTTCTGCTTTCAGGTGCTATATATTGGCAGAAAAATCCATTTGAGATGTCAAGGAGTAGTTTTGTATTTTTTCTGCACAATGTTATTCATTAAATGTGGCACTGTGTGCATATTGGACCGCAAATGTTTTTGTGCATGTGTTTAAATGTCTGTAATCTAAAACTAGACAATATGAGTTGTCTGGTTTTGCTACTGTAAACAAAGAATTGTTCATTGGTGAGGTACATGGTTCAATGACCCCTTGATATTCAAGTTGATCTAAGATCTCCCTGACCTGATTTTACCTTCTTGTTTTATTGGATATTGCCTCTGTGCATTTGGTGAGACTTTTAACGGAATCACCTGGTGGGTTGAATCCTTATCCCATCCGGCATGATTTTTGTACAGCGCTGGAGCTAGGGCAACTGCCCACTCCCGTGCATATGTGTGTTTAATATGAATGGGAACGTCCATCAGATAAATATCATCCACATAGGACAATGCTTCCTCATTAAAATTTTGGGGTAACTCAGTTACTCTTGCTGAAAATATCCCTGGGCTGTTTTTTTAACCCTGAGGGAGACAACAAAATTGTCGCTGGGACCCCAACGCTGAATATGGAGTCAGATTTCTGCTTTCAAGTGCTATATTTTGGCAGAAAAATCCATTTGAGATATCAAGTTGTAGTTTTGTATTTTTTCTGCACAATGTTATTCCTTAATGTGGCACTGTGGGCATATTGGACCGCAAATGTTTTTGTGCATGTGTTTAAATGTCTGTAATCTAAAACTAGACAATATGAGTTGTCTGGTTTGGGTACTGGAAACAAAGGATTGTTCATTGGTGAGGTGCATGTTTCAATGACCCCTTGATATTCAAGTTGATCTAAGATCTCCCAGACCTGCTTTTACCTTCTTGTTTTATTGGATATTGCCTCTGTGCATTTGGTGAGACTTTTAACGGAATCACCTGGTGGGTTGAATCCTTATCCCATCCGGCATGATTTTTGTACAGCGCTGGAGCTAGGGCAACTGTCCACTCCCGTGCATATGTGTGTTTAATATGAATAGGAACGAGGTTAGAGAAAGATGGAAAAATATTATCTTCCCCCCTAGGGCACTCAATAATAAATGCTGGTGGCCAGTCTTGTTCAGCCAACAGGATGTCATAACCAGATGACAAGTTCTCCCAAAAAGAGACTTTTAACTTTCCTGGTCTTCTCCCCCTCCATCTGGAGTGTTATTTCATGTAACGTATGTTGGATTCTCACACTCGTATCTGGTGTTTCCACCGTGATGTAATCATTCAAGTCCACTGTCACCAGAAATTCCATCAGGTTCTGGTGAGCTATTGTTACCTCTGCTGAACGGTCTAGCATCGTCTGAGCCCATTCCCCATTCAGAAGTTGAGACCTCAGAATTCTGGGCATGTCTGATCTTCAGGCCTGCAACTTTCTTCTTTTTAAACTATGGTCTTCATTTTGGCTTTTCTTCTTTATTGGAAGTATAATCTTGAGTGTGCTGCTGGTCTCTGAACTTTGTACGCTTTTCTTTGTGTTCTGACTGTCCTTCTCTCTTGAAGTTTTTGATTGTGCCCTGAAAGGAACGAGAGGAATGTGTATCAGTATCCTGATACCTGTAAGGTTTCCTAATATTATCCCTATTCCTGAGGTTGTACCTCTTTTTGGAGGGCTCCTGTGGGGACCTACCTCTGGATTGAGATCTCTTTGCTTTAATGTTTTGTTGTTTTTTATTATCCCACTTATTTTTTGAAGAAGCAAATGTATGCTTAGAAGTGTCCTTTTCAGGACTGCCCATTAGTTGAGGTTTTAAAGCTTTCCCTCCCTTACTGTCTCCGCCTAATTTTGTATAGGCAGTTTCAATTATTTTGGGCAAAGCGTGTTGCTGATCTAACGGACTGAACTCTCTTAGCTCCCTTAGGTGTTGGCGGATTGCCACTGAAGCTGCTTCCCCTTTAATATTAGCTAGTATTATGGCTGATACCTGGTCATAATTACCTCGTAACTTCATCCCTAAGTTCAGAGCAGGCTCTGCTCTGTTTTCATTTTGTATTTGTCTTAATACATTTGGTATTACCGCTAATAAAGGAATACCATGAATCCTGGTATAAATGGCAGCAAAGACTGTACCGCAAGTGGTACAATCCTCTAATTGTGGTATTATCCCCATGGGAAAGCTGATTGTTAGCATTCTATGTTTTTCAAATGGGGTAGTATTCGGGAAAACTGCCTCTAACTGTGTTATTTTCTGAGCTACGCAGAATGGCATTTGTTTGCTTTTCGTGGGCATTTTGCCCATTACTGCATGTAATGTTTGTTGTGTGATTTTTGTTGCTGTACCCTGAGATTGAGTTCCATTTTTTGCAACAGTTCCTGGTTGGACTGTGAAAGTCCTCATGATGAATTGTTTCAGGTTTCTGTACATTTTATTTAAATCTTTGTGTTGTATGAGTAAGTCTCCATGTGGCATTGTTTCAATGTCAGGATGTGGTGTGTAGGCTGCTAATATTGTCCATGTTACCCCCTCCCCTCCGAGCGGGCCTAATCTTCCTCATCCTCTTATGTGGGGTAGGGTGCCTTTAAACCAGTATAAGTGTTCCTGATATGTGAGTGAAATCTCTATGTCCTCGAATGGGCCATATTCCATTAGTGCTTATCCCTCTGTGTATGAGTGAAATGGCTTTGTTCTTGCATCTGCTGCTGGGATTGTAACCCATGAATAACCTCTGTTTTGTTTGATTCATGTGCCTCAATCACGAAAGCTACTAAGCCCCCTTAGCTTGTAAACCATTTTCTAATAGTTTCAGGGTGATCGTATGTTGGAATTTAGGTGCAATTTGAATTGCATTTGTATATTCTTCTCCTGCTGAGAGGTGCAGATCCAATACTAGGTTATCTCTTGTCTCAGTCATTTTTGTAAAGAAGAAGTTTGTTCAAGGGAACTAAGATAAGGTTTTATTACACAATTTTAAGAACACTGTGTCCTTCAAGCTTAATTAACCAACAGCTAATAAATACTATTTTTTCACCTACTCATCTGTGGCGGAGTTTGTGCCCAACCACTCCAGATGTCTATTGCGTTTTGTGAGTAGGGGTATCTGAGAATTAGCACGACTGAACTACTCAAATTCTACTGTTAAATAAGTACTGACCCAACGTTGGGCGCCATGTTGTATAGTTTCTATATATTGCTATACAGAATCTACGCGCTCGGATAACATAAACTGTGGGTTTGGTGGCAGAATGGTTCAGAGCACCCCCACCGAGAATGTTAGCCTGTTTGCATTAGCTAGCTCACAGTGCCACTAGATTCTCCTCTTATCGGGGAGAGAATCGTTTCTGGCAATCTTAGAACATGACAAACCTGATCCCTCAGAATCGTGGAAACAATGTACTACTTTTCGCTCAGTCACTTGTGCTCACTTATTCAGGTCAGAGATTTACAAAGAAGAAATAGTAGGGCATGTTACAATAAGAATTTATTGTACAGTTGTTCTTATAGTATAAAATAGATGTGATGCAACAACCATTATATAGTAGCAGATATTTATGATTAGCAGTACAGTGAATAAAAAAGGATAGTACAGTTCTACCATCTTCCAATAATCATGAATACATACATGAATATAAAATGCATGATAAAATGAAAGCGTGTACTACTAAAATGCCTGCCTAGATGTTCCTAAGTGTACCTAGCATGTGAGTAGGTGTGAAGCCAAGATTCCCTCTAGAAGCAAGAGAGTGTTGGACCCCGTTGTGGTCTTGAGTTGGACAACATGCGAGGGATGTGTCAAACCACTGTCATCTGGAACGTCTGCATGCAGGAGCCTTGGCGTCTCTGTTAAGTGTGTCAGCTAGAAGTCTAAGTTCCCTCTTGCTAACACTAGCAAGATAGGCTGTATTTATACAGAAAGTATCTAGGGTTTCTTTGTCCATTGTTTCTTGTATTAGTCACTGCTGGATTTGAGGATGATGTATGGTATGAACCTTGTACGTAGACATTATGCAGGTGGTGTAGCCCCTGCCTGATTTCCAAGAACCCTTATGAATATTCATTCATACTGTGTGAGTCTATTGATGAAGTTATAGGATGCTATTGTTCAGGGAAAACCCTGCTACTGCGCCCAGGACTGGAACTAGGTAAAGGTTCATCCTAAAAGGCTTGTTCCTGTGTAGTGTAGGGGAGGTATTGTTTGTGAAGGGGGATGATATTACCCGGGCCTATATCAGGGTACCTATATGGCACATGACAGTAGTGGGAGCAAATATGAAAAATATGAATATTAGTTTGGCAGTCAGAACACATTGGCACCACTGCAACTGCCAGCAATCAGAGATCTCTAGTGCTGTTGCAGTGGTCTTGAGGCCACAATATGCTTGGCAGAGCCGCTGCAGCCCCGCCAAGCATATTATGAATTTCCTCACGCCACACTTTTCAAAGTAGTTTGAATTCTATGAAAAGCGTGGCGTGAGGAAACAAAGGGGCCTACAGTTCCCCCTTGTTCTGGGACTTATCATTGTGGTCCTGCATTCAAACGATAACAAGAAATTATAGAATGAAGTGACGCAATTTTCTTGTTACAAGTGAGTTGGGGGATAACAAACAGCCAGTAATGGGTGAATTTGGTTTAGCACTTTTATAAAGGTGTGACAGCCTTTCATGAATTTATAATGCTGATCAAAGGAAGTGATGTGCAGTAAGTCCTAGAATATTCATTAATAGGAATTTTCTTATAAGGAGGAGAGAGAGAAAATCTAATAAAGTAAAGTGATAAAGAGGCAAATGACAAAAAGGATGAACATGGCGTATAGGAGTAGAAATGTGTCTCTTCACATCTGAATGAAGAACAAAACCCGTTAAAATTAAAAATATATGAATATACTTTTGGAATGCTAGTTCTAGAAACTTCGATCCGGGTAATTGATCCTTTATTCTATGTACTGCAATTGTGCCGCAAAAAAAAAATGACAGCGTGGATGATCAACAGTAATTATTAGTAACAAATACCACAAAAAGGATAGTCTTGAAATGTTAACAGCACAAATCAATAGGCAGAGGGTATGTGAGTTATTAAGCTGCCATGTACAGGATGTAATAAATTCAACATAGACTACTAGACTATTTTGTAATTGTTCTAATTTGAAAACATAACTACCACGTCTAAACCAGTAACACGCATATGCTACTGTAAATAATTGGTTTATATAGCCACCTCTTTGCCCGGCATCAACCTCTTTATAGCATTCATTATTAAACTCTGGGCAAACACACGCTCCCATAAATACATTTGAAGTGATTTGTTAAATGTGACACGTGGTAGGTGCAGCGACTTATCTACAGTTCCATTAAGTAGATTTGCGCAGCGTGCTGTCTACATGCTTTCCTCGTTCTCGTGTATTATTGTAACTTGTGCTCCAAAGCATGTGACAAATGGGGCAATAACAAATTAGAAGTTAGCGGCTATGCTATGCATCCTACTATTATTTGGATAGCTGTTATTGGTCATTAATATTTAATCTATTAATTATTATCGTGAAGTAATAAAATCAAGATTTATTCTACTCTGTTACAAAGGACCATGGCATTTTGTCCTCTACTAAAATAGTCTACGAAGGTTTATATTAGGTAAAGCCATGTGAAAGGAAATTAAAACAGCTTACACTGCGTTTTGTGGTCGGCAATCTAAGTTTATAGCTTAATAAAAAATCTAATCTTGTTATGGTTCCTCTGCACATCTGTGTTTGTTATCAGAAGAGTTTACAATTGTTGCAGATAATCAATAATGTTTTCTCACACTGCTGCATTAACTTGAGAGAATGCAAAATAAATACCTCAGACAACAAATAAATATATAGCCAAGACTCGGATAGGCCCAGGAACGAGGAACTTTCATATAGAGCGCACGATTGTCTTTGATTGTTTTGTTCATGTTGAAGCTAAATGAAAAGAAATGTGTACAACATAATAAAGGAAGCACAAACGCAGTATTGTTGGCAACTAGCCTGGTCGCTAAACCTAGGAGTTGCAAGTTCAAATGCCTACAACTCTAACCATTGAAATACACAATAATCATATCTTCCAAATCCTTGGGATTATAAAATCGCTGTAAGGAACATCTTAAATTTCATTTTAGTTTGTCATCATCATCATCATCTTCTTCATCAAAAAAAACATTATGCAGCTAGAATCCGTAAGAGTGTAGAGCAATAAGAACAATTCATGTAATATGTACATAAGAGGAAACATGGAAACAGAATTATCATATCAAAACAAATCTCAATTCCTAGCCACAGTATACATATATAACATTGAAATCACATAAAAGTTTTAACATTTTTACAAAGACCCATATGTTTTTCTAACCACAAGTGCAAAGCGAATACAGTTGACTACTGCGAAACAAATACACAGGGTGCTTAACTGCTGTTAAAAAATGAAATATTCCTTATGTTGCCTAATTCCAGTAGCAGGAAGAATTGTTGTCAGAAATTGTTTCTGTTAAAAAAAAAAAAAAACATGAAGTGCATTGTGCTTTGGGATTAGGCGTTTTTAAATGGGTAGTTTGGAGGTGGCAAAGTAAAACTGTCCAGGGAAGGTCACTTCTAAATGTATTACATTAAAACAAAGACTTGTTTATTAAAACCTATAGTCAGCATTAATAACACCCAACAAATAAAACGCACATCCCTGGGACTGTTTAATCAATCTATAGCTAATCCTGGATCTTGATTACGACTGTTTGAGATTAATTCAAGCCTTCCAACACATGTTTTAACTCTCCATCAGCTGGGTGCATTAAATCCTCCTCTTGAGGTTCAGAAATAGTCTTGCATTCCTGAGCTCCTAGACTTAGAAAAAGGCAGAGTCAATCGAAATCACACAGAGAAGATAACATATCAAAACTATTTTGAACTTCCACATTGAACATTGGCTTATCATTTGAAGAACGTGAGGGTATTGACGAATCTTCATGATTATTTATTTTAAACTACCCCACTTTGTCTAATTACACATGTAAATTGTTGGTCTGCTCAGTTAAGTGGGGCCGAGAAATATGGGGGTGTTTAAAATGTGCGTTTCCAATGTTGATTATCATAAAGATTTCAGACAGGACTACAGCCCCGACAGCTGAAGGGAATTAACCCACATTTAGCCGAAAGCTATATCTTGGGACATAAAGAGTGCTTTGTGTGATTTGGTGTAAATCCTTATAGTAGTTTTCGAGTTAATAAAGGAATAGCTGACCCCCTAGGACTGGTGGTGGGGGCCCAGGTACCTCACCAGGGCCAAAAAGTATTTGAAAACATTTTGTGGCATAAATCGCAAAGCTCCGCGAGTCCCTGCCAAAATAAAAAAAACAAGAGATGCTTCTGCGTATGTTTCTATTTTTGCCCCATGGTTCATAAGGTCTTACTTTTATATATAATATGGGGGGGGGGGCTCATGCAGCCACCCTCCCTATAGTTAATCTTGGCCGCAAGGAACACCACCTCCTTGTGGCAGTCAGATTGTAATTTTTATTGGAGGTGGCCATGCGCCTCCGAGCCTCTCAAGATTCTCAGGGACCACAATCTCCATAGGGCTCTATGAAAAAATTGGAGGGGGCTGCATGAACTCCCCCCTCATTTAGACCGTAGGGCCCAATGGACCACTGCTGCTCTTGGTCCACGATGAACATTTAAAGGGAAGGGGGGCCGTTCTGTCCCCTCCCAGGTCACACTAAGCCCCAGGAACCACCACCTCCCCGTGGTTTGACCATCTTGTAAAAAAGAGAGGGCAATGTGGCCCCCCTCCCTGGCTGTTTTCGGCACTAGGGACAACAACCTCCCCAGGGCTGGCCCTGAAAAAGAAAGAAATGCCCCTCACTTAAGCCAATATTTGTCCTGGGCACCCGCCCCCCTCATCACTAGGTGCCCACCCTTGAGAAATAGAAGTTTTCTGTCACTTGGAAGGAGCTTTGACAGTGCCTGTCAAGCGAGAGCAAACAGTAAGTCCTCTCCTAGCAGGCAGGAATGCAGCTCCCGCCTTCCGGGAGTGGATCTTTCATATGTTTTCCTGCCCATTGTCATGTGGGCAGGAAATCAGAGGAAAGAATTTCTCCTGCATGCAGGTGCAATGCTGGCTCCCTGTTGAGTCTGGGAACCATCAGGGACCGCGGGGGAATTGGGGCTCCCAACAGTGTACATTGGGTGCCTTTACGTTGATGGATCTTGCCAAGTTAAGGCTTGGTCCCCAATTGACCTAATTTCTTTTAAAAATTTGCTGGGAAACATTAAGTCTGGCTCCCCACTTGATCCTCTTCCCCCGTCTAAGGTCAGATGCCTGAACGAGCCGGCCCTTGAGGTGATTACCAAGCTTCTTAATTCCTCCCTAAAGCTGCCTCGTAATTTGAAGCATGCTCTTATGCTTCCATTCTTGAAAAAGACTGGCTTAGATCCCCTTTGCTGGTCAAATTACAAACCGATATCTCTTCTCTCCATCTTCTCCAAAATATTGGAAAAATACATTAACTCTCAACTCTCTGTACATGGTATAAAACACAAGTTAATTCATCCATCACAGTCTGGATTTCATCCTGGCCACAGTACTGAATCAGCTCTGTTGGGGGTCACTGAGAACCTTAGGCAGCTGCTTGACCGTGGGGGTACAGCAGCGCTAATCTTATTGGATTTGAGTGCTGCCTTTGACACGTTCTCCCATTCTATTCTGGTAGATCACCTTGAAAGTTCTGGCATCGTAGGTGTAGCATTGCAGTGGTTAATTTTGTTTCTAAAGGATCGCTCCTTTCAGGTTTTCGATCACACTGCTAAATCTAGCCCGTTGCCTTAACATCTGGAGTTCCGCAAGGCTCTATTTTGAGTCTCCAGCTTTCCAATCTCTATGTTTGCCCTTTGGCAGACATTGCAGAAAAATCTAGGTTGACCATCCTTTCATATGCTGACGATAGGCAGATTATTTTCTCTTTATCGCCAGCTCAACACCAGGATCTTTCCTTAGTTAAACTTGGTCTGTGTAACAAGTCAATGTGGATGTCCAGAAATGCTTTAAGACTGAATGGCTCTAAGACTGATGCTCTCTTTCTGGGGAACAATCCTGAGCTCTGGGGAGCCAGCCATTGGCCGGTCTCTTTGGGACCCTTGCCTGTCCTGGTTCCTAAAGTTAAGAACCTGGGTTTTTCCATCGATCGCAAGCTTTTCCTCGCTGGTCAGATCTCGGGAGTCACCTCAGCCTGATTGCTGTCCTCAAGTGCTTAAAAAATATTATTTATCTAATTCTTCCAGCTGCTCAGAGGACTATTCTGCAGGCCATGGTGCTCTCCAGACTTGATTATGGAAATGTACTATATCTGGGTGTGGACAAGACCTCTGGACATCGTCTCCAGCTCATTCAGAACGCGGCAGCCCGTCTACTTTTTCGGTTGCCTCTGCACGCCTTTGCATCCCCTCTGCTCCATCAGCTTCATTGGCTCAGAGTTATTAATCACATCAAGTTTAAGGCCCTCTGCTACATGCTCAGCACGGCCAGGCCCCCGTATACATACTCAATATTGTCAAGCCTTACCGACCCTCTTGCAACCTAAGATCGGCCAATCTCTCTCTTTTCTCCGTCCCCAGAGTTTGACTGTCTCGTATGGGCGGGCGTTCCTTTTCCTTCCTGGAACCTGAACTATGGAATTCCCTTCCACTAGAACTCAGGAATTGTCCATCTCTCCTTGTTTTCCAAAAAAAAGCTACAGACCTTCCTTTTTAGTCAGGCCTAATGCCATCTGAGCCCCTTCTTCACTTGTCCGCCTTCAGGGACGGGAAACTCTGTTGGGTAGCCGCACGCTTTATAAATCTTTTAAATAAATAAATAAATTGTGTGGGCTACAGGGAACCCAGCATCACGTGGCTGGGACCCAGGGGACTAAAGCAGCGAGGGAAGAGGGTGTTGTGGGATCTTTTTTATCCTCTCCCGATAATATCAGGGCCTGTTATTCTCTCTTTAAATGACTATGAGTATGCAAATGTACAAAATTACCTTGATGCAAGTTTTTTGGCTCCACCCCATCCTCCTTAGGAGTATGTAATTGCCTTCTCACCTTTTGCCAGTATTATGGGCAGCCTACCAAAAGGTGCCCAGTATGTTTCCCGCTGATTTTGGTGACACCGTCTTGATGCAGAGGAATTTGAGGATATCTCTACCAAACACAGTATGATTTTTTGGTGGAGATTCACCTCTTTGCAGTCTTGTTGTCTTCATTTTATCACAGATTTCTGGATAAAGATGCACAAGGAACAATCACATTGGCAAAAAGCTCACAAGGTTACTGGAAACAGTTCTTCATGGTCCATAACGCAACTGTAGTGTAGAATACACACTAGACTTTTACCCAGCAAGATGGCTCTTAGTAATTAGCCAGTAGAAAATACTCCAGCTGAACCAGACATTTTGTACAAAACTATTGACTCTTCGTGGATAAAGGGGCAGGTGAGGTTCTGTTTGGCCCAGTCATTAGCTCAGCTACTGACTCGCCCAAAGAGACACCTAGATACCCACCACACACCCATTCTGCCACTCCACTGAGATACCCACACAGCCACTCAAAAACACACCCACACACCCATAGTCACTCACATACCCACAAAACCTCTCGCACACCCACTCACAGACAAATACAGCCACTCACAAACTCACTCACAAACGTAAGACAAAATCCTAATTTAAGACAAAATCCTACTTTAGGACAAAATCCAAATTTAAGACAAAATCCTAACTTAAGACAAAATTCTAATTTAGGAAAAAATCCTAATTTAAGACAAAAACCGAATTTTGGACAAAATCCTAATTTAAGACAATCCTAACTTAAGACTACTAAATGCCTTCTGTGAATACCAAAAGTAATAAGTTTAGGATTTTGTCGTAAGTTAGTTCTCTGAATCAGCCCCATAGTGTCCTGACGGCACCGGAGAGGGCACCATCGCAATGCCGCACCATGACCTTGGTCCCACCGATGACAACTGCTGATGCTGCCATCGAGCCGTTGCTCGCACCGTGACCTGTGGGCACCTCACTCTGCACTGCCTCTCTTTATGATGACACCTTTGCACCGCAGAAGGCACCGCCGCAACGCCCCCACCATAACCCTGGCCTCAATGGCGATGCCATCTAATGCCGCCACCGAGCCATTGCTCGCATTGCGACATGTGCGCACCACACTTCGTACCACCTAGCTTCATGACGACACCTTGGTATCCCCGACGATGCCGCTCCACGCCGGAATTGATGCCCCTGTTTGCACCGTGGTTTGAGGGCACAGCTCGTAAAGTTACACAACGCACCGCCCTCATCCCACACCACAGCCTTGGCCTACCGATGCCGGTGCCATCGACTACAGTTTGTCAGCCGACAACAGTGCTTCCGCAGTGACCTGCCAGCACGGTGACGAGCATCGCCTTCATCTTGTACAGTGACCCTGGTCTCACCGCCGACGCCATCCGACACCACCACTGAGCCGCTACTAGCACCGCGACCTGGGGGCACTGCACATCGCACCACTGCACTTCGCACCAAAGCACCTGATGCCTGCTGACGCCACCACTCTGGATTCCAACAGAAAGGAGCTCGACCTGCAACACGAGTGACTACTAGGGCCTTGACGCCCTGCATTTCTTAGAGATACTGTTTCTGAGTCTTTCTGACACCGTACCTGGTCCACGACGCTGCAAGCAGCCTGAACAGTTGCTCACAATGCCGTGATAGCCCCGGACGGAGCTATCAACACCAAGGAACTGTTTTTAAAACTTATTTTGACAACTGTAGATTTCTGAGTACTGTATTTTGATTTTTTATTGTTGTTGGTCTTGTCTTAAAGTATATCAAAATATTGGCTATTTTTCTAAACTGATGTTATATCCTTTTGTAGTGCTTACACTGTATTACTGTCGGTTATGTGCAAATGCTTCACCCACTGCCTCTAAGATAAGCCTGACTGCACGTGCCAAGCTACCAAGGGGGTGAGCAGGGATTATTTTATGAGTGTAACTCCTTCATCCAGACTAGGAAGAAGGGTCCTTACTTGGACAAAGGTGCAAGCCCTTGCCAACTAGAGACCCCCATTACTAACAGTGGTTGTCAGCGGTGAGGATAGAACTTGCGTTTGCAGTTGACTTACAGTTATTGGTGTGTGCTACTCCCATATCACAGACCATTACGTGCCACATACTAGTCCTATAGGTTGGAACTCTGCAATGTTAGGCAATTGAAATCCATTTGCAAGCACCTAAAAGTCCAAGTCAGAGGGCTCACTAGGAAGGACAAGCTACAAAAGGTGCTGAGGGCCTGGGTAGCAGCCAAAAATGCAAGTGTGCAATCTGGCGTTCTTAGTGGTGAGGCAGAGGGGCCAATTCCTATGGTGGGTATGCTTTTGGGAGGGGGAGAACCCTTCTGGCCTGGCAGCAGTAGCCTGTCCCCAGCGGAGCTGGATGACAGGCGGAAAGCAAGGAAGTTCGAGTTAGAAAAACTCAGGCTAGAAATGGAGGACAAGAAGATGATATTAGAGCATGAACAAGATCTTAAGGAGCTGGAATTTGACAGCAATTTGTCAAGACAGAATTGTGCACATCCCTAAGAATGTTGGCAAGGAATTCAAGAAGGGGATAACATGCAAAGGTAGTTTCAGGGGTACGAGGCAGCCATCCACATGAATGGGGGCCCTGAAGAAAATTGGGGAGCAGGATTGTGGACTTTCTTCCCCAAAGGAGCGAGGGATACTTTAATAGCTTTGGGTAAGGGGTATCACCTCACCTATCCAAACATGAAAGATGTCCTCCTCACTAAGTATGATCTTACTCCTGAAAAGTACAGTTCAGGTCCAGTAAGAAGTCCGATGCCAACACGTGGTTGGAATGTGTGGATGTGTTTTGCCAGTCTCTGGATGGCTGGGTGATGGGCAGTAATAAGACAAATTTTGATTGCATGGGAGCACCTGTCCAGTCTATGTTTTGCAGATCTGCACCAGCACCTAGTTGATAATTAGCTGACTGACCTCAGGAAGATTGCTACAGAGGCGGATAACTGGGTGTGAACAAGGGTCCACAAGAACGCCTTTGAGGGAGACTCAGCCAAAGGTGGGGAGGGTCCCCAGCAGAAAAGTGGAGGGGACAAGGGTAAAGCACAGGAGTTCTCGAAATGGCCCCATACTAACACCCAGGGTAAAGGTGTCCATTTCCCAGAGATAAGAAACAAGAGGTCTCATCAGGAAAGCCTGCTGAGAACGGCCCCCGCAAATGTTTTGCATGTGACCAGGTGGGGCAAATGAAATGGGACCCCAGGTGCTCCAAGGGGGCACAGGCAATCACTGATGAGCAGTCCAAGGATATTGGCTAATGTAGTGCTTGAGGAGGAGGAGGAGTACCAGCAGGAGGGTGGAGTTCCTGCATAAATGACTCTCGTCTGACTAGGGGACAGTGAGATGGTCCCAGGAAACCAGGTTCCCCCTAACACAAAGAAATACAGCATGTGGGTAACCATCAATTGGAAAAAAGTAGAGGCTCTCAGGGATACTGGAGCCAGTGTGACTGCAGTGCGTTGTTACCTGGTCTCTGAGGAGCAGGTAGTCCGATGGGCATTCCACCAAGTAATTGCAGTGGACAATTCAGAGCACCAGTGTCTGGTGGCGCATGTTCCCTTTAAATGGGGGGATCTCAGGTCCCTGGAGGGTGGTTGTGAGCCCTTCCATGCCTGTAGATTGTCTGCTAGGTAACTCCCTGGAGCAGTCCTTGTGGAAGGATGTTGAGCTCAGGTCTCACTTGGAGATGCTTCAGTTGCCAGAGTGGGCATGCGTGTCCACTCGGTCAATGGCAGCCAGAGAGGGTGGTCAGGGGGACTTAGACCCTGAAACTGTGGCCCAGGTCCCTGCCGTGAGAAAGGGCAAGGTGCACAGGAAACCAGCCCCTGAAGTTCCCACGGCCCGGGAGGAGGCGGACCTTGAGGTTGACTCCCCTGTGCATACAGGGGAACAAATATCTGATCTGGGGGACATCTCTGGGCTGACCCATTGGCAGCAAAAAGGGGAGGAATTTTACTAGGAGCCGAAAGAGTGCCTTTCTCTAGAAGGTCTGCGGCTACAGGCTGCAGCCCAGGTACTGGTGGTCCGGCCGGATCACATTGGATCTACTGGTAGATCCTGTATAGTGAGCCTAATGTCGCTGAGCCTGGGTCAGCCCGAGTACTGGTGGTAATCCAGCGTTTCAGGACCTTCCTACTGGGTCTGGCTCATGACGTGCCTTTGGTAGGACATTTGGGGCAGGACAAGACCTTCAGCAGACTTGACACCCACTTCTTCTGCCCCAGCTGCGAAGACAGTCAAATATACATTGCAGGTTTGCCAAACTTGCCAGGCAAGTGATAAGAGTGGGAGGAAGGTCAAAGCTCCTCTCCAACCATTCCCAGTTGTTAGAACACCCTTTAAAAGGGTAGAGATGGACATAGTGGGGCCACTGGATCCCAAGTTAGCCCTGGGCAACAGGTACATCCTGGTCTTGGTGGACCATGCCACCCAGTGCCCGGAGCAGTCCCTCTCAGGACAACTTCAGCACCAGTGGTGGGCCGGGAGTTAAAGGGAAACTTTTCCCATGTTGGGTTCCCCAGAGAGTTGGTTTCCAACAGGGGGACCAACTTCACTTCTAAGTATATGACATTCCTGTGGAAGTAGTGTGGTGTAACATACAAGTTCACCACTCCTTACCACCCCCAAGGCTACGGCCTGGCAGAGAGCTTCAACTAGACCTTGAAGGCCATGATTAAGGGTCTAACAGAACCCATGAGACTTAAGTGGAACATCCTCTTGCCGTGCCTTCTCTTTGCCTACAAGGAGGTACCCTAGAGGTCTTTTGGGTTCAGTCCCTTTCAGCTTCTGTATAGTCATCCTGTGAGGGGACCTCTAAGTTTGGTGAAGCAAAGCTGGGAAGCAGTTCCCAGTAAAACTCCCCAGGATGTGTTTAGTTACATGCTGGCCTTCCGGAACCAAATTGCCCACTTCAGGAAACTCGCTCAGGAGAACCTCGATGGCAGCCAGGAAGAAATTAAGAAGTGGTATACCCAGAATGCCACTCTGGTTGAGTTTTAACCTGGACAAAAAATGTGAATCATGGCCTCAGTGGAACCTTGTGCCTTACAGGACAAGTGGACTGGGCTGTTTGAGGTGGTGAAGAGCAAATGTGAGGTCACCTACCTGGTGGATTAGCAGGCTCCATGGAACCCTTGGAGGGTCCTCCACGTGAACTGCCTCAAACCCCACTTTGAGAGGTCCGAAGTGAGCATGCTCTTGGTGACAGGTGACGGGGCGGAAGAGTGGAGTGAGTCTCTCCCCGACCTCCTGTCGGCCAAGGAAGGTGATGGGTCAGTGGAAGCTGTGATTCTCTCCCGACACTGACTGCCGAGCAGCAGAACGACTGTCACCGGTTGCTGGGACCGTTTGCCCCACTGTTCTCTCTGACCCGAGGTGTTACTCACTGGTGTACCCATGACATGGACACCAGTGACAGCCCCCCTGTAGAGCACAACATTTACCAGTTGGCTGACCGGTTCATGGCCAGCATCCAGGAGGAGGTCTCTAAGATGTTGGCATTAGGGGTGGTTGAGCCATCCAGCAGTCCTTGGACCAGCCCAGTGGTCTTGGTCCCAAAGGCTGCAGCATCTGGTGCCACACCAGAACTGCGATTCTGTGTGGACTAGGGAGGGCTCAATGCTGTCCCTCGAACTGACGGACACCCCATCCCCAGAGATTTGGAGCACTTTGATTGGTTGGGAGCTGTCAAATTCCTCAGCATGTTTGATTTAATGTCTGGGTACTGGTATATTGCTTTAACTGATGGGGCCAAGGAGAGGTCAGCATTCTCGACCACTGAAGAATATAAACCCATTCTAGGTGATGCCCTTCGGGTTGAAGAATGCCCCTGCCACCTTTCAGAGGTTGGTCAACCAGGTGTTGGTTGGACTGGAGGATTTCAGTGCCACTTACCTGGATGACATTTTGGTGTTCAGTTCCAGCTGGGAAGAACACCTGGAGCACCTCAGGGGGTGTTGAAGGTGCTGCAGAGGGCAGGTCTCACGATCAAGGCCAGTAAGTGCCAGATCAGGCAGGGTTCCATGGTGTGCTTGGGACACCAGGTAGGAAGCAGCCAGGTGGCGCCCCGACAACCCAAGATTGACACCATTCTGACTTGGGAGCCCCCAAGACCCAGACAGAGTTGAGGGCCTTCTTAGGACCCACTGGGTTCTCCGGGTGGTTCGTCAAGAGGTATGGCACCATTGTTGCTCCTTTAACCGAGCTGACTTCCAGGAAGCAGCCCAAGAAGGTGATCTGGACTGAGTCCTGCCAGAAGGTTTTGAATGCCCTGAAGGCTGCCATGTGCATGGCACCCGTGCTCAAGGCACCTGACTTTTCCAAGGAATTTGTTGTGCAGACCGAAGCTTCAGAGCATGGAGTGGGAGCAGTGCTCTCACAACTGAACGAAGAGGGCCTAGACAAGCCTGTGGTCTTTCTTAGACTTAGACTACTCCCAAGGGAACAGAGATGGAGTGCCATAGAAAGGGAAGCATTTGCTGTGGTCTGGGCGCTGAAGAAGCTGAGACCATACCTGTTTGGGACTCACTACCAGGCAGACAACAGGCCCCTCAGTTGGTTTATGAAACTGCCGATAAAACGGCGATAATGAGCTTGATAATACGGCCTTGTTATTTCCCGTAGAAGCCCATGTTAACACCAGAACATAGGATTATAGGCTTCTATGGCAATTTACAAGGACATATTATCAAGCCCACCCTCCCAACAGTAACAAAAAACTCCAGACAATGCAGGTACCTGGAGCTGGAAGGTCATTTTACATATCACTGCCCCAGAAAGGTGGCATTCCCCGCGACGTGTGTGGGGACAGAGAGAGCTCAAAACATTTTCTTTTTTTTAAAAAGACCTGAGGGGTTGTTGAGAATGCACCCTTATCTTCTGGCTCCCTGTGGGCCCTTGTTACATTCATAATAAATACATATTTCATCTTTTCTGATGTCATCGATTACTTCCCACAACGGGGATGCCGCTCACCGAGACTGCGGGGAGTAGGACCGTAACCCCCCCCCGCATACTTCAAAATAAAACCAGAGGAGTGCCGTTCCCCGGTACTCGGGGTACCTTACAAGCCCCCATTATGCAGAAAAATTGCCTCCCTAATTTGCTCCCCCGGGACCTAATGAATAAAACAAACTTCTACTTTTTTTCACCTTTTCCACTGTGTACAAGTACTGCACGAGTACCCCGCCATTTGTTATTTTAAAAAAACCAAAAATTGAGCCTAAAGATTCATGTACCACCCCCTGACCAAGACTATAAGGTCAGAATGTTTCTACCCTGCCCCCTTTCCTTATTTCTCAACTTTCTTTTACTGTTTTCTTGTGACTCTGCTCTCCCGACAAACAAGATGGCTGCCAACATTTCCTGGTTTGGAGTATTGACAGCCAATCAGCATCAAGCTCCTGCTCGTAATTCTATGTATTTCCATACGCGTACGCCGCGATTTTTCTTTACAAAAAAATAAAAAATAAAAAATAGAGCCTAAACATCGATATACGACCCCCTGAGCAAGCCCAGAGGGTCAGAATGTCTCTAGCCTACCCCTTCCTTTATTTCTCAACTTTGTTTTACTGTTTTCTAGTGACTCGGTTCTACCGAGGCACAAGATGGCTGTTAACATATATATATATATGTATATATATATTTATATATTGACCAGTTAAAATTACGGAATATAAGAGGATGTCATTGTTCCAATGTGTGACAAATGCTGATTTCCGGTGTACTCATGTCTTTGAAATGTGAAATGGTGATATCTTGTCTCATCTCCGTTACATTTGAGCATTTGTGCAGCACGATTATAATCAATTTTTATTAATTGTTACCATATATATATATATATATATAACAAATCGGCTGGCAATACAATGTGAGAGGTTGGCACCATGTTTCAATTGCCTGATAAGTGATCACCATGGCAGGCGGCTTTAAGTTCATGTTTATGTGCCTATTGAAGATAAAAGGTACATATTATGCTGGTTTGGCATTTAGCTGCGGAATGTAACATTATTTGTGCCTTTGTTTTTACATATTTGTTGACCAGTGATGTCATAGGCATTTACAATACTGCATTTATGCTGTTATTAATGTAAAGATCTCTTCGCAAGAGTATTTTTTCTATGTTGATGCCTGCGCTTGGTGGGAAGTGCTTGAAATACCTATGCATTTTTGGCACCAATTAGATTGACAAAGCCTTCTGCAAAGGTGAAACGCGTCTCTCTGAGTTTGGGGTCGAGGGAGACCCATGCAATAAATAAGCCACATCCTGACAGCTTCGTGTGCGTGCCTTCTTCTTTTGGAGCAGGGCTGGGTATTGATATATATATATATATATATATATATATATATATATATATATATATATATATATATATATATATATATATAATTTCAAAGTTCCAAAGTGAAAGTGCTCTCAGCTCGCAAAACAAACGCAACTCCACTGCTTCTCCAAGGGTGTTTATTCACCTAACAACATGTTTCGGCTGCGGACAGCCTTGTTCACGTCGGCCGGCATTGGTGCCACCTCCCTCGAGGCCGCAGACAGCACGCCAGAGCAGACTTTGAAAACATATATATATATATATATATATATTACCTACTGGCGGTCGCCAGTAGGTAGTTATAGTTAGGATTTTTTTCAATGTTAAATCTCAAAATTCTATTTGGAATAACTTTGGCACCGGTTGACGAATCTGCCTGAAAATTTCCTGAAAATGGCCTCGTCGAGCTCCGGTCCTTCCTTGAAAGTTTGGGGGGGATTCGTCAAGCGGGGGCCGAGATAAAAGGGGGGTCCCAAAACGCGTTTTCCCCATGTTAATTTCCATAGGGCGGTCGATTTCACTTTTAGCCCGAACGGCTGAATGGATTTCCACCAAACTTGGCAAAATTGTAGGGACTGGTAGCCCGATGTGCCTTTGCTATGTCTCAAGATATGTGCTCCAGTGGATTTTGAGTAATTTAGGTTCAAAAAAATATATATATCTATAGGCGCTCTCCGGTGCGCGCACCGGAGTGCGCTCCCGGCGCGACACGCGACTTGCGCGCAGGAAGCTGATTGGCTCTCAGTTGTCTGTAAACATTCTAAACAGTCCGGAGCGGCCGCCATCTTGTGTCTCGGTAGGATCGAGACACGAGAGGTGGCCAAAACAAAGGGGGAAATGACCATAAGGGGGCAGAGTAGATACCCCCTGTACCCCTAGGTTTGATGTGGGGGCCATTAAAGGGCCCCGCGGGGTCTCACCTTTTTTTTTTTTTTCGATTTTCGCGGGGGAAGCGCCTGGTACGCGCACCGGGGAGCGTATCGAGGAGGGTACTATGTAAAAATAATGACTTTAAAAAATTGTATGTTTATGTTTTTTTTTATTTTTTTTATTTTATGTAAGTACCTACATGTAAGTACTAATGAAGAGACTTAAATTTAATGTTCACCATTTTCTTTGTAGACATCTTGCATGTTGTTATTGTATTTTTTGTGGTATATGGAATTCATAACATAGTCTGTCTGGAAAGGAGAAACAGATCTTATAAGCACTCCCTGCGAATTTCTAGGGGATCATGAGTAGTCTATCCTGCTCCCTTATGAAAATGAGGTGAAAATATTCATAGGAGATAATATAGTGGGAGAAAGGTAGTAACTATGAGTAAACTTACTATGTAACAGAAAAATAGTTGAACAGTATACTATAAGTCTCACTTTATATTTTAAACATTTTTGGTAATACTTTATGAATTACATATAAAAATGAATATTGTCTGAAACAATTTGAAATTATTAAATATACATTTATTCCTCTGATTCTTTTTCATAATTTAATAAAATTTCTAACATAATATTGTCCGGAATTTCCTCATAATTATAAGTACATGATTCCATTTCTTCCAAACATTCTATTAACTGTTCATCCAAAGAGTCATCCATGAAATCTAGTTCATCTTTTTGGTCTTCTTGTTTTTCCACCTTTATTTTGATAGAAGTAACATTTCCTTGATTTTCTCCTTCCATTTTCTTTCTGAAAATTGCATACAAATTAACTATATTAGTAGAGTTAGGGTACTGTATACCAGAGAAGCCTAACTCAATCCATAACTATTACAGAGAAGTCTATCTCTATCTATAATTTTTACAGAGGGATAGTATATAACTAACAGAATATTTTTTCTGAAATTAACTTAAAGTGTACAATATACTTCCATAATAACAATTTACCTTGGAGAAATCAGGTGAAGTTGTCAGTGTAATTTGTTCTCAAATGTACTTCAGGAAGCAGTAGTCAAAATGGCTGTGTTTCCCTCTCTTCTTTTATATATATTCTTGTACTTAACCAATGAAACGTCAGGAAATAGTCGTAGAAAATGAAAGAAAGTTTTTAATTGGTTGTAAATTCTAACATTTCATATGTGTTTTTGTCATGTAATTTACCTCAGGATATTTAGTCAGGCCTACAGCATAATTTTCTCAATGGAATTCCTTCAAATTTGGGTAAATGGTAGGGACTGCTATGTAGTAGGGCCTATTCTATATTTGATGAAAGTGTCTCTAGTGGTTTTTTTGTAAATTGCTTTCCCACCTTTTTTTATCGAGCGCTTACTGGTGCGCGCTCCTTTACGCGCACTGGCAGCGTTACGGGAGTCCTCCATTTTGTGTTTCGGTACAATCGAGACACAAGATGGAGGGTAAACAATGTTCGGTATGGGTAGAAGGGGGCACGGTAGAGACTTTTTGACCATCTAGGTTTTCTGAGGGGGGCTTAGGAGGCCTATAAAGGTTAAAAAAAAAAAAATCTTTCATTTTCCACGGGGGGAGCGCCTGGTACGCGCACCTTTAAGCGTACCGGAAAGCGTAATTTGGTGAAAAATAGTGAAAAAAGTTAGAAAAAGATAAACGTTTTGAATGATCAGAGGTAGGGTAGCTCTGAAAAGAGCTTTTGGGTTTTGTGGTTGATTTAGGTACCTACAAGTAGGTTCCAATGCACATTCTTAAATTCAGGAGGAATATTCTATTCCCTTCATCTGAGAAGTGCACACCATCTCCTCTGTAGATGTCTTGCATGTTGTAACGCAAGTTATTATTGTATATTGAACCCATTCCATAGTCTCTCATGTAAGCAGAAACAGATTTATTCACATGTTTCCGTGCTTTCTCAAATTGTGGACAAAATTGGTTGGACCAGTTCCATTTCTGTCTTTGGCATATATTAGAAAATACCAAGGCAGTTTGTGGAAAGAGTGTCATTAATTGATCAAAGGTGTCCTTTAAAAGCATTTCCAGACCAACCCCAGTCATAGTGCCTAAATCATTTCCTCCACAGTGCACTATTAAGAGGTCAGGTTTTGGGAAATGCATAAAGGTTTTCACCAATGGTATCAATTGGTGACATTTTAATCCTCTCTGGCCAATCCACTTGATTTCCACATTTGATAAATCAAGGTTGTGAAAATGTCTGCTATCTGCATACCTTTGAGCCCAGTGGATGTAGCTGTGTCCAAGGATCCAGACAGAAAACATGATGAGAGATGGTTCTGATGCAGTCAGATGATGTGTGGGAATGAAATGGCAGTTGGAACAGTAGGAGTTTACAAAAAAATAATTGTGGAGTTTCACTGCTTTTGAATCAGAAGCAATGATTGGTGGATTCAGATAGTTGAAAACTTAAAGTTAGGGTGCATGGTTGTGTTGTGTTAAAGAAGCAATTTGAATGGTTAAAAAAAAGTCACTAAAAGCTAAAATACTCTGGATAGGCTGGTGTATTGAGAGGTCAAACAGCCTTGCTGAGTTAATTTGCAACATTGTACAATAAACTTTTGATCCTGAGAGTTCAGTTAGGAGGGAGTTGCTATGGAAACAGATAGAAAGATCTGAGAGGGGGAAGGGTGTTGGTTTCAAAATAGTGAGGGAAAACTTTTGATTGGTTGAATTAAGGCATATGTGTACAAAGTTAGAGATTTTCTATGCCAGTCTGTGGTTTCAGTGTATTGAGTGCACACTTTTTGCTCTGTTAAAGAGAAATTGGTGTGTGTGTGTCTGACACTGTTTCCAATCTTCCAAAGCTTTTGTAAAGGTAAGTAATGATTTATTTAATTTACATAGAGACTTGTTTACTCTATGGAGAATATTTATAAGCAGATAGTTATGTTTTAGAAGTCAAATGGTATGCTAGTATATAAGTTCTGTGTTGTGTTTCTTATATGTTATTGAAAAATCAATTTTTGGGTGTAATTGATTGGTATTTGCATTTGGCCCTTTTTTATGAGTGCCTTGTGCAGCTGATGCATCACTTTAAACATGGGTAATAAGTGATGCACTGGTGGCGCAAGGCCTTCATAAATAAGGCTCTGACTTTGTTTGCTGTTGATTTGGTTTTGGATTTTTGATAATGCTTGATATCAACATTTGAAAGATAAAGGATTTGTTTTTGGGGAAACAGTGATGTTTCAAAAGTGATATTCTGTGCTTGTACATAGGTTGTGCGCAGTAATTTTTAAATGTTATTCAAAAATCGATTTTGGGGTGCAATTGATTGGTATTTGCATTTGGCCCTTTTTTATGATTGCCTTGTGCAGCTGATGCATCACTTTAAACATGGGTAATAAGTGACTCACTGGTGGCGCAAGGCTTTTATAAATAAGGCCCTGACTTTGTTTGCTGATATTGAGTGGTTGTACATAGGTTCTGCGCAGTGTTTCTTACATGTTATTCAAAAATCGATTTTTGGGTGCAATTGATTGGTATTTGCATTTGGCCCTTTTTTATGATTGCCTTGTGCAGCTGATGCATCACTTTAAACATGGGTAATAAGTGACGCACTGGTGGCGCAAGACCTTCATAAATAAGGCCCTGACTTTGTTTGCTGATATTGAGTGGTTGTAGATAGGTTCTGCGCAGTGTTTCTTTCATGTTATTCAAAAATCGATTTTTGGGTGCAATTGATTGGTATTTGCATTTGGCCCTTTTTTATGATTGCCTTGTGCAACTGGTGCATAATTTTATACATGGGTAATAAGTGACGCACTGGTGGCGCAAGGCCTTTATAAATAAGGCCCTGACTTTGTTTGCTGATATTGAGTGGTTGTACATAGGTTCTGCGCAGTGATTCTTACATGTTAGTCAAAAATCGATTTTTGGGTGCAATTCATTGGAATTTGCATTTGGCCCTTTTTTATGATTGCCTTGTGCAGCTGATGCATCACTTTAAACATGGGTAATAAGTGACGCACTGGTGGCGCAAGGCCTTTATAAATAAGGCCCTGACTTTGTTTGCTCATATTGAGTGGTTGTAGATAGGTTCTGCGCAGTGTTTCTTTCATGTTATTCAAAAATCGATTTTTGGGTACAATTGATTGGTATTTGCATTTGGCCCTTTTTTATGATTGCCTTGTGCTACTGGTGCATTATTTTATATATGGGTAATAAGTGACGCACTGGTGGCGCATGGCCTTTATAAATAAGGCCCCGACTTTGTTTGATGATATTGAGTGGTTGTACATAGGTTCTGCGCAGTGTTTCTTTCATGTTATTCAAAAATCGATTTTTGGGTGCAATTGATTGGTATTTGCATTTGGCCCTTTTTTATGATTGCCTTGTGCAACTGGTGCATCATTTTATACATGGGTAATAAGTGACGCACTGGTGGCGCAAGTCCTTTATAAATAAGGCCCTGACTTTGTTTGCTGATATTGAGTGGTTGTACATAGGTTCTGCGCAGTGATTCTTACATGTTATTCAAAAATCGATTTTTGGGTGCAATTGATTGGTATTTGCATTTGGCCCTTTTTTATGATTGCCTTGTGCTACTGGTGCATCATTTTATATATGGGTAATAAGTGACGCACTGGTGGCGCAAGGCCTTTATAAATTAGGCCCTGACTTTGTTTGCTGATATTGAGTGGTTGTACATAGGTTCTACGCAGTGTTTCTTTCATGTTATTCAAAAATCGATTTTTGGGTGCAATTGATTGGTATTTGCATTTGGCCCTTTTTTATGATTGCCTTGTGCAGCTGATGCATCACTTTAAACATGGGTAATAAGTGACGCACTGGTGGCGCAAGACCTTCATAAATAAGGCCCTGACTTTGTTTGCTGATATTGAGTGGTTGTAGATAGGTTCTGCGCAGTGTTTCTTTCATGTTATTCAAAAATCGATTTTTGGGTGCAATTGATTGGTATTTGCATTTGGCCCTTTTTTATGATTGCCTTGTGCAACTGGTGCATCATTTTATACATGGGTAATAAGTGACGCACTGGTGGCGCAAGGCCTTTATAAATAAGGCCCTGACTTTGTTTGCTGATATTGAGTGGTTGTACATAGGTTCTGCGCAGTGATTCTTACATGTTAGTCAAAAATCGATTTTTGGGTGCAATTCATTGGAATTTGCATTTGGCCCTTTTTTATGATTGCCTTGTGCAGCTGATGCATCACTTTAAACATGGGTAATAAGTGACGCACTGGTGGCGCAAGGTCTTTATAAATAAGGCCCTGACTTTGTTTGCTCATATTGAGTGGTTGTAGATAGGTTCTGCGCAGTGTTTCTTTCATGTTATTCAAAAATCGATTTTTGGGTACAATTGATTGGTATTTGCATGTGGCCCTTTTTTATGATTGCCTTGTGCTACTGGTGCATTATTTTATATATGGGTAATAAGTGACGCACTGGTGGCGCATGGCCTTTATAAATAAGGCCCCGACTTTGTTTGATGATATTGAGTGGTTGTACATAGGTTCTGCGCAGTGTTTCTTTCATGTTATTCAAAAATCGATTTTTGGGTGCAATTGATTGGTATTTGCATTTGGCCCTTTTTTATGATTGCCTTGTGCAACTGGTGCATCATTTTATACATGGGTAATAAGTGACGCACTGGTGGCGCAAGGCCTTTATAAATAAGGCCCTGACTTTGTTTGCTGATATTGAGTGGTTGTACATAGGTTCTGCGCAGTGATTCTTACATGTTATTCAAAAATCGATTTTTGGGTGCAATTGATTGGAATTTGCATTTGGCCCTTTTTTATAATTGCCTTGTGCAGCTGATGCATCACTTTAAACATGGGTAATAAGTGACGCACTGGTGGCGCAAGGCCTTTATAAATAAGGCCCTGACTTTGTTTGCTGATATTGAGTGGTTGTAGATAGGTTCTGCGCAGTGTTTCTTTCATGTTATTCAAAAATCGATTTTTGGGTGCAATTGATTGGTATTTGCATTTGGCCCTTTTTTATGATTGCCTTGTGCTACTGGTGCATCATTTTATATATGGGTAATAAGTGACGCACTGGTGGCGCAAGGCCTTTATAAATTAGGCCCTGACTTTGTTTGCTGATATTGAGTGGTTGTACATAGGTTCTACGCAGTGTTTCTTTCATGTTATTCAAAAATCGATTTTTGGGTGCAATTGATTGGTATTTGCATTTGGCCCTTTTTTATGATTGCCTTGTGCAACTGGTGCATCATTTTATACATGGGTAATAAGTGACGCACTGGTAGCGCAAGGCCTTTATAAATAAGGCCCTGACTTTGTTTGCTGATATTGAGTGGTTGTACATAGGTTCTGCGCAGTGATTCTTACATGTTATTCAAAAATCGATTTTTGGGTGCAATTGATTGGAATTTGCATTTGGCCCTTTTTTATGATTGCCTTGTGCAGCTGATGCATCACTTTAAACATGGGTAATAAGTGACGCACTGGTGGCGCAAGGCCTTTATAAATAAGGCCCTGACTTTGTTTGCTGATATTGAGTGGTTGTAGATAGGTTCTGCGCAGTGTTTCTTTCATGTTATTCAAAAATCGATTTTTGGGTGCAATTGATTGGTATTTGCATTTGGCCCTTTTTTATGATTGCCTTGTGCAGCTGATGCATCACTTTAAACATGGGTAATAAGTGACGCACCGGTGGCGCAAGGCCTTTATAAATGAGGCCTTGACTTTGTTTGCTGATATTGAGTGGTTGGAGATAGGTTCTGCGCAGTGTTTCTTTCATGTTATTCAAAAATCGATTTTGGGGTGCAATTGATTGATATTTGCATTTGGCCCTTTTTTATGATTGCCTTGTGCAGCTGATGCTTCACTTTAAACATGGGTAATAAGTGACGCACTGGTGGGGCAAGGCCTTTATAAATAAGGCCCTGAGTTGCTATTGTATAAACTTAAATATGTTGCAATTTATTGTTTATATTGTTTGCTTTTTAACATTACTTTGTTGTTTACTAATAGTGGTCTTTCATGTGTTTTTTTAACAGAACAACAGATTCAAATCAACTTCTGAAAAGCAAGCAAAAATGCCTTCAAGGCAAAGAATTATCAAAAATACCATACGGAAAAGGAGAACATCAACAACAGAGTTTATGGAATCCTCTTCAACAACTACTTCAAAAAACACCAGAAAAGTTTCTGGTAAGCCAATTAAGTATTTTCTTCGCAACATATGTCGTAGAAAAAAAAATGATATTGCTAATGTGAATATACAGAAAAAGTCAACAAATCTAAAAAGGAAGGAGAGGCCCACAAAAAATGTCTCGATTGGAGCAGGAGAGAAGAGAATGGATAGCAATAGAAGGGTAAATCTATTTAGGGACATTCGTAGGCGAATGTTTCGCAATAGGGTAGTTTTAAATTTGCTAAAAAATGATAGGAAAAGTAAACTGAGAGCTGCTTTTTACAAGAAAAAGAAAAGTGTAGAAAAGATTGTTGATCAGGCTTTTGAAGTTATGAAAAAATTATTTATTTTAATAATCAATAGAATTAGGATACTTAATAAGGCCATTGATGTTTTCAAATCGAACAGTAGATGGAAAAGAATTATTAATCGGAGTAATTTTTGTGAAGTATTTTCTGGTAAATGGATACATAGTTCAAGTTCTGAGCCTTTTTTCAATGAGGAGAGTTACTTTCAGGAAAATGATTTGGTGCATGCAGTTGACACCAGTGGTCGAGCATATAAAGTGAAAGATGGTTGTGTGATGGAAAAAGAGAAACTTGTATCTAGAGATGCAGAAGAGGTGTTAGCTGATGAAGTTTTAGGGAGACGTACTAAGGGTCCAGTGTACACATGGAAATGCAGTAGTATTTGTAGTGTGCGACAGGAATCAATCGATTTGCTTAGAAATTTCTTACGTACATATAGTAAGAAAAGTCTCAAACAAAAAATGAAGATCCTGCAAGAGTTAGATCCTTGTAGAGTGAGAGAAAGCACAGGTTTGCATGGGCATTCACTAGCTTGTCTTTCTAGAAAAGTTTGTCGGAGTGTTTTTCATCATTTTAGGATGTTAGCAGTGCATCATAATAACGTGAGGAAATTAGTGAGAAAGTTGTATTATGCAAAAAGTCCCGCACTTAAGCTTAAACAGTTAAACAGTGCTCTTTTGCATGGATCTGAAGTGGATGTGAACACTATTTGTGAAGAAATTGAGTTTTGTTATTTTGGGAATAAAGAGGACAGTGTAGAAATAGATATAGTAATGGATGGTAATGCAGAAGATAATGGACAGATTTCAAGTATTGAAAAGTTTGATGAGGAAATTATCAAGTTTAAGGTGAAAGCAAGTGAAAGGCCTAATTTAACTTGTGTGTGTTGTCGACGGACTCATTATAAAATTCAGACTAGGTTAGTTGATTTATATGCAAAAAGTGAATTGGAAAATAATAGTGAATGGAAGGATTTTGTAAGTTATTTGTTGGTGGAGAATACATTTGATTTGAGTTTGGATCAGCGTATTTGTAATTATTGTTTAAATAAATTAAATGAAAATAAAATGCCTGCTAGAGCAGTTTATAATAATCTTCAGTTGATAGATATTCCTTCTGAATTGATGGATCTAAATACTTATGAATCTATTTTGATTCAATGTGTCCATCCTTTTCAGGCTATTGTACGCATGGAGCCTAAGACAGGGAAATTGCCTCCATCAGATTTACTGAGAGGATTAAAGGGAAGAGTTGTTTATTTGCCTCTAGATGTAAAGAAAAATATTGATACAATTGGTGTAGAAAGAGTAGAAGAGGATCCTCTAGTTATTCTAGTTAATGGAGTTCCAACAAAGAGTAAGAAAATCTGGCAAGATTTAGTGGATGTTAAAAAAGTCAAAAAGGCAACGTTGTATTTGGTCAAAAATAATGAGTACTACAAAGATGTAAGTGTTGGAGCAGAGGAAACAGCTATAGAAGAAGATAGTGATTCTTCAGTTGGTCAAATTGAAAAAGTTGATGTGTCTAGAACTGAAGAAATATATGAACATTATACTGTTCATCCTTTGCATTCAAAAGAAGTAATGGGAAATGCAATTGACTTGTTTCAAATGAAAGCAGCAAAAGGAAGTCCTATTAGTGTATGGGAAGAAAGTTTGGAAGCTCGTTGTTTTCCACAATTATTTCCAACAGGTTGTGGTGGACGATATGATGATCGACCAGTTCAAATTCCTGCAGCTGAATACCGGACTCTAAGATTATATGCTGAAGATCCAAGGTTTCGTCAATGTATTCCATATTTATTTCATCTTCTGTTTGAAAGTGATTTGTCTGGGCTTTCTTATGCAGTTAATCATATATTGAAAAGTGGAGCTCATTTTCAAAATGTTTGTGCAAGGGACTTTATGGAGAAAGTTAATCTGCAAGACAGTATTTTGGAATCTCAGCTAATCAATCTCATGGCATGTCAACGTGGAACCAACGAGTATTGGTTTCGTCGTCATGGAGAATTGAAATGTATGCTAAGAAACTTAGGAACTCCTACATGGTTCCTCACTCTTAGCTGTGCTGAGTATGCATGGGACGATTTACTTCAATTTCTACGGGAGGCAAATGAAAACATACGAAATATAGAATTGAAAACACCAGGAGAACTGTGTTCTTTAGATCCAGTGAATGTTTGCAGATATTTTAATCATAGATTTGAAGCTATGATGTCTTTTATTACCAACAAAAAAAATCCTCCCCTTGGAGAGGTTTTGGATTTCTTTTGGAGGAAGGAATATCAAGCAAGAGGTGCTCCTCATATACATATGTTGTTGTGGATTAAAGATGCTCCCAAATTTGGATCAGATTCAGATGAAACAGTGATGAGTTTCATTGAAGAGTATTCAACATGTGCTGTTCCAAAATCTACTGAAGAAAACAATTTAAGGCAACAAGTTTTACGTTTTCAATCTCATCGTTGTGGAAAGTACTGTTGTCGAAAATTTAAAAACAAGGAAAAGTACTACACGAAATGTCGTTTTGCATTTCCTCGACCAGTGATTTCTAAGGGAAGAGTAAATAATTTAATGTCATCTCTACGACATACTGTGACGAGGAAATCTCCCAAAAATACATATAATTTGAAAAGAAATGAAGAATCTAAGTACATCAACGATTACAACCCAGTGATTTTGTCCATGTGGAATGCTAACATGGATATTCAGTTCGTTGCTGACAATTCTATTGCTGTGGCTCGATATGTGACATCTTACATCACAAAAAAAGAAAAGACAGAACTGAAGGAAATGTGGGAGGACATTTCACATGAAAAGAGTCTAAGCAAGAAATTATACAGTTTCAGTCTGAAGATGTTGTCGCATCGAGAAATTGGAGCATATGAATTTTCTGATCGGTTATCATCAGCAAGTCTCTATGCCAAATCAAGAACAATCATTTGGGTGAGTCTTGGTCTTGCTGCAACACAAAACCGAGTTTTGAAATCTGTACAAGAAATTGAATATTTGGCGGAGAAAGAACCAAACAGTACAGATATTTTGAAGACAAATATGTTGGATACATACTATCCAAATAGAAGTACTCACCTTGAGAACACTTGTTTGTATGAAGTTCTTCAAAACTACAGTTATAAGAGGAACATCACAGAAGATATCAATAATGGAAAATATGCACTCATTGGCTATGAAGGATGTCTAGTAAAGCAGAAAAAAGGCCATTTGATTAATCATCGAAAATTGAGTTGTGAAGTTCCAGACAAAAGAGAATTTTACTATTTAGCTCTTTTGCAACTCTTTAAGCCATGGCGTACAGAAGAGGAACTACTTGGAGATTTTCTCTGTTATGAAGACTCTTTTAATGCAACTAAGGATACCATAGAATGTCCTATTTTTCTAAATTATCTGCAAATGTTGAATGCAGAAATGGAGCAAGAAACCACAATTGCTGAAGAGATAGCTAGAAACAGTTCTCAAGATAGTCAGAGTTCTACTTCATTGAGCCAGGATCCACTAGGAGGACCAATTATCCAAAATGAAGCTGCCACTGCCATGGATGAGGTGGAAAGAGCTATGGAACAAGCTCAAGAGGATGGAGTTAACTTAGAAGATTTGGTAAAGCAACTAAACATTGAGCAGAAAAAGATATATGATGAAGTCATAGAGCAGATTGAACATGGATTCAGACATGAGGAAAAAGAGTGCTCATGTATATCGTTTGACCCTGTCCGACTGTACGTAAGTGGAGAAGCGGGGACAGGAAAAAGTTTTCTAATTAAAGCCATTGCAAGTTATCTGCAGAAAAGGACTGATTCACCACTGTCTTGTGTTGTAACTGCTCCAACTGGTCTGGCAGCACATAACATTAAAGGGATTACTCTACATCGTTTATTGATGCTGCCAGTTGAACATGATAATAAATTGCATTACAACAAGTTATCTGGAGATGCGTGTTCTGAAGTTTCAAGAGTCTTGAAGAAAATGAAACTTCTTATCATTGATGAAGTAAGCATGGTCTCAAATCTAATGCTTGCTTTTGTGCATTTGAGAATGCAAGAAATTCTTAAAACAGAGTATGATGTGTTATTTGGAGGAAAACACATTATTGTTTTTGGAGATCTATTGCAGTTGACTCCAGTAAAAGGACAACCAGTGTTTAAAATGCTTACACATGAAGATACCAGGAAGTCCCTTGGAAGCATTAGAAATGTTAATATATGGCTAAATTTTAAATATGCTGAACTGGTTCAAAATATGCAACAGGCCAAGGATGAAGATTATAAAAATATTCTACAAGATGTAAGAATTGGAAAAGTGACTGAGCTTGGGAAAAAAGCTTTGCATAGTCGATTAATTTCAAATTTGTATCCAAATGAAAACATTCTTCCAGAGAATATTTTTAAAAAAATGACTGAGAAGAAATCTGGGATATGTTTGATGCCAGCTCTGCAAGAATGTTCCATCTTCAACAAGAAAATGTTAGAGTTAGAAAATGAAGAGATTGTGAAACTGGAAGCAATAGATAAAATAGAGCATATGGGTGCAACAATTGTTTTGTCTGAAAATTTGAAAACTAAATTGGATTCATTGGAGAAAAGTATTTCAAAAACAGCTGGTTTTGAAAAGACTCTGAATGTGTGTTTAAATTGTCGTATCATTTTGAGAAGGAATTTAAATGTTGAAAGAGGTCTGGTAAATGGAGCAATGGGTTATGTTGTTGATTTTGTGAATTACAGAAATAGAGATGGAATTGAATTTTTAAAAATAAAATTTGATGGCATTGAACAAGTACAACAAATAAGTCGTTGTTCTGCTAGATTTTTACTTGTAAAAGACTTATATGTTCGCCGAAAACAGTTTCCTGTTTGTTTGGCGTATGCAGTGACAATTCATAAATCTCAAGGTTTAAGTGTAGATGGTGCTTTAGTGAACATTGGAAGATCTGTGTTTAAAGAGGGTATGGCATATGTGGCATTATCACGAGTCAGAACTTTATCAGGATTGTACTTGATTGCGTGTGATGAGACAAAGATTTCTGCAGATCTAGATTGTGTTAAAGAATACAATAGATTAAGAAGAGAATATGCTCCACATTTGCCTCAATATCCTCTGTTTGAAAAACGTGTGGTACGCCGAAAAAGAAGAAATGAGGATAATTGTAGTGAGGTAGTTGCAAAAAGACAAAAAGTAGAGAAAACTGTAATTGAAAACAGGAAGAAAAAGAATTGTGGAGAAAATGTTGTTGGATTTCAGTTTGAAAATAGTTCTGGTGTCAACTGCTATGCTAATGTAGTGATTAATGTTGTTTTTTTTCTTAAAAGTTTACAAGAACAGATTGTTGAAAATCGGGATCAAAGATTGTGTGGTTTATTGAATTCTGTGTTTGAGAAATGTAGCAGTGGTACAGCACAAATAGAAAGTGTAACAGAAATTCGAAATATTTTAGATATGTGTTCTGGTCAAGATAAATTTTCACAGAACATTCAGCAGGATTGTCAGGAATTTTTAATGTATATGTTTGGTGTTTTGGAAGATGAAGGTGTAGATGTAGATAATCTTTTCAGTCTTTCTTATCAATGGCAGCATGACTGCCACAATTGTAGTTCATCAAGTACTACTAGAATAGACACTGAAAGATTTATATATTTGACTTTACCAGACTGTAAATCAGTGTCATTTAAAAATCTAGTTAAAGCAGCAGATCATAATATGGTGTGTACCCAATGTAACTATCCAATGGTATCCACATTATTTATACAAAGTTATGGTCAGTATATCATTTTAGTTTTCCAACGATGTAGACCTGATGGAACTAAATTGACAACTTCTATTAAAATTTTTGTAGCTTCTCAGTTATCAATTTCAGGAAGAACCTTTACAACTGAAGCTATTATTTATCATGATGGATCTTCGACAACCTCAGGACATTATACATGCTACTTAAAATCTGAAAATGGATGGAGTTACTGCAATGATTCTCATTTAACTTATAAACAACGTTTGCCTTATGACTCTACAAATTCTTATCTAGTGTTTTTAAAACCAAAGTTTTAGTAAAGGGAATTGGCCTTTGAAGACGGGAATAGATAATAAAAGTTAGTTAGTTAGTTAGTTAATCTAATATTTTAAATTATTAATCTCATGTAGATACTTTAAGTGGATCTCAAAGTAAAAAATACTGATATATCTGACACAAATTGGCCGTGAGGAAAGTGTAAGATATGATGTTGTTAGATCTTTTTTCATAGGAAGTCGATGAAATCGAAGTTATAGAGCACAGCAGACTTTTTTTCCACCAAAAGGACCTTCACTATCTGCAATCTCATGTAGATACTTTAAGTGGATCTCAAAGTAAAAAATACTGATATATCTGACACAAATTGGCCGTGAGGAAAGTGTAAGATATGATGTTGTTAGATCTTTTTTCATAGGAAGTCGATGAAATGGAAGTTATAGAGCACAGCAGACTTTTTTTCCACCAAAAGGACCTTCACTATCTGCAATTTGGCCTCACGGAAAAGTAAGTGAATCAAAGATTAGTGTACATTTATGAGATGTATGTTTGAATGGGTTTTTTTAAACACAATCTTTTAGATTGTGTTTTTTTTTCCCGCTGTTATATGATGAAGACTTTGATCTCACTAATTTAAGTGAAATTCAATATATTCTGAGAACAGCAAAAATAAATAATGTAACATATTGTAGAAGTTATTGTGTAGTTTGCATTGTGTAATTTATATTGTGTTCACATTGTATTACACTCATTTTCTTTTTCACCCTTATTTACCTCTCTTTACTAATTTACACTCTTTTTTCATCGCTGTTTCTTTAGTGCACTTCATTCACAACTTCTCAATCTAATAGGAACTGTCTGCATTTCCTCTGTTCCTTCCACCACTTTTTATCTTTTTCATATTCTCACAGTACCACTGCTTTCGTTTCCTAACCCTCTCTTTCTTTTTCTCCATTTTTTTTTCTTTCGCACTCATTGTACTGTAGTTCACTTAGTTCTTCCTTTTGTCTTTCTGTGTACTTACTCTCTCACTCCTGTTTTATCCATCGTTCTATACTAACTTCATTCCTTTCATCCCTTCACTCTGTGACTTCACTTCACTCACTCTCAATCATCTTCTATTCCTCTTTTTTATTTATAGTTTCTCA
This sequence comes from Lissotriton vulgaris, assembly GCF_964263255.1. Classification (NCBI taxonomy): domain Eukaryota; kingdom Metazoa; phylum Chordata; class Amphibia; order Caudata; family Salamandridae; genus Lissotriton; species Lissotriton vulgaris. The sequence goes on along the minus strand of NC_141696.1, from coordinate 1,012,331,648 downwards.
ATCAGACTTCTCTCCTTTTCACTCATTTTTCTTTTATTTTCTTATCTTTACTGATTTTGATTTGATATCTTACATTCTTTTAGTATCTTATTTATCTTTAGGAATTTGTTTTCTTTCTATTTCTTTTTCCTTTTTTTTTCTCTTTCTACATTACTTTCTTTCTGTTTTTGTATCCTTCACTATTGCTTCATTTCTTAGTAAACTTTTGTAGATTTTTAAACCTCATGAACTGTTGCTTCTATTTTATTATATATTTTTAAGTAATTATAACGTGTTTTTTCTTTTATCTTTCACAGATACAAGTTTGCATTGATTATATGGTAAGTGTGTTTACAAAATCTTTTTTGTTATCACCTTTGGTTTTATTTTCACTATTTTTCTCTCACCCTACCTCACCCCTGTTTCCTTACTTTGCTTTTCTCAATTATTCTTTTCTTCCATGTTTACTTTCTACCACATTCAACTTCTTTCAGTACCTCTGTCTATGCACACTCCTTCACTTACCTTTTTTACTGGTTCACTTAGTCCCTTTGTGACACTCCTTCTTTTACTCTCTTTCTTCTTTCGCTCTATTATTCCCCATGTCTTACCCTTATTCACTTACATGTACCCTGTTTCACCCCTCTTTGCTTATATTCACTGCTATTTACTTTCCCTCCATCACTACTATTCCTTTTCTCTCATTCCGTCACTACCTGTCATTCACATGCTTAACTGTCCTTCCTTTTACTTTCATCATCCATTTACATTCTCCCAGAACCTCTGCTTTAGTCTTCTTCCTATTTCTTCTTTTCTTTTGCTCCCTTATTCATTTTTTTTTTCTCAGTTATTTCCTCTTACACTTTTTATCTGTCTTACTATCTATTACACAGTCCCTCTGTGTTCCTCCCTTTAGCTCTCTTTCTCTTAACACCACTCTCTCTGTCCCCATTCCTTATGGTCACTCCTTCATTATTTTTTTTTTATTTTTTTTTGTTGGTGCGCTGACGGTGCGCGCACCGGGGCGTTCATCGGTATGCGCACCGGGAGCGCTCCAGAGTCAAATATAAAAAAAAAGGAAAAAACTATTTTAAAATAAAAATAGTATCTTAATATACATTATAGGGTTCATTTTTAGAAAAACATACCTTTCTCAGCTAAAGACATTTGCGAAAAAATAAGCTTAGAAATTCAATAAAACGTACATAGGTATGAAGCCCTACAAAAAGTTAAAAATTAGCATTAAAAAAACCTATGAAATTCACTGAAAAAACCATAGGTTTCACACCAGTTATAGTTAGGAATTAGCATTTAAAAAACCTATGAAATTCACGGAAAAAACCATAGGTTTCACACCAGTTATAGTTAGGAATTAGCATTTAAAAAACCTATTAAATTCACTGAAAAAACCATAGGTTTCACACCAGTTATAGTTAGCTGGAAATTTTACTGATATAAAACCATTGAAATTCCCACGTTATAGTTAGTCGGACTCACTATAACTTGCGCGTGCAATGCACTGCTGATGACATCACATATTACATCACTCATGACATGGTCAGTGACATCACTCATGACATCACTGATGACACCGTCCTTGTGACAGAGTGACTGACCTCCTTTCACTGTAAAGTAACCCTTGAAACACATATTCAAAAATAGAAACTAACATTTTCAAAAAAGTGGAGATATCTATACCAGTTGCAACAACCAATTCAGTAATTCCACCATTTATATACACATCCACTCATTCATCAACAGTTCTATATAGTCACTCATACATATACTCACTCATCATATGTAGTGAGACACCTATACATCCGTTAACACACCGACAGTCTTCCAAAAGTTGCTCACACACATACTCACACATGCAAATAAACTATTGAACATCCATTTTTTTGCATATACAGCTATACACACACTACCACCTTACTTCTAAAGAAACTTACACATACTTACTCTCTTAAAAAATCACTTATAGAAACACATACTTATTAAAACAAGAATTCTTTCAATCTCTCACTCTCATATATACTCACTTATATACGTCAATACTCACATATACTAGATTAAAACATATGTAGTTACTGATAAAGACAGTAGTAAGACAGTCATTCACTTACTAACACATACATATACACACTCATTCACCCATACAGTCCGGCACATATGCTGTCTTCAAAACACATACAAACAGTGAGTCAGTCAATTATGCATCTATGTGCTAAGTAACACTCCCACCAAATCATACAGACACTTATACTGATACTAAAAAAACATCTAATAACCCATATACACACATATGTAGCTACTCACCAACCCATGCAGCCACTTATACACAAAGTGAAACACTGATACATATATTTAAATATTTAAACATTACTCACTAATATATGTATTCACTAAGATACACTTAATAAGCCAGTTATTCAATATTTTTTTTTAAAAACCATCCATTTAGACTTTTATTTAAACATTTATTCTCCCATCGACCTTTACATATACATATATAAAACATATTTATTTTTCAGAAAGACACACATTCACTGGATGGTGTCATCAGTGATGTCATGAGTGATGTCACTGACCATGTCATGAGTGATGTAATATGTGATGTCATCAGCAGTGCATTGCACGCGCAAGTTATAGTGAGTCCGACTAACTATAACGTGGGAATTTCAATGGTTTTATATCAGTAAAATTTCCAGCTAACTATAACTGGTGTGAAACCTATGTTTTTTTCAGTGAATTTAATAGGTTTTTTAAATGCTAATTCCTAACTATAACTGGTGTGAAACCTATGGTTTTTTCAGTGAATATATATATATATATATATATATATATATATATATATATATATATATATATATATATATATATATATTACCTACTGGCGGTCGCCAGTAGGTATATATAGTTAGGATTAATTCCCTATGGGATTTTTGAAAATTCTATGTCTAATAACTTTGGCGTTTGAGGACGGAATCGGCTGAAATTTTTCAGGAAAATGGCACATTTTGTTTCTGAGCAGCCCCTGAAAATTTGGTGGGGTTTCGTCAAGGGGGGGCTGAGAAAAAAGGGGGGTCCCAAAACGCGTTTTTCCCATTCATTTTTCCATAGGGCGGTTGGACTCACTTTTAGCTCGAACGGCTGAATGGATTTGCACGAAACTTGGCAAAATTGTAGGGACTGTTAGCCCGATGTGCCTTTGCTAGGTCTCAATATATGTGCTCCAGTAGTTTTTGAGAAATTAACGTTCAAAACAAGATATATATCTGTAACAGCGCTCCGGGCAGCGATCCGGTCCGCTTACTTTTCGCGAAACGGAACTTTGCGCGCAGAAAGCTGATTGGCTCTCCGGTGTCTGTCAACATTCTAAACAGTCCGGAGCGGCCGCCATCTTATCTCTCGGTAGGATCGAAAGAGAAGAAGAGGTGAAAAACGAAGGGGGAATTTATTGAAAGGGGGCAAGGTATACCCCTCTTGACCCCCTAGGAATGTTGTTGGGGTTATTAAAGGGTCCCGTGGGGAAAATAAAAAAAATGATTTTTCACGGTAGAAGCGCTTCACGGGCCGTGAACTGGTCCGCAAACTGGTAGCGAAACGGGAATTCGCCATTTTGTGCTTCGTTTTAATTGTTTAGAGACAAAAATTATCGCCGCACATCGGCCACAATGCATGAATATCGCTGAAAAGTCAGCGATATTCATGCATTATCCAGCAAATGCTCTTAGCCATGTTATCCACCTTCCATTGGATAACATGGCTAAAAACTGCTCTGTGCGTGAGCTTTTTTTTTTTTTTTTTGCTGCGTGACGTTTGTTAACGTTCGATTCGATGGAAATCAGGAAGTGTTGACCACCATTTTGTCACTGCGAGTAAATATTTTGTTATAAATGAATCCTTATTGATAAACATTGTCTGCGCCATCTTGCGTTTTTGTCCAATGCCACAATTTTGTCGTGCACGGCAGCCATTTTAGATGCCTTGACCAGGACCACTCTCTGCACGCCGCCGATCCTCAGCATGGCTCCCCACCCTCGCAAGCATCTCCCCCACGCACTGGTCACCCCCGCTCTCTCTCTCATGCATGGGACATATACTTCCCCCCATCTGCGCTGCTCTTCTCTGAGAATCACACCCTGTGCCCGCCCGACACCTCCCTTTCACCCTATTCACTACCGCACCCTCTGACACTCCTCTTCCTCTGTGTCCGATTGTCCAGGCCGGACCTAGGCTATCACCTAGCCCAGCGGATGTAGTTTATGGCCCCAGCTGTAGAGTATCCAGACATGCCAACCCTCCCGATTCAGGCGTGAGACTACTGATTTCAGTGCTAGTCTTTCGCTTCCCGATTCCTGCAAGGAAAAACCCGGGGGCATATTACCAACAACTAGCGGTAATTTTTGTCTCTAACTTGTTTAGAGACAAAAATTATCGCCGCACTTCGGCGAATTTTATCGCACATAAACCTTGCTATTAGCAAGGTTTATCGCAAATGCGATAAAAAACGGCCGCAATGCATGAATATCGTTGAAAAGTCAGCGATATTCATGCATTATCCAGCAAATGCTTTTAGCCATGTTATCCACTTCCCATTGGATAACATGGCTAAAACTGCTCAGGGCAGGTGTTAGGTTTTGGAGATATTCGCGCTTAGCGCGAATATCTCCAAAAGTTGGTTATAGGAGATAGCGATGGTTAGGGACTGTTTCCAGTCGCTAAAATCTTGGCACGCCCACTTTGCATGTCATTAGTGATAAATATCACTGATATGCAAAGCGGGGCCCAAGATGGTCGCTATCTCCTTTTAGCTGTCACTAACTGGTGTTAGCGACAGCTTGGTAATAGGGAGATAATTTTATCTCTTTTTTTTTTGGCTTTTAAAGCCAAAAAAGCGGAAATAAACCCCCTTGATAATATGCCCCATGATTTCTCGGGGGTTTCAGCTGACAGGGCTTGGTATTGTGTTACGTGCTAATTCTTCCAGGAAACGTCAGAGGGTCGATGCAGGGGTTCTAGAAGGGGTGATAAACCATTTAAGCCTCATGAACAAGCGCATGGTCTTTTAAAGATTTGTGAAGTACTCGGGGCGGCGGTGTGTGTGTGCCCTCTTTCAGGAGCGGGCGGGGGGGCACTGCCAGCAATTTGCAGGCCAGGCAGTGTTCAACACGTGCATCACCCTTTCTCTGCCTGCTATTGCGCTCCATGCTTCGGAAAGGTAAGAAAAAGAACGTGCATTTGAGTTTGAAATGTCCGATCTTGTAGCAGTACACTTGCAAAGCCCACACATGACAATAACCCGATTCAAGGCCCCATTCACCCGATTTTTTAAACATATATAGCACTCCAACAAAGTTAGATTTTAAAACTTTATTAACATTTAAATATAACGAACGCAACAAAAACTGTAAATATATTTAACCATTTTTTGAAATTAACCAGAACTATAACGATAACAACAACAACAACAATAATATAACTTTTATGCCTAAATTACGCAAACATTTAGCTAATCTGCTAAAGGGGGGAGTCGCCATTTCTTTACAATAATCAATAATGAAAAATCCACATCAATAGGGTTGCCCGTTTTCTCGATGCAGCACTATAGTGCAACATACACAGCACCTGGGGTGTCAAGAGTGAACAGGTCTTTCTTTGTTCCTTAAGATGTTATCTGTGTCAACCTCTTCCGAGAATGCTGATGCGTTAGGATTTCCTTGTGTTTCTTAATAGCATTGGTGTCTGTACACTTCTTTGTCAATTCTGTCAAGATGATAACTGCTTCATAAACAGACGATATCTTTGTTTAGTCATTAGTGTTAAGTGTGTCTGAAACTACAGTGCCCTCCTGTTTTTTTTTCTTCAGGCTCTACAGAGTTTTGTGTGTTGTTCTTTTGAGCGACAATTATTCCAGAGGTTTCAGGTTCACTTGTTTTGTCCTGCAGTGAGTTAACAGCTTTAGAGAGTTCATGTTTATTTGCTATGTCCTGCTGTTCGTCAACTGCTTCAGAGACGTCAGCCTCATTTGTTATGTTTCAGTAGATCCTGGACCTGCCCGGCCGCGCCCAAAATGGCGCCGGTGTAAATGGGACTCGTAACTGCTTGTTGTGTACTGGTTGCCCAACCTTGATATCACGAGATACATATGCAGTTTTGAAGCACATGGCGGAGGCTTGTCTGCTGTAGTGGGGCGCCCCTTTATCGTTTCAGTCGCCATTCCGCCCGCTTTTGCTACACTGTGCCTTTTCCGCCATTCAGCTGTTTAGCGCCCGCTCTTACGGCTACAGCGTCTCGCTCACCATGTAGTTGAGTTGCTCCCACTCTTGCGGTGCAGCGATAGGCGGCTTCCACAGGACTCTTAAAATGGCGGTCGGCTCTTCGGATTTGGGCCTGGTCCAGTAAAATGGCCCTGGGACACCTTGGAACTCGGACGCTTGTCTGCCAGGGCTTGGGTTCCATTCTCGAAAGCGTCCCCTCAGCCTTGAAGATTGTACAAAAGTCTTGGGGGCCGTCGACTCCCGCAGGCTTCCGGTGGGGAGCGGCTGCCATGATTGCTTGCGGAATGGCCACGACGGAGCTACGAGATGGTGGTGCTCTCATAGTGACGCCAGCTTCAGTCTGAAACATCCAGAAACAAGGTGGGGCTTTCATCGTTTGGGAAAAAAAATGTTTTAATCCAATGAAAAGTGTTATTTTTAGGTCACATGACCTAGTCTTACATAATTAGGAAAAGAAAAGTAAAATGAACCAATGAAAAGTTTTATTAACAAGTCACATGACCTGTTATGCTTACGTTACGCGCTGCACGGCGCGCTCTGGATCGTTTCCGGGAAGCTGCGCCTTGCGCACCGGAGCACTTCCGGGTGCGCTAACGCGTCGCGTCATATGACGCATTACGCGACAATGCAGGTCCAGAATATAGTCAAAATGTCTCCACCAACCAGCGGTCGGAATACAACCGCTTTCAGCAGTCCAAAAAGTTCGGTTAAATCTTAAGAGCGGGAGCAACTCAACTACATGGTGAGCGAGACGTTGTAGTCGCAAGAGCGGGCGGTAAACAGCTGAATGGCGGAAGAGGCACAGAGTACCAAAAGCGGGCGGAATGGCAACTAAAACGGTAAAGGGGCGCCCCACGACAGCGTGTCTTCAGGTCAAACGGATTGTGGGACAAGGTCCAGAATGGAAGATTCTTCAAAAGGCAAAAAATTCCGCCGGACCCCGGGAGCCGGCCGCCTATGCCGGGGGCGATCTCAGGCCTCACCAGGGCAACACGACTTTGGGAGGGGGCAGGAGCCAAGCGCCCCCTCTCAGTCCGCGCCATCTCACCGCCCCTCGGGGGCCTCCGTCAAGCGGTTTAGGGAGGCACCGTATCACATTGTTTTCCAATGCAGTCAGGTCCACAAATGGACCCCACTTACTTTGAACAGTGAAGCTGCAGCAGGTGCAAATAAGGTTTAAACAGTGTTACAAGAGCTGCTTAGAACTCTGAAGTATGGCACTCAACAACCAGGACTTATGCCATTTATGTAAGGCAGTGACATGGAAGCAACTCAGGGACAAAAAGCATGAACGAACATTCACGTATGAAAATCTTATTTGGAGAAGGGGTAGAATCCAAACGCCCCCTGCCAGTTCGCGCCACTACACCGTATGTGGAAAATCTGAAGCCATCATTCTACAAACTCTCAACGCTTGTTATCAGTGCATGAGTTTCATGCTCGATCGATTGAGCTAGCCGGATCGGGCAATAAAAAGTATAAAATAGTTATGTAAATAGTTATTTAATAAAATGTTTTACTCTGTTTCTTTGCTGGTGTGTTGTGTATATTTATAATATTTGCATAGGGTTTGTCGTTATTTTGGGCGGTGTGGGTGGCGGAGTCAAGCTGTTTTGCAGCCCTCATGGTGTGGAGCTCAGTTTATTTCACTATTTTCGTATTTCTCATGAAGGGTTATTCCTAATGTTTGTATTTTACCGAGGTCAAAAAGAGATCGAATTAGTGGTCTACTGATTTTGCTCGATTACTTTTATTTTTTTACACGATTTTTCACTATCTGCAAAGACTAAACAGAGTATTGCGACTTTATGCTTGTTTGTAAATAGAGAATGATCCAAAGAGAACCAATTGTAAAACAGTAAATACTTGGATAATAATCAATCAAATGGAGAGGGAAGCAGGCACGACGGGTTACAACGGGGGCAAAGGTCTGCGTTAACTACCGTTCACTATCTGCAAAGAGAGAGTACTACTAAGAGAAAAGAGGGGAGTGGGGGGGGGCAGCGTTCAAAGCACATCAGCGTGCATAAACACGAAAACGTTTTTACCTATCACGTACTTGACATTTGACAGCTTTTGATATTTGCTATTAAAAAACCATTGAAATTCACAGAAAAAACCATAGGTTATAGTCCATATATAGTTAGGAATTTGCATTTACAAAACCTTGAAAATTCAATGAAAAAACCATTGGTTTTAGGCCATATATAGTTAGGGATTTGCATTTAGAAAACCTTATTTTACTCGCATAAAACCATTGAAATTCCATATATAGTTATAAGCGCTAACTATATATCGCGCACCCGCAATCCACTGCTGATGATGTCACATATTACATCATTCATGACATGGTTAGTGACATCACTGATGACATCACTGATGACATCTCAAATGACATCACTGATGACATCACTGATAACATCTCATTTGACATGACTGATCACATCACTGATGATATCATTCATGTGATAATACCATGAACCTCTTCAGACTCTAATATAACCTTAGATACAATCAGTGTAAACAGACAGTCACTCATCCATGGAGTTACTCACACACCTAGTCAGTTATGCCAAAAATCAATCACACCTCCATTTTCTCAACTATACAGTTATACACACCTTACTTATTCAAACATATACTAACACATATTTACTTTACTCTCTTATACAATCTCTGATACATGTTCACAATGATCCATACAGCCACTCACACATTCACTGGCTCTTATGCACAGTTATTTATAGATGTCAACTCTCACATGTACTGTGTTTTACATATGTACTTAATTTGACATGTAGCACTGAGATATCCATTCACTCACTAATACACTCATGCACAGTCAACCGCCCATACAGCTGTTTCCACATGCACTTTTGAATCTATACATATAGTGAATCAACTACTCACACATCTATGTACAGAGTCACACACCTCCCAGCCACCCATACACACACACTCAGTTTCCCATACAAATACTTGGACAACCAATCAATAACCCATACAGTTACTCATATAGCTACTGATCAACATATGCAGCAGTTTGTAGAACAACAGATATAATGATGCACAAATTAAAACAGTTTAGTCACTAACCCATGCACTCAGTGAGACACATTTAATCACTCACTCAATCAGTCAGTCATGCACCTAGTAAATCCTTCATCCAGACACTTATATATCCACTCATTCTTCAATATGTAAAACATATTTTAACTTTACAGAAACATACAGTCACTGGATGTTGTAATCAGTGATGTCATCAGTGATGTCATTTGAGATGTCATCAGTGATGTCATCAGTGATGTCACTAACCATGTCATGAATGATGTAATATGTGACATCATCAGCAGTGGATTGCGGGTGCGCGATATATAGTTAGCGCTTATAACTATATATGGAATTTCAATGGTTTTATGCGAGTAAAATAAGGTTTTCTAAATGCAAATCCCTAACTATATATGGCCTAAAACCAATGGTTTTTTCATTGTATATATATATATATATATATATATATTTATATACACATACATATATATTTATATATATTGCAGAACCATGTCCTCTTCTGTAGAAGGAGACGCAGGGACACAGCGGGCTTTTCAGGAACCATTTATTTCGAACACTGGCATGGCGGATACTCTGCTCTCTGAAATCCTGCTGTGTTGGACTTGCTGGAGGTAACTGGAGGACTTCTGAGCCCCTAGGAACACTAAGCATCCAAAAGGATTTCATTCTCCAACCAACAGTGGACCAGAAGATGAGTTTGCTTAGTGGTGTACAAAAGAGGGTGTGGCCTCTGAAGTTCCCTCAGTAATTCTGCTGTGTGGTACTTACTGGAGGTTAAACAGCAGCCAGCTAGGGAAACTTACCAAACCGACACATTTCTGAAAACTAGATTCCTGGACTATTCCAGGGAGGTATGGCTTGCTTGCATGGATCCCCCAACATTTTCTGTCTTAGAATTCCCTGCAAACCTCAAATTTAGCTGAAAAAATAACTTTTTTCCTCCTGTTACCTCCAGGAAGTCCCACAAAGAGGGATTTCTAGGAGAGCATTGGATGCCCCATCCACTTTCTCCAACACTCTGCAAACATGCCTATTAGTTAGGCCATACTAACTAGGCTTTAATGAGCACTGGGAACCACCACCTCTCAAGGGTTTCATTTAATGAATGGAGTGCGGCCACATGGACCCCTCACCTGGGCTGTATCAGGGACTACCACCCTTCCAGGGCTAATTCAACAAAACTCCCCTGAAAATACCATCTCCCCTGGGTCAAACTAATGTTTTTAATTTTAAGGGGGCCATGTGACCCCTTCTTGGGCAATATGCAGTCCACCCCCCCCCCACACCCCCCAGGGCTGGCCCAAGAACAATGAAGGAGGGGCTTGTGGGACCTCTTTTTTGGAGCCATATATGTCCCTGGGGACCACCACACCAAATGGCCAGCTCCAGCTATGTCCCAGGGTGCTCAGCCAAGGACATAGTTGTTTGCTTTTGCTTAGTGGGAGCTAACAGCTCCGGCCTAGCAAAAGCAAACACTCCAGTTCCAGCAAGTGGGAGCTGTCAAATTTCTCCTGCTTGCTGGAAGCTTATTTATTCATTTCTTTCTCTGCTCGCAGACTTGCAGGCAGGGAAGGAGATAAAACTGTTGCTCCTGTATACAGGGAGCTGCATTTTCAGGAGCTCCCCATATACAGCAGCAATGTGAACTTCTGCAGGAGGTGGGGAGCAGGTTAGGACTGCAAGGGCCTTGAGGCTCCCCACGGTCCCATAGCATTCTCGATGCTCAGGATGGGGCCTGGGCACCCAGGGATTAATGGCCAGGCCCTAGCAGATGGGGACACCAGGGCCACAATTAGCCTGAGTAGTGGGCCACACAGCATCCCTCCCCCATTGAATTATGGTGGGCCCTGGTGGATGGGGTCCACAGGGCTGAAATCATATAAATATGTGGAAAGCTGTGGGAAGCCGGCTCTGTATATGGTATTATCGCTAGGTGGTAATATAGTGCACGGAGTCCAGCGGTTCCCCAAATGGGTATATGGCTCAATGCAAAACCCAAAGTGCTCTGTTAGTGGTAGTGTGGGTGAGCAGCCTTAGGCCTAACACAGAGGTGTAGAAGATATTTATTGCACACACAGGATCAACACGAGTCAAGGGGATCCTGGCCAATTTTGTAAATTTATACTTTGTTTGTAGTTTTTTTTTAGACCAAGAATTCTTAACAAAGTGCAGTGACCACATTGAGGCGCTCGCCTATTTGCCTGTGTTGCGGATTGGTGAAACGGCGTGGGCTGAACTGACCTGCCTGGACGAGTTAAAGGATTGTCTCACCCTGGTGTTCCTTGAACACGACAACGAGGTAATATTGGAACACATTGCACATGAAGCTGCGCGGGCATTCATGAATAACTCCGTACCTACAGCCTCATCCGATTGTTACCCCCAGTACAGGTCCAAACAACTTGTAGCATCATGGGGATTGCTCACATATCCCACCACAACAGTGGACAAGTCTGCCATCTTCTGGACTCTGGATGCATGTGCGTGGAACAATGCATGTGCACACACACACCTGTGCAAGGTGAGGCAGGTCCATGCTCTGAGCAACACAGTGTCATTTTGAAACGTTGCAAATTCCGACACACTGCTGGGAAGAGCACACACATAGCAATCTAGCATGACATGTGAACCTGTTGGTAGCTTTCACTTGATCACTGTCAGCAGATCAGACAATCACCGTACTTTGGTGGCAGAGCACTATGCAGATACCATGGGCAGTGAGTCATGCACAATCAGACGGGGCAATGGGCGGACGCCAAACAACCCCTCACTCATCCAGCAAGGCAAGGCAGGCTGGGAGTGTTGCCATCCATGATGATTTTTGTCCATTGTTGCAACAAAAATGTATGAACCTCAACATGTACCCATGCTGCGTGCAGGTGTCTTAAGCATGTGCCTGCCTGTTGTGGCCGTTGCCTCGTCCGTACTGACACGCACATGCCAATAAAGTCTATGTCACCCCACCATCTAACTGTGAGGTGTGTTGATCAGATTGTCCACTCGTGTGCCACAATGAGCATCGTCCCTACACACGGAGGGACTGACTGACGCATGTGCAATGGTGCAAGTTTAACCTCTGTGAGCCAGACATTGTTTTGGGATAGATGCTGGCCGACATGTGCATGTACATGACTTCAGCAATATGAGTATGGTGTGCAACCTCTGACCATGTGGATACATCATAGCAGAATGTGTCCACACAGATGTGTGTAAGTGGGTACACGACGTGCTGTTCTGTTGTCACATGTGATGTAGGCCACCACTCTGGCATGCTACCTATTTAGTCAGTCCTACCCACAGCCCTATTCAACATTTAGACGTGTGCCTAGTTTGTGGGGTCGTGAGATTATTGTTGATGTGCAATGGGAACACAGCTAAAACTCACCTTCACAGTCATCCAATTTGCCATGTGTCTCAAGGATACACATGTGAATAGATGTAAGTTACAATGGTGTACCTTCGTTTGCAATCATTGTCTCTACATCCAGCCATACTTCCATACGTGAGTTAACATAGTAATGACACATCTTTGTGATTTAGAATGTTTTATTCACATTCAGGAGAGTGATGGAGCTGGTGCTGTATTTGGTCATCCAAGCCCACATCACATAGAAGCCCAGTGGTGGGCCAAACACAGTCCTTTGGGGATTGAGAGTTTATAAGGAAATGGGAAAATGCAGTCCGTAGCAGGATTGCTGTGTACTTGGCCAGAAGTGATGAAATGGCAGTCCCTGTTGGGGTCCGGGTGCTTGTCACAGTGTGTCCTGGGGGTCAGTATGAAGTGTTTCCCAGGGCATGATGCATATATCATAACCAGAAAGGGTCAGGGCATATGGTGGTGCTGAATGTTACTGCCTCCTTCCTCACAAAGTAATTCCCATACCCTTCTTACTCCCCTGATACGGGTTCTGTGTCCGATGTGTGTGGCAGGGTGATGGCTGCGTGACTGTGTACCAGTGACACAACAGACTGTGAAGGAGATGGTGCAGCATCACTGTGTGCCACAGACATATCAGGGTCCGGAGTTGTGTGTGTCGATGTACCCGCTGCAGTCATCTGGGACTGGCTCAGTGGCAGTAATAGCCAGATGAAGTACTGCAGGGCATTGAGGTTCCCAGTTACTACTTGCTGGTGTCCAGCCATGGCAGACAGGCTTCCAGCCTGCATCTGCTCCATGGTCTCCATTGACCCCTTCATCTTTGCCAACTCTGTGCTCTGATCGCTGGTGTCTGTCTGACCACACAGTTCTTGTATTAGATTCATTGCCCCAGTGTTAAAAATGAGGGTCTCTAGTTGGCAAGGGCTTGCACCTTTGTCCAAATAGGGACCCTTCTTCCTAGTCAGGATAAGGGAATTACACTCCTAAAATACCACCTCCTCACCCCCTTGGAAGCTTGGCACAAGCAGTCAGGCTTATCTTAGAGGCAGTGTGTAAAGCATTTTCACATAACCAACAGTAATACAGTGTAAGCACTACAAAAGGACACCACAATAGATTAGAAAAATACCCAATATTTTTATATACTTAAAACAAGATCTAATAGATAAAAATCCACCACACAGTACTTAAAAAAATAGTTAGTTCGCAAGATGTCTTTAAATTGCAAAAATACATTGAAAAACACAGTTCGTACGAGTTGTTAGCTCGATCCGAGCCTACTGTGATGCTGAAAACAACAGAGCCTCGCAGTTCCAGCTGAATGCATTAGTACGGGCCAGCAGCAGCTTGAACTGACTCGTTAACAGTACCTTTCTTAGTGCGGCTCACACGGAAATGCAAGCCAGTCGTGGCATCCGTCCCGGGTTCGATACAAAGAGGAAGCGGTGCAAGGTGCAGTATCCTCTTGATGCGGTGCCAGCAGCGGCTTGGTGACGATCGTCCAGACAACGTCGGTGAGACCAAGGCTGGTGGTGCAGGGCAAGATGGTGCTCGATGCAGGGCAAGACGGTGCTCGATGCAGTGCTGACAGGTTGCGATGCAAAGTGGAAGTGGGGTAAGGTGCGTTGTCCTCTCGATGCGGTGCGAGCAGCGGCTCTGTGACAATCATGCAGATGGCGTCGGTTAAACCAAGGCTTGTGGTGCAGGGGGCGAGACGGTGCTTGATGCGGTGCTGGCAGGTTGCAATGCAAGTGATAGAGCCGGTTGGCAGGATTTGGCACTGGCTAAGCCAGACAGCTGTGCATAACGAGGCGGTCACAGGTGTCGAGCGAGCGGTGACGGTGTCAGTTTTGGTGTACACAGCTTACAGTGCAAGCAGTGGCTCGGTGGCGTCGGTCGTCATCCTCAGGGAGAACAGGGTTGGGGTGTAAGATGCGGACGGTGCAGCCGGCGGTTCTTTCAAGACTCAAGGCCAGCGACAGAGTCGGTGACAGAGTCGGTCGCGGTTCCCTCTCCTCTGTGGCAACTGAAACAGCAGTCCAGTAGCGGTACCCATAGTTGGTGAAGTTTTTGCAGTCCCTGAAACTTCTTAACAGGAGGCCAGCGCGGTTTCAGAACCTTGGGGATACTCAGCACAAGTAAAGAAAGTTCAGTCCAGTTCATTCCCTGCCCAAGGCAGAAGCAACATCTGCAGGCAAACTAAAAAAAGCAACAACACAACAAAGGGGCAGTGCTCCTCCTTGCAGCTCTTCCAGCTCTTCTTCTTGACAGGTTCCTGTATTCCAGCAAGTTCCAAAGTCTTGGGGTCTGGGCCCCAATATTTCTACCAGTAATTCCTTTGTCCTCTACAGGCAGAGGGGCCTGGACCTAGTTCAAACCACTTTTGGGTGCATCCTGCCAGGGGGCACCTTATTCCTTTGTCAGTGTGGGCCAGGGTCCTCAGACGTACCACAGGAGATGAAGCCAGCATTGTGGAAGGCAGGCACAGTACTATTCAGGCCCAGGTGCTACTACTCGAATTTCTACCATGTTCCCCTGGTCAGTTATGATTATAGAATGTTATAATCAAACTGCCCACTCTGGCCTATGGGGAACAGTTAGCCTTGCAATAGTGAAAAACGAAGTAGGTTGTAATTCACTATTAGGACATGCCACACACACCAGGGCTTGTCCTACCTTTCTCATATAACGCACTTTGCCCAGGGGGGTATCTTGGGCCTACCTTAGGGTTGACTCACATGTAAAAAAGGGAAGGTTTAGGGACTTGCAAGTGTGTGCCCTGCCAAGTCGACATGGCAACCCCAGGCTGCGCACAGCCTTTGCAATTGCAGGCCTGAGTTACACTTTACGGGCTGTCTGCGTGCGCGGCACAATCCAGTGCTGCAGCCCACCAAAGGGATTTGATTTATAGGTCGTGGCACTTGCAGTGCACTTTACCAGGGACTGACACATAAATCAAATAGGCCAATCATGGAAACACCAATCCATAACACATTTTCTACAGGAGCACTTGCACTTTACAACTGAACAGCAGTGAGGAATATGTGCATAATCATTACACCAGCAAAAACAGAGTAAAAAACGGGAGGTTCGTTGGAGGGTGTCAGACCAGATGACCAGGGGTTCCTGTTCATCGTCACTGAAGATATGTCTGGTCTGCTCTGCAGGAGGTGTTGTTTGTCCCTCTGCAATGTGAAAGGGGAGATGCAGGTTACCAGAGTTGTACATGTATGTTGGAGATTTGCAGATGTTTACGTTCAGACTGCATGCCAATGTACATTGAGAATGTTTTGGTGTAGCTGGCTTTTGATGGCAGTCAGTATGTTTTTCGACTACATGACAGATGTCTGGTAGTACCTGTGCATTCTCATCACACAGTGTCAGGCAATGCCTGATCTGAGTGGACAGATTCTGCAAGCGTACGGGGCCTGTTGTGAGTTGTGTCCTATCATGCTGGTGTTGCTCTTTGTGCCTCATTGTTGTCATTACTGATGTTCTGTTATTGCTATGTGTGTGCTGCATTATGGGGGAGTTTCCCCTGCAGCTCTGATTTTGTGTAGCCTTCTCACTTTGAGGTGGAGTCCCTTTGAATCATGTGCTTTTTAGAGCCTGTTTTGTTTTTGACTCGGGTTATATGTGGTCTTGGACAGATTTTGTGGCCTGGTGCATTGTTCTTCTGCTGCGTATATTGTACGCATGGGTTGGGTGTGCACGTGGACATGTCGGAGTGTGACCTGCTCATTTACGGATATGATCCACATTGGGCTACCTCCATGTCAATTTGTGGGCCATCTCATGTTTTTGGGATGCTGCCAGGCTATTGGGCAAGCAGTGTCACTTGCATAGGCAGTGTGGGTTTCAGAGTGCATGGGTCGGATGAGTTATTGGTGATCTGGAGGGGCCCCTTTGTGCACATTGTAGACGGGGCCTACTTTGAATTTCTATGTGTGCTGCAGAGTGCCAAGGCTCACAGTGAACATGATCCAGGGTCATTGTGGGTGTGCATAATTGTGCATGTGTGCCATTGTGCCCATTTCCCATCGTCCCCCCTGTCCCTGGTCGTCACTCACCATAATGCTGTTGGGTCAGGTCGTATCGTGCTGTGTCCAGACCCCCATTTCCTGCCACCGTCTCCACTCTGCTGACTGTGGCCAACAATTCCTTCAGCTCATCCATCACCTCATGTGTCACAGGACTCAACCTCCAGTTGCCCTTGCTGCCTTCCTGTTGTCGGAAAGCTTCTCCTTGGTTTGGCTGTGCACTTCATGCAGTGACCTGCTCGCCACTCCGACTGCATTGACATTAATGGCGATGGCCTGCCATATTTTGACTTGTCCTCCTCTGCACTTGGTCCGGGTGCATCTATGGTGCTACGCAGTTTGAAATGTTTTTTTTCTTTCATAGTTTATTTTCCTGGCAGACGCGTGGGATTTGCAGGCCTGTGGTTGGTTTTCTCTGTTTTTTGTACAGTGATTGGCCCCATTGAATTTTGTTTGTGTTCTTCATTTTTGCGGTGTGGTGTTGATTTTCTCGCTGATGTTTTCGGCGCCATCTGATGACTATCACACATTCTTGTGAATATATCCCCTAGAGTATGGGGAAAAGGAAAGCGGAATCCAACAATGGCATAGGAAGTAAGACCCAGCGTCACTAAATCTATACTGTCCTTCCCTAACCAGGCACTGCTATCAGACAAAATTTCATGTGCCGAGGTTGAATTGGCCTCGAACCAGCAAGCCAATATTTTAATTAGAGATGCCAAAGAGGATGGGGAAGCTACCCTAGTACTGCCCCCTCTAATTCTTCAGGTAATCCCCCCCATTGCCTATATTGGCCCACAAGTTCCACAACCACAGTGGCTCATTCTCAGGAACCCCAAGCTAACAAAGAATCTGATGACGTACAGAGGTTAGAAGCTGTATGCAAAGCTTAAAATCCAGGACAGCCACTCCCCAAAAAACCTAGCAGGTATCCTGAAAATGGTTCATTGAAGGCTCTTTCAAAGCCCCCAGTTGTGAAGTACATCCTATACGATGGTTAAGCCCGCCATGAAGGTCGCCGCGTTTTTCCACGGCGGATGCGGGACAAAGAGACGCCACTCAGCGGCCCTTCCCAGAGATCCAACTGACACGTACGACGGCATCACAATTTTTGTTAAGGAATCGCTGTGTTGATACTTTCAACCGACCTTCATGGCGGGCTTAACCATTGTATAGGATGTACTCAGATGTGGTGATATTTTCACACTGAAGCCCAAACGATTGCACGTCCCTGCTTGGATTGGAGCCGGCTGGCCCAACCTCTGTTACTCCACCCATGAATCACTCGCCCCTATGCACACCCCCCACATCCTGATGAAGACCCTGTTTTTAAGGTTCAACGTTTACCTACACCTCTCTCTGGGGTCGAAACGTCGGCAGACCTTATAATCTACCTTTAGCTTGCGCAACCAATACACAATGTTATTCATACAAGCACATGTAGCATGGTATTGTTTTTGTAGCTGGCTCAATGGTGAAGGCATATCTGAATCTATTGTATATATGTATAGTCATCCAATTGTGGTGACTTGATTTGCTGTGTTCAAAACTAGCACAAACCTTTCTTCACTTCACAACGTACCCTTCCTCACTCTCTCTTCTTCTGGGGCACCAAGTTTGTATTCATGATATTCAGTATTTTGTAACACACTGTTATTAAATACAAGTGTGTTGATGCAATTTGTGTAATTTGTGTTTATAATTGCTTAAATGTTGACTTTCTATGTACTGGGACCTCCCCCCTTCTCTCTGTACCAGAGGTGTGGTGAGCATGGGGCCCACCCTCGTCCAGGCATACCCTTCCCATTTAGGGCAACATATGCAAAAGAAACAATTGATGGACGGAATGCTGGACAATGCAAACATTCACCCAAACTGGAATGGCATGGTGAGCAAAAAAACAATGGATTTAGGCCCAGATCTCTGTACTGGGGGTAAATTATGACATTGTCTGCATTCTGTCCATCAATTATTATTTTTGCAAAGTATAATTGCAAGCATACCACTCAGTAACCGTTTTGTAACCCTTAGTCAGTTGGAAGCTCTTGATGGACTGAGTCCGGTCCCTGATGATGAGGATCTGCCTAAGTTTTTAGAACCCAGCAGACCTTCAGACTTAAAGGTTCTCAGCTAGAATATTTCTGGGGAGCGGGGTAAGCAAGTCGATGCTGGCTGGATAAGAATGTTGGTGACCTATGATGTTCTATGTCTACAGGAGAGGTGGCAGGCCGGTGGCTGCCAGTAACTGGAAGGTTTCTCCTCATTCACTGTACCAGTCCTATTGTCACCCTGTGGACATGCTAGTGGTGGCGATGACACACTAGTAAATGTGGGCCTTAAATGTAATGTAGACGGGTGGTCATACATTTATGTAATGCAGCCACATTCATGTCTGAAGGAGATGTTGCTTCCAGATAAAAAGCCTTTATTGATTTTTTTTCATTTTGAATCTTTATTTCATGTGATAAGGTAATTAGGGATGTTAGAAAGGGGGGTCTTTAGTTGGCAAGTAGGGACCCTTCTTCTTAGTCTGGGTAAGGGGGACACACTTCCAAAATAATCCCTGCTCACCCTCTTGATAGCTTGGCACAAGCAGATAGGCTTATCTCAGAGGCAGTGTGCAAAGCATTTGTACATAGCCAACAGTAATACAGTGAAAACACTAGAAAAGGACACCACACCAGTTTGGAAAAATATCCAATATTTGTATATATCCAACACATGACACAACAATACGAATTCCACATACAGTACTTAAAAATACATATTTTGCCAGATATCCTTAAAATTGCAGTAATATCTCAAAAACCCAGTTCTTCCGAGTCGGAAACATTTAGGGTCTTAGCTTCTTCAATACCCAGACCACAACAAAATCTTCTCTTTCTATGGCATTCCACCTCTGTTTCCTGTGGAGTAGTCTCCTACTAAGTAAGACTATAGGCTGGTCTAGGCCCTCTTCATTCAGTTATGAGAGCATCACTCCCACACCATGCTATGAAAGGTCAGTCTGCACTACAAATTTCTTGTAGGAGTCAGGTGCCTTGATCACGGGTGAAGTGCACATGGCTGACTTCACATCATACAAAAGTTTTCCGGCAGTCCTCAGTCCAGATCGCCTTCCTGTTCGGTTTCCTGGAAGTCAGCTCTATTAGGGGACAACAATGGTGCTGTAGCCCATATAAAATCTCCTGTTGTAGCGAGTGAGACCTAAAAATGCTCTCACCTCTGTCTGGGTCTTGGGGGACTCCCAAGTCAGAATGGTGTCAATCTTGGGCTGTAGGGGTGCCACCTGGCCACTTTCTATCTGGTGCCCCAAGTACACCACAGAGCCCTGCCCTATCTGACACTTACCAGCCTTGACCATGTGGCCTTCCCCTCAAGAGCCTTCAACACTTCTCAGACGTCTGCAAGTGTTCATCTAAGCTGGAACTGAACACTGCAATGTCATCCAGGTAGGCAGCACTGAAATCCTTCACTTCAGCCAACACCTGGTTAATCAACCTCTACAAGGTGGCAGGGGCATTCTTTAATCCAAAGGGCATCCCCCAGAATTAGTAATGCCCCTCTGGGGTTGACAATGCTGACCTCTCATTGGCCCCATTGGCTAAGGCAATCTGCCAGTACCCAGACAACAAATAAAATATGCTGACGAACTTGGCAGCTCCCAACTGATCAATAGGCTCATCAGCTCTGGGCATGGGGTGTGCGTCAGTCCTGGTGATGGCATTGAGACACATTAGCCCACGCATACTCGCATTTCTGGAGTAACACCGGGTCCAGCAGCCTTTGGGACCAAGACCACTGGGCTGCTAAGGACTGTTGGAGGGCTCTATCACTCCTAACCCCAATATCTTAGAGACCTCTTCTTTGATGCTAGCCCTTACCCGGTCAGTCAACCTTTAATTCTTGTGTTTTACAGGAGGGCTGCCACCAGTGTCCACGTCATGGGTACACCAGTGAGTAACACCTGGGATCCCCATTAAGGCCCAGCACACCACTGGTGTCATAGTTGTCTTGAGAGGGATTGCCTCTGTGTACCAGGTGGCATGTTCCACCAAGACCAGATGTGCCTGTTGGTCATGGCTGTCTTGGGATCCAGTGGCCCCACAATGTCCATCCTAACCCTTTAAAAAGGGGTTCCAACAACTGTAAAAGGTTGTAGAGGAGCCTTACACTTCCTCCCACGTTTACCACTTGCCTGGCTCGTTTGGCAAGACCTGTAATGTTCATCTGACTGCCTTTGCATTAGGGGCCAAGCAAAGTTGGTGACACGCCTGTCAAAGAACTTGCCTCACCACAAATGTCCTTCCAAAGGCATGTAGTGAGCCAGACCCAGTAGGACGGTCCGGAAGCGCTGGGGTACCACCAGCACACAGGCTGACCCAGGTTCAGCGACCTTAGGCTTGCTGTACATGAGACCATTCTCCCAGTAGATCCAGTGTTATCCAGCATGATCACCAGCTGCCTGGTTGCAGCCTGCTGGCGCAAACCTTCGATAGAAGGGCACTCTTTCTTCTCCCTGCAGAATTCATCCACCACAAATGTCCTTCCAAAGGCACGTAGTGAGCCAGACCCAGTAGGAAGATTCTGAAGTGCTGGGGTATTACCAGCACACTTGCGGACCCAGGTGCAGTGACTTTAGGCTTACTGTACTAGAGACCATTCTCTCAGTGGATCCAGTGTGATTCAGCCTGATCACCAGCTGCCAGGTTGCAGCCTGCTGGCACAAACCTTCAAGAGAAGGGCACTCTTTCTGCTCTCTGCAGAATTCACCCCTTGTGGGACCACCTTCTTGCTGCCAATGGGTCAACTCAGATGATTCTCCAAGTTTAGCCACATTCTTCTCTGTAGGTACCAGGGTTCAGGTTCAGGCTCAGGCATACCAAAATACATTTCCCAGTGTGAAGTTACGCTTATAAGATGTTTTAAGTAAAACTCACATTCTATCCTATGGGACAGATAGCCTTTCAATAGGGAAAATCGAAATGCACAGTAATTCACTACGAGGACATGCAACACACACCTGTAAATGTCCTACCTTTAACATATATAACACCCTGCCCACTGGGGTACCTTGGGCCTACCTTAGGGGTTACTTATATGTACGAACAGGGAAGATTAGGGCCTGGCAAGTGAGTGCACTTGCCAGGGCGACATGGCAGTTACAGACCGCACGCAGAATCTGCAGTGGAAGATCTGAGATACCTTTTCAGGGCTACTCATGTGGGTGCCACAATTAGTGCTGCAGGCCCACTAGTAACATTTGATTTACAGGCCCTGGCACACTCAGTGCACTTTACGAGTGGCTTACCAGGAGATCATATGTGCCAATCATGGAAACACCAATCCATAATAACAATTTAAAGTAGGAGTACTTGCACTTTCACACTCGACAGCAGTGAAAAAGTGCACAGAGACACTAAACTAGTCAAAACCAGGAGGTCAGAAAGTAAAAAGACAGGGGAAACACACCAAAATAATGCCAGGTCTAACAGGGTATTTCAATGTGTATTCTTGTCTGTCTTATCCAACCAATAATATATTTAAGAATGCAAACCCAAGCACTGATCGAATTCCGCCCCTTCAAACACAGGAAGGCGACAACATTAATAGTTTGATTCCCAAGTATAATCAGGTTGATTTAATGGACTCAAGACTAGAGGGGTCAACGGAGAGGATTCCCACATTCAGGGGGAGAGGTTTTAGCACAACTATTGTTTAGATTTTCCTATCTTTTTGTTTATTCTTAGCCTGTGTAGATTTTAAGATTGTGTGGGATAACCTTAACAATCACAACCCTTTGTTGGCCTCCTTTCTGTGGGAAAAAAAGCCCAACAATTTGGTCCACTCCTTAAAGGAACACTCCCTGTTGATCAGGGCCGACGGGTAAAATATTTGCCGGTTTATCAAATTGGCCCTTAGTGAACCAGGTGACCCTTCTATGTCCCAAACCAGATGGTTCAATAAAAGGTGATTGAAGGCACACAAGGATCTGTTAAAATCCCTGATGGAAAACCCCCGGTACCAGGAAAAGGTGAGGAGAGCCAAGGAGGTTTACTGTATAACTTGCAAGGAGAATAGGTCCCAGCTGTAAGATGAAGCCTGGGCCAAGTCACCTACCACTTGTATGTTGGGGGATAGTGCTCCCTTTTGCTGAGTGGTTCATCTCCCCATGTTTACCAGCGACCAACTATCTTTCCAAGTGTCAAGTTAGAGGGTCGAGGGTTTAGCACTTCAAGGCAATTTACAGTCAAGAGGAAGAGGACATCCTGTCTGATGATAGCAAGGAGAATCATACTATCATATTTCAATTAACCAAAGTGACCTCAGCGATCTCTAATATTTTCTCTAACAAGGCCCTAGGGCCTGACAGAGTCCCTGTGGAACTTTTCAAATTCTCTGCCAATCTTTGGGCTCCTTATTAACCCAGCAGTTGAATAAAGTTGCCAGAGGTTTCCTTCCACCGACTTGGCGTCTATCATTTATAGTCCTAATTTATAAAAGGGAAATAGGTCAAACCTGGCATGCTACAGGCCCATATCCCTCATTAATTCAGAGGTGAAATTATTGGCCGGGTCATGTTAGAGCGACTCTCAAATTGGGTAGAGGAGCATATTATCTTGTGTGACCTCCAATATGGGTCAGGTCAGGACAGGGCACAGTTGAGCAAAATTTTAACCTCCATTTGCTTATTTGTAAGTATACTAAGGTAAAGAGGTGGGTAATACATCTGCCCTTCATGGACCTCAGCTCAGCTTTTGATAGAGTTAATCACTCCAAGCTGTGGTCAATGATGGTTCAGATGGACATAGAGCCTTTCCTAGTTTATTTTTGGAGTGATTTGCACAGGGACCTTTCCGCATCTATTAGATATAGCCGCAATGGGAAATGTACACTCCACTCTAAATTAAAGTATAGGATTCACCAGGGTTGCATATTAGCACCATTTTTGTAAATTTTGTATATCAATCAATTAGAAATAGTACTCACAGATCCTCCCCTGGACATCTCTATGGCTTGAGGTCACCCAATCCCTGCTCTTTTGTATGCCAATGACACAGTATTATTTGCTCAGATGGCCAGGGGGCTACAGAAATTTCTAGATCTATTTATTGATTTTATAAACAGCTTTGGCCTGTACTCTAATTTCCCAAAATCACACGTGATGAAGTTTGGCCCTCCTAAGACAAAAACAATGAAATTCATAGTAGAAGTACACCTGATTAACAGTGTTGAAAAACATTGTTATTTGGATGACCTGTTACACTCTAGTCTCAATTGGCACCCTTTAATGAACCATATTGTGGTAGTATTCAACAGTGTAATGTCTAGTATAGGAGGCTTCTACCGGCGGTTGGAGCACACCCACATAAAAACAGTTTGGGGCATATTCAAGGGGAAGTGCATCCCAATAGCCAGCTACGGGTGTGGTATTTGGGGATATGGGCCAGTTGCTCTGATTCAAATAGTGGAAAATAAATTCCTCAGGTCCTCTTAGGGTCCCACAAAGTACACCTTCTGAGATTGTTCATGAAGAGTTGGGCATGGGCCATGTGATTGATGTTATCCGGCTCTGACCCATGTTGCTCTGGCTCTCAGTTGGGTCCAAGGAGGAGCTAGGTATTTACAGATTGATCATGCAAGGTTGTAGGAATCTAAACAACTCTTCTCTGATCCCTTGGCTGACCTATGTCTCCCCTACCATGAAAAGTTACAGGAGACAAGAACTTTATTTCGATCCAAGTGGTATTGTCAAAACTGATAAAAGATGGGTCGAAGAAGTGTTTAGAGATTAGATGGCAGGAGATTGTGAGGCTTCAGCACTGAATAAGCTTTTAGCCCGTCATGTGATTTTAGTGAAAACTGTAAGTGGCTTAGAGCCATAACCTTCTTTGGATATGCCCAGCCACCAATGACGGCTGCTGGCTTTCTTTAAGCTTAATTTATTTCTGCGGCTATTTCCCTTTAATCATGGTTGCTTTAAAGACTGGAGGTTGCCAATGTGTGATTGTGGTAATGTTTCCAATAATGATATCTTGCACATAGTCATCATTTGCCTGAAATATCGGGCTAGATGTACCCATTTTGCGAGTTACTAATTGTGACATTTTGCGACTCGCAAAATGCAATGTACAACAGTGTATCAGACACGTTTGCAATTCCTAATAGTGTTGCAAATGACCTGCCTCATCAATATTCAGGAGGCAGGACACAATTTTCAACCCATTGGGAATGGCCAGCACTCGCAGGGATGGTGGCATGTTGGGGTCAGCATCCCACCATGTCTGTGAATGCTTTTTCAATAAAGCAGTTTTTTTAAATGCAGCCCGTTTTCCTTAAAGGAAAACGGGATGCATCAAATTGTAATTTATTCGATGTTTATATTTATGAGATGTATTGTACTATTTCTAAAATTGAATAAGGGAGATATTGATTGATTGAATATTGAAAGGAGAAATTCAGTAAAAACACTCCTGTATTCAGTGAAATCATCATGAGGCTGTGGACCTCGAGTTGTCGAGTTCTCAGCCCATGTACTCGCTATAGCTTCACTGGCACATACAATATTAGGAAATGGTGTCCATTATTGTAGGGGCATATCTGCTGATGCAGATTTTCACTCAACTGTAGTAAAGTGTGCCCTGCTTTAAGGCTGTGAGGCCTGCTAGAGTGGAAATGTACCTATGCTGCCAGGCAGTGTTAGCTGGAATGGCCCCCAGACAAGTTACCATGTTGACTTTGGAGTTTTCACCCTCACAAGGGCATGCAGGCTGCAAGGTCAGTGACATGGTCCCAGTGAGGGGAGTTCCAAGGGACACTCTTCAGCTCTTAAGCCACAGGTGCCCCAGGTAACAGTTACTAGGGACTTACAGGGGGTGGAATTTTTAATTGTAAGTTTGTTTTAGGGAAAAAGCACTGGCACCTGGCACCTGGTTGGAAGGGACCTTGTGCACTAAAATCAAAACCACATTAAAACCAGGCAAAATGTGGTGGGTTAACCATGCAAAGGGGCACTTTCTCACAAAAGTGCATTTCCACAGGCCTAAATATAGATTAGAGAGTTATTGTATATTTTTACTTAAACAACTCCAATGTTAAACTTAAACTTAAATCCAAAACAAAACTATTCAAAACAAATTAACTGTATTTAAATACAATGGCACAAAATGCAGCTAAAAACGAATTGTGCAGCAAGATTTCACTTATTGTGCAACAAAATGTACTTGTTTATCCTGCATTATCCTGGAGGATTTGTAAAATAATGACCACTGAATATTCCAATATTGCCCTAATACGTCTTGACTGCTCCCATAACGACAGTGAAACACAAAAATGGCTGCATATTTCATTGTGAGGAGTTTGTAACTTTATTTCTTCCCTCTTCTGATGCAGGCACTTTTTAAGCTCAGTTTTATGATTGCCAAGACAACCTGTTCTCATGAACAGTGAGACCAGTGACCAAACCACCCACACTTGCATCTCCTTGAAACTCAGACTTCAGTAGTATATCTGTCTCATAAGCTTGATGTAGACAAAGGGCTTGATGTAGATGTTGGTAGATCAAGTACCTCTGTCACTTTTTAAACTGTTTCATCACCTGCCACTTGGCAGTGCACCTGCTAAATTTAGATGTTATCAGGTACATGGATGAAAGACCACCTGAGTGCCACCAACTCCTCCAGGAATGTTTTCCCGCATTAATGGCGTCATAGGCAGAAGTGGCTGTCGCCTGCAGTCCAGCCAAGATTACCGCAGGATCAATCACAATGTGCCTTTCTTTCAAGGAAACTGCAGCGGGGATACCACCTACTTGATTTGGCAGGATCAAAGGAAATAAGGTAGGATGTATCATTTGTCCTGTTTTCCACTTCCGTCTTAATCTTGAACCCCTTGTCCAAGTTCTTCCTTTCCTGTCACAACTTGACCATGATGCTAGTCAACTCCATTGTCACCAGGATTTAAGCTAAGCTTCTCTTTCACTTGTCTAACTATGAATCATGTGCTGACAATTGCTTTTGTCTCGTGTATTTTTACATTGATCTTACA
Organism: Lissotriton vulgaris; assembly: GCF_964263255.1. Taxonomy (NCBI): domain Eukaryota; kingdom Metazoa; phylum Chordata; class Amphibia; order Caudata; family Salamandridae; genus Lissotriton; species Lissotriton vulgaris. Next base: position 1,012,304,850 of record NC_141696.1, on the reverse strand, counting down.
TGCAATTTTTTTCTTTTTTGTAATGCATTAGTATTCATTTTTCAACTTATCAAGGTAAAATGTACACACCTGTATTGGTACTTATAAAATATATATTTATTGTTGTGATGGTTGTGGGTGTTGTGCTTATGGTTCCTATGGGTGTCTAGCTATAGTGTCAGTATGTTGTTTGTGTGCAATGCAATATGTAAAAAAGGGGCATAACACCTTACTTATATATATTGTAGAAACAAACACAACATATATATGTATTGACACATTAATAAGTAGTACTTATGAGGCGTGGCTAGGCGCCTGTAACGACCGGATTCTCAGGACAGGCAGCTCACCAACCGTGGCTAACCCAGTCGTCACGTAACGACACTCTTCTCAGCCACTATTTACAAGATATCTAGAATACTCACCTGAGAAAGTGAAAAGAAGCTATTTACAAGCCTCTATAATCAAAGATACCACCAACATCTAATGGATTCCATATCTCATCCTATAGTTACCTCACTTTATCGCTATATTTATAGTCCCGTAAGACTGTATCTTTAAGGTAACCCGACGATATCTTTAACGTCACCCAACGATATCTTTAATGTCACCCGATGATATCTTTAACGTCACTCGACGATATCTTTAACGTCACCCGACGATATACACAAATGGGGATACTAATGGCGATTCACGTTTAAGAGTTATTTCCCAAATGAAGTTCACACTCTCCTCCAATCATCAGTTACCTTTGCAGAAGGGCATATCCCATCCTTCTGTATGTCAGCACCTGGTTAAAAGGAAAGGTCAATCTCATTCATGAAAACAACATTCAAAGATATTTGTTATTAAATCTTTATTCTACAATCAAACATAACAGAATGAGCAAAAGACAAATGAATTTAGTTAGTCGCTACCTATAACCTAAAGGGGGATAAAGATGAATAGTTAAATGTATTCTACACTAAGCTCAGAACCCCTCACCTTAGACGTGTGTCTTTCCATCTCAGCAGCGGAGCTGATCCCTCTCTCTCTCGTTTTGTCTTCAAAGCACTCAGGACTCTGCTCTCCCTCTATGGCTCACGAATACATGTCTGCACCGCTATGCCTCATCTACGTTGCCATGGTTCCAGGATACTCGAACCCTCTTCTGGACTTATTCTCTGCCACTCCTGTATGATGTCACCACAGGATTTTCAGTCACTATCCCTCTTCACTTCAAGATTTCAATTAGCTGATAGTATCAATCTATATGCACCAGCCTTCGGACCAGCTTCTTTGGTCTTCTCCACACGCTGCTCTCTCTCCTCTCCCTACTCGCACCTTGATAATATAGAGCTCACTTTCTCTATGGAAAATTCCGGTATTACGCCTACTCCCACTGAATTCCTGTGCCAGTCCCCGGCTCCCTTCACCTTCCACAGTGGCCACCTGCGTATTGCGTCTAGAGCCGGGGAGACAAACACATTCCTTCGATAAGGGCCAGTCTTGACCGGTTCCTCTCTAGCAAACAACAGGATGAATTCTAAACATTACCTTTACCCTGCAAGCGCCTCCGACAGTCGAGGCAGAGATAAAAAATGGCTTCTCTCTAGCTTTTGGGCCTGTAGGCCCGAGAAAACGATAAAAGGCACTAAACCCTGTTGAAGCACATAGTCAAGCCCTACAAATGAACGCAAATGCAAATAGGACTGAAATGGTAGTGGATTATTGTCACCACCATTCTGAAAATAGACTAAAATTACCCTGTCGCTACATTCCACTCCGGACTAAATGTACTAGCATTGAAAGTCAAAGATAACTCAAACAGGACGTATATCAGTTGAAGAATAATAGGAAACAATACAAAAGGATCTAGCCATAACTCGTGGGCGGAACATCCGGAAAAAGGATAGTATGCATTGAATACAACAGCAAATAATAATTAAAAAACTAATTGCTAGGAAAATACCACCTAATATCTGGCGTAAAGAATGGAAATCTGGCAGCCAATTAAAAAGCCAATCAAACCACCCTACATCTAAATGTTCCCTAACTTCTTGTGTCAACTCATGTAACCTGTTAAGATGAGATCTAATGGATTTAGAATGATCTGATAAGTTAAAGCAACATAGGCCCTCAAAATCTGAACAGCCATGGTCATGTTTTAGTAGTAAATAATCTAACGCAGCTCTATTCTGTAAAATGGCACGGCGCTCTCCTTGAGTGCCTGATAATAAGTCAGTTAAAATAGCAGAAGTATTATTCAGGGATTTCACCCTCCAGCAAGCAAGTTTGCTTATAGTCTTAGCATTCTATACAGACAACGCAGGAACACCAATAATAGAAGCAGCTAAACTAAGATATTCAGTTTTGGAAAATAAATGCAAAGAAGAATCACAGTCTCTTGAAAGTGGAGGTGCATCACGCACTATGTGAGATAGCGCAGTTTCGTCAGAAGAAAACATTAAAAGACTCAACCGCGTAAGGGCACATGGACCTCCAGAAATATTTGCAGGAATATAAGACCAGGACACATTGCCACAGGAAAAGAGCCATCCAGGCGGTAATAATACATGATAATAATGGCTTGCAGTTACTATAAAACGTTTGCAACTCATGTGATTTTGGATTGAAATACACGCGGCAGGAGTCCTGGTGACACATAAAATTCTTTCATGGGAGGAAGATGGGTCAGAATGTTCTAATCGTAATTGGGCACATTTGCCTATATATTTAGGTTCGCAGGTCATGGAGTAACAGATATCACTTTCCGTGATATTATATGTCGAAATTTGAAAAAACAGTGGGGGTTCCGATTCACTCAGAACAGTGCAAGCAACACAATAATCATATGCTGAAAAGTCAGAATGGATAAATGTAGGATAAACTTCATATACATTAAAGAAATGTAATATGGAGGCTGTCGAGATTGGGATAGCCACAAGGCACGTTGTGAGGAGATCATTAACTGATCTCATAGATGCTAAACAAAAGTGCCAAGAATTGATAAGCGTCTGTGCTAGATGCGTCCAAAAGTTAGTAGTGATGTCCCACGAAGCAATGAAACGACGTTCTCTGTGGATCACTGAAATAATATCGACTGACAAAATATCGACTTGCCAAAATATCGTGGACAAAATATCGACAGTCAAAATATCGAGTTTGTATCTACAAACAGGTAAGTACAAAAATATTGAGTACAAAATATCGTTAACAAAAATATAGATGTAAAAAATATCGACTTTATTAAAAACAGTGTTAAATTAAATTAATATTAAATTTTAATTACTAAAATATACTTAAAACGACTTAAATTAAATTATAATAATAAAATAATAAATGAAAATAATAAAAATAATTTTTTAAAATCTGATTTGTTGACCCTGAACCCTAAAAATACCCCTTTACCCAAAAACCCCAAACTGACCCTGAACCCTAAAAATACCCCTTTACCCAAAAACCCAAAACTGACCCTGAACCCTAAAAATACCCCTTTACCCATGACCTGAAAACTGACCCTGAACCCTAAAAATACCCCTTTACCCATGACCTGAAAACTGACCCTAAACCCTAAAAATACCCCTTTACCCATGAACTGAAAACTGACCCTGAACCCTAAAAATACCCCTTTACCCATGACCTGAAAACTGACCCTGAACCCTAAAAATACCCCTTTACCCATGACCTGAAAACTGACCCTGAACCCTAAAAATACCCATTTACCCATGACCTGAAAACTGACCCTGAACCCTAAAAATACCCCTTTACCCATGAACTGAAAACTCACCCTGAACCCTAAAAATACCCCTTTACCCATGAACTGAAAACTGACCCTGAACCCTAAAAATACCCCTTTACCCATGAACTGAAAACTGACCCTGAGCCCTAAAAATACCCCTTTACCCATGAACTGAAAACTGACCCTGAACCCTAAAAATACCCCTTTACCCAAAATGTATCAATATTATTTAATTACCAATTAATTATTAATTAACAATAACAATAAAGTAAATATATTACAACATTAGGTGTAATTATTTTAATAATTAATATTATGTTATCAAAATTAATTACTTAAAAATAACACAAAATTATATATATAAAAAATGTACTCTAATTAATGTAATTAACTAATTACAATTAATTAATTAACAATTATTTACTAATACAAAATATATTCAAAATTATATTAATTAATTAACTAATTAATATTAATTAATTATCAATTAATTAATAATTAAAATATTAACAAACATATATTAATTAATTAATTATTATTAAATTACTTCCCACCCTATTCCCCTATAAACCCACAACCCGCTACAGAATTACATTACGCAATTATTATCAAAACAAAATTCATGTAATAAAATATTTTATAACATTAATACACACTATTCACACATATTATTACATAAAAATACACTATAAAATATTATATATTATTAAAAAATCGATATTTTTGCTATCTATATTTTATACAGTCGATATTACTTCACTTACCTGAAAAACGATATTTTTGTAGTCGATATTATGTCCAGTCGATATTTTGTCCAGTCTATATTTTAAACTCGATATTATGTCCAGTCGATATTTTGGAGTCGATATTTTGTCTCTATACCGTTCTCTGTCATTAATCCGGTCCTGAGCGCTCTCTTGACTCTCGGTGCAGCAGACCAAAGGGAGTCCAACGACGGCACATCCGGCAGCAGCAATCCATACAATGATCTGCAACAAAAGAATAGGCATTACTCATTCTCGCAGATAACATTTATCAGCCGGGATTACATCCCAGCTTTCCTGCCCTGGCCTCATCACAAGTATCGTGTTGTCAGATCCTGTGGCTATAATTTCGGCCTGTTCAGGGGGATTATTCGGCGACTGCACCCACACTCTAGCTCCAGGATTATCAGTTGAACCGAATCCACCAATTCCACGCATTGTTAACAGCGTTGGAGCAGTGCCCTTTTGAAGCACGCCATTGAAAACAGACATAATGACCAATTGAACAATTCGATCACTTTTCTGGATTATGATTCCAGAATCGCCACTGTTCAACAGGATGACTTTTATTTTTCCTTGATAATCACTGTCAATTACCCCACCAAGCACCTGGATGCCTTTTAATGCCAAACCAGATCTCGGGGCAATCAATCCAAAATGTTCTGCTGGTATTTGAACACCAATTCCTGTTTCAATTATCACAATACTGTTGATATTTAGAACAGTAATTTTCAAAGAATGCAGGTCTAAGCCTGCGGATCCGAGGGTAGCTCTAGGTGGAGCCAAAGCTCCGGGGGTGATTTCCCAATAAGAAACTGTGCTTTTAACGGAATTCGGTTGAACATCAATGTGGGGAGGAAATAAACGCATTAAAGGAGAATTTGCATACTAATAAGGTCTGTTATTTAAAATCAATAAAGCATCTGATAAATGGTCTCTCTAGTTCTTTAGGGTACCGTCTGACATTTTGCACAACTGGTCTTTTAATAATCCATTCATCCTTTCGATTAAACCCGCGGCCTGCGGGTAATAAGGAATGTGGAACACCCAATCGATATTGTTTTCTGCATAATCATTTTGTACCAATCGTCCTTTAAAATGCAAGGCATTGTCAGACTGCACCTGAAGTGGAGTACCATAATATAACGTAATCAAATCCAATGTCTTCATAGTATTTATCTGGGTTGCTCTCTTGCATGGAAAAGCGATTAGTAAACCACTACAACTGTACAGACATATTGGCAATTTTTATTCAAGGGCAGAGGACCGATATAATCAATTTGCCAAAGTTGTGCAGGGGATTTACCTCGATGTAGCTGCCCTTTCACTATTCTAGGCACCTCTCTTTGTCGGGAATGTTGGCATATAGGGCATTGAAGTATTGCTGTTTTAATCAAATCAAGAGGAATATGAATGCCTCTATCAATAGCCCACCTTCTAGTAATTTTCTCTCTGAAATGTCCTGCCTTTTGGTGGGCCCATTTCACCAATCCCTCCAAATCAGAATTTTGTTGGTCCACCACTGCCTCAGAAATTTTAGATTTCTCATCTGCAATGTTATTAAATAACTTGTCAAGTGAGTCAATAGGCATATGAGCATCAACATGAAAAACTGTCACATTCCTTTGAGGAAGTAACTCATAGATTTCCTGCCACAATTCTTTACCCCAAATGGTCTTGTTGTGAACCATCCAATTATTGGACTGCCATGTGGGTAACCAGACTACTAACCATGAATCAGTAAAAATATGACATGTTCCTAGCAATTCTTGTTTTAAAACTTGGTATACAGCATACAATTCCGCAAACTGACAACTTCGCCCTTCACCAGTAGTGCTCAACAATTTCTGAGTCGTGGGTTTATACGAGACTGCTTTCCAATGTCTCTTTTCTCCTATGTACCTGGCTGAACCATCCGTAAACCAAACATGTTTTCTATCCTCCACGGACAGATCATCGAACGGCATACCCCACTTAACAGGAGATTCCTGCACTATAGGTACGGAGAACTCTTTCTTTCTCTCTCTCTCATCGGCGCCTGCGCCACTTTCTCGTGCAACATTGCAACTCCTTTTGGGCCCACGCGAGCCCGATCTTGTATATACCACTTCCATTTTATGATGCTCACTTCCTGAGCATGGCCAATCCTATGAGTTTTCGGCGAACTCAAAACCCACTGCATTATTGGAATTTCTGGTCTCAAAATCACATCATGTCTTAATGTTAATGGCTCGGTATCTAGCAGAGCCCAATAGCATGCAAGCAACTGCTTCTCAAAAGGTCTATAACTGACACCAGCGTCAGGTAACTTTTTAGTCCAAAAACCTAAGGGTACTCTAGTTTTACCCTGCTTTTGCCATAGGCTCCAATTTGCATACATATCTTGTACAGATACATTCAGATCCACATCACCATCACGCACTGGCCACAAATCCAAAGCATGCTGAATTGCTTCTTTTGCCAAATCAAACGCATCTTGTTGTGCTCTGTTCCATTCAAACGCATTCTTTTTACGTGTAACTTTGTACAAAGGGGCCAGAATCTGACTCAAATGTGGAATGTGTTGACGCCAAAAGCCAAATAAACCAATGAATCTTTGGGCTTCTTTTCTGTTTTTAGGGACTGCAAATTCTGCAATTTTCTGTTTTACTTATGGGATTACTTCACGATTTCCTTCATGCCAATGAATACCGAAGAACATCACATGTTGCGCTGGACCCTGCAATTTATCAGGATTAACTTCCCAGCCTTTGCTTTGTAATTGTGCAACAATTCGTTCTAACTGTATTTGCACCTGATCTTGTGTCTCACCTTGAATTAGTATATCATCTATGTAATGACACACCTGAATATTTGGATCTACAGCCACCTCATCTAAATGCTTTGCTACTATCCTGTCACAAATTGTGGGACTATGTACACTTCTAAACGTCTTTTGACGGCCATTCCATGTAAAACTCAATTGTTCTTGACATTCAGGAGCAATTGGAATAGAAAAGAAAGCATTAGCAATGTCAATGGTTGCATACCATGTACCTGAATGTTTCTGAATTCTTTCAATTAAAGTAATAACATCAGGGACTGCAACAGTCAGAGAAGGTGTATGTTTGTTCAATTCTCGATAATCAACAGTCATGCGCCAAGAATTATCACTTTCGCGTACCGGCCAAACAGGATTGTTCCAGGCCGAAGTAATGGGAATTACCACTCCTGCATCCATCAGGTCTTGAATGGTAGCACTGATCTCATCGTGCCCACCGGGAATACGGTATTTTTTCATTGAAAAGACCTTCGTGGCTTGGGGAATTTTAATGTGAGGCATTTTTAAGCGCCCTACTCTCACAGATTTTGCTGATATATAATGCTTGTGTCCAAATTTGTAACATCCGTCATCTAAATACAATGTCATACCTTTCAAAATGTCAATTCCAATTATATATTCATCAAGAGGTACCACCAATACATGATACTCTTTTCGGGGGTTCCTGCCTATTCTCAATTCAAGTTTAGTTTGTACTGCGGGGGTTTCTTTAGCACCTAATCCAGTAATCGTGTAACCTTGTCCTTTAAACTTTTTGGGATTTCCAGAAATTCGAGTGGCCTCCGCTCCAGTATCCACCAATGCTCGGGCCCTCTGTATATTTCGATGTCTCCAATAAATTTCAATGTCTACATAAGGCCTGTAATCTTTATGAGCCCAATTTTGGACTGGAGCTTGACCTACTTCCTAGTCTCGTTTACTATGTTCTGTCGCCCAAGACAATCAGGATAAAGACTCTCATATCGTTTAGGTAATGTCACCTCTCGTTCATACCCTTTCTCTTCAAGAAAAGGATTTTTGTCATTTGAAAAATATTGTGATCTCCGTTCAAGGGATCGTGATCTTTTATCTCTCAATCTCACCTCTGGGGATTGATCTCTCTCTCTTCCATCTCTGCGTACAGACTGATCTCTTCTCTCCTCTCTGTCTCTCTCTCTCTTCTGGAATGGAACGAGTCATCTCGTGTCCTACTCCACTCTCTCTCTCTCCCTTTCTCTCTGCCTCTCTCTCGACGTGGCATAGCATCATCACCACTGCCATCAGAATGAGTAACATCAAAGTCCTGTTTACGGACCTTTCTAGCTCCTTCCTTCCTGTCCAGGCCACGCTTTCGAAACATAACCCATAACAGATTATTAGGTAAATCATGAATGTCATCAGCTTTCACAGCATCGCCTCTATCCATCGAGATACCTGAAGCACCTGAATCAAAAAGGCAAACCATCCAAGTAAGCAAGGATTCACCCGACTTCTGCCAGAACCTATCCAAAATGTCATTCAAATCTTGTTGAGTATAATCCTCCAAGCTGTCAAGAGGAATTCCCTGGGGAGAATTAGAGTTGCCCTGTAATTTACGTCGATAAATCGGTTGAGCAGAAATCTCAGTACTGTCTTTAGAGTTACAATGATGTCTAGTGCGAGACGGCGCATGTGCAGCATTCTCTTCAGCCGAAGAAAATGAATCAGACGAATTCCAAATGTCACCTTCCCATTCGTCAGGGTTCCAATTGAGCCCTGCTTTTGCAACAACCATACTCTACCTCGTCTGTGACGATATTTGTATTTCGCAATGCGCACAGCAGCCCTCTCGGCAACAGCTTGATACGTTTCTAACTTGTCAGCAAGCAATTTATTTTGACATTGTAAAAGAGTAACATCATTTTGAACTTGAACAACCTGTTCCTCAAAAGCTCTATTCTCACGTTGTAATCGAGAACACTTCTCATGTACAAGCCCGTACACATTTAATAAAATCCAACCTCTATGTCCCAATATGGGAAGCTCCTCACCTTTCGCCACCGGCACTTTCTGCAAGCACGCAATCACCTGAGCTGGCTCAGCATCTTCCAAACACGAATTCCAGTTCTCACTCAAACCAGTAGAATTAGCCCATTCATGAGCAAGCGCTTCATAAGCAGTTGACTCCCAACCCGGAATTTTCAAAGGCAACTGAAAAGACGGTTTCGATTTCCTCGAAAACATTATACAATCGTAACAAACACTCAAGAGCAAACAAAAAAAGTACAATCAATAAAATATATACAAAATCGTTCACGGCGAGAACCAACGGACCCTCATACGGAATCACGAAGGAATACCCGCACCCGTCAATCTAAAACGGTTCGTGACGCCAAATGTAACGACCGGATTCTCAGGACAGGCAGCTCACCAACCGTGGCTAACCCAGTCGTCACGTAACGACACTCTTCTCAGGCCACTATTTACAAGATATCTAGAATACTCACCTGAGAAAGTGAAAAGAAGCTATTTACAAGCCTGTATAATCAAAGATACCACTAACATCTAACAGATTCCATATCTCATCCTATAGTTACCTCACTTTATCGCTATATTTATAGTCCCGTAAGACTGTATCTTTAACGTCACCCGACAATTTCTTTAACATCACCCGACGATATCTTTAACGTCACCCGACGATATCTTTAACGTCACCCGACGATATCTTTAACATCACCCGACGATATCTTTAACGTCACCCGACAATATCTTTAACGTCACCCGACGATATCTTTAACGTCACCCGACAATATCTTTAACGTCACCCGACGATATACACTAATGGGGATACTAATGGGGATTCACCTTTAAGAGTTATTTCCCAAATGAAGTTCACACTCTCCCCCAATCATCAGTTACCTTTGCGGAAGGGCATATCCCATCCTTCTGTATGTCAGCACCTGGTTAAAAGGAAAGGTCAATCTCATTCATGAAAACAACATTCAAAGATATTTGTTATTAAATCTTTCTTCTACAATCAAACATGACAGAATGAGCAAAAGACAAATGAATTAAGTTAGTCGCTACCTAAAACCTAGAGGGGGATAAAGATGAATAGTTAAATGTATTCTACACTAAGCTCAGAACGCCTCACCTTAGACGTGTGTCTTTCCATCTCAGCAGCGGAGCTGATCCCTCTCTCTCTCGTTTTGTCTTGAATGCACTCAGGACTCTGCTCTCCCTCTGTGGCTCACGAATACCTGTCTGCACCGCTATGCCTTGAAGACAAAACGAGAGAGAGAGGATCAGCTCCGCTGCTGGGATGGAAAGACACACGTCTAACCCTTTAGGTTTTAGGTAGCGACTAACTTAATTCATTTGTCTTTTGCTCATTCTGTCATGGTTCCAGGATACTCGAACCCTCTTCTGGACTTAGTCTCTGCCACTCCTGTATGATGTCACTACAGGATTTTCAGTCAATCTCCCTCTTCACTTCGGACCAACTTCTTCGGTCTTCTCCACACGCTTCTCTCTCTCCTCTCCCTACTCGCTCCTTGATAATATAGAGCTCACTTTCTCTATGGAAAATTCCGGTATTAGGCCGACTCCCACCGAATTCCTGTACCAGTCCCCGGCTCCCTTCGCCTTTCACAGTGGCCACCTGCGTATTGCGTCTACAGCCAGCGAGACAAACACATTCCTTCGATAAGGGCCAGTCTTGACCGGTTCCTCTCTAGCGAACAACAAGATGAATTCTAAACATTACCTTTACCCTGCAAGCGCCTCGTACAGTCGAGGCAGAGAAACAAAATGGCTTCTCTCTAGCTTTCGGACCTGTAGGCCAGAGAAAATGATAAAAGGCACTAAACCCTGTCAAAGCACATAGTCAAGCCCTACAAATGAATGCAAATGCAACTAGGACTGAAATGGTAGTGGATTATTGTCACCACCAGTCTGAAAATAGACTAAAATTACCCTGTCGCTACAGCGCCGGCTAAGATGGCCGCCTGACCCAAGGGCTCCGCGCTTCTGAGCCTTCTCCCCTGAGAAATCCAACCTTAATCCGGTAAATCCTACACCCGAGTGACGGTGCTGCGTTGGCCGGCACAGGGAGCATCCAGCAGTCTGCTTCTGGCCTCGTTGCTCCTCTCCGCTGCTGAGCGACACCCTCGCCCTTAGAAGCCGTGCGCCTGCCCGGAGAGAGAGTGTGACGCGGGCGGCTTCCCCGCGTCAAGAAAGGTCCCGGCTTCGCGGCCGAGTCAGGGCGTGGCAAAACCCGGCTTGGCCTTTGCTGTGGACTGAGGCACAGAACGGGCAATGCCACAACAGCGGAGCTCCACCGGTGAGGCGGCACAGCTTCCTCACGATCATCGGCTGCTGGAGCGGGGGTCTGGCGTGCAATTTGCCGAGGCCCTGGGAGGAGTGTGCTGCGGCCCTCAAAGACCAGAGGGTGAATTTGCTGATTGCCGGGTGCAGGGCCCAGAGACACGGTGGAGGAAGGCGGTGGCAGGTGCGAGAAAGGGCGTCTCACATCGCCACCCCAAGGGCCCAGTACATAGTGGGGACATCCTGCACCTGCGAGGTGGGCCTGCTAGGCGTGCCTGGTTGAGACACCAGACCAGAGAAGCCACTGCCGACCAATGGGACAAGTGAGTGGCTGCTTTCCGGGGAGTGTGGACTGTGCCTGAGGAGTTACCACTAACGGCCGGCGACCACACGGGGTCCAGAGACCAGACAAGAACCGCTGGCTGAGCGGAGTGCATGCCCCTGCCGCGGCACTGTATTGAGTGAGTAAGGGGGGACGTGAACAGGCTGAGACCCCAACCGACCGGTGCAGAAGATGCAGCGCACCCCCGTGGGTGACCAGTTTAGCGGTGAGGTAGAAGATCGTCGCTATTGGTGGGGTTCCAGGTCTCCCCAAAGAAACTGTGCAAGGCCTGCGCTCACCGCAGGCGGGTGCTCCAGGAACAAGATACCATCATCATGCGGCACAAGCAAGGTGTGGCCCTCCAGACTAACAAGCTTGACAAGTAGACGGTGCGGAAGGGCACGCCGCAGGCGGCGGGGCCGGCCGGAGACCAGTCGAGCCAGCAAGAACCGTTGTTGGCATCCATAAATGTGGCCATCCAGTCGCTCGGTGCCACCCTAGAGACCAGATAGACAAGGTGTCCATCGAGGTAAAACTCCTGTGCGTGGACCTTAACAAGACGTCTGAGAAGACCAAAGCTAACGAGGCCGGGATCGCGGAGCTGCAGACGTCGACTAAGGCTCTGGAACAGCGTGTGAACGGATGAGTGCATTAACACCGTCAAATGGCCCTGCGGCTGGAGGACCAGGAAGGACGGGCCCGGAGGAGCAACATCTGCCTGGTGGGGGTGCCAGAAGGTCTGGAGGGGCCCAGCATGGAACTATTTGTCGAGGACTTGATCCTCAATCACCTCAAGCCTAAACGCCTGTCCAACATCTTTACCGTGGAACAGGCGCATCGTGCGCCCATCCCAAAGCCTAAACCTATGGCACCGCCAAGGACAGTCATCGCAAAAATCCTGAATTATAGGGACCGCGACGCAATACTGCAGACATCCAGGCAGGCCGGGGACTTAAAGTACGAAAACGCCACAGTTTTTCCGGACTTTACTCTTTAGGTCCAGCGAGAGCGGAGATCCTTTGTGGAAGTGAAGGCTGCGTGGAGGGAGAGAGGCCTCAAGTACATGATGTTTTTCCCTGCCAGGCTCAAGGTCTTAGCTGGGGGCAAGTCCCTATTCTTCACTTCGCCATCGGAGGTGCAGGACTGGGTTGACCGAGAGGCGGCGAGACCTCGCTATCAGGCTGGAGGTGAGAACTGGAGGGACACTCAGGCAGTATCCCTGGGGTCGGTGGCAGGAGGGTCGGATGTGGACGGACAGAGCCAGCATTCCTGGAGATCCAGATCGGCAAGCCCCAGGTGGGGATCCCAGCGTGATGCGACTGAACACTGAAAATGAGGGACAAGCCACACTGAACCGGCGTACATTGTACTGGAATACTGAGGTGCAGCCGGTAAGGGGGTTGAGATCCACTCTGTGAGTCTCACCCCCGGGTGGGGGGATGGGGAGTACGTTATCACCGGCAGTAAAGGGGTTGTGGCCCCGTACAGTGGTCGATGCTGAGTGTCCTCCCCTCTCTTGTTATTTCATGATAGGAACTGTAACAATGCCAACAGACCTGGGTATCAGGCATATACTGGTCCATTCTCAATTGTGCTGCAGTGTAGGATTTCATGTTTATCGTTTTCCTTTTTTGTGGGGGGTTGTGGGCAGCGGGGAGGCCGGGGCCAGTGCACGCTCCTGGCAGAAGGTCCCCTGGGAAGGGAAGACAGGGTATTTTGAGTTGTTGTTTCTTCCTCTTCAAGGCTGTGTGTTTAGGCGAAAAGCACTCTGCTAATTGGGGATGTGGGTAGTTTGGAGCCTACGGAGCAGGGCAGCAGCGAGGGGGTGGGGATGGGTGGTGTTGGGGTTGTGGTTGGTGGGGGATGGAGGATGGGTCGGAGGCTTGGAGTTGAGGGGGGCTGGGGAGGGCGGTTGGGCATTGTTTGGTGTTGTCACAGCATACAGAGATAATTATTTTACTGCAAGGTACCAGGAACTTCAAGGTTATTAGCACCCTCTAGACTGTATACTTCTACGGGGTGGGATAAAAGCCTAAAGATTCTGAGCTGGAATGTTAGCGGGCTGGGTGATAAACTCAACAGAACCATAGTGCTACAGTTTGTTAAGCGACACTTGCCGGACGTAGTGCTCCTAGAGGAGACCCACCTCTTGGGTAACACTTGCCATGCGCTTAACAGATGGGGGTATTCCCTTGTGATCCATGCTGGTTTTACTTCAGGGTCCCGTGGGGTGGGTATCATGCTGCGACGTAGCTTTCCCTTAGTCATAGAACATACAGATTCGGACGCACTAGGTCGATATGCCGCCATTTCGGGTGAATGGGAGGGCCGTAGGCTCAACCTGGTCACTAGCTATATCCCACCCGGGCTTCAAGCCCAATCCTTTCAGGATTTAGGAAAGTTACTCCTTTCCCTTCCGGAGGGGCAGCTCTTTGTGGGGGGGCGGTTTTAACGCTGTGGTGTCAGGGCACTGCGACAAACACCCTCCAAGGGACATACCTATTGGACATATGTGGTTAGCTGACTTCATTGAAACATTTGGTTTTTCCGACCTATGGCGTTTCAAGCACCCCAATGACAGACAGTACACCTTCTTCTCAGGTCCTCATGGTTCGTTCTCCCACTTAGATTACATACTCACACCATTACAGTATTGTACCACAGTTCAGGAAGCCACACATCTAGCGCGGGGAATTTCTGACCACTCCCCTTTATTGGTCCATCTGACTATTGGAGACAAACGGGAGGGACATATAGCTCCTATCAATGCATGGTATCTTTGAAATGCAGCCACACATAAAGTTCTTACACTGGCAATTGACCGCTATTTTGAGGACAATGATGGTACGGTAGACTCCTCTGTGGTGCTATGGAAGGCTTTCAAAACCGTACTTAGGGGAGAGGCCCTCTCACCGATTGCGGGCCGCTGCAAGGAGTGGGAGGCGCAGCTGGTCACACTGGAGGGAGAGGTGCGGGACCTGGAGGCATCGGTGCTTGCCAGGGGGGAGATCCGGAGATTACCCACCGGTTGCAACTCAAAAGGGCTGAGTATAAGGCGCTGGCAACTGACGCCGACAAAATGATTCTAAGAGACAGGGAGGGCAGGATCTACGACCAGGGAGACAAGGCTGGCAAGCTCATAGCCTGGTTAGACAAGAAGCAGCAGCAACAGAAAGTGGTGGCGGAGCTTAAGACTGAGTCAGGTACAATTGTTACTGAAAAAAGAATCTCTCACAGTGGGTTAAAGTGCTCAATTCAGCACAGTCTATCCCAACCTGTCAGTGGATAATGCATATCCTTGTAGAAGACCCCTCACTCACCAACCTGGTTGGTGACATGCTTCATCATCGGGGTCCCACCCCATAGGCCGAGTGCCTATAGGGTGTGCTGCGACTCCTGATTACAGAGGAGCGGGTTGTTTTCTTTTATGTGTTCAAGGCGATCAAAATGAATGAATTTAAAAAGGGCCAACACTACTCACTGCAAGTTTTATTCTTGAGTGCTTGAACCCTAATAAAAATGTGTAACACCTATGCCTAATTAGGTAGACTTCGGTGTAAAATAAGAAGTGTCTTTAAAAATAGCTAAGTGTGCTATGTGAAGTGTGATTGATGCTATTGGTTAAAAGGGTCTACATGTTTCAACCATTGTATTTAGTCATAGGTTTTCGTCAGGACCGTGAAAATGAACTGGGTGGTCCGCACACGCTAAGGTGCGTCCTGCCCTAGTCCAAGATGGAGTACACAAATTGTGAACTCGTGTAAAAAAGGTGCAATTTCTTTTATTCAAAGAAAAAACCTGTAAGAAAACAGGGAAAACAAAAAGACAGGAAGGGGTCACATACAGGGGTTGACTACACACGTGTAATACATTTAACATATATAGCCAGTATTTTTCATGAGTCAATACATGGGATAATGTCCATGTTTCAGTCAGACAGTAGGATCCATCTGTTATGCGACAGTACTACAGTGCTTTTACCGGACTGTGACTAATGAGCCATGAATCAGTGCCAAAGGAGTGGTGTCGATCTGGATTTGGCATCTGCAAATGACTAGTGACAAAAAGGGGAGTAACGTACTATGGGCCAGTGATCATACTGGTGCTACGGGGTGATCGGATGCACAGAGTTGTGAGCACTCGTGAAGGCGCTTAAACTTGAGACTGGTATATGGCTGATTGCTTACACTTCCTTGCGGAATTACCGCATCATGGGCACCAATGCTTTCAAGACGGCAAGGGTCCGTCTCCTGAAAGTGGGTAAAAAGCAAATACAAATGCCCGGTTTTAGTTTTGCTGGCTATTGTTGCAAAGTATTTTGTTTTGCCAGCGGATCGAGCGGTGAGCGCCCGAAGAGAAACGGGTGTTCTCATTCAGGGTTTTGACTACATTTCACTTACTTGCAGCTTCTGTTCTTCAGACCGTAAACCTACTTGGTTAGACCGGCGGCGCCCCGAGGAGTGACCGGCTTGATCTGAATGCCGGTAAAGTAACCCGGATCAGTTCCTGGTTGGGCGTGGCTACATCACGTGATGTGGTCACGTGGGTCGTGATCAGCCAATCCGATTCAGGTAGGGGGTGGGGCCTTCTGATGTTTGCTTTTCTACCGGGAAACAAAGTCAGATTATGTTTCCATGGTAATGAGAAAGGACTATTGCTTTAAAGGAGAAGCATTACAAAGGCGTGTAGTTACACGAGCTACAGAACTTATTGAGAAGTTTTTGATGGTACAGAGGACAGACTCAGGATTCTCAACCAACGGGGTTTATATGCTGATAATTAGGTTCCTTTAGCATATAGAGCTGAGGCTTTCAGGTCATTACACTGTTCCACGGAATATTGTCGTTTAAGCCCGACTTGTGGGTGGATAGTCTGTAAACCCACCTCTGTTCTTTTTCAAAAAGGCGTTGTGTCAGATTAGCCCCTGGCTGTATTTGTTCGATAATCGTCCAGTGAAGGTCATCTGGTGTATGGCCTGCAGACAAAAAATGTTCTGTCAGTCTGGTATTGGTTTTTTTACACCTAATGGTGCTTCTATGTTCACCAATCCGCAATTTGATCTTGCGGCTTGTCATCCCTATATAATGCAAATTGCAAGGGCATGTGAGCATATAGATAACATTTTCACTGTTGCAATTTGTCTGTCCTTTAATTGTCCAGATTTTGTTGGGTTCCAGCTGCAGTGTTTTTGTATTTGCAGTAAATGGGCAGACGCTGCAATTACCACATTTATAGTGGCCAGTTACTTTAGGTAAACCCCATAGGTTTGTTTGTGTTTCTTTTTCTGGGATTGTCTTTATCGGTCTTGTATTGACTACTTTGTCTCTTATGCTTTGTGCTTTTTTGAAAGAGAACAATGGTTTTTCCCACCTCAAATTGCCTGTGTTCAAGATGCTCCAGTGCTTTTTTATTATTCTGGAGACGTCATTAGATATGGTGTTATAGGTAGTAACACATGTTAAGGGGATTCCTTCTGTTGTTTTGTCAGTCTGTTCCAATAAAGCTGAGCGGGGTTGGTTCCGTGCACGCTTTTGACTTTTTTGGAGGATTTTGTTTGGATATCCCCGATTCTGCAGTTTCTCGGTGAGATCTTGGGCTTGATTTTTATAATCTCCCAGTTCACTGCAGTTTCTCCGAATCCTCAGGTATTGACCATAAGGTAAATTCTCGCGTAGAGGTCTGGGGTGGAAACTCTCAAAACGCAGTAAATTATTTTTGGAGGTCGGTTTGTAGTGGGTGACAGTTTTCAATCTTCCTTCTTTTTTTGTGATTGTTACATCCAGGAATACAAGTGTTTCTTGGTTCTTCTCATCTTTCTTTCGTAAATTACGACTGAAAGCCTTCTTTGAAAAAAGAACCACCACAGAAGAAAATCTGGATCCGAACGAAACAGGACTTAGGAGTAAGTCCACGTTCACGCCACCACCACATCTGATTCCGGTGGAAATCTCTACCTTTGAGCAAGCTGTGTTCAATGAGATTGAGAATACGACCCCTAAAAAACCTTTTATGAACCTGACCAAACAGGAGAGGATTGCCCTGGATAACCTGCGAAATTGTGAAACCATTGTGATTAAGCCTGCAGATAAAGGCGGAGGCATTGTTGTACAAGATCGCACAGCATACCAAACTGAATGTCTACGACTACTAGCAGATCATAACAGCTATCGCAGATTGCCAGAGGACCCAACAGAAGATCTGAAAAGTGAGATAAAGTCACTAGTGGAACATGGCGAATCTGAAGGCTTTATATCAAAACAAGAAGCCGAGTTCCTGAGTAGAAGTGAAGGGAAGATTCCCTACTTCTATACTCTGCCTAAAATACATAAGAATAAATTACCACCACCTGGCAGACCAATTGTCTCCGGAATAGGATCAGTACTAGAACCACTCTCGCAATTTTGCGATGTATTTTTCAAAAAAATGGTACAAAAGACCAGCACGTATCTTCAAGATACCAAAAGTTTACTGCAGATCCTGGACCAACTCACAGTGGAGAATGACACCATACTGGTGAGTTTTGACATTGAGAGCCTGTACACCAGTATCCCTCAAGATGCTACACTAGATGTATTGGGACGAGCACTAGACAAAGAAGAGTGGACTTCGAGAACCCCGAGGCAATTCATCCTGGAATGTGCCAGACAAATTGCAACAGTGAAAATGTTATCTATATGCTCACATGCCCTTGCAATTTGCATTATATAGGGATGACAAGCCGCAAGATCAAATTGCGGATTGGTGAACATAGAAGCACCATTAGGTGTAAAAAAACCAATACCAGACTGACAGAACATTTTTTGTCTGCAGGCCATACACCAGATGGCCTTCACTGGACGATTATCGAACAAATACAGCCAGGGGCTAATCTGACACAACGCCTTTTTGAAAAAGAACAGAGGTGGGTTTACAGACTATCCACCCACAAGTCGGGCTTAAACGACAATATTCCGTGGAACAGTGTAATGACCTGAAAGCCTCAGCTCTATATGCTAAAGGAACCTAATTATCAGCATATAAACCCCGTTGGTTGAGAATCCTGAGTCTGTCCTCTGTACCATCAAAAACTTCTCAATAAGTTCTGTAGCTCGTGTAACTACACGCCTTTGTAATGCTTCTCCTTTAAAGCAATAGTCCTTTCTCATTACCATGGAAACATAATCTGACTTTGTTTCCCGGTAGAAAAGCAAACATCAGAAGGCCCCACCCCCTACCTGAATCGGATTGGCTGATCACGACCCACGTGACCACATCACGTGATGTAGCCACGCCCAACCAGGAACTGATCCGGGTTACTTTACCGGCATTCAGATCAAGCCGGTCACTCCTCGGGGCGCCGCCGGTCTAACCAAGTAGGTTTACGGTCTGAAGAACAGAAGCTGCAAGTAAGTGAAATGTAGTCAAAACCCTGAATGAGAACACCCGTTTCTCTTCGGGCGCTCACCGCTCGATCCGCTGGCAAAACAAAATACTTTGCAACAATAGCCAGCAAAACTAAAACCGGGCATTTGTATTTGCTTTTTACCCACTTTCAGGAGACGGACCCTTGCCGTCTTGAAAGCATTGGTGCCCATGATGCGGTAATTCCGCAAGGAAGTGTAAGCAATCAGCCATATACCAGTCTCAAGTTTAAGCGCCTTCACGAGTGCTCACAACTCTGTGCATCCGATCACCCCGTAGCACCAGTATGATCACTGGCCCATAGTACGTTACTCCCCTTTTTGTCACTAGTCATTTGCAGATGCCAAATCCAGATCGACACCACTCCTTTGGCACTGATTCATGGCTCATTAGTCACAGTCCGGTAAAAGCACTGTAGTACTGTCGCATAACAGATGGATCCTACTGTCTGACTGAAACATGGACATTATCCCATGTATTGACTCATGAAAAATACTGGCTATATATGTTAAATGTATTACACGTGTGTAGTCAACCCCTGTATGTGACCCCTTCCTGTCTTTTTGTTTTCCCTGTTTTCTTACAGGTTTTTTCTTTGAATAAAAGAAATTGCACCTTTTTTACACGAGTTCACAATTTGTGTACTCCATCTTGGACTAGGGCAGGACGCACCTTAGCGTGTGCGGACCACCCAGTTCATTTTCACGGTCCTGACGAAAACCTATGACTAAATACAATGGTTGAAACATGTAGACCCTTTTAACCAATAGCATCAATCACACTTCACATAGCACACTTAGCTATTCTTAAAGACACTTCTTATTTTACACCGAAGTCTACCTAATTAGGCATAGGTGTTACACATTTTTATTAGGGTTCAAGCACTCAAGAATAAAACTTGCAGTGAGTAGTGTTGGCCCTTTTTAAATTCATTCATTTTGATCGCCTTGAACACATAAAAGAAAACAACCCGCTCCTCTGTAATCAGGAGTCGCAGCACACCCTATAGGCACTCGGCCTATGGGGTGGGACCCCGATGATGAAGCATGTCACCAACCAGGTTGGTGAGTGAGGGGTCTTCTACAAGGATATGCATTATCCACTGACAGGTTGGGATAGACTGTGCTGAATTGAGCACTTTAACCCACTGTGAGAGATTCTTTTTTCTCTACATTTTTGAGGGGTAACTCCTCCATTGTTTTTGTAATTTAATCCCGGGGACCAGGAGTTCCCAACTCACATTGATTAGTGTAAATTCCCTAACTCTCTCTTTTGTTATTTAATTAACAATTGTTACTGAACCTATTGAAGTTGTCAAAGAGTTTTTGCGACACTACCAGGTGGTCTACAGCAGAGGGTCTGATCGGCCTGAGGAGGATTCGGTTGACTTGCTGGCGGACATTCGTCTGCCTATTCTCACAGAGGCAGAGCAGGAAACCTTGGAGGCACCGCTCTCGACTGAGGAGATAGATCAAGCCATTTGCGATCGCCGCTCGGGGAAGGCCATGGGGCCCAACGGGGCTGCTCATTGAACTTTATAAGCTCAAGTCAGACGGCCTCAGCCCGTATCTAAAGCGGATGTTTGAGGAAAGCAAGGAGCTTGGAAGGTTGCCGAAGGACCAAAGTATAGCCACCATTGTGGCTATTCCGAAGGAGGGCAAACCCAGGGACTATTTGTGTCGTATAGACCTATTTCTTTGCTGAATGCAGAAACTAAAATCCTGGCTAAGGTCCTGGCCAATAGGCTCAAGCAAGTCCTGCCGTCACTTGCACAGCCGGACCAGTCGGGCTTTATGCCACATCGCAATACGGCGCTCAATCTTCGCCGCATACATGGCATTCTGGGGCGCTGCCATACCATTCGTGAGCAGGCTGTAGTGGTATTGCCTGATGCCGCAATGGATTTTGATACACTGGAGTGGCCATATATGATGGTCGTCCTTCAGAAATTGGGATTTGGTCCTGAATTTATAGGATGGGTGCGTCTCCTCTATTCGGAGCCCCTGGCCCAGGTCACGGTTAACAATAAGTAGTACTTATCAGTCTACACTCCACCAGGGACTCACTCCATCAGGAGCTTGCCGCGTTGAAAAAGGCCAGCCCAACGAGAACATCTAAATGGTCTCAGTGCAAACCCACTGGCCATACAGTGACAGAGTACTGTTAGCCAGCAAAGGACTCTGTCACATTGACAGAGGTGCACCGTTTACAGGATGGTAAACAGTCTGTTGATGCGGACTGCGGTTCAACTAGCCACATCTAAATATAGTGGGCGAGACTCTGTCAGCTCCATAGAATACTTTTAACCACCACCACGGAGGACCAACATGACTCCTGCTAAGATCTAAATCAGACCCAAAGTGAATTTAGTGGTCAGAACAATGGCTGCCTCAATGAAGGCAGTCTCCCTGCATATCTTAAGTGACAATATTTAGACAACATTAGGGCCATGGAACCATTAAAACCCTTTGTACAAGTCATGGTTAATTGCCAATTTCCTGGTGACCATGAGACGTATGTCTAACTCAAGGACCTGCTAGTAGCAGCCTAAAATTTTGAAGTCTGCATGGGAAATAGCACAGCTTTTTAAAGGCATGCATATCAAAACATATTAGCTTTATGTATATTTCTTCATCCTTCTTTCAAAAAAATCATAGGCCATCTCTGCCACTAAAAGTGAAGATGTTGTTGAGGGTTCGGGTGCTGCAGGAGATTCTCAGAGAAGAGAAAACGGTGTAGTCATATTTTACAGCATTGCTCTGCCACTGAAGTTGCAAAGCTACACACTTCACATATTTTTTCAACCTGCCCCTTAATTTGCAGAGTTGTAGAGTTGCGGACGCTTCATTTTTTTTGGGGGGGGCATGCATTTCTACACCTCTCAGAGCGAGGGACTATCCGATTAGCGGTGTACCACTTTGCTATATTCCCTGGAGAGCATAGGTGCAATGGGGAAGTCGTATGTTACTTGGCATGTGGTAATTTCGCCATAAGGGTTTCCCCACCACCTTGCTAAGGCAATGACAGCTGAGTGGCAGCTAGGAAAACAATTTCCTGCAGCCCAATATCCAATTGCTGAACTTAGAGCTGCCAGGATATGAGTTGGGGGCTAAGTGCTGGCCAACACTACCATAGGTTTACCATTTAGGCCTCAAGGCCCCTTGTCATCAATAAAAGGCTTCGTTTTGAGACTTTTCAGATACTATTAGTGTAATTTTTATTAGAAATGCATGAGGGGTCAAGAAGAATAATGTTTTAGGATAAAGAGGATGAATCTCGTAAGATAAAGATGATGGTGATGGCTAAGAACTGATTACTAGACCAGTAGATTTGCTTAAATGTTAATGTTTTTTTATTAGGTATGAATGCTGTAGTTGGTAACACTAATCAGCATCTAAGATCAACTCAGCATTTTCGAAAATGAGGACAAGGAGTGGCTGCTGGTGTGAGTGATAATCCATGTCACTTCCTTTCTTCCATCTGCCCCACTTTCTGCCATTTTACCCCACTTGAACTCAGTTTCCATGGTGGAATAAGACTGTCTTAAACAACATGCACGAGATAGTGCATTTTGTAACATTAGACATTCATACACGTAAATTTGACCCCTCAAATCGGCCCCTCAGTTATATCCCTCCAGTTACGCTTAAAAAACATCCATATCCTCTATCCCTCCTACAAGAGCTTACTCTGGAATCTCAGGACCCTCAAATCCTCTGGTGTGTGAGCATCAGATATCCAGCAGTGAGACATCCTCAGGAATAGATAAAAAAAAGATAACAACGCTCTTCTCAATAACCACTCTTAACTTTATAGTTGCTGCAGCCGCTCTATCCTACTATGGCTGACTGACATCAGGAAACAAGAAAATGCGAGTTTCCGAAAATGTGGCTCTGTAGTCCGGCCACCTCACTTTGGAGTTCTTGGGGATAACTGGGTATTATGATTAATCCGTTTTATTGGTTATGTTGGTATCACTGCACCTGGTGTTTGCCAGATTTGTTCAGATGTACAGCTGGAGAAGTTAAAAAGGGTGAACAGTGGCAGAAACAATACATCTCTGCCATTCAGTGCCACCCACAACTATCAGCTAGATTCATGAAGCATTTTTGCGGGCGCAAATGGTGCGAATCGCAGAATTCGGCCGTTTGCGCCCGCAAAAATGGCATTTCAAATTCATCATTGGGTCATGTACTCGCAATTTGAGAAATCGCAAAAAAATGCAAATTTTCAAATTCCGATCGCATTTAAGGAATCTCAATTTGAGATTCCTTAAATGCTATTCATGACCCAATAAAAAATTGCGAATTCGCTATTTTTTGTCGCTATTTACCGCGAAGTCAGACTTCGTGGTAAATAGCGAAAACTGAGAAAAATGCACTTTTGTGCATTTTTCTCAGTTGTATGTTACACACACACATGTCCTTTGGACATGTGTGTGCGCAACATAACTCTACATTTTCATTTTAGGGGTGCTACAGGGTGTCCTTTGGACACCCCTGGCACCCTTGAAATCGCTTCCTTATTTGCGATTAGCAATTAGCTAATCGCAAATAAGGAATAACTCCCCATTCATTCCTATGGGCCTTTAGGCTAATCGCAAATAAGGATTGTGTAGGAATCGCAATTTATTTAGCAATTCCTACATGAATCCCGTTTTGCAAGTCCTTAATAGCGATTCCTTAATAATCGCTATTAAGGACTCGCAAAACGGCTCCTTGATGAATCTGGCCGATAGTTCCTTTGCTGCTGTCGCAGAAGTGCTTCAGGATGTATGTTTTTTTTGTATAGTGCGCAGTGCAGGACCTAATTGTTTCATGGCACAATTGCAGACAAGCAACAGTAATTGCAATGAATCAATTTCAAGGATTGTAGAGTCAGAAGTGAAAGGGTCAACCCCGGCAGTCAAGTAGCTCATTTCCCCCTCTCTGTGACATGCATTTTCCACTGAAAGTAGTGATAGGGTGGGATAGAAATTGGGTTACTGGCTGACTAGGGTGTGAGCAGCAACCACATCCTAGTCAGGGCAAGGCACATAAAAATCCCAAATTAACCTGTGCTCACCACCTGGTAGCAGTCCGGCCTAACTTAGAGGCAATGCTTGAAGTATTTGTGCAAGACTTCATCAAGAAAAACTGTGAACATTCCACATACAAATTTCTCACACTAGGTTAGAAAAATGGAGCTTAGTTTATTAAATAAAACAAGATCAAAAAGACAAACATCTAATCTATAGAACTGAAGTTATACATTTTTAAAGAATAGACTCCAAAATAGTGCCTTAAGGCAGAAAGCGCTGATCACACTGAACCGGGTCAAAGTAATAGTTAGGCTTACCGCGACGGAGTGCGGGTCAAACAGAGTCATTCAAAAAGGCTTGACTTTTCTTCATTCAAAAAGACTTAATTGCATGATTAGTTAAAACCTTTGCAACATGAGTAAAAAGGCATCAAGTCCGTATTAACATAGTCCATAAAAATGTGCTTCTTCCTAAAATACATACTTAAAACAAATAAGAATTAAAATTCATTGGAACATAGTAAAGTGGCCAAATTTACACGTTTCTAAAGCAATGGTGCTACTTTGTAAAGTACATGCATGAATTAAATAGAAACAGGAGAGATAGCACCGTTCAGCTAATATAGGTCTATTTATAGGTTTATTTCTATATATTTGCCATCTGTTTAAATTCCTGATGACTGATAGTTAGGTCCAAAGTAGTTATATGCCAAACATGCTAGAAACTTTAGTCAAATAGTACTTGCCCACCGACCGGTATTTTGTATCCAATTCAGTCCATAGGTGGTGGGCCAGGGTACCTTCCTTTGAGGCCCTGAGCCTGTGACAGCTTATTGCAAAGATTGCCTTACGTGCCAGCGCCTGTCTGCATATGGCAAATTCCAGTCTTATTTGAGATGGTGATGTGTGGGAGGAAAGCTGGAAAACTGTTCTATAAATCTTCATGAGCTTTTTATCCAGTGTCACACTCTCCAATCCTTTAAGTGCCTCACTCTCATATGTCAAGATCGGGAAAACCTTAGCCTGGGCTACTTGTCGAATAGGCGGTAGTGTGGGGCCTTTTAAATTTGTATATACAGATTTGAGAGCAAATGATAGAGCAGTGCCTTTCTTTGTTATTTAGTTAATCTAAGTTCCCGTATATGCTGTTGTTATTAAAGTGGACTCCTAGGTACTTATGGCATTTTGTTGCATCTAGTTTCTCCAGGTCAAGAGTCCACATCTGCTTTTGCAGGTTGGTACCTCGAACCACAACGATCTTAGTTATCTTTTTGTTGATCAGCAGACTGTTCCTAGTTGAATATATGGTGGTTACGTCCAGGAGGCATTGCAAGCCAATCTTTCTTTTACTGATGAGAACCAGGCCATCTGCATAAAGTAGGTTTGAAAGGCGAAGGCCACCCAGTTTGGGTGGATGAGAGTTGATTGTATTAAGGGCTGGGGTCAAGTCAGACAGAAGCAAGTTAAATAGGGTAGGTGCAAGAACACAACCTTACGTGAGGCCTACTGTACAGGTTATAGGCTGTGTAAGGCATGATCCATCTCCAATTTGTATTCTGACCCATGTATCGTGGTGCAGCAACTGCTGGGCCCTGAGCAGGGTATCCGGGATGTCGAGGTGCGCTAGTTTCTGCCAAAGCTTTCCCTTGTCAACCCTGTTGAAGGCAGATTTGTAATCAATGAAACCCACGTAGACGGGATGATTGTAGGAATCTGTCTGGTCAATCAGTAACGAGAGTGCAATGAGATTCACAGTTGGCCCTGTGTGCTTTATGAACGCAGTTTGATTTAGTGGTATGATTTTGGTTGTCTCTGCCCATGTTTCTAGTGAGTCCAGCAGTACACCAGCAAAATATTTGGTTCATTGTTGATGAAAGCTATCATGCGAAACTTCCTGGGGATCTTTTTATCACCCCCTTTAAAGATGGGGTGTGGTTAATGTCCAGTATGGATGAGTAAAGGAGGGCTAGTTGGGTAGCCCAGAATGTTGGGTCATCCTTGTAGACATTCAGTGGAATAGTGCCTATTCCTGCAGCCCCGCCTCTGCTTCCTTTAGCAATTTGTTTCTGGATTAGGGTGTCAGTATTGGGGCACCCAGAAATAGCGTGCTCACAGCTCATTGTTGTATATTTTGGGCCACTGCTGGCCACTGGGCTTTCCCACTGAGTATAGGATTGATCAAGTAGTAATTGCTTATTGAAATTTTCCCAAAGAAAGTGACACCACGCTGGCTCTGAGATATTGGAAGTGGCTGCTTTTTGGAGAGTGCCATCCAATCCATTTATAGTGTGCTAGAAGTTTGCAGAGTTATTTGTCCTGATGTCATACAGTCGTTTAACTTTGGTAATCACTTTTCACCACCTTCAGATGTCTTCGAGCAACCCTTAGGTTGCTTATTATTTTTGGGTCCATTGGTGACCTTTCAAGGCATTTTTACTGCTGGTGATCTCTTTTTTTGACAATCCTATTAGGTGGCTGGTTTCTGCTCCTTGTGTGGCCTGCAGCTTTGTCTTTCTCTGTACCAGCTTTGTGTGCTGGTTTGCCAGTTTTTTACTGAACATTGTCCAGCTAGTAACTGGGTCTCTCTCTAAATTATGGGTGTTGGTTTGTAATGGTTAAGCTTCTGCGACCAGGTTTGGGAGGGAGTTGATGAAGCACTTGATGAGTTTGAGATTAATTGTATAACTTTCAAAGCCTTGATCAGCTGCAGCATCATACTTATCTAACCTGATGTTAGGTGTGACCTTTTGAGGGCAGTGGTCACTATCAATCTGTTTGCCAAAACCGGTTCAGTAAAGGAAGACTGGCAAATGTATTGTCGATTAGGGAGGCATTGGTGTTCATTAGATATAAGTGGTCAGGTGGCTTGTCAGTGAGGAATCAGCCATTAAGGGCTCTCAGACTGAGATGTTCCAGATTTCCTTGGAGGACCCTTCTTCACGAGTCCTCTTTATGATACTAGGGGCAATCCTTACCCAATCACTATCCTGTCACAGCAGTATCTTGTTTGTAGGTAGTTTGGTCATTAGCCACATGTTAAAGTCTCTTGATAATATATAATCTGTGCTAGGGTTTTTTGATCTGAAATTTTGAATCGTGTGGATCAGTTTCTTGGAAAGGGCTGCCCTTGAGCCTTGGTTGGGGTGGATGGAAACATTTATCAGAGTTAGTCTCTTTGAATGGCCATTGGCAGTTTTGAGCAAGGACCTAATACTTGTAGACCTGAAATATCGCTGTTGTGTTCCCAGGCATTATTAGCACTGTAAGTAAATACATAAGTTGCAAGGCCTCCACTGCTATGGACGAAATTTCATTATTTAATTGCGGGAATGTTGTGATTTGTATAGCCTTCCAGTTGGTGTGTCGTCTGTGCCCCAGTCTTATTTAGTAAGATGATTTCAAAGGAGTGTAGGTAAGAGATGATGTCCCAGTAGCCCAGTTTGTTAATCAATCAGTTGATGTTCCAGGAGCATATCTTGAGATGTCATTCAGAAAGTGCAGTTTGGAGTAATAAACTTTCTCAAAAGTGTAAATTGCTCAAAGTGTACAGCCCACCCTAGGCCTTTCATGTTGGTGGAGATATGTGAATTACACTTCAGTAGTAAATTTAAATTTGGATTTTGTGAATAGCCAAAAATTTGTTATCTTACTTAAACAGCGTAAATTACTAAAACATGTAAGTTACCTTTGTTAATAAGGCAGATAGCCTCTAACTCATTTGTGAAACTTTTACTTTACAAATTAAAATAGAGGAAAAGTGTGTGCTCATGTTTAATTGGTCAACATTTTATAGTGTGTACCTTTGTTTGAAAAGATAATCAGCAGACCTTCATGCAATTGGCTTCACTTTGGGCACCTCATTAACTTTATTTAAGTGTGAATGCTGTATGCATAAGCAGAACATATTTGTAAGGTCGACTACAATACTGTTTATTTTTTAATCATTCAGCTATAACCTGTAGTGTAGTTCCTATATTCCCATTGGAATATTATATCCTATAGATGTGACGTAGGACTTATGTTGACTAGGTCTCTATCGAATATATTAGACTTAATTGTGAGTGCCAGCTAGCTCAAAGGTCACTAGAAACTTTCTTGAATAAACAAGAAGGGATTAGTTTCTGAGAACCACATAAACATGACAACTTTGTTTCCCCAAGATAAAATATTTCAATCATTCAATCGTGCATGCTTCGTTTCATCAGAGGTGCAGAGAAATAGAGAGACCGGCGTTTTTAATAAAAGTATTTATTGAACATGCAGAAGAAATGAACTGCTACAATCATAATACTGGCTATAAAGTATAATGCGTACAGCAAGAAGAGTATTATAAAATCATACTGTAAAAGCATGGTATGGTTTCTAAGCCATAAAATGCATACATAAATAAATAAAGACTACAAGTACTCAACTGGTGCTTCTAAAATACCCCTAGCCGATGTACCTAACCTAAGTCTAGTATGACGGAAGAAGTAAGTAAGGTGTAGCATAAGTTTAGTATTCTTTGCCAAGAATCTATCCAAGATTTCTCTTAGGGTCTAATCAGCTCCGTACCTTGGTTTAGAATGAAGTAGGTCTGGGATCTCTCTGTATCGGGACTCGATTTCACAACACCCGGCAAGGGGAGCTTGGAAACACTGGAGCTGGATTTCTCGGCAGCTGGACGGTCGGCTTCCTTAGGCACTTGCTGTAGCGAGCTGCGTCGGGCAAGTAGATAGTCGAACTGCTTCAAATCTCTGTGTGTTTTCTAGGGCAAGTGTGGGCATTTTTATACCTTGAAGGTGCCGAGTTTGACGTAAAGTTGAACATAATAACGTCATCAAAGAATCGCAGTTCTTTGAAAACTCCATGAGTTCTTGGACAAATCAATATTCAAACAAGGGGAAGTCCCTGACTGCTGAAGCTGAGTTTTCCAGGAAATAGTTGTGGCTTTTCGGAACTAGTGGAAGTATCCATGCCTGTATTTTGACAGCATGGACTATGTCTAAATATGGTTAGGATTTCTATACCTATATAAGGACAAGGTGATTTTGACCTACATAAGGGCATGAATGGGGAAAATTACACTAGGGCCCTAAAATGCAATACAACACCCACTCCACTTTATTATGTTCGACATTACTAAATTCTAAGCATTTAAAACATATCTAAAGCATGTGTTTACAATCCCACCCAAAAATACATAAAATGCATTTGAAGTGGTTGCTCACGAAAATGAGCATTTGTACTGTACGCGTTTGAAAGCAATGATTTCATTTTAAGCATATAGTATGATATTAGAAATGCTAATTGAAGGAATCATAAAAATTACATTTATGAAATAGCTCTTAAATACAGAAGAAAAAGGTCGAGACCATCCCATAGCAGAATATATAAACTGGTTTTGTTTGGGGATAAGGTCAATATTGTTTCTAGGAAGTATTCAAGGAATTCTTGTTCTCTAAGAATATTTCTACTTTGAGCTGATTACTTTGTGCCAAAGTTCAATTTTGGAAAAAGTCAAATCAAATCGTATACAAATAGAGTTCCAAAGTTAGAAGTTTTTTTTCTTTTTTTTTAAACGAAGGTCGAATTCAAAGTTGATAGAATGTTGTGTGCTAATTTAAAAACGTATTCTCGGTGTCAGGAGAAAACATAAATCGTCTAAGCTGGCAAAAAAATCATCTACCACAGTAAGTGAAAGTTGAACCACTTCATTAAGTAGATCAATCATACACAGATGAGAAGCATCGCGGTCAGCGTCAGTCGCATTAGCAATGTTCGCAGTAGATGGTACCTGTGCGCCTGTTGGTCCACATATCTCACCGTCAGCTGGATGTGCTGGTGAGACCTAAATGAATGCAGTCATTTGGATTGGTAGCCGCTGGGGACAACACAATGCATGAGCCATTACTGAACCAAGCAAAGCATCAACATGCGTTGGCAGTGCTGATGGAAGTGTCAGACAAATATCCAACATGCATTCCTCTCCACAAAGCTGGCATTGTAGAACAGGTAAGATGCAATCTTGCCGGATTGGTCTGAATGATAGGAACCACGTGGTTTTCAGATCTCTCAAATGAGCCAAGCCAAGAATCTGTATCATGCACTCACAATACTGCATTGCCAGAAGAGTGTCCTCCATATTAATCAGAGTATCGCTGGTGACTGGACTTCCCATATCAGAGCAGAAGGAACAAGAATAGTATTCCTGCTACGAGTCCAGGAATGAGAGGCAGGCCGCCGAACACAGAGTGCACGAAGTTTGGAAAAATGCCAAGGACTGCTTCAAAGGGAGCTACCAGTCCCGAAAAAATCGTCTTAAATACATGAATATTACCACTGGTATCAGACATATTTAAGATACGACCTAACATTTCTGCGACAAGTATGGGCCAGATCGTTGATATTAGTAAATGTATCTCTGCAGAAGACCTTGCAACTTGCAGATCATACGTCTCTTTGGACGAGGTCAGTGGCACAGTTTTTTGTAAAAGAATAGCTTTCATTCTGCTTAAAGTATCAATTCATATAGAAGAGATGCTCAGTGAAGGCCATAACGGCAACTCCCTATCTGTCTTAGTTTTAGGAACCAATACTTGCATACAACAAGTGACCCTGGCTGACACACTAACAAGATAGGCTATTCCTGGTATCATTCCACAACAGCTGTGATCATTCAACATTATGTAGCTCCCATTGGAAAGCTGCCTAAAAATTGGATCTATCACTGCTGCCGGAGAACCTTGCAGGTGGCAGGATAAGTTGGTTGAAGAACCATTGCAGGCTCCATGCAAATTAATACCCTGACATAAAAGTGTACCGCTCAGTGTGCTCTTGCAATTGAAATACCTCCTTTTCCCCACTCCAGCATTTGTGTGTGTATGGTAAATCCCAGGTCAACGTTATGTATTCTTTACCCAACCTTTCATAAAGGTGTGCTGGTATGTGTTTCAAGCAATACTGAAACTGGAAAATCGTCACAAGCATGCTAATCCTGCCATGTATTATCCATTCTATGGCTGGTTTCTCGGAAACGGTTAATGGTAATCTTTCTAGTTTTTCTATGCTCAGCACCGTATAGTCTGCTCCCCTCTGTGCCAAAGAGATTTGTTTATTTGCAAGGTTAAATCCAATAAACAATGACGTGGTGTTGATTAGACGCCAAGGCATATAGCCTGAACGAAGATTTTGTAACGTCCAGCCTAGCAGCATTATAGAACGTAATTGAGACTGTCCATGTTGTAATATGAGCAAGTCCTGTTCCATTATGTCTATGGCAGAGGATACAATACTGTCCAAAGAATAAATTCTGGATGAAAGAGTCGTTAACCCATTGTCATTTACAGAGAGAGCTTTCTCTAAATGAATACAATCAATTTCTCGTATTCGTTCTGCAGTTTCCATTTGCGTGATTTTCCATGCTTCATTATAAGCATAAGCAGCATATATACCGGTGTATATGAAACGTTTATGAAATGGTTTATGAGATCCTTGTAAGAAGTCTCTTAAATCAACGCCATCTTTAAGTAAAGTTAAGTCTTGTTTTATATCTGGGAATGCAGATTTTTGTAGCCACTCAAGGCACAGTTTTCCTACACTGTATGTTGTTATTATCCCTGTATGTTGTCTCTGGACATATCTTGAATCTGGCCTAGTGAATGGGAACCCTTCTGTTTTGTTCAGGAATCTATCTTGACAGTTATTCGTGTCTGTGGGCAAGATTAACCATTTTTTCCAATCAGTATTAGTTCTGTTCTGTTGTAAAATATATTTCACGTCTACCTCCTCATCTGTAGTGCCCTTACTATCAGGTGTTGATTTAGGTATGGACGGTTTGTTTAAGTCTTTTATCATAACCAGGCTAAGACAAGATGTCTGTTGAACAGGGTCAATTAAAAACATTATTTGTTCTGAGATGATGCAGGCTCTGAATAAGGCTTCTAAACCTTGCACCTGCCAGTCTTTTGTGCCCCAGACAGTTTTTGTCTCAATGTTGTATTTCCAAAAGTCAAAACCTAATGTGGACAATTGAGCATAAAAGGTCGCAGAATAAATTTGCTCAGTATTAGTCAACATACTTTTCATTCCTGTCTTATTAACATTTTTAAAGTAAAATGTTTCTGGATTTGTGACATTAATACCTGAGAAGTATGGACATTTTTCACTAAATGTTTTTGAGCTACCCTTTGGTGGCTTTGGACAATGTTCCCATTGATTGTACTTCTAGGGTTTGCAGATTTGTGCAAATAAGTATGACCAAAATGATTGAAACAATACATTTGTTCATAATCTGATGAACCTTCAAATTATTCATGTTTTGTACATTTTGCTGACATTTCTAAGTCTGCCATCATGTCATTAACAGTCTCAAAGTCCCAAACATCAGAAAATGTGATGGATGAAACAAAGTCACTCAAGGAAACTTTACATTGATGTGGAATCTTCAACAGCTCTACAGGACTATAAATGTCATAATCAGTTCTGTCCCATGCTATACCACCAGGTGGAGGAACGGCTGTGATATTTACTGATGACAAGCCTCTCTGTTCACGATGGGATGATTTGTGTGGTTTCAGCTGCAAGTTGATGTTCTTACTTGCTGTGTCCATTTTACTATATTTCCCATTCATCAGCATTCCCAAACTAAATACAAGAATGAGCCAAAGTAGGAGAAAAAGCACGCCTAACACAATCCAAAGTTCAACCCATGGTGATATCAGATATGTATTTGCAAGTTGATGAAAGAGTTTTGTTACTTGTTCCTTGAAATTTTTATTTGCTGGCGGTGTTTTAGGTTCATTGGGATCCTCAGAAAACGTATCAAAGTTGATGAAATAGCCAGAGGTTTTTCTGTCAATTGTTGATATTGCATCAGGATTACTTGAAATCACTGGAGCTACTTGATCCCTTGTCATATTAGTACAGTCAGATGCTATATCATTGTAGACAGGAGTGTCTTGACAGACTGTTATTTGGGTTTCCAGAGGCACAAGTTCCATGGCTTTGTTGCATAGTCCTTCTTTTCGCACTGCAGATTCTTCAAAGGCGATGAGTCTCTCAGTTTGAACCTCTTGGATAGTAGCAATATTTGGTCATCTGCTACATCTTTGGAGTCTACTGGGCCTACTACTTATTATCGGCCACATGATGTGGTTTCACCAGGTCGATCGAGACGAACGGGTTCTCCTTTCTTCCAGCACGGGGCGGCAGTAACACTGTTCTTGATCCTTGGATTGCTAAGACAGGTACTGGTTTTCTGTAAGAAGGCATAAATTCCTTATTATCCGTGATTTTTTCTCTGACTAGATCCCCAATCTTTGGAATCCAGACAGGCCTTGCTGTGACAGGTGGTTTTTCTTCAGTGGTCGTTGGCTTCTGTAATGTGTTGCTTAGACTTCTTCTTGTTTCATTTAACTCCTGCAAAACAGCCAAACGGTCTTTGATATCAAAGAGTTTTTGTTCTACCACTGAAGTATGATGATCGAGGTCTTCGAAAATCATTCTAGTAGTAAAAAGGATTTCATATGGAGTGATTCCACCCAGAGAATTTCTTGGCAGAATATTTAAATTACGTTGGACACTTTTTTGATGTTTGACCCACCCATCACCCGAGCCTAATACCCTGGCTGTTATAGATTGATTTATGTCCTGGTTTTTTCTTTCCACTATCGAATTTCCCTCAGGATGGAACAGACTTAAGTATCGCAATGTAACGCCCAGATTGGCCATGGCCTCCTTGTAAGCTCAAGAGCTAAACACAGGACCCTGGTCAGAATGTAGCGTGCAGATTGCGTATGTGCCGATAAAGACTCACAAATCTTTTATAACAGTTCGGGCGTCAACCGAGCACTGAGGCCAAATCCAAATGAATCTTGAGCATGAATCAACTGCGACCATGATATATTTATATTTACCAAACCCATTGTAAGAGACCACAGTGGTCCAGGTAAACACATGCTAATGGTTTATCTGAAATTAGAAGGAGCGTCTGCGCCGGGCGTTTCACCATTGAAACTTTCATTTTCTGACAGATATCACATTCCAAAACATAGTTTCGAGTTTCCTCATGCGCGGCCACCAGTATCTTTGCTTTAATAATGACACTGTGGCGGAAACACTTGAATGTGTAAAGGCAAGTCCTTCATGTGCTGCTAAGATTAGTCCTAATCTATGTTCAATGTTTGGAATTACTCTATCCCCCGCTCCAGGGATTCAAGCAAAAGGAACATTATTTGCATCTGTTATATATTAGTACTTGAGTGGAAAGCCTTTTGGAAGTGTTTTACCACTGTCTTTTATTGAAGCAGTGACAGCTTGCTTTATTTCGCTGTCTATTTTTGTTTTTGAATGAGGGATTGCAGCTACGGAAGCCATTTATACAGCTGCCTTTGCGGCTTCATCATCCAATGAATTCCCTGCAACGTGAACGCCATCACGCTGATGACTCAGTGTATGGATCACGTGAGTCTTTTATAGTTCTTTCTGTAATAGAACTACTTGTTCCAAAAGCAATTTATGCTTTATTGTGCCTCCTTTTGCATCTTTGAAACTGTTTTGAACCCAGTTCTGCAAGTATTCATTGTAAGATTGAATGCAGTAATACGAATCGCACGGAATTAGTGTGGGGAATTCGCGATCGGTAATTTCAAGCACCATCTTGAAGCCTGCGGTTCAGCTCGCTGAGCTGTACAATATCTTAGAGATTGAGTTTTTGTGACCATAGGTCGGAATTTACCATTGCGACAACGACCATTAACAATCGCGTATGCACCACTATCAGCTTGTTTACCCCCAATTGCCGGCTGTGCTAATCCGTCTGTATAAATTATAAATCCGTAATGTTCTAGAGGCAGAATCTTAGTGGGCAGAGGACATTCTTGTTTGTATTGTAGAAATTCTTGAGTTTTCAAGTCTGGGTTAAAAACGTATTCAACGTCTGTTGCAGCAAGATAATTAACCCGTTGTATCCACCTTGGATGTAAAGTTTTTGCATTCGGAATGCTTGCTTTTGTCACTACCTCTAAGGCAGGTACAGGCGTAACGACCATTACGTGTTTTCCCTGTGCTAGGGCTCTCTCTTTTGCTACTGCAGTTTGAACCGATGTCAGGATTTTTTCTGTTGAAGTGAATTTTATTTCAGCTTGTGTGCAGAAGTGTGATTTATAAGCTATTGGTACCTTTTCACCTTCATTAAAGATTAAGTATGTGAATCTGCATCTCCCTGGGATGAGTTGGATTACAAGGTTGCGTACGTTTACGCGTGTCTGTAAATGGGTTGTTGCTAACATGTCTGTATGCACTGAACGCTAAATTTCTGTGTGTTTTTGAGTCCAATTAGTTGATTTGAAATCTGGTTGGATCAGTTCGTAGAGAGGTTTAACCCTTTCTGCGTAATTTTGAATGTAAGTTCTTTCCGAAAATCAGGAAACCTAGAATTGATTGTATGTTTTTCCGCATTTTTGGAGGCTGGGGCAGCGCACACTTTTCTAAAAAGTTCACTGCAAGGCTTTTGCCTTCACTTGATAACTCGTATCCTAAAAATAGAACATTGAGGTGGGTGATTGTGATTTCTTAAAATTGAATTTGTACCCTTCAGATGGGAAGCCAAGTAATATTGTGTTCACTCTATTCAAGTGCCTATCCAAGTCATCGACTGTAAGATAGATGTCAGCGACATAAGATAATCCCTCATCATCATACGTTTGTAGTAACTCTGTTACTCTGGCTGAAAATAACCCTGGACTATTCTTGAATCCCTGGGGAAGATGACAGAACTGACGCTGTGTCCCCATAATTGAAAAAGCGGTCGAGTGCCTGCTTTCAGGTGCAATGTTTTAAAAGAAGAAACCGTTAGAAATATCTAATGTGGTTTTATATTTTTTGCGCACAATGTTATTCATCAAGGCTGCGCTGTGTGCATTTTGTACTGCAAAGGTTTTGCAACAAGAGTTTAAATGTCTGTAGTCCAAATCTAGACAATATGTATTGTCCGGTATGGAGACAGGAAACAAAGGATTGTTCATTGATGAGGGGTATGTTTCAATCATCCCTTGGTATTCAAATTGATCTAAGATCTCCCTGACCTGTTTTTTAGCTTCTTGCTTAACTGGATACTGCCTCTGAGCAGTTGGTTGATTTTTTAACTAGATCTTATGGTGAGTAGAATCCTCATCCCATCCCACATGGTTTTTATATAATACTGGAGACTGTGCTACAGCTTATTTTCTGGCATAGTTGTATTTTTTATGAATGTGAGTATGATTGGAGATAGACTGGGATAATGGTTTCTTCGCTATGTGGGCAATCCCTGACAAATTCAGGTGGCCAGCCTTGTTCAGCCAGAAGAATGTCATAAGCCTTAGACAGTTTCTCCCAAAAGAGTGCTATATATTTTTCTAGTTATGTCCCCCTCTATACTGAGCCTTACTTCATATAACTTATGGGGTACATTAACTCTAGTATCAGGGGTGGTGATGGACGGAGCATCTGAATCAATCAAACAATCAAATCAGGGTTTCTGGCATTCCAGCCGTCTTCAGCCCGGCTTGCTTGAATCCAGTGGCAAAGTGAGCAAGGGACTCACGTCTGAGCATACCCTGCCATACTTATGGCGGCCAAAAGCGGTACAAAAGGGGGTGGTGGTGGACGAAGCATCAGAATCAATCAATCAATCAAACAATCAAACAATCAAATCATGGGAACAGTCCAGCCCGAACTGCCAAGCCATGTCTTCCCTGGACCGGAAACAAGCTTCCGAGGACCGGTTTCTGGCATTCCAGACGTCTTCAGCCTGGCTTGCTTGAATCCAGTGGCAAAGTGAGCAAGGGACTCACGTCTGAGCATACCCTGCCACACTTATGGCGGCCAAAAGCGGTACAAAAGGGGGTGGTGATGGACGGAGCATCTGAATCAATCAAACACTCACACCCAGTCAAAAGATCTGGGTTTAATCCATCACCGTTCTTTAGCCCACTCTGCCACCCCAGTTCAGACATGGATATATGCAAATCAGTCTGACCCTGTGCCTCATGGGAACAGTCCAGCCCGAACTGCCAAGCCATATCTTCCCCGGACCGGAAACAAGCATCCTGGGACCCCTTTGGGGTTTATAACCCTCATCAGCCAGGCTATTTTGAATCCAGTGGCAAAGTGAGCAAGGGACTCATGTCTGAGCATACCCTGCCACACTTATGGCGGCCAATAGCGGTACAAAAGGGGGTGGTGATGGACGGAGCATCTGAATCAATCAAACAATCAAACAATCAAACAATCAAATCATAGTTTCTGGCATTCCAGCCGTCTTCAGCCCGGCTTGCTTGAATCCAGTGGCAAAGTGAGCAAGGGACTCACGTCTGAGCATACCCTGCCACACTTATGGCGACCAAAAGCGGTACAAAAGGGGGTGGTGATGGGAGAAGCATCAGAATCAATCAATCAATCAAACAATCAAATCATGGGACCAGTCCAGCCCGAACTGCCAAGCTATGTCTTCCCTGGACCGGAAACAAGCTTCCGAGGACCGTTTTCTGGCATTCCAGCAGTCTTCAGCCCGGCTTGCGTGAATCTAGTGGCAAAGTGAGCAAGGGTCTCACGTCTGAGCATACCCTGCTACACTTATGGCGGCCAAAAGCGGTACAAAAGGGGGTGGTGCTGGAGCACCACCCCCTTTTGTACTGCTTTTGGCCGCTTTTTGCCGCTTGGCAGTTCGGACTGGACTGTTCCCATGAGGCACAGGGTCAGGCTGATTTGCATATAGCCATGTCTGGACTGGGGTGGCAGAGTGGGCTAAAGAACGGTGATGGATTAAACCCAGATCTTTTGACTGGGTGTGAGTGTTTGATTGATTCAGATGCTCCGTCCATCACCACAGCCTTTTGTACAGCGGTGGAATCCTTATAGCACGTTGGACTGTTAGAGTCCGCATGACATATTGAGCCAATTGTCTATGTATTTTAATTAATTGTTTTAGCTGTGCTAATACTTCTACATCTGTCATTCTTTCAATGTCAGGATGTGGTGTATAGCTGGCTAGTACCGGCCATCTTGCTCCTAGTCTACCTAGTGGACCGAGCCTGGAAATGTGATTTTGATGTTGTAGGGTGCCTTTAAACCAGAGCGTATGCTCTTGAT
The DNA here is from genome assembly GCF_964263255.1 of Lissotriton vulgaris. Lineage (NCBI taxonomy): Eukaryota > Metazoa > Chordata > Amphibia > Caudata > Salamandridae > Lissotriton > Lissotriton vulgaris. Next base: position 1,012,266,427 of record NC_141696.1, on the reverse strand, counting down.
ATGTTAATGGAATGTCAATGTCCTCGAAAGGAGTGTATTCCGCTGGAGGTTCCTCTACCTTGAAGAAGTGGAACACATGTGTTGTTGGATTTGCTTCTAGGAGGATAATCCATGAATAGAATACCTCTGTCTGTCGATATTCATGTGCCTCTATGACAAATATCACCCTACCACCTCTCGATGATAGGTCATTTGGTATAAGCTTTATAGTGATGGTTTTCCTTAAATTTTCCGGGATGATTATAGCATCTGCATCGTCTTCATTAAAACCTGTAACGTCAAAGCCTGGTCGGGCTGCTGCTACAGCTCCACCGGTTGCGTTGTTGTCGCCGTTAACCGACATTGTGTAAGGAAAGTTGCAGAGCAAGTTTCAAGGAAACAAAGATAAGGTGCACAATGTTTTGGAACACTGTATCCTTCATGTTGGACCTGGCCCTTTTGGCAGGTTCACCCCAAGACTTTTTTCTTTTTCCTAGCCTGTTTCTGGAACCTGGTGGGGTGATTTTAGGCCTCTTCACACTTTTTCACTGTGGTACAGTGTAAAGTGTTTGAGCTCTCTGTGTATGTTTGGTGAGTGACCTTCCCTCCCATAGGAATGAATAGGGAATGTATATGCCCATGGTAGTTCCTGATGTGTGGGGAGTGCAGGGGCGAGTTTGATATGTGCGAACTCGTGATTGAATGCTGTGTAATGGTATATGCGGCATGAGTGTGGCTAGTCTAGAAGTGCCACTTTTAGAAGTTGACATATTTGTGTAATTTGTTTATGGCGTGTGTTTGGCTGGTGAGCCTGGCCCAGAGTGCCTGGGCCTGCTTTGGATTGACTGTCTGGTTTGAGGGTGACAGGGGCTGCAGAGCCCCAGGAGGTTGTCTGAGTCAGCCCGTGGATGAAAGGCAGCATCTGCTGCCAGGGAAGTGGGAGGAGATGGCACCTGATAGTGAAAGGCTGTGCCTGCCTGACCACAATGCTCCACCCCCTTGCTGGGCGACTGTCACCTCTGTCCCTGATACTGAAGGGACTTCCCTATAACCAGTTCTAGCTGGTTCTCACACTGCCTGCAAAAAGACTTCAAAGACTTTTCCCTGTATAAGAAGGGGCTGTGTCCCCTTCCAATTTGTTCTTGTTTTGGACTTGAATCTACCAGGGGCGGGCTCTGTCCAGCCCCTGGATGCCTGGAGGACTTCTGGGGGACCCCTCTGCCTTGCCTGGGCTGATGGGGGGAATTTGCTTTGCCCTAGATTCCTGCTGTTTTCCTGGGTACTGGAGACCCTTTTACTGGGTCCCCTTTGCTTCACCTTCCTGAAGGACTTTGCTGGACTTGTGGGCCTTTACTGGTCCCTAACGCTGGGAGTGCTTTGCTCTCACCCCTAGCGCCTGGTGGCGTTTTATTTCAGCCTTTAGCGCTAGGAGCGCTTTATTTTTCTGTTGTAGCGCTTGGAAGCGCTTGACTTGCTATTTTAGCGCATGGAGTGCTTTACATTTCCTCTAGCGCTTGGGAGGCGCTTTATTTATTGAAGCCGGTGCCCACCCGGCATTTGCCCCAGATCGCCGTGTCTTTTGCCGTTTTTGTGGCTGCCCAGAAGAAATCGCCGACGCAGCCTCGGCAGCGCGACCAGAGCCGTGGGCTCGTCAGGAGGGACGCGCTGCCATTGGCTGGCCCCAGAAGAGTTGCCGCGCCGTGATTGGCTGACCGGCCCGGGATTCCCTGATGACGTGTCCCCAGGACGCGCCGTGATTGGCTGCCGGCCCGGGGAGAGAGAGGAAGATGGGGGCGGTTCCTGCGGGGCTCCCGTGACCAAGAGGGAGCCCCGAGAGAGCATGGCGTGCATTGCCGGTCCCCCGGCAGCAGAGGGAGACCGGAGAGGTGCCCGAGGGTAGCGGAGGCCGGCATGAGCTTTCGCGGGGCTCCCATGTGGACGGGAGAGCCCCGCGGTGATGTGGTGCCTGCGGAGGCAGGCGGGGCTCCAGTGTCGTCGAGAGCCCCGCGCTTCCCCAAGGAGTCATCCATCAAGCCCTGAGGAGCTTCGTGACTGCCTGCCCGCCTGCACTGAGGAGACCCGGCTCGTGGCTGAGAAGGGGAGAGGGGCATCGGGGCACATTGCCGGTGCCCGCCCCTCCCCTCGAGTGAGAGGCTCGTGGCCCATTACTGAGTGTTGAAGTGCCCAGAGAGGCTCTTGAGTCCCACATTGTTGTTCCAGAGCCCAGAGAGGCTCAGAGGGGGCAGTCATTTGTTTAGAGCCTTGAGAGGCTCAGAGGGGACATTTTATTGCTTCAGAGCCTGGTGGCTCCAACGTTTGGGACATGTGCGATGTCCAGAGGCTGTGTGGCTCCAATGGGCTGCGCAGTGGGATGTAGGGCCTGTGTGGCTCCAGCAGTGGGTGCAGTTTGCGCCTAAGGGTCAGTGAGGACCCTGTCGCAGTTTGGACTCACAGCTGCCCAGCAATTAATGGGCAGCTGCACCGTTTAGGTCTTGTCTTGTGTGGTTCCCAGGTGCCCAGCAAGTAGTGGGCACCTGCAACGTTTAGGTTTTGGGCCGTTGGCGCACCCCTGACTGGCGCGCCCTGACATTCTGGACACAGGGCTCTGTAGGCCCTTTATGGGATGGGCGCTGGTATGTAAGTTTTGCGCAATGTGGTTACCTGCTATGTTTAGGATGGTAATTGCCTACTGTGTGTGATTGCGCTATTGAGTTGGGTTGGGACACCTCTGAATGTTTTTAATGCATCATGTGTCTTCCTTAATTTTACACCTCTGAATGTTTTTATGCATCATGTGCCTTTCTTTCCCTGCGCTGCACCTCTGAATGTTTTAGGCCTCATGTGTCTTCTTGCGCTGCACCTCTGAATGTATTTTATTGCATCATGTGCTTTGTTCTGAACACCGCTGAATGTGTAAGTTTATGCATCATGTGTTTCCCTTGTCTTACACCTCTGAATGTTTTTTAAGCATCATGTGTTTTTCCTTTACTACTCCTCTGAATGTGTTTCATGCATCATGGGTAATGTGTTCATGTGTATACCCCTAAATGTAGTTTATTCTTAGGTGGTTGTTCTTTTGGTACAGGTGGTCCTAGTGAGGTCCTGGTACCTGTTACCAGTAGTTACTGGATGTGATTTATAACTGTTATCTTGTGCTATACTTATTCTATTTCCAAAAGTGTTCATTCTGACAGTGGCCATGTGGCCCTGTCCTGTACATAATCCCTTGTGAATATTGCCCGTGCCAGTTGGCACAATGTACATGTGTGACTTCTATCTGATGTGTTTTTACAATACAAAATTTATTTTATAATAACCTTGTGTGGATTTCCTTTTGTGGTGTGCCTAGTATGTTGTTGCTGTTGTGTGCTGGCACAAATGCTTTACACATTGCCTCCGAGTTTTGCCTTACTGCTCGTGCCAAGCTACCAGGGGGTGAGCAGGGGTTATCTTGGCGTGTGACTCCCTTGCCCTGACTAGAATGGTGGTTTCTGCCTAGCTTTGGCGTCAGCCTTAGCAAACCAGAAATAGCCAGTTCTAACACTTCAACATTGAACAAAACCAAAAACTAATACATAGGATTTTTGTCCTACTCAGTTATGGTGGATTTTATCCTTTCACCCACTCCAGATGTCTATTGGAGTATTTTATGGGAAAAAGGGCTCTCAGTACAAAGCATGACTGAGTTACTCAGTATCTAGCGTTAAATTAGTGCCTTACCAAACGTTGGGCGGCATGTAGTGTAGTTCCTATATTCCCAATAGGCTCTGCGCATTGGAATAATATATCCTTTAGATGTGACGTAGGATGTATCTCGACTAGGTCTCTATCGAATATATTAGACTTAATTGTGAGTGCTAGCTAGCTCAGAGGTCACTAGAAACTTTCTTGAATAAACAAGAAGGAATTAGTTTCTGACAACCGCATAAAAATGACAACTTTGTTTCCCCAAGATAAAACATATCTTCAGAGTCATGGAAACAATAGATAGATATTTCACTCAGTCAATCATGCATGCTTCGTTTCATCAGAGGTCCGGAGAAATAGAGAGACGGGCGTTTTCAATAAAAGTATTTAATGAACAGTCTTCTTTCTCATGCAGAAGAAATGAACTGCTACAATTGTAATACTGGCTGTAAAGTATAATGCGTACAGCAAAAAGAGTATTATAAAATAATACTGTAAAAGCATGGTATGGTTTCTAAGGCATACAATGCATGCATAAATAAATAAAGACTAAAAGTACTCAACTGGTGCTTATAAAATACTCCTACTCCAATGTACCTAACCTAAATCTAGTACGAGGGAAGAAGTAAGTGAAGTGTAGCAGAATTTTAGCATTCTTTGCCAAGAATCTATCCAAGATTTCTCTTAGGGTCTAATCAGCTTCGTACATTAGTTTAGAATGAAGGAGGTCTGGTATCTCTCTGTCTCGTGACTCGATTTCCCAACACCCCGCAAGGGGAGCTTGGAAACTCTGGAGCTGGATTTCTCGGCAAGAGAAAAGACAGCGTCTCTCTCAATGCGTCAGCTAGAGGGTCGACTTCCTTCGGCATTTGCTGTAGCGAGCTGCGTCAGGCAGGTAGATAGTCAAACTGCTCCAAACCACTGTGTGTTTTCTAGGGCAATTGTGGGCCTATTTATACCTTTAAGGTGCAGAGTTTGACGTGAATTTGGACATAATAATGTCATCAAATAATTGCAGTTCTTTGAAAACTTCATGAGCTCTTGGACAGATCAATATTCAAGCAAGGGGAAGTCCCGGACTGCTGAAGCCGAGTTTTCCAAGAAAGTGTTGTGGCTTTCCGGAACTAGTGGAAGTATCCATGCTTTTATTTGGACTGCATGGTCTATGTCTAAATATGGTTATGATTTCTATGCCTATATAAGGACAAGGTGATTTACCTATATAAGGCCATGCGCCGGGAAAATTAATCTCGGGACCTAAAATGCTATACAACAAACCCTCATGCATATTTGCATTATCTGTAGTAGATGAGAGCAAATTTAGTAGCAAATCCTTCTTCTGGGAACCCGCTGTGGTAAGCCCAACAAAAAAAAACCTATAAACAACAAATAAATTTTAAGAAGCAAGTGTTTAAAACAATGTTTTATAACAACCACAGTGACATACCAAACCTGTTCACATAAACATTTTTAAATCTCTGAATGTGTGACATAGTGTTTTCTTCTCTGACACTCTGCATGTGTGACATATTTTGTATTAAAGGCATGTATAACCCTTTGCTGATTCCAAAAACATATAGGAAAGAACTGTGGGCCTCATTTATGAGAAGGGGTGCATTGCTGAGTAAAAGCAGCGATGCGCCACTTCTCAGTGCGCCCTCCTTGCGACACCAATGATTCATCATATTTACATTATGACACATCATGCTGCAAGGAAGGACAGATACGTATCTGTCAGTGCAAGAAGTGGCACATTGCTGGAGTTGTGTCGGAAGCCTGACGCAACTACAGCAATGTTCCTTTCACATGGGGCAAGCCCCATGTGAAAGGGCCTCCGTCCCCCTTACGCCTGCCATGAGGCAGGGGTAAGGTTTTGACGCATTGGCATCCCATAAGTAGCGCAGTAAAATATCATAGATTTCGCTGCCCCACTCCTACGACCCTTTTTTGCGGGTTACGCCCACCTTGCATACATCATACCTGGCGCAGGTATAATGTAGCGCAGCGGTTTACGAAGTGACGCATCTATCTAGATGCATCACTTCGTAAATATGGTGCAACATGGCTGTGGGGTGGTGCAGAAGGAGACCAGGACTCAGTAACCTCTAGTTTAGTGTATTTTATTCTTAACAAGGGGTTGTTTCTAGAAAACAAGTCAGCTAGTCACTTTATGGAACAGTCTCTTGTAAATAAGGAACACAGCACTCTTCCGGTGCAAAGCCTTCTGGTATTTGTAGTTGGTTTGGCCTCTTCGGATAGACTTCTAATCGAATGGTTTCTTGGGTCAGGATTGATCTTGGCCATAGGTCAGCATTACCCAGAAGAAAAAGGAAACAAAAAGAACCTGTAAGGGGACTATTCTGGAGCGTATGTAGACGCGGGAGCAGGGAAAGTGTGGGGAGCTGTCACCTCAACCACCACCAGTGAACATACGTGCCCTGTAATCTTACGCTGGTAACTGGCGCCCGTTACTGTGCAGCTTCCCCTCCCTTAACACCCTCCAAGGCGCGGCCCCAGGCAGATGAAATACGCCCCGTACCTTGTGGAGTCCCTCCAGGGCCGTGGCTCGAGTTGACGCATTGCCAGGTAGGGTCTGGCTGCCCGTCTGTTCCAGCTTCGGTTTCTTCGTCTCGGAGAGTCTTTTCCTCTGTGTCGGCACCTTCTAACTGCAGGTCTTCAGCGCTGGCCTCCGGGAAGACTGAATAGGTTCGAGCAAGCGTTCTCCCGTGGCGTTCCGCAGCCGTTGGTCCTGGCGAACGACGAACCTCCTCGGGGCCATCCCATTTCAAGGACTCTGCCCCACGTTACATACACCTCTCCTCCGGGAAGCCTGACGCCTTAAAGGGCCAGTGATCCCCGGACCAGCTCTGCAGAAACATGAGAGAAGACTGGGATAGGTAAGGAGGAAACAGTTCCGCGGTGTCCGATGCAAGCTTTTCCGATTGTGCGTCCGGTTCTTCCTCACAATGGCAAATTTTTTACGCCACTGGTGCGTCACAAAAAGTGATGCACCAGTGGCGCAAAAGTGACGCTGGGGCTCATAAATAAGCCCCTGTGAGTTTTAAGAACATTCACTAACTGTAACTCACAATGAGTCATATAAATGACCATGTGTCCATGCCATTTGAGATATGTTGGCATGACATGCAGTAGAATCAAAATTAGCATATGTGAGCATTGCAGGAATTTAAGAAGTAGATGCAACATCACTGGGATATAGAACTACATAATCACTGCGGGACACAGTGTTGATGGTTCGAAATGGGTTGTTATTGAATAGGTTGACAGACTGTTAGAACCCTAAAAAAAAGTACAAGGCTGGGTATACTTTCAACTAAGCATGGGCGAATTTTGCGAATCTCGCGTTCGCGAATTTTTCGGATTTGCGAACTCGCAATCCGCAAAATCCACGAATTCTTGCGAATTTGCGGATTTTTTTTTTGTGCTCGCAAGGATTTCTGCCAGTTCGCGAGCAGCGACGGCTCGTGGAGGGAGTTACGGTGGGGCAGGAGGGTGGGGAGGGGGAGGAGCAGGGCGGAGGTTGCTAAAAACCGGCATATGGATAATTGCAGGTAAGTAAACAATTTAATTATTAAAACGAATTTCGTAGCTCGCACTGCATTGCATTTTGCGATGCAAGGCGCACTACGAAATTCGTTTTATTAATTAAATTGTTTACTTACCTGCAATTATCCATATGCCGGTTTTTAGCAACCTCCGCCCTGCCCCTCCCCCTCCCCACCCTCCTGCCCCACCGTAACTCCCTCCACGAGCCGTCGCTGTTCGCGAGGGTTTCGTACCAGTTCGCAATTGCGAACTTACATTTCGGCGCGCAACGGTCGCGAATTATGTTGTTTCTACGTCTGGTTCATCATCACAGGTTCCCAGCACCCTCTGTTTCACCACTGCAACCCTCTGTTACATTAATGCCACCCTCTGGTTCATCATTACTGTAGATTATGGGGGGGAAAAGCAAGCACACCAGCCCTGCTTCAACTGAGATGAATTAATTTGGGGTTAGTTTATTAATGTGTCACTGTTTTAAAATTCCAGTCTGGCACCTGCTTCCTTATCTGTAATTTTGCCTTCTGTTGCAGTGCATTTTTTTTCCCCAGGACCTTTGTGGCCTACTTGTAGCTATTCTATGAGCCTGCTGTGAGGGTCAGAGCAGGGTCATACAATTGTTGCAACTAGCAACTGAATTCTGGAGGGGCCCCAGTCAGGAAGCACTAATGGGAATTGTTACTAATGATGAGTTTGAACTCTTGCCCCTGCCGAGTGCTTTCAGTTTTGAAAAACTCGTTTTTCTGCAATTTCGCGGGGTTCGCGGGGTGCGAACACACGCGAGATCGGATTCGGAAGCCGCAAATTCATGCGAATATGCAATTTGTGTTTTTTTGCGGCGTGTTAGTTGGCAAGGTTTTGTGCGTTTTTGCGAGCCGCTCGTAGCGCAAGGCGCGAAGTTACCCTCGCGGTCGTTCAAGGGCGCAGCCATCTTGTTTGCCTGACGTATTTCCGTTTCCGGGCGCGAAGTGTAATCTCGCAAAGTCTGCGGCTTGCCAGTACAGTTTTGCGCGTGTTCGCAAGGAAAATCTCGCGCGAACTTACCCGCGCGGTCGTGAACGGGCGCGGCCATCTTGTTTCTCATTCATTGCTATGGTTCTGGGCATGGTCTTTGTATCCTCTGTCAATCTCTGCCATCCTTTGCTTGTTTGAAGTTTTTTTTTATCTATTTTACTTATTATCTATCCCTCTATTTTTTCTAGCCCTATATTTTTGTGTTTACTGCTACTTTTGGTTAATTTTAAACTACTTTTGTAAACTCTTTTCTTTTCTTCTCTTCCCTATTCTATTTTCTTTATTCCTTTCCGCCCAGACCATGGTGAAGGGAGCCGGGAAGCATCCCGAGAAGGGGAAGGGTCCCGCACCCCGTGTCCGGCTCCCGTGCGGGCGTTTGAGGGGGTGCTAGTGATGCCACGGGAGATCTTTACCCCGGAGGAGGTGGGCCAACTTGTTTTTTATGTTCAGCGCCGCCTCCCCAGGACCATCATGGGAGGCGGCAAGATCAGTGCTGGGTACGGGGCCCGGGAGCGCCGGAAGCGGTGGGAGAAGGTGTGCCAGGCCATTTACCACCACTCTCGGGTCTGGCGCACCTACAACCAGGCCACCCACCACTGGACGGATGTCCTGATCCGTGAGCGAGATCTGCTCGACCTCCTTGGCCTTGAGATCACCGGGCTTGGTGAGTAGTAGTAGCTATGTCTTTACTACCATGTTTTCTCCTGCTGTGTTATTATATTGCAAATTTTTGTTTTTTACCAAGAGCAATAATGCTACTCATTACATTGTAGGTAAATTATATTTCAAAATCTTCTGTGCATTTCAGGTACACTGCTCTCCTTCTTCTCAGTAGTGTTGCTACTATGCTTATTTGTTTTAGATTTTGTGTTCATTTCATTGGCCTGTGAAATTATGTATGAGTGTAGTTGAAAGAACTGCGTAATGCTACACACTAAGGTTCAGATTTTTAATTACCGGCGCATCCCTGCAAAGTAGCAGGGATGCGCCAGTAATTGTGCGTCACGCCACCATCACCCATGGTGCGCCGTATTTACAATGCGGCGCACCATGGGCCCAAAACGTCACCAAAGCGTTACGCATCTGTGCCGTAAAGGCGGCGCATTGCTGGAGTTTCGTCTCAACGATGGTGCAGCTCCATCAATGCTCTGGGTGCCCTATCTCTGCCTTGCTGCGTCAAGCCGTACGTGTGCTTCAAGCAGGCGCTGGGTTTGAGTCACGCATCATTGTCCTCAAAGTGACTGATTGAAATCTTGTAGATTTCCCTCAGCCACTTTTAGGATGCGTTCCTGCGCAGGAACGCCCTCCCTTGCGCCGGAACGCCCCCTATTGGCGCAGGGCTTTACAACGTGATGCATCTCCCATATGCGTCACGTTGTTAATATACGCCGCACCATTGCGCCTCTTTTGTGCTGTCGCTGCGTCACAAAAGTCACGCAACAATGGAGCAAAAGAGCCGCAAGGGCCTTCTAAATCAGCCCCTCCAGACTCAAGTCCAGTCCTTCCTTTGTACACATGGCGATAAGAAGAAATAGTGGTGGTGGATTAATAGTTTGAGTATTTTAATGACTGGTTAATGTAGTTAGAAACTTTAGTGTTGTCGCTGATCTTCAATCACGATGGACTTTGGCTGTCACTTTGCGTGCTGCGGACTGCTGCCTGCCAATCCTAGGCAAACCTTTTTAGTACTTTGTTTAGTGAGTTACATAGGGTAGTTTCCAATTCGACGGTCCGGAAATCAAGCAATACTAAAGTAATGACGTAGTCGACCACATGAGATTGGTCAATAATATATCCCGTGGAGTCGTTCCCTATTTGCTATTTCGCAAAAATATTTTGTTACTTTGTTAGTTCTTTTGAAATGTTTGATTTGGTTGAGAAATATCATCCATGTTTTCTGTTTTTCTTTCTTTCATGTTGTACATCAGCTTCCCCCAGGGGCAAGAGGAGGACACAGGAGGAGGAGGAGGAGGGTGCTGCTGACGATGCAGGCCAGGACCGGGCAGGCGAGGGCTCCTTTGCTGGCCCCAGTAAGTTTTAATTTTAATATAGAGTACTTATTTTTTCCTAGCGTTCCTCATTCGATTTTTTCTAAATCGTCTTTGATCTTCTTGTAGACAGGATCTAAATTCTTATCCTGCCTCGACTATGACTCCGTGTGGTATTACTAGATTATTCTTATTAGTCTGTCTGTGTAGCTAACTAAGATTGCACATTTGGCATTTCCATTGGACTCCCATTCTAGTCAGCAATAGCTCTATGCACTGAGTGCAGTCGTCTGGGATTGTCCATAATGTCTTTTCAAGTATTCTAAATGTTTATGCTTTGACCATTGCCAACAATAAAAAGGTGAATGACCACCAAGAAAGAATAAGATACTACTTTACTTTTGGTTTGGATAGGAGGACAATCCATTCTACTACTGTTGCAGGGACAAATCTGCACAAACAGAACTATGGACACTAAATAATGCATCGCTTAGCTTATCAATTATAATAGGTGCTGTAACTGTTAGACTTTCCACATACCTCACTGATAACAGACTTTGTAGTTGAACCCCCAATCTCCTTATTGACTATATAGTGTGGCAGAGTCATTTAGCTCCCAAAGTCACCGATGGCAGAGGCACGGACTCATGCTTGCAAAAATTCTAAAACCTTTAGCTCATCCACTCTAGTCTGGAGGACTAAAAACCACAGAGTCTATTTAAGTTTAAAAGCTTTATTAAAAGTAAACACATTTATTAAATTCAAGTTTGTCATAAAAGTGAACGTGTAACTGAAAATGGAAAAGTGCTTAGTGCTGACGATTAATTGGACACATTTCTTGTGGTCGAGCCGAGCTCTCACCTGGTTTGAACTTGATCCTGCTCGTGTTCTTAGAAGTCAAGCTTCTGTCTGTTAGGAGAAAAAGTGGTGCGTGTTAAAAAGTAAAAATCAAACATTCATCAGTTGTGCCAAAAAGTGCAGCAAGACAACAGCCTTCCCTGGAAAAAGGGACATTTTTACTCTAGAGTACACAGTCATAAATTATTAAATTGTATACTGTTTTTTTCACATTTCTTTCTTCCTCCTAGACCAAATATTATATAGTAGTGAGTGGTGTATTCTAACATTATTAAATGTACTTTGTAGGTGGAACATCTGGAGATGGGGCCAGCGCGGAGGTGGTGGTGGCATTGGACGAGGAGGACAACTCTGGGGAGGAGGCGGCGCAAGTGCCGGACAAGGACATGCCTGTGAGGGTTCACACGGTGGTGGCGGGCAGAGGTAAGCTATACATTCCTTAGTCATTGAGATTGAAGACTTCAGAGTGTGCTTTCTGCACGGGTGTATTATAAAAAAAGCAGGTAGTAGCCTCCTCTAAATGTACTTCGACTTAGCTGTGAAGTTTTTGGCGAGAAGAATCCCAATCAGATCTGAGGTGAACTTGATGGATGGGATGAACGAAAAGCGAAAGAAGGGTGTAAGTAAGTGTGGAAGCACGAGAAATGTAATGATGACTGGCAAAGAAGAATGATATGTGTTTGCTTGGTCCCCGAGGTGGCTGGGAAGGTAAGAAAATGGTATGGTGCATGGCTGGGTGAATGATGAAGCAAGGAAGGGTGGAAGGAGAACAGCCTGGGTGGTTGAGACAGAAACTGTATGTGTGCATATACTTTGAATGGATGGATGCCTGGATCATTCATGGTACTATCTGACTCTTAGATAGCATATGTGTATCTAGAGAGAGTAGACGGTCACTGGATGAACTAAGTGTTACTTTGAAGAGCATGTAACACCGCACCCGCACGTCCGTTCCAGTGTAGGAAAGGCAAGGAAAAGAAGTTGTAACGTTGTCCAAATACTACCATGAATAGTAGCAGTAGTTTGTATTGCAACTGCAAGCACAGCATATATCCGGTTATTACGGTGGACACTCCCTACCTCTCTTAATAACTTTAGTTTAGTAGTAGTACGTCATTCATGTGTGGGGGTATCACTGTTCACGCAATAATAAGCAAAGCACCTAAAGTCATCCCATATGTCATCAAATACATCCCATGTAAAGTGATAGATAATCAGATAATTTAGCTTCTTCATTTTCCTTTTCTAATACTCATTTGCACTGTAGGGGTGAAAGCTAAATTAATTAAGCAGTAGCCCTTTTAACAGAGTATTCTCAGTGCCACCCGTAATAGAAAAGTAAGAGCTTCACCACCTGCATGTACTGGACCGGTACAGTAACGCAAGTCTGTCTCACTCACCATGGTGTGCGTCTGTTTTTCTCGGGTGCAAGTTCACTGCGCTGGCATTATGCCGGCTTGCATAAGATAACGTACCAATTTTCCTAAACAAGAGAGAAGAAGAAGAATAAGAGTGGTGTACTGTCATAGTCGACTGTAATGGAAGTCCATAGTGCTCGTAGAATTTGTTCCTGAAACTCCCACTAATGTTAGAGCAAGGATGAAGAAGTCGGAGGTTACATAGATACTGTCCTCAATAGTTATGTACTGTGCTTTCAATTTGCTACTTGTACTGTGACAACTTTCTGCTCAATCATTTTGTGTTAATCTTAAGGAGCATTGGTTACAGACTATGTCTTTCTTTTTTCATGTAGTTGCTCCTTCCAAATCCAAGACACCATCAAGGAGGAAGGAGCTGGCTCGAATGGCCCGGCAACGGAGGCTGGATGCCACTGTCGCTGAATATCGGCGGCTGGTGGCCCTGGAGGAGGAGGAGACGCAGTCTGGTACAACAACAACGTCCACTGGGACAGCTGCATCCTCCTCCGTGCGGGCTGCCAGCCAGCGCAGTGCTCCAGCGGTACGGAGCCGGGCTACCAAAGCCAAACGCCACCGCCGAGCAGCAAAGAAAGCAGCTGCCCCTCACAGGATTTGCAAGGCACACCGGCGCCGCTTATCCCTCAGACTGTCCTACCTGGAGCAGGAGGTCCATAACTATAAGAACGTGGTGGAGGGCCTCCGCTTCGAACTTGCCACCCTCCGCAAGGAGCATGATGCCCTGGCTGCTAATTAAAACAGCACCCTGCCATAGTGTCCCTTGCCCCTTTTTTAGAGACTTTTGGGGGGTGGGAATCGGGAGTTGGGATTTTTGGGGACTTTTGAAGGACAATCGTTGGGGTTAGGGAGGGTCTTGCGGGAGATTCTTTTGTTAGGGCTATAAAAATATACTTTTTAAAACTTTATCTGACCATACCTGTTTTTTACTGCTTTTGAGTCTGGTGGGTGGGGGTTTAACAGTAAGTTTGTTTTCCAGAATAGTCCTAGGACTTTAGTAGTACTACCGTCAATCCAATCTCTCGTCTCTCCTAATACTCCATTATACTACCTCCAACCAAACGCCTATCTTACCTGTAATTTCTGTTTGCAGTAGGGCTAGGCCCAGGGCTGGCTCCACGGGAAACAGCGAATAAGGTTGGCAATCCAGGGCAGATACAATTTCCTCATAGCGGTGGTACTAGTGGTGTGACACAGTGGCAGTTGCATGCCTATGAAAAAAAAGAAAATTAAATCTGGTTTGTCCTCCTGAGCAATACAACAGTACAATAGAGAATATAGCAGGTGACAGAAGTACACTAGAACAGTGCCACATTGTAGCCTAACAAATGTTAAAGTATAACTAATTCGGTTGAAGTTCTTTGACATTAGCCATGGGTCTTTGTCAATCAGAGTAAGAATATATCCTCGGATTTCTTCACCAGCCTGTTGCTATCACCTTATCCTCCCCAGCAAGTGTGTGGATTTATTGCTGTAATTTAGTCACACATCAATGAAAACCACACAGCCCTGGGGAAGAGGGTTAGGGTTTGAAAAATGGATGGGTACGGGGGTTTTTGGGAAAGGTTTTGAGAGACAAGAAAAAATAGCACAGCATGGACAAACAATTGTGAACATAAACAAATCTTTGGGTACAAACCTATCCATCAATCTTTGAAAGTGCATGCACTACTGGATGCATGTCAGTGAAAAGTAAGTAGTACTTTCGACAACTGTGGAAGAAAGAATGCGACAGTACAGGGAGTGTGTGGAATTATTGATAACTACATTCAACATAAGGTCTCTGTTGCCAGATACCTGAGAGCCTTGCTGGTCACTATAAATCCATTAACAACTCTCAATGGGGTTGGTCTGGAAGGTATAGTAGATAGAAAAGTAGAAATTGCTCTTTTTCTAGGTGTCTCCTCACTCACCAGGGTTGCCCCTTGGTGACATGCTTCATCATTGGGGCCATCCTAGTCCTCTACGGGCTGGGGCGTGCTGCGACTTGCGAATTACGTAGGAGCACTTACAAATGACTATGTGTGGTGCAGATGTGATAGTGGAGTGGACTAAGTGATGTGTTAAGGGATCAATTTAGAAGCAGAGAGAGATCCAAGAAATGCAGTCACAGTCAGAGAAAAAGACAAAGGATACTGTATCTGTATGTTGTTGTAGTTGTCCTGTTGAATTTGGTAAGTAAGTTGCCTGCAGAAAAAAAATCCTCTTATTAGCGGCACTCCTCCATTGCAGCCGACGCTTCGTCCATCGATGTTGGTCACCACCAGAAGACACCCTGTAAAAAAAGCACAGCATGGACAAACAATTGAACATAAACAAATCTTTGGGTACAAACCTATCCATCAATCTTTGAAAGTGCATGCACTACTGGATGCATGTCAGTGAAAAGTAAGTAGTACTTTCGACAACTGTGAAAGAAAGAATGCAACAGTACAGGGCGTGTGTGGAATTATTGATAACTATATTCAACATAAGGTCTCTGTTGCCAGATACCTGAGAGCCTTGCTGGTCACTATAAATCCATTCACAGCACTCAATGGGGTTGGTCTGGAAGGTATAGTAGATAGAAAAGGAGAAATTGCTCTTTTTCTAGGTGTCCCCTCACTCACCAGGGTTGCCCCTTGGTGACATGCTTCATCATTGGGGCCATCCCAGTCCTCTACGGGCTGGGGCGTGCTGCGACTTGCGAATTACGTAGGAGCACTTACAAATGACTATGTGTGGTGCAGATGTGATAGTGGAGTGGACTAAGTGATATGTTAAGGGATCAATTTAGAAGCAGAGAGAGATCCAAGAAATGCAGTCACAGTCAGAGAAAAAGACAAAGGATACTGTATCTGTATGTTGTTGTAGTTGTCCTGTTGAATTTGGTAAGTAAGTTGCCTGCAGAAAAAAAATCCTCTTATTAGCGGCACTCCTCCATTGCAGCTGACGCTTTGTCCATCGATGTTGGTGACCAGAAGACACCCTGTCCACTGCCTGCCTGATGCTGAATTGTGGCTCGCTAATGTGAAGCCTGACTCCATCCTTTTTTCCCCATTGCACAGACTGAAACCCGGCCTGTAATTATTCAACGAAAAACAAGAAGTGATATAATATTACAACACCACTGATAAATAAATATAAGGTATGTAGGCTGTGGAGTGCAAAAAGTCACACTTTGATTTTCCTAGTAGACAGTACAATATTTTTGAATGTGCGTACTCTGTCAGAGTCACCTTTTGAAGGATAAATAAGTATGGGCAAATTAATGTAGCGGATCTTTCCCCTCAAGCTAGGTGTCCTGTAAACTGTGTTTTAGAACAAAATTAGATCTTCCCAGCAGTGCTCCCACCCAGACCCATACTAAAGCCAGTCGCAAAAATGTAGAAGACCCCCAATCAAATGTCAAAAAACTAGGCCTAGCAGAAAACTGGTGACAAAACGTACTTTGAAAGTAAAAGTAGGCCCAAGTACCCCCTTACCCACCGTGGATCGCATTCAAACCACTTGCAAGCAACCAAGCAAAAGTATCCATAGCCAGCATCGCTCCAAGACTCGAAAACCCCCCCACCCAAACACATGCAATAGAAATACTGCTAACCCTAACGAACCCTAAGTTAAGAATAGTGGCAAAGGCTTTCTTTAACTATGCCAAATCCCTCCTTTCCCACCATGGATTTTCTTCAAATAACTTGCAACCAAAATTACACATTCTCACGAGTGCTCTAAGACCCCAGAACTCAGTTGCAAAAATCTAGAACACCCCGAAACACATGCAATCCTGCTGCTAGGGCTAACCCTAACGAACCCTAAGTTACAAAAAGTGCCAACCACTTCTACCCGGTATTAGACCTTCCCAGGAATGCCCCAAGACCCGCCAACCCACCCGCCAAGAAGCATAACACCCCCAAACAGGCCAAAAGCAAAATCTCATACTTGCAATATTTCTCGGCCTTCGGTCCAAACGCGCTGCAAAGCTAGGCCATAAGTCGGGGTTGCCACCACGGATTTCCTGAAAAGCAAATGCAATCAAGATTAGAGTGTCCCAGCAGTGCTCCCAGACCCCGAAACTCACCCACAAACACCAGGAAGCCCCCCAAACAAGCCCCCGAAAATGCTACATTGAGCAAAATGTCAGAAATAGCAAAAAAAAATCGGCCTGGATTTTGTCCCAACCACTTCTACCCGGTATTAGACCTTCCCAGGAATGCCCCAAGACCCGCCAACCCACCCGCCAAGAAGCATAACACCCCCAAACAGGCCAAAAGCAAAATCTCATACTTGCAATATTTCTCGGCCTTCGGTCCAAACGCGCTGCGTAGCTAGGCCATAAGTCGGGGTTGCCACCACGGATTTCCTGAAAAGCAAATGCAATCAAGATTAGAGTGTCCCAGCAGTGCTCCCAGACCCCGAAACTCACCCACAAACAGACGGAACCCCCCCTAAGAGCACCTCAAAGGCAAGCAAGTCAGCAAAAACACTAAAAAATTTGTGCCTCGGATTTGGTCCAAACCACTTTTATCCGGTATTAGAGCTTCCCAACAATGGTCGCAGAGCCGTCAACTCACCTGCAAAGAGGTAGAACAACACCCCCACAAGTGCTGAGTCTTTCTTCATTGGGCGTAAACCAGCCCTCTGGTTTTATGGAAATAGGAGTCTGAAGGAGGAGGATAGAGGAGCATGTTCTTCTGAACTTGTGAACCTGAGGAATGCAGACTGCGGCAACTTCAAATCAATTAGCAAACCAGTGAAGACAGTTCTGCTGATGGGCTTGTTTTTGTGATTATCTGATTAAAGTTTGAAATATATTAACTGTGCACAACAAAGAAAGACTGACACACAGGAATAAAAGTGAATAAGGACGAAAAAGAAAGTTATTGATTTGTTGTCTCATTTTCAGGGCTCAGTATCACGGTCCAGGAATGAGAATAAGGCTTTGTCATCATACTCTGCGAATTCAGACAGGGTGAGCTCAGTGTCACCTGACAGAGTAGAAATTCCCTCATCTATGTTGCTGGCCACCTCGTCTTCATCCGGCGCGATTTCTCGTACTCTGAAATCTGGTGGTATGAGGTGCTGATTCATCTTGATCATTGTTAACCTCTCCACATTTTTGGGCGAGAGGCGGCTCCGTTTGGGAGTTACAATGCCACCAGCAGCACTGAAAACACGTTCAGAAGACACGCTTGCGAGTGGGCAAGACAAGTAGTTTAAAGCCAGGTTGGTGAGCTGTGGCCACAATTCTTTTTTCCCATGCCAATACGCCAATGGGTCAGAATTAACATAGACCTCTGTTGAGTCATTCAGATAGTCCTTCACCATCGACTCAAGGTCCTCATCCAAGGTTCCTCCACTTTGCTTAGCTCTTGCTGTGCCTCTGACCTTTTGAGAACCAAACCCAAGCAGAGCTAGCCAATCCTCTTCAGCCTCCAATGTTTCTGTTGTGTCTGGTGCAGATGATCCGGTTGCCGGTGTCTTTAACGGCTGAGAGGTCACTTGTGCCACAGCCACAGGTGCAGAAGTGGATTGTTTTGACTGGGGATGGCCTGCTGATGTACTGCCATTTCCTTCAATTTTCAGCCGGTCTCTTTCAAACCTCTTGGCTGACAAGGCTAGCCAATGTTTGTACTTTGGAACATGTATATCATCAAAAGGAAAGAATGCTTGGCCTGCCAGCGCCTTTTTGTAGCGTGGATCCAGAATAGTAGCACAAATGTTATGTTATGTTATGTTATGTTATATTGATTTATTATGCGCACAGATACCGCAGCCAAGGGGCGTCCCGGCGCAGAGACAAGGTAGAACATAACACAACAGGAAACTAAAAACATGAAAGCAGCAAATGTAATGCTCTTCTGAGTGGATCGTTTTAAGACGTTCATCACCTTGTAGGAGCTCTAATAATTTCTCAGCCAGAACAAAAGAGTCTTGGTTTTTTACATCTTTTTCAAACACAGAACACACCTCCTTCAGTTGGTCCTCCAGCATGTACAACAATGGGATAGCTTTTCCCAAATTATAGTCCTCCTTGCTGACTGCGCGCGTGAAGACCTCAAAAGGACGAAGCATGCGTGTCAGGCTTTGAACTATGTTCCATTGCGCCGCACCCATCCTCAGGTCATCCTGAGCTGTACCCTCTGTTATGAAATATTGACCGAGTACCGTATACTGCTCATACAGACGCTCAAGCATGTAGAAGGTTGAGTTCCAACGTGTTACCACCTCCTGGATGAGTGCTTTCACTGGCATTTTACGTTGATATAGCAGGCTCCTCAGCTGCTTCCGGGCCTTAAAAGAATGGCTGAAATGGTTGCACATTTTTCGGCAGGTGTCCAATACTCTGTACGCTGCACTGCCTTTATTACCCAAGAATTTTTGGACAACCAGGTTTATACAGTGCGCCAAGCACGGCACTCTGAAATAGTTACCCTTCCTCATGGCCTTAACTATCCTGGCGCCATTGTCCGTGGAAACATAACCAACCTGGCGTTTTAGTGGGGACAGACAGTTAAGGACCTTTGTGTTAAAGACATCCAAAATGTTTTCTGCTGTGTGACGTTTCTCCAAACCAAACATGGCTAGTGTTGCATGTTTCCGAGCAGCTTTAAAAACAATGTCCGTGCCAACACCTGTGTTTAGCTTTGCTTTAGCCCCTGAAAAAGAGACCCAGTGTGCAGTGATGCACATGTAATCAGCGCCTGCGCCACTGGTCCACATGTCTGTTGTCAGATGTATAGTGTGAACAGCACTCTTCTGCAAAGCTGCCCCAATCACCTTCAGAACATCTTCATGTAGTGCTGGAACCGCAACTCGGGCAAAATAGAACCGGCTAGGAACGTTCCATTTAGGGTAGAGCTCTGCCACTAATTCTAGAAAACCAACCCCTTCTACAAAAGAAAAAGGGAGAAGGTCCAGAGCTAGCATTTTAGCCAGCTTAGTGTTATACAGATGCGTCAGTGGGTGGTTGCGTTCATATTGCGCTTCTGTAAACAACATCTTTTTAATGTTGCCCTGGACCAAGGATTTACGGGATGATGATGATATCTTCAACCCAGTTACGCTCGCTGATGAACTTTTCCGCATTGATGTCTCACTCTCTCCCACACTCTTAGTGTGCCTCACATGGGGTGTGCTGCTGACAGGGGTACTGGGTGTAAGTGAAGTGTTTGAATCGTCTTCTTCCTCCTCGTCATCCTCAGATGAAAAATCAACGTTTTCATTACGTGCAATTCCGGCTTCCTTGACCGCCTCTAGGTGCGGAAACCATTGGACAGGGTGCGCTCTCCTAAGATGACCTCTCTGGCCTCCGGTAAAATAGTTGGTACCAAACTTACCACAACTAACTCGAAGCTTACAAATGCTACAAATGGGTACGTTTTCCATTCTTGGGCAAACACTAAAGAAGTCCCAAACTGGAGACTTGAAATGTCTTTGGGGGCCGGAGGAGGCGGCGATACTGGTGGTGGTGGTCCTGCTGCTAATGCCAGATGAAGTGGAGGATGTGGATTGCCGAACTTCAGTACGTTTTGCACTTTCATCACCACGAATTGAGGTCGAGGTGGATGGAGGTCCCTTCTTGCGAGGAAGAAATATGGAAGCGGTAGGTGTTGGTGTACTAGTTAACTCCAAATCTAATGATTGTTGTGTTTCCATTTCCATTGCCTCCTCGTCGACATCATCATCACGCTCAGCAGCTTCTCGGGATAGGGTCAAAATGTCTCTTTGCTGCATGCCCGCTGGGGCTGCAGTGACCTTTATGATGACTGGATCGTCGGCGTGAAGAGCTTCAGCAGCAGCAGTATGCGTCACTTCTTGTTGAGCCTCATCACACTCCATACTTATGAGTTTTTCGACGACCTTCCTTTTACGCTTAAGTATCTTTGTCAGATCATGGTGTGCCTCACTCTCAGGCTGCCGTGGTGGTACCCATTCGTCATCCAGATCATCAGAAGGCGGTGGGCTTGAAGAAGATGTAGACACCAACCTTGATCTCTTCCTTGCTAGGGATGTGAAAGACAATGAATAATCATCAGGAGAAGTGGCTTCCAATGATACCTCAGCTTGATTGTCGATTTCCTGATGTGCCCCTACTTCGGGAGGGACAACTATTGTGGGAACTTGTTGTGACCCTCCATGCACCTCTACTTGCGCATCTCCTTGTGCTGCCTCTCCTTCCACATGTACTTGGGCTTGTACTACTTCCACATGTTGTTGTTGCGGCTGTGGTTGTTCAACACTTGTCAGATGAGTTACAACAACCTGTGTTGATTCAGGGACATTGCTGCTACTTTCTTGCGATGAGCCAACATCACTGGTCGATGGTGATTGGAGAAGTACACTGACTGCCTCTAAAGCACTCAAGGGCTTTGACTTAAGTTGGCGTGGTGGTGGAGGCACTGAACCCAATGGAGCGGGGGTGCTGCTCCCAGCTTGGTCCCCAGCAGATCCTGCTGCTGCAGGCGTACTTTTTTTTTTGCTCCCAAAAAACGTGGCGGTTGGCACACCAGCCTCCTTGGTAACTTGCTTCTTCTGCTCCTTACTAGCAACTTTCTTGCTAGAGGAGCTACGGACACCTTTTTTTGGGGCCATCTTCTTCAGAGCAGGTCAGACAGCAGGCCGCAGTTGCACGAATTGTAGAGTTGTCTGAGGCCAGACGTGACGTCGCGTGACGTTATGCTGCACACACACACCGCTGCAGGACTTCTTCCTGGCACTGGTGGTTCTCTTGAGTCTTGTGCACCTAAAAACAATGGAAGACAGAGGAACATCAGTTCAGTTATACACCCCAAAAAATCGAAAAAAAACCAGAAAAATCAGCACAATCCCATTCCATCCATGCCCTCCATGATGTTTAAGTTCAAGACACCCCACAGAAAGACTAGGCCCATGCTAGACTCAAATACCCCTGGTGAAAAGGCCACAAGTACAGCCCCCAAAAACGAAAATCACTGAAAAATCAGCACAATCCCATTCCATCCATGCCCTCCATGATGTTTAAGTTCAAGACACCCCACAGAAAGACTAGGCCCATGCTAGACTCAAATACCCCTGGTGAAAAAGGCCACAAGTACAGCCCCAAAAAACGAAAATCACTGAAAAATCAGCACAATCCCATTCCATCCATGCCCTCCATGATGTTTAAATTCAAGACAACCCACAGAAAGACTAGGCCCATGCAAGACTCACTACCCCTGGGCATAAAGGTTGAAAAGTAGGCAAAATGGTTGCAGGCCTAACAACAATGCCTGCATTCAAAATGGCAACTTGCCTCCCAGCACATGGCCAGGGCCTGTAGCAGCACTCAAAATGGCCCCCAGCCACATGGCCTGTCCCTCTCCATGAACACCCCCAAAAATCGAAAAACACTGCAAAATCAGCACAATCCCATTCCATCCATGCCCTCCATGATGTTTAAGTTCAAGACACCCCACAGAAAGACTAGGCCCATGCTAGACTTAAATACCCCTGGTGAAAAGGCCACAAGTACAGCCCCAAAAAACGAAAATCACTGAAAAATCAGCACAATCCCATTCCATCCATGCCCTCCATGATGTTTAAGTTCAAGACACCCCACAGAAAGACTAGGCCCATGCTAGACTCAAATACCCCTGGTGAAAAGGCCACAAGTACAGCCCCAAAATACGAAAATCACTGAAAAATCAGCACAATCCCATTCCATCCATGCCCTCCATGATGTTTAAGTTCAAGACACCCCACAGAAAGACTAGGCCCATGCTAGACTCAAATACCCCTGATGAAAAGGCCACAAGTACAGCCCCAAAAAACGAAAATCACTGAAAAATCAGCACAATCCCATTCCATCCATGCCCTCCATGATGTTTAAGTTCAAGACACCCCACAGAAAGACTAGGCCCATGCTAGACTCAAATACCCCTGGTGAAAAGGCCACAAGTACAGCCCCAAAAAACGAAAATCACTGAAAAATTAGCACAATCCCATTCCATCCATGCCCTCCATGATGTTTAAATTCAAGACAACCCACAGAAAGACTAGGCCTATGCAAGACTCACTACCCCTGGGCATAAAGGTTGAAAAGTAGGCAAAATTGTTGCAGGCCTAACAACAATGCCTGCATTCAAAATGGCCACTTGCCTCCCAGCACATGGCCAGGGCCTGTAGCAGCACTCAAAATGGCCCCCAGCCACATGGCCTGTCCCTCTCCATGAACACCCCCAAAAATCGAAAAACACTGCAAAATCAGCACAATCCCATTCCATCCATGCCCTCCATGATGTTTAAGTTCAAGACACCCCACAGAAAGACTAGGCCCATGCTAGACTCAAATACCCCTGGTGAAAAGGCCACAAGTACAGCCCCAAAAAATGAAAATCACTGAAAAATCAGCACAATCCCATTCCATCCATGCCCTCCATGATGTTTAAGTTCAAGACACCCCACAGAAAGACTAGGCCCATGCTAGACTCAAATACCCCTGGTGAAAAGGCCACAAGTACAGCCCCAAAAAACGAAAATCACTGAAAAATCAGCACAATCCCATTCCATCCATGCCCTCTATGATGTTTAAGTTCAAGACACCCCACAGAAAGACTAGGCCCATGCTAGACTCAAATACCCCAGGAGAAAAGGCCACAAGTACAGCCCCCAAAAACGAAAATCACAGAAAAATCAGCACAATCCCATTCCATCCATGCCCTCCATGATGTTTAAGTTCAAGACACCCCACAGAAAGACTAGGCCCATGCTAGACTCAAATACCCCTGGTGAAAAGGCCACAAGCACAGCCCCAAAAAACGGAAATCACTGAAAAATCAGCACAATCCCATTCCATCCATGCCCTCCATGATGTTTAAGTTCAAGACACCCCACAGAAAGACTAGGCCCATGCTAGACTCAAATACCCCTGGTGAAAAGGCCACAAGTACAGCCCCAAAAAACGCAAATCACTGAAAAATCAGCACAATCCCATTCCATCCATGCCCTCCATGATGTTTAAGTTCAAGAAACCCCACAGAAAGACTAGGCCCATGCTAGACTCAAATACCCCTGGTGAAAAGGCCACAAGTACAGC
This sequence comes from Lissotriton vulgaris, assembly GCF_964263255.1. NCBI lineage: Eukaryota > Metazoa > Chordata > Amphibia > Caudata > Salamandridae > Lissotriton > Lissotriton vulgaris. Next base: position 1,012,242,872 of record NC_141696.1, on the reverse strand, counting down.
CCCAAAAAACGAAAATCACTGAAAAATCAGCACAATCCCATTCCATCCATGCCCTCCATGATGTTTAAGTTCAAGACACCCCACAGAAAGACTAGGCCCATGCTAGACTCAAATACCCCTGGTGTAAAGGCCACAAGTACAGCCCCAAAAAACGAAAATCACTGAAAAATCAGCACAATCCCATTCCATCCATGCCCTCCATGATGTTTAAGTTCAAGACACCCCACAGAAAGACTAGGCCCATGCTAGACTCAAATACCCCTGGTGAAAAGGCCACAAGTACAGCCCCAAAAAACGAAAATCACTGAAAAATCAGCACAATCCCATTCCATCCATGCCCTCCATGATGTTTAAGTTCAAGACACCCCACAGAAAGACTAGGCCCATGCTAGACTCAAATACCCCTGGTGAAAAGGCCACAAGTACAGCCCCAAAAAAAGAAAATCACTGAAAAATCAGCACAATCCCATTCCATGCATGCCCTCCATGATGTTTAAGTTCAAGAAACCCCACAGAAAGACTAGGCCCATGCTAGACTCAAATACCCCTGGTGAAAAGGCCACAAGTACAGCCCCAAAAAACGAAAATCACTGAAAAATCAGCACAATCCCATTCCATCCATGCCCTCCATGATGTTTAAGTTCAAGACACCCCACAGAAGGACTAGGCCCATGCTAGACTCAAATACCCCTGGTGAAAAGGCCACAAGTACAGCCCCAAAAAACGAAAATCACTGAAAAATCAGCACAATCACATTCCATCCATGCCCTCCATGATGTTTAAGTTCAAGACACCCCACAGAAAGACTAGGCCCATGCTAGACTCAAATACCCCTGGTGAAAAGGCCACAAGTACAGCCCCAAAAAACGAAAATCACTGAAAAATCAGCACAATCCCATTCCATCCATGCCCTCCATGATGTTTAAATTCAAGACAACCCACAGAAAGACTAGGCCTATGCAAGACTCACTACCCCTGGGCATAAACGTTGAAAAGTAGGCAAAATTGTTGCAGGCCTAACAACAATGCCTGCATTCAAAATGGCCACTTGCCTCCCAGCACATGGCCAGGGCCTGTAGCAGCACTCAAAATGGCCCCCAGCCACATGGCCTGTCCCTCTCCATGAACACCCCCAAAAATCGAAAAACACTGCAAAATCAGCACAATCCCATTCCATCCATGCCCTCCATGATGTTTAAGTTCAAGACACCCCACAGAAAGACTAGGCCCATGCTAGACTCAAATACCCCTGGTGAAAAGGCCACAAGTACAGCCCCAAAAAACGAAAATCACTGAAAAATCAGCACAATCCCATTCCATCCATGCCCTCCATGATGTTTAAGTTCAAGACACCCCACAGAAAGACTAGGCCCATGCTAGACTCAAATACCCCTGGTGAAAAGGCCACAAGTACAGCCCCAAAAAACGAAAATCACTGAAAAATCAGCACAATCCCATTCCATCCATGCCCTCTATGATGTTTAAGTTCAAGACACCCCACAGAAAGACTAGGCCCATGCTAGACTCAAATACCCCAGGAGAAAAGGCCACAAGTACAGCCCCCAAAAACGAAAATCACAGAAAAATCAGCACAATCCCATTCCATCCATGCCCTCCATGATGTTTAAGTTCAAGACACCCCACAGAAAGACTAGGCCCATGCTAGACTCAAATACCCCTGGTGAAAAGGCCACAAGTACAGCCCCAAAAAACGGAAATCACTGAAAAATCAGCACAATCCCATTCCATCCATGCCCTCCATGATGTTTAAGTTCAAGACACCCCACAGAAAGACTAGGCCCATGCTAGACTCAAATACCCCTGGTGAAAAGGCCACAAGTACAGCCCCAAAAAACGCAAATCACTGAAAAATCAGCACAATCCCATTCCATCCATGCCCTCCATGATGTTTAAGTTCAAGAAACCCCACAGAAAGACTAGGCCCATGCTAGACTCAAATACCCCTGGTGAAAAGGCCACAAGTACAGCCCCAAAAAACGAAAATCACTGAAAAATCAGCACAATCCCATTCCATCCATGCCCTCCATGATGTTTAAGTTCAAGACACCCCACAGAAAGACTAGGCCCATGCTAGACTCAAATACCCCTGGTGTAAAGGCCACAAGTACAGCCCCAAAAAACGAAAATCACTGAAAAATCAGCACAATCCCATTCCATCCATGCCCTCCATGATGTTTAAGTTCAAGACACCCCACAGAAAGACTAGGCCCATGCTAGACTCAAATACCCCTGGTGAAAAGGCCACAAGTACAGCCCCAAAAAAAGAAAATCACTGAAAAATCAGCACAATCCCATTCCATGCATGCCCTCCATGATGTTTAAGTTCAAGACACCCCACAGAAGGACTAGGCCCATGCTAGACTCAAATACCCCTGGTGAAAAGGCCACAAGTACAGCCCCAAAAAACGAAAATCACTGAAAAATCAGCACAATCACATTCCATCCATGCCCTCCATGATGTTTAAGTTCAAGACACCCCACAGAAAGACTAGGCCCATGCTAGACTCAAATACCCCTGGTGAAATGGCCACAAGTACAGCCCCAAAAAACGAAAATCACTGAAAAATCAGCACAATCCCATTCCATCCATGCCCTCCATGATGTTTAAATTCAAGACAACCCACAGAAAGACTAGGCCCATGCAAGACTCAAATACCCCTGGTGAAAAGGCCACAAGTACAGCCCCAAAAAACGAAAATCACTGAAAAATCAGCACAATCCCATTCCATCCATGCCCTCCATGATGTTTAAGTTCAAGACACCCCACAGAAGGACTAGGCCCATGCTAGACTCAAATACCCCTGGTGAAAAGGCCACAAGTACAGCCCCAAAAAACGAAAATCACTGAAAAATCAGCACAATCACATTCCATCCATGCCCTCCATGATGTTTAAGTTCAAGACACCCCACAGAAAGACTAGGCCCATGCTAGACTCAAATACCCCTGGTGAAATGGCCACAAGTACAGCCCCAAAAAACGAAAATCACTGAAAAATCAGCACAATCCCATTCCATCCATGCCCTCCATGATGTTTAAATTCAAGACAACCCACAGAAAGACTAGGCCCATGCAAGACTCACTACCCCTGGGCATAAAGGTTGAAAAGTAGGCAAAATGGTTGCAGGCCTAACAACAATGCCTGCATTCAAAATGGCCACTTGCCTCCCAGCACATGGCCAGGGCCTGTAGCAGCACCCAAAATGGCCCCCAGCCACATGGCCTGTCCCTCCCCATGAACACCCCCAAAAATCGAAAAACACTGCAAAATCAGCACAATCCCATTCCATCCATGCCCTCCATGATGTTTAAGTTCAAGACACCCCACAGAAAGACTAGGCCCATAATAGACTCAAATACCCCTGGTGAAAAGGCCACAAGTACAGCCCCCAAGAACGAAAATCACTGAAAAATCAGCACAATCCCATTCCATCCATGCCCTCCATGATGTTTAAGTTCAAGACACCCCACAGAAAGACTAGGCCCATGCTAGACTCAAATACCCCTGGTGAAAAGGCCACAAGTACAGCCCCCAAAAACGAAAATCACTGAAAAATCAGCACAATCCCATTCCATCCATGCCCTCCATGATGTTTAAGTTCAAGACACCCCACAGAAAGACTAGGCCCATGCTAGACTCAAATACCCCTGGTGAAAAAGGCCACAAGTACAGCCCCAAAAAACGAAAATCACTGAAAAATCAGCACAATCCCATTCCATCCATGCCCTCCATGATGTTTAAATTCAAGACAACCCACAGAAAGACTAGGCCCATGCAAGACTCACTACCCCTGGGCATAAAGGTTGAAAAGTAGGCAAAATGGTTGCAGGCCTAACAACAATGCCTGCATTCAAAATGGCAACTTGCCTCCCAGCACATGGCCAGGGCCTGTAGCAGCACTCAAAATGGCCCCCAGCCACATGGCCTGTCCCTCTCCATGAACACCCCCAAAAATCGAAAAACACTGCAAAATCAGCACAATCCCATTCCATCCATGCCCTCCATGATGTTTAAGTTCAAGACACCCCACAGAAAGACTAGGCCCATGCTAGACTCAAATACCCCTGGTGAAAAGGCCACAAGTACAGCCCCAAAAAACGAAAATCACTGAAAAATCAGCACAATCCCATTCCATCCATGCCCTCCATGATGTTTAAGTTCAAGACACCCCACAGAAAGACTAGGCCCATGCTAGACTCAAATACCCCTGGTGAAAAGGCCACAAGTACAGCCCCAAAATACGAAAATCACTGAAAAATCAGCACAATCCCATTCCATCCATGCCCTCCATGATGTTTAAATTCAAGACAACCCACAGAAAGACTAGGCCCATGCAAGACTCACTACCCCTGGGCATAAAGGTTGAAAAGTAGGCAAAATTGTTGCAGGCCTAACAACAATGCCTGCATTCAAAATGGCCACTTGCCTCCCAGCACATGGCCAGGGCCTGTAGCAGCACTCAAAATGGCCCCCAGCCACATGGCCTGTCCCTACCCATGAACACCCCCAAAAATCGAAAAACACTGCAAAATCAGCACAATCCCATTCCATCCATGCCCTCCATGATGTTTAAGTTCAAGACACCCCACAGAAAGACTAGGCCCATGCTAGACTCAAATACCCCTGGTGAAATGGCCACAAGTACAGCCCCAAAAAACGAAAATCACTGAAAAATCAGCACAATCCCATTCCATCCATGCCCTCCATGATGTTTAAATTCAAGACAACCCACAGAAAGACTAGGCCCATGCAAGACTCACTACCCCTGGGCATAAAGGTTGAAAAGTAGGCAAAATGGTTGCAGGCCTAACAACAATGCCTGCATTCAAAATGGCCACTTGCCTCCCAGCACATGGCCAGGGCCTGTAGCAGCACCCAAAATGGCCCCCAGCCACATGGCCTGTCCCTCCCCATGAACACCCCCAAAAATCGAAAAACACTGCAAAATCAGCACAATCCCATTCCATCCATGCCCTCCATGATGTTTAAGTTCAAGACACCCCACAGAAAGACTAGGCCCATAATAGACTCAAATACCCCTGGTGAAAAGGCCACAAGTACAGCCCCCAAGAACGAAAATCACTGAAAAATCAGCACAATCCCATTCCATCCATGCCCTCCATGATGTTTAAGTTCAAGACACCCCACAGAAAGACTAGGCCCATGCTAGACTCAAATACCCCTGGTGAAATGGCCACAAGTACAGCCCCAAAAAACGAAAATCACTGAAAAATCAGCACAATCCCATTCCATCCATGCCCTCCATGATGTTTAAATTCAAGACAACCCACAGAAAGACTAGGCCCATGCAAGACTCACTACCCCTGGGCATAAAGGTTGAAAAGTAGGCAAAATGGTTGCAGGCCTAACAACAATGCCTGCATTCAAAATGGCCACTTGCCTCCCAGCACATGGCCAGGGCCTGTAGCAGCACCCAAAATGGCCCCCAGCCACATGGCCTGTCCCTCCCCATGAACACCCCCAAAAATCGAAAAACACTGCAAAATCAGCACAATCCCATTCCATCCATGCCCTCCATGATGTTTAAGTTCAAGACACCCCACAGAAAGACTAGGCCCATAATAGACTCAAATACCCCTGGTGAAAAGGCCACAAGTACAGCCCCCAAGAACGAAAATCACTGAAAAATCAGCACAATCCCATTCCATCCATGCCCTCCATGATGTTTAAGTTCAAGACACCCCACAGAAAGACTAGGCCCATGCTAGACTCAAATACCCCTGGTGAAAAGGCCACAAGTACAGCCCCCAAAAACGAAAATCACTGAAAAATCAGCACAATCCCATTCCATCCATGCCCTCCATGATGTTTAAGTTCAAGACACCCCACAGAAAGACTAGGCCCATGCTAGACTCAAATACCCCTGGTGAAAAAGGCCACAAGTACAGCCCCAAAAAACGAAAATCACTGAAAAATCAGCACAATCCCATTCCATCCATGCCCTCCATGATGTTTAAATTCAAGACAACCCACAGAAAGACTAGGCCCATGCAAGACTCACTACCCCTGGGCATAAAGGTTGAAAAGTAGGCAAAATGGTTGCAGGCCTAACAACAATGCCTGCATTCAAAATGGCAACTTGCCTCCCAGCACATGGCCAGGGCCTGTAGCAGCACTCAAAATGGCCCCCAGCCACATGGCCTGTCCCTCTCCATGAACACCCCCAAAAATCGAAAAACACTGCAAAATCAGCACAATCCCATTCCATCCATGCCCTCCATGATGTTTAAGTTCAAGACACCCCACAGAAAGACTAGGCCCATGCTAGACTCAAATACCCCTGGTGAAAAGGCCACAAGTACAGCCCCAAAAAACGAAAATCACTGAAAAATCAGCACAATCCCATTCCATCCATGCCCTCCATGATGTTTAAGTTCAAGACACCCCACAGAAAGACTAGGCCCATGCTAGACTCAAATACCCCTGGTGAAAAGGCCACAAGTACAGCCCCAAAATACGAAAATCACTGAAAAATCAGCACAATCCCATTCCATCCATGCCCTCCATGATGTTTAAATTCAAGACAACCCACAGAAAGACTAGGCCCATGCAAGACTCACTACCCCTGGGCATAAAGGTTGAAAAGTAGGCAAAATTGTTGCAGGCCTAACAACAATGCCTGCATTCAAAATGGCCACTTGCCTCCCAGCACATGGCCAGGGCCTGTAGCAGCACTCAAAATGGCCCCCAGCCACATGGCCTGTCCCTACCCATGAACACCCCCAAAAATCGAAAAACACTGCAAAATCAGCACAATCCCATTCCATCCATGCCCTCCATGATGTTTAAGTTCAAGACACCCCACAGAAAGACTAGGCCCATGCTAGACTCAAATACCCCTGGTGAAAAGGCCCCAAGTACAGCCCCAAAAAACGAAAATCACTGAAAAATCAGCACAATCCCATTCCATCCATGCCCTCCATGATGTTTAAGTTCAAGACACCCCACAGAAAGACTAGGCCCATGCTAGACTCAAATACCCCTGGTGAAAAGGCCACAAGTACAGCCCCAAAAAACGAAAATCACTGAAAAATCAGCACAATCCCATTCCATCCATGCCCTCCATGATGTTTAAGTTCAAGACACCCCACAGAAAGACTAGGCCCATGCTAGACTCAAATACCCCTGGTGAAAAGGCCACAAGTACAGCCCCAAAAAACGAAAATCACTGAAAAATCAGCACAATCCCATTCCATCCATGCCCTCCATGATGTTTAAATTCAAGACAACCCACAGAAAGACTAGGCCCATGCTAGAGTCAAATACCCCTGGTGAAAAGGCCACAAGTACAGCCCCAAAAAACGAAAATCACTGAAACATTAGCACAATCCCATTCCATCCATGCCCTCCATGATGTTTAAATTCAAGACAACCCACAGAAAGACTAGGCCCATGCAAGACTCACGACCCCTGGGCATAAAGGTTGAAAAGTAGGCAAAATGGTTGCAGGCCTAACAACAATGCCTGCATTCAAAATGGCCACTTGCCTCCCAGCACATGGCCAGGGCCTGTAGCAGCACTCAAAATGGCCCCCAGCCACATGGCCTGTCCCTACCCATGAACACCCCCAAAAATCGAAAAACACTGCAAAATCAGCACAATCCCATTCCATCCATGCCCTCCATGATGTTTAAGTTCAAGACATCCCACAGAAAGACTAGGCCCATGCTAGACTCAAATACCCCTGGTGAAAAGGCCACAAGTACAGCCCCAAAAAACGAAAATCACTGAAATATCAGCACAATCCCATTCCATCCATGCCCTCCATGATGTTTAAGTTCAAGACACCCCACAGAAAGACTAGGCCCATGCTAGACTCAAATACCCCTGGTGAAAAGGCCACAAGTACAGCCCCAAAAAACGAAAATCACTGAAAAATCAGCACAATCCCATTCCATCCATGCCCTCCATGATGTTTAAGTTCAAGACACCCCACAGAAAGACTAGGCCCATGCTAGACTCAAATACCCCTGGTGAAAAGGCCACAAGTACAGCCCCAAAAAACGAAAATCACTGAAAAATCAGCACAATCCCATTCCATCCATGCCCTCCATGATGTTTAAATTCAAGACAACCCACAGAAAGACTAGGCCCATGCAAGACTCACTACCCCTGGGCATAAAGGTTGAAAAGTAGGCAAAATGGTTGCAGGCCTAACAACAATGCCTGCATTCAAAATGGCCACTTGCCTCCCAGCACATGGCCAGGGCCTGTAGCAGCACCCAAAATGGCCCCCAGCCACATGGCCTGTCCCTCCCCATGAACACCCCCAAAAATCGAAAAACACTGCAAAATCAGCACAATCCCATTCCATCCATGCCCTCCATGATGTTTAAGTTCAAGACACCCCACAGAAAGACTAGGCCCATAATAGACTCAAATACCCCTGGTGAAAAGGCCACAGGTACAGCCCCCAAGAACGAAAATCACTGAAAAATCAGCACAATCCCATTCCATCCATGCCCTCCATGATGTTTAAGTTCAAGACACCCCACAGAAAGACTAGGCCCATGCTAGACTCAAATACCCCTGGTGAAAAGGCCACAAGTACAGCCCCCAAAAACGAAAATCACTGAAAAATCAGCACAATCCCATTCCATCCATGCCCTCCATGATGTTTAAGTTCAAGACACCCCACAGAAAGACTAGGCCCATGCTAGACTCAAATACCCCTGGTGAAAAAGGCCACAAGTACAGCCCCAAAAAACGAAAATCACTGAAAAATCAGCACAATCCCATTCCATCCATGCCCTCCATGATGTTTAAATTCAAGACAACCCACAGAAAGACTAGGCCCATGCAAGACTCACTACCCCTGGGCATAAAGGTTGAAAAGTAGGCAAAATGGTTGCAGGCCTAACAACAATGCCTGCATTCAAAATGGCAACTTGCCTCCCAGCACATGGCCAGGGCCTGTAGCAGCACTCAAAATGGCCCCCAGCCACATGGCCTGTCCCTCTCCATGAACACCCCCAAAAATCGAAAAACACTGCAAAATCAGCACAATCCCATTCCATCCATGCCCTCCATGATGTTTAAGTTCAAGACACCCCACAGAAAGACTAGGCCCATGCTAGACTTAAATACCCCTGGTGAAAAGGCCACAAGTACAGCCCCAAAAAACGAAAATCACTGAAAAATCAGCACAATCCCATTCCATCCATGCCCTCCATGATGTTTAAGTTCAAGACACCCCACAGAAAGACTAGGCCCATGCTAGACTCAAATACCCCTGGTGAAAAGGCCACAAGTACAGCCCCAAAATACGAAAATCACTGAAAAATCAGCACAATCCCATTCCATCCATGCCCTCCATGATGTTTAAGTTCAAGACACCCCACAGAAAGACTAGGCCCATGCTAGACTCAAATACCCCTGATGAAAAGGCCACAAGTACAGCCCCAAAAAACGAAAATCACTGAAAAATCAGCACAATCCCATTCCATCCATGCCCTCCATGATGTTTAAGTTCAAGACACCCCACAGAAAGACTAGGCCCATGCTAGACTCAAATACCCCTGGTGAAAAGGCCACAAGTACAGCCCCAAAAAACGAAAATCACTGAAAAATTAGCACAATCCCATTCCATCCATGCCCTCCATGATGTTTAAATTCAAGACAACCCACAGAAAGACTAGGCCTATGCAAGACTCACTACCCCTGGGCATAAAGGTTGAAAAGTAGGCAAAATTGTTGCAGGCCTAACAACAATGCCTGCATTCAAAATGGCCACTTGCCTCCCAGCACATGGCCAGGGCCTGTAGCAGCACTCAAAATGGCCCCCAGCCACAAGGCCTGTCCCTACCCATGAACACCCCCAAAAATCGAAAAACACTGCAAAATCAGCACAATCCCATTCCATCCATGCCCTCCATGATGTTTAAGTTCAAGACACCCCACAGAAAGACTAGGCCCATGCTAGACTCAAATACCCCTGGTGAAAAGGCCACAAGTACAGCCCCAAAAAACGAAAATCACTGAAAAATCAGCACAATCCCATTCCATCCATGCCCTCCATGATGTTTAAGTTCAAGACACCCCACAGAAAGACTAGGCCCATGCTAGACTCAAATACCCCTGGTGAAAAGGCCACAAGTACAGCCCCAAAAAACGAAAATCACTGAAAAATCAGCACAATCCCATTCCATCCATGCCCTCCATGATGTTTAAGTTCAAGACACCCCACAGAAAGACTAGGCCCATGCTAGACTCAAATACCCCTGGAGAAAAGGCCACAAGTACAGCCCCAAAAAACGAAAATCACTGAAAAATCAGCACAATCCCATTCCATCCATGCCCTCCATGATGTTTAAATTCAAGACAACCCACAGAAAGACTAGGCCCATGCAAGACTCACTACCCCTGGGCATAAAGGTTGAAAAGTAGGCAAAATGGTTGCAGGCCTAACAACAATGCCTGCATTCAAAATGGCCACTTGCCTCCCAGCACATGGCCAGGGCCGGTAGCAGCACCCAAAATGGCCCCCAGCCACATGGCCTGTCCCTCCCCATGAACACCCCAAAAATCGAAAAACACTGCAAAATCAGCACAATCCCATTCCATCCATGCCCTCCATGATGTTTAAGTTCAAGACACCCCACAGAAAGACTAGGCCCATAATAGACTCAAATACCCCTGGTGAAAAGGCCACAAGTACAGCCCCCAAAAACGAAAATCACTGAAAAATCAGCACAATCCCATTCCATCCATGCCCTTCATGATGTTTAAGTTCAAGACACCCCACAGAAAGACTAGGCCCATGCTAGACTCAAATACCCCTGGTGAAAAGGCCACAAGTACAGCCCCCAAAAACGAAAATCACTGAAAAATCAGCACAATCCCATTCCATCCATGCCCTCCATGATGTTTAAGTTCAAGACACCCCACAGAAAGACTAGGCCCATGCTAGACTCAAATACCCCTGGTGAAAAAGGCCACAAGTACAGCCCCAAAAAACGAAAATCACTGAAAAATCAGCACAATCCCATTCCATCCATGCCCTCCATGATGTTTAAATTCAAGACAACCCACAGAAAGACTAGGCCCATGCAAGACTCACTACCCCTGGGCATAAAGGTTGAAAAGTAGGCAAAATGGTTGCAGGCCTAACAACAATGCCTGCATTCAAAATGGCCACTTGCCTCCCAGCCACATGGCCTGTCCCTCTCCATGAACACCCCCAAAAATCGAAAAACACTGCAAAATCAGCACAATCCCATTCCATCCATGCCCTCCATGATGTTTAAGTTCAAGACACCCCACAGAAAGACTAGGCCCAAGCTAGACTCAAATACCCCTGGTGAAAAGGCCACAAAGACAGCCCCAAAAAACGAAAATCACTGAAAAATCAGCACAATCCCATTCCATCCATGCCCTCCATGATGTTTAAGTTCAAGACACCCCACAGAAAGACTAGGCCCATGCTAGACTCAAATACCCCTGGTGAAAAGGCCACAAGTACAGCCCCAAAATACAAAAATCACTGAAAAATCAGCACAATCCCATTCCATCCATGCCCTCCATGATGTTTAAGTTCAAGACACCCCACAGAAAGACTAGGCCCATGCTAGACTCAAATACCCCTGGTGAAAAGGCCACAAGTACAGCCCCAAAAAACGAAAATCACTGAAAAATCAGCACAATCCCAATCCATCCATGCCCTCCATGATGTTTAAGTTCAAGACAACCCACAGAAAGACTCAGTCCACCCACCACTGAGTACCCATGGGCAAAATGCCCCAAAACAGCCCAAAAATCGAAAATTCCAAAATTTTAGTTGCAGCAACTGTAATGCCCCAAACAAACTTACTTGTAAAATTTCTAATCCAACAGTGATCCAAAGAAAGTCAAAAAGGCCTCAAATCCAAATATCCAGCAGCATCCACAAAAAGTAATCCTTCCAGCTCCAGACCCAAATGAAAAGTGACCAGGAGATGGACAAAGCACTGGGAGGAGCCTGCTGGACAGGAACAGGAAGTTGAAGACTGTGGGGCACTTCCTTCCTCCCACCCCCCCCCCTCCCCAAAATGGATTCCTCGCTAAAAAAGTGCAGGCAAATGTCAACCTAAGGAGTTATTCAGATAAAAATCATCATTTCAAGAAGGTTTATGCTGCTTGCTGGTGGATTTCTTGTGCAGAATTGCAAATTTTATATTTTCGCTTGTGCGAGATTGTTGCTGCTCGCCGCATCTCAAATCTCGCAATTGCGAAGTACCGCGAGACGTGATCTCGCCGTACTCGCGTTGACAAACTCTCGCTGTGCAAGTTGGCAAGCCGCGATGACGTAATCGCGCTCGCCAAATTCCCGCGGGATCACACAGCAAGATCCAAAATGGCGCAGCACTCGCAAAATATCGAGAAAAACAACTCGGCAAACGATGATAAACGCCGCGTGCCGCAAAAATTGTATCACCAACGCCGCGCGCCGCAAAAAAAATCCGCTGCGTGCGAATTTGCGGATTTTGCGGGAAATTCGCAAATCTCGCGGATTGCGAATTTACCGCAAATCCGCAAAATCCGCGAGCGTAACGGATTTTCCGCCCATGCTTACTTTCAACAAACAAGACTGAACCCAGGGGGATATTCACAAGGACTCAACTCCGATTTATTCCCACCTCAACGCATCAAAAGTGGAGACAGATTAAACACCCCATTCACAAGCTGGTGCAAACGGCAGATATAGACTGTATTCCTGCGATAACTGCCCCAAAATGTATCTCCATGGTGGACACCACAAACTAACCCTAATGAGATGCAGAGTAGGTGTTCCCGTGCAAAAACACTCGAAAAAACCACAACAGCACTTTCACAACGCACTGTCAGATCTGCGATGTGAAACAAAAACAGGTGATAAGCTGTGGTAGCAGCAGGAAATAAACACCTGCCTATTGCTGGTGTAAAGCAGGATGATTACCCGCAGCTATAAAGGGAGCCCAGCCAAGAGCCATTCATGAAGACCCACAGATACCATGGAGACAATGACCATGCACCGTGGATACCCATGAGGGCCACAACACCCACTGCAACCACTCCAGGCCCGCCACCACCCCCAGGACCCATCCGGCCCCCCCTGAACACTACAGAGGCAGTGTACACAAAGAAAGCGGACCCTCCTGAAACACACCTGCTGCCCACGGTCATGCAACTCACGACACTGCCAATGGGCACACAGCACAACTTAATTAAACATGACACACAGCATGCTAACCGACCAGACACGACAACACAACTCCATTGGGAATCCAGCCTTGCCATGCCCACAACCCAGCCACAGGATGGCATCACAGACACACAATCGCAGGATGTGAGGAGAGGCATGGAGTAGGCATGTGCGAGAGCGGCAAGTGACTAACGAATGTGAACCTACCCAATGCCGGGTGTGGATTGGAGGTGCCGGACAGACCACAGAGTGCAAACCATGGAAATGGCCATGTGGAGAGCAATTGCTGGTGCATGGAGTGTTGTGGCCAGTGGACGCTACCATGTCCCCACAGGCTGTGGGCAGAATGCGGAAATGTTGCATGTTATGTCCGCCCCTGCATGAATGTTTGTAGTGGGTTGGACCTGCATACGCCAGGCCTGCATAGGGATGTGAACAAAAAGCCTGTTGCACTGGTCTTGGTTCTCATTCAGAATGGACCACGTGTCAGCCACGGTGGTGCCTCTCTGCCAAACACGAGTCCTGCACCGAGCGCGGCGGGCCTGAGTCCCTGAGCGCCTGCTGCAACCTTTGCTGCTGGTCCCCAGACCCATCATGCCTGCCCCAGGGCACCAACGAGGCTCCGCATATCTGCCTACACCAGCGTGTGTCAAAGAGGGCCCACCACGTGCCGGTGAAAGCTACAAGCACCAGTCACGTGACCTCTGCTTTGGCCCAACAGGTCCCATATGTGGAACTGTGTCCTGCGACCTGAATGGAAGTGACCAAATGTCTGTGGCACCGGCCACAGCACCAGACTCCCTTCAATCAGTGAGGCATAATTCCATATGGCAGGCCTGCAACACAAGGTGTCACTAACCCTGTTCAATGCCAGCCAGCCACACGAGGTGCCACTAACCCTGTTCAATGCCAGTGGGCCACACAAGGTGCCACTAACACTGTTCAATGCCTGCCGGCCACATGAGGTGCCATTAATCCTGTTTAACGCCAGCTGGCCACACAAGGTGCCACTAACTCTATTCAATGCTAGCCGGCCACATGAGGTGCCACTAACCCTGTTCAACACCAGCCGACCACCCGAGGTGCCACTAACCCTGTTCAACACCATCCAGCCACACGAGGTGCCACTAACCCTGTTCATCGCCAGCCAGCCACACATGGATGAGGGCTCAGGCCTTCCCTGCGGACCAGTAGGTCCGACATCCAGCACTTAGTCACAAATCATGAATGGCAGAGTCCACACCACTGAATGCATGGAGAGAAGTAAGACGAAGATGCGGCTCAGTCCGTATGAAAGCCGGATCAGAATCATGGAGGTGTTTGAACACTATCAGCGACTAACCTGGTGCCGTCAACCCTGTTCAGCGCAAGTCAGTGTCCTGTGACGGTAGGCCCATGCAGGCAGCTGTGTATCCGGGGCCACTAACTCTGTGCATCACAAGTCATGGTTGTATGGTTGTGTCCTTTGTGATGTACACTGTTGTCAATTTCTGACTGCACCAGTCAGCCCTTGCTGGCTGGTGTGCACCAAGCCCACAAACATCCAACACAGGTGTCACTCAGTATGTGTGCCTGCTAATAAATATGGCCGTGCGCACATGCCCATAGCCATTCACACCATCTGAGCAAGTGTGTCTGTGTTATCATTGTGTCAGCATGATGGACATGGGCCCTGCAACATGACAGTGTGCTGTCTTCAGCGGACATTACCATGTCACCTCAGCGTTGGCAGTGACCCTGGACATGTAGCTTCGCACTCACCCCCCTGCATGCACAAGCAATGTGTGCTGGTCCGGCATATGTCAGGTCAGCGCAGGGGTGTGCTGATTCAGCAGGGGGAGCAGGACGTGCCTCAGACTTTGCCTTGGGCAGGAAGTGCTGTAAGTGTATCTCTGTGTTGGGGTGTAGTCGCCACCAGGCCCACAGTAGTCGATGTTGCAATGTGGTATGAACTAGGAGGGCGAGCTGCACGTACAGGGACATGTAGGAGCGCAAAACCGCTCAGAGTCTTGGCATATGCCAAGCATGAGTCAGTTGTCTGACCTCATTTGCAGCGCGATCACAGCCAGCCATAGGCTGTACACCTGTATCCGCCCTGTCCGGTCCATTGGCCTACATTCACTTGGCCGCACACCTTCAAAGGCCAGCGTCACGGTGTTCCCAGGGTTGCAGACATCCCATCACACCCATGCCAGGCCCTGTGCATCTCAAGTATGCATGCAGATGGTGAAGTTACAGCAGGGATGAAAGGTCCTTTGCGTGAACTATGTGGCGGTAGCACATATGCAGCTCTAAGCAGGATCTGGCATGTGGTCAGCACCCCCTGACGGATACAATAGCATTTGCTTGCGAGTCCCACACTACGCACTGCCTGAAGTGAGACCAACGTGTGCACATCCCAAATGCAGTAGTCCTTGGTCGTAGTTGGCGTGCGTGAAATGACCTTCACACTTACTCCCACCCCACCCCTGCACCCGCTGCACACAGACACTTCTCATTGCTCCGAGCTGTGCCTTTTCATCCACAGGACTGGCGCTGGGCAAGCCAGTGCCGTTTATAGCAGAGCCACTGAAGCAATGGCAGTCCATCCCGGACACATGATCGGATCCAGTCATGTGGACCTGTCTCGTGCACGGCTGCTGCATGTACTGGGGGCACTGCTGTTGGCCGTCCTGCGGATCAGTTACCGGCTGAGCTTCTACCTTGAGGACGTCACCTGCGTTCAGCCTGTGGTGCATTGTTGCCCGTGCATATTCGAGTGGTCCATGTATGTCTGCCTCCCCAACATAACAGTAGCTGACCTGGATTACGACATGTGTGTGCACCCCCTGTCGGCCCACAACCAGGAGGGTCACCATGATGCCTGTTTATGGCATGCATGGATGTTTGATAACACAAATGATATCCCAACTGGTATTATTCAAAGGCAATTAGGAAGGATATGAATACAACATTATCAAAAGGAAGTAAGGAGACTCTGTTTGATTATGGCTTGTGCTCATGGCATCATTTATGTAGAAAAATTAGGAAAAAAGGAAAAACAGGGCAATTGGCAGTTGTGACAGCACTGCAATATACAAATAAAACAAATATTAACAACTAAAATTGTACTTGGTGCTCAAAGTGTGTGAGTGAAAAACACAGTAGCGACGCAGGTGACAATATAATCAGCGAGGACAGCGCGTAGTGACTGGTGCATAAATATATACAGTGAATGAATGACACAATGTGGTTCCAGATAGCTTGAGGAGTTTGTTTCTATTTGATTTGATTGTGTTGTTTGTGAACCACTTTGTATGGAGCGCCTATGATCGCGCTGAACGGTCGACGGCGTTTCGATCCACCTTAATCGGTATCTTCATTAGGACTGGGTTGGAAGCAGTGCTGATTGGGAATCAGTGCAGATGCACATCCGGAGTCCAAGCGGACAAGCAATTCGCAGGCGATCGGGGACGGCGTGTGATTCAGCGGAGACCGGAGTCAGGGATCCATGCGGAGATGGAAGTTCACTTAATCAAGGGCAGCGGTACTCCTGCGCAAAAGTGGGGGCCCGATGGGAATGATCCAAGGCCGCTCCGGCAGTGATCGGTAAAACTGTCAGCAAAGTCCAAGTTCCGATCCGGCAGTGATCGGATTTTTAAGAGTTGATCTCGATTAGGCTATGAGCTGCGTTGTGCTCGATCCGGTCTGGTGTTTTCGCCATACTCTCTACCCCAACCCCAACACGGTTGGCAGGTTCTTGCTCCTTTTATTTATACAAAAAAAATGCATGGATGTTTGGCATGCAGGTTGGACACTGGACCTGGGAGATTGCACGAGTCCTTGTGTGCATTGAGCATATTGAGCCACTACCCGATTGGGCTTTGGTGCACATTGGGGCCGGTGGTTGGAGTGAGCACATCTGCCAGGGTCAGCTGATGGATAACGTCAACATGTCAGATGTGGTGGAAGACGATCGCTCATTGGAGATGTTGGTCTACGCAGCTGCGCTAGTGTTCATGGATGAGTGACAAGGTACCTGCAGCCACAACTGGATGTGACCCATTTCACGTGTCCCGATGCCTGGTTGCATGTTGGGGATCTGGTCACATGTCCCAAGTCGACAGTGGACATGGCTGCATTGGCCTGGACTCATGATCCATGCGCGGACAACCAACACGGGTTGGCACTGACTTTTGTTGGTGATGGACTCCCCGAGGTGGCAATGGGCGCTTTCCTACGTTCCTCATTCAGATATGCTGCTGCATTGGTCTGCATATCGTGGCACTTCTCTTGCCTGTTATGACACACACTTGTTGATAAAGTTTCCGCTCTTTCACTTGTCTACGACTGTGATGTACCTTGATTTGTATGCCAATGTTTTCGTCACAGAATCTCTGGTTGACTGACATATGTGCATTGCTACTCCATCAGGACCTTGGGTTTGTACTTGTGCATTGTCATGTTCCTGTTTCGTGCTTAGCCAGATGCGTATGCCGTTTACCGGCACCAGGCGGGTGTACTTGTGTCCTGTGTTCGGTTGTGCAAATGTTGGTGTTTGTGCCACATTGTGTTGGAGGTTGGGGTGCTCTGCTTTATATGAGTGTGTGCTGCATTGTGTGTGAGATGGTCCTTCAGCTCTGATTTGGCTCATCCTTCTCCCTTTTAGGCAGTGTGGTTTTCACGTTTGTGCTTGTTCAGTGGTGTGATGTTGCTTGGTTGTGTGACTTGTGGTCTTGGTTGGTGTTGTTACTCTTAGGCATGGTTTGTCTGCATTTGTGCTGTGCTTAATTGTGCATGTGTGTCATTGTGCCCATCTCCCCCGTCCCCCTGGTCCCTGCTGTTTTGTCTGTTTTGGGCAGTTTCCGGTCCCCAATTCCTGCCACCGTCTCCAGACTGATGTAGTGGGCACCGTGTCCACCATGTCATCAAGCTCCTGGTGTGGCGCTGGCCTCCCACCTCTGGTGTGTATTGCTGCCTTCTTGTTGTCGGCGTGTTTCTGATTGTTTGTGCATCAAGCATCATACCGGATGTTCTGGTTTTCTTCCATTGTCCACCTCCGCTCCCAGGTTGCATTCTCTGAGTCCAAGATGGCCTGTCATGTACAATGTTTTGTTGCCAATGGGGCTTGTGGGGTTGTATGCTGGCTCACGTTGCTTCCATTGTGCTTGGCTGTTGTGTTCTGTTTGGATTGTCTGGCGGTGCTTATCCCTGCTTTCCTCATCGGAAATGGGTTCTAAGCACGTCTTTTTGTGTTGTGGTTTGTGTTTTTATCTCCGTCGAGGTGGTTGTATCGCAGACATTGGCCGCGGTTTAGACAGACTATCGCATGCTACCGCCTTCCTGTGAATTCCTTGTTAACACAGGGTTATTTTCCCACAATCGGCTGCGATGTGTAAAGGTGCGTTGGCATTTTCTGGTGATGTTTAGCGCACGTTCTTGTGAATATGCCCCTCAGTGCGAACAATTCAAGAGATCAGGTTTATGGTTAAAATACCCTCTTTACAAGGATTCAGCATCAGATCAACCTTAGTATATTATACCGCATTGATCGATTATGTACCACCTCATCTCGTTTTGGCATCAGAATAATTATGATAA
Organism: Lissotriton vulgaris; assembly: GCF_964263255.1. NCBI lineage: Eukaryota > Metazoa > Chordata > Amphibia > Caudata > Salamandridae > Lissotriton > Lissotriton vulgaris. The sequence continues at coordinate 1,012,224,092 of NC_141696.1, read as the reverse complement.
CCTTGTATGATGAGGTCTTTTATAAATAAACACACTTTTCTTTATAAACATAACACTCTTTAAAGTTGTTCCACATTTTGTTTTACATTTTTTTACATTTTCCTCATGATTACGTGAACCTAAACTCGGTCTCAAAAAGACAAGGATAGAAAGGACAAAATAACTTGCACTATGCTGAGGCTTGTGATACCATCACCCTCACAACCTCATGTGAGGCGGAAGCCAACTGGCATCTCAAAAGAAAGTGCACGTGTTCTCTCCAATTGCTGTGCAAGATCTGTGGACCTAAGGGCGGGGATCTTTGACGAAGTGAGTATGCTACTCAAGAATTTACCCCATTATGAGGAACAAGTACTGAATAGCTGATAGAGTGAAACCTTTTTTGTCTGCCTCGTTATATCCCCTTACAGTGTTTGACTACAAGAGACACTGACTGCAGTGCCTTAAGGGGCTTGTGTGATCTGAACATTTATCCACGCACACTTTCTTGCAAACTTTAAGAACAATGTTTGACCTGCTAATTATGATTAGGATCAATAGATCGATATGATGCCCGCCATTTAGGGGAAACACCGGATCTCGCCCAACTCTAAAAGCACCTAAAGGAATGTGATGCTAGTGATTGACTTTGAGAGCACTTCTAATCAAAGTGTGATACTGAAACTAGTTTCATGCAGAGATACGGAAAGAAGCCTGCTTGATTGAGTCAGCAAAATATCACAGGAGGTGGGTTCAAATGTGTGTAACAGGTCTTCAATTGCAATTGGTTATCTCAAATGTACATGTGTAAAAAATGGTCATATTGAATTTATAGATATATGTTTTTACCATGCTGTTTTTCTCACTCATATATCCACAGAAATGGAGAAAATAGTGTGGATCCATTCATATGAATGAGTATGGCATGAGAATGAATTGCAAAATTTGCTACAAATATTTTGAAATTGTGAATGAGTTAGTAATTTGAAGTGATTTTCGTCAGGTCCTGAGGAAACCCACTAGACATTTTTTTTGGCATTTTAGGTACAGATATCCCCATTTCCTTGATAGATGCGCCCTTGCATATCAAAGTAGAAGCTCACCCAATTCACAAAGTATAAGGGAAACATGATCCTTAAGCATTCCACTAGAACCCCTAGTGGGTGAGAGTTCCATTACAAAAAAATGAATGCTCAGGTCTGGTTAGACCAGGTATACTATGTTATAATGCAACGGTATTGACTCTTTTTTGATACTTGAATGAGACTAGGAAGGTGAGTCAACTTCCTACCAGACTTGTAAACTCCCCCGACGTGATATTCTTCAGTGACTAACCAGTACACAAAGTGTTTGATTTAGGTTTTCTTATGTAAATACACGGTATACAACGTTTACAACAGAATTTTTACAACGCACTACCATTAGAACGCAGGCATTACCACGCATACCATTACAACGCATTGCGTTGGGGGGCGCTCTAGGATAGGGAATAAGTATAATTTTATATCCAACACCTTCCCTAGTGTCCACGGGGACTGGAGTTGGAATATAAAATTATACTTACCACTATCCAGCACCTCTAAGCGCTATGCGTTGTAACGGTATTCATTGTAAATACCGCGTTGTAAAGGTATGCGTGGTAACAGGATGCGTTGTCACGTCATACATCCAAATACACAGTACTATATAGTATGTGATGTAATAAACATTATGTTTATGCTGTACTGAGATAAAAAAAAATTACAGATATAAAGTATTACTATTAGGGTTGGGCCGCAGAATTCTGCACAGTTACATAAAAACTCAGCAAGATTCCACGGAGTTCCGTGGGCAGGCGGAATCAGCTCATCAAGCTGATTTTTAGAAACAAGAGCTTGCTCTGCACTGCAAAATCAGCTCGCACACCACCACACAGCGCACCAGAGAGCACTGCTTCTTTGCTGCTGCTGTTGCTGAAGTGAATTTTCTTCTCGAGCAGCAGCTTTCTCACTGCAAATAGTCACGGACCCGCATTGAGAAATTCTCACTGGGTGCCGTCCTAGCATTAAAACATTGTGCTAGGGGATGCCAATTCTTGCCCATGGTTGCCAGCTTAAAGTTGGTGAGCTGTGCAAGAGAAAAAACTCCGCAATGCAGCAGTTTAGCCAAGACTTGTTGCAAGCATAACGGGGAGTAAGAAAACTCTACCAGCGGAGTGGAATTTATCACCCACACTTAATCATTATGATGAGAAATTGGTGATATATATTAACTAGCTGCAAAGTTAAACGAATTTCAGTGGAGTGTTTAAATCAAATGAATGCTTATGAAATAGACTGCATGTCCCACAAGCAACTCAGTGTGTATGAGAAAAAAATTTAATGTGTGCATTAGACAATATGAAAATGAAAAAAGAAGCAGGACCTATATCTATGAGTAAGCCCAGTGGTGACAAAATATGTTTAAGAGAGTTATATGTTTTTATATTTATCTTACCCAGTGGCATTCGTCCCTCAGCTGTTATAGTTGTGATCATGTATCCAAAAGCATTTTTAGGTTTGTTAACCACATGGCTGCTGGGCGTTTTCCCCCCCAGTGCTGGAAAATGCCATTTTAGTGGCACTATGACGAGCTCAGCTCGTCATCAGCACACGACACCCGTGGGTGATGACGAGCTGAGCTCGTCATCAGCATCGAAAGGGTTAATAACTTTGGCGTTGAATCTTCTCAAAACTTTCCAAAAAAAATGCTCTTCCTCTAAGCTCCTTCCTGGAAAGTTTCACTGCGATCCATGAAGCGAGGGACGGGAAAAAGGGGGGGATGCCCAAACACTTTTTCTCCATACATTTTGCCATTGGAAATTTGAACACTGAACAGATTTTCATAAAATTTGGCCAAAAGCTAGATCTTTTTCCAAAAGGTGTGCTTTTTGTTTGGTGTAAATCTGTTCAGTAGTTTTTAAGAAATTAAGGCTCAAACACATAGCATATTTCATGATGAAGAAGATCTGCTGAGCTGACAGATCTCAAAAAGAGATCATCAATAATGATGTGGCGGCAGCCATCTTAGGACTCAGGACTCAGTGACTTGTCATGGAATAAAAATGTTAAAAAAAGATATAAGCTGATACCCTGCCTCACTAGGCCTAGTGGGGATGTACCAGATCTGTCTGGGGCCGAACAGATTTTAAAACACTATAACAGTGAACTTGTGGTGGATCCACAATTCCCCTGTAAAATAATAAATACAAAAAAATGGGTGAGACAGGGCCCTGAGGTATGGCAAAGTAGGTTTATTTGGGGAGGGCAGCCGAGATGTAAATACAGGGGAAGGGGCGTTTGTCCCCCCCTCCTTGAGCCTTGATCCTTGATCAGTCCCAGAGGAACCCCAACCCGCTGGGGCCAACATAAAATTAAAGAGGAGGGAACACACCACGCCCCCTCACTGAGCCTTAATCAGGCCCAAGGGCCGTATTTTTCAAAAGCCAGAACAAAAGATTATAGGGGAGAGGGACATGTGGTCTACTACCCAAGCCTCAAAAGGCCCCAAGGATCCTATCCCAGAGGGGCCACTATTTTTGGAGGTCAGGTAGGTGTGTATAACCCTTTCCCCAAGCCTGGAAAAACCCAAGGGACCCCCTTCCCAGAAGGCACTCAATTGTTGTGTCCTGCAGAGCCCATTCATAGGACAATATTTTCTTGCCAGCAAGAGTGCGGGCAGGGGGAAATATGTGTGCTAACATTTGGTGGGAGCTGCAAATGTGCTCCTGCTGGGGGGGGGGGCACACATTTTGCCCTGCCCACACTCTTGAAGGCAGGAAAGCAGAGATTGCTCCCACTCAGTGGAAGTAGAGAAAAAAAACTCCTCCCGACAGGTAGGAGCAAAGACAGTTCCCGCTGCACTCAAGCTAAGGCAAGCCATCAGATGAGGGATTATTTTTTTCCTATTGTTCATTGAGGGTAAGATAATCCAGCTGTGGGTTCACAAGTCTGTTTCGTTCTGATTGGCTGTATTTCACTGAAAAACATTCTGTAGCAGCTTCCTTTAGCTAACACACTGCACTGAAAGAAAAGAAATGAAGAGGTCTAGGATCAGGTGAGGGACCCCAATGGTAAAACAATAGGCATGTGGGGGCAAGGTGAATGTATTTGGACGCCAAACCCAATGAGAGGAGGCTCCAGTGGAACCCCACTTGTCATTCAATTAAATATTATATTTTTTATTGTGCGACTCCAGAATCCTGTTCTGAATGTTCAAATCCTGTATCCACATTGGGTTCCGCAGACCCTTCGGGAGTGTCAGGATTTGTGAATCCGGCACATGAATCATAAAGTCGAAAAAAAGTGTAATAAAAAAGAAATATGTGCACTTTAGTTTAACTTAGACACTTACCACCTCATGATATGGAGGACAACACATTTCGACTCACACAGGGGAGGGCTGTCCATGATATTGTACAAATGACAACATTGCTAAATACAATGCAATTATACAAATAAACTGTTACCAAAGAGTGTCACAGTCTCTGTTTAACACTACCAAATTATTAATATCATGTTAATTTCAGTTTCTACAATTAATTAATCAAAATACTTATATCCAACATCTCAAAGATAATTATAAACTAAGGCTACATGAACATGTTCACTTATATAACATAATAAGTATAATTCTCAAGTGTATTTTTTACGTCCGTCTGGATTAAATCATTTCATCAGCCATGATATAATTGGATAGACTGTAAAATATTTTAGTAATTTCTGCATTAAATAATAAACTAAATCACTTCTAAAAATATTTTACCTATTGATACAACTCATCATTTTGAAAGCATGAATTAAATGAATCCAATAATTATTCTCATAGTAAGATGAAACTGGAGAAAATGGTAAAGGGGTGAAATTAAAAATCTTTAAATTATCATGGAGGAGATACAGCTGCTGTGCATCAACAATTATTATTACTGCACAGGCTGTGCATTTAGCATGCCTAACCAAAGTGACAACTAGCCCTGTTCTATGAGGATCCCAGTTTGCTCTCTAGATTGACAATATATATGTAACAAGGACAACCCTGTATCCCCACGTGGACCAGGGTAAGCATGTATTATTGGAAAAGTTGTCCTGTGGGACTCAATCAGAGGCGGAAACCTTGTGCGTACCTTAGAGGAATCCAAAATCTAATTTAAGTTCTGATTCATTGTAAATTAAATTTAAAAATGAGAACAGGACAAACTTTGTTTCCATCAAAAAAACATCAAACTATTTCAAATGCAATAATGTGTGAAATGAATGATCATAGTACAAGTGACACAGTACTCAGAATGTGAATATATTTACAGCATACTTAACAAAATACACTGTACAGTTCCCAGTGATTGTTTACAATATTTGAAACAGTTTGTATTGAGCTAGTGTGAATTATTACATCATTCCTTTGCATTAAGTGCACAATTCAAACAAAAGAGAGAGCTTGTTGATGAATTAACCCCGTCTGCTTGTTGAGGTCTCTTCAGAATGTAGTCATCTGGATACCCACCTGTAAATGAAGGAGACAGAAACAGGAAGAATCCTAAGTCCTATCAATAATCATTCAAACTTTCTCAATAGTACCAATGTAAGCATTACTTACCTGCTTAAATGGGAATGCAATTTTGCATCAGGAATGAATGACTGGATCTCGAAATCATCTTTGGTAAAATCAAATATGCCAGGTTATTACTTCCAAACATCAGTACAACACCATCACAAGTCTCAAATATGTTGCAGAGAGTGAGCTCACAATATGTCAGTGCACCATCAGTGCATGCAATCCTAAATACATTACTTGGGAATGGTCTTTCGACTACCATGCCACACTCTAACATCCTTCTCGAGGTGAGCACCAACCAAGTAACTATAATGTAAAAAAAAAGAGTGGTGGTATCAGTACACACATCTACTAAAGCAACATAAGGTACTTCATATGTTGATAAAATTGCTAATTGGTTGTTACCTTTTGCCACGTGTTTTTCCAAACATACATCAGCCTGGATGTATGCCCAAAAATGTATTATGGCTTACTTTCTGATTTCTCCTGCAGATTCTTCAGCATCACCTGTTTTGCAACTGTTGGTCTTTATCCTGATGTATGGCTAATGTGCAAAGCAGGCCTATGAGAGGTCCAATATGGAGGTTTCCAAGGGCAAATCTGGACATGATAGAGCTCTATTAAAAGATCAGTTGTATTGTCAATATATATCGGAGACCTTAGCAAACTTTATTTAAGAGAATGTGGACTCTCTTTACTTGGGGTAGGTTAGCACTGTCTTAAGGCAGTGTTTAGAAGGGGTACATTACTCTCCTAGTCACTGAGGTAGAACGTGAATGGTTGATTTATAAACATATGGGTGATCAGGAAGAATTGATATATAAGAATATGGTTACCATTAGGACACCTATGAAGATGAGAATATAAGAGAAGACCAGCAAATCAGTTTGCAATTATTGATTTAAATGCTTTGAAAATATCAAAATATGGGATGAATATTAGCTCTGCAGATAAAGGAACAGGCATTGAAATCATGTTTAATGAAAGTCTAGTAGAAGTAAAAATCAGGGATAGAATAGGCTAAACATTTCATGAATTCTACATCAGATTACACCCTGATGATAGTTTAGTCACTCTAGATTACTTGATACCAATCATCAAACCTAACCTGACTAATTTTCAAGTTCAAGTGCTGGAATCTTCCTTTATCCTACAATTACTTGAGGCCCTAACTCCATTCCATCAAAATGTTATAAAGTCTTCTCGGCCATGCTTATGCAATTGTTTCTCAATTTAATATACTAATTTGACTCCGTTTTGGCATTACGGTTTCTGTAGAGGGAGGATTACATTACAATTGTTTTAAAGATAGGAACGAACATTAAACAGTGCAGTTTTAAAAGCCCCAGCTAACTTACACATTGTGATTAAAAAAATATATACAAAATGAATTGCTAATTGACTACCCATCATATTAGGATTGTTAATACGATGCAGCCTGGGTTTATCCCAGTTGACCACTGCATATACAAGCCTTGCAGCTTCAGGTTTTGATATTGCCTCCACCTCTGGTATGCCCACTGCAATGATTCGGTTGGAGGATGAGAGGGTATTCAACAGAGGTTCATAAACCTTTTGTGGGATAAACTGGAGAAGATTGACTTTACTCTGCTCCTTTGATAGAAAGAATATAATTATTGCCACATTTTACACGGCACGGCAGGATTGCCCATTCTTGCCCTTATTATTCACCTTATATTTAGAACTGTTCCTTCTGTGTCTAAAATACCCAGAAAATTGCTGCTTATACTAATGACATTACCTTTTTTGTTGCCACTGCACACAAGGTAGCTAGATATTAAGGGCCTGATTCTGAGTTTGGCAGTGTGAGAGTGCTCCAACACCACAAAACCTCAACGCCGGCCACTCGCCAGTTTACGGGATTTCTTGTGGTCTGGCAGGCGGTCCTTTGACATTTCCATGGCGGTACCTACTACAACCCAGGAAGAAGCACCTTGCTGCACAAAAACGATCCTGCCAACAACACTGGCACCTTTGCACCATTGGGTACGGTGCCACCATTGGCGTTAGGCTACTGAAACTGCATCAGCACCGGGGGAAAGGTGAGTAATGCGTCATATTGGATATATAGCGTGCATTCCTGCCTTTTCACTTTGACGTAGGGCAGTACAGCAAGGGGACTTGATCCACCTGTAGTAAGAGAGTGAGGGTCTTAATTTGCTGTTTTATGTGGATTGGAACTGTCACTAATTCAAATGACAAATTAATATAAGGGGGTTATTTTTGAGAGCCCTGCATCACTTTTGCTCCACTTAAAGTTTTACATGTGTGATGCAGGGCTCTCACAAAGATATATGAAGCTGCACAAAGCCATCCTACATGGCTTTGAGTGGCCTCATAAATCATAGGTAAGACGACGCAGAGCAAATCCCTGTGTCACCTTACTCTGCACCCAGTAGGCGTGCCATTGGGCTTTGAGGTGGGCTTTCCCATGCAACACCCATTGAATTTAACACTGCCCCCGATTTCCAGAATGATGTTAATCTGGATAAGCACCAAATCCGTAAGTCTCTCCACGTGAGGCATAACGAGGGGAAATATGTTCATTTCTCCTCGTTTATTTCCTCTGTCCATGTACGCTGCATTCTACAGCATGCTGGAAAGAGGAAAATGCCTCTTTGGATTGTTTTTGAGCGCAATCCTGCCTGCAACAGAGGCACCCTTGCACCATGGAGCAATGGTGCCTACGTTGGCACTAAGCTGACAAAACTGCACCAGCTCAGGTAGATAACAACAGGAATGCACCATATTGCTTAAATAATTGTGTATTCCTCCTGCCCTTGCACTTTGGCTTAGGGCAGCACGAAATGGTGCCTTGCTGCGGAGCCCTACGCCTAACTGCAATAAATGAAGTCCAAAATGTTTATTCAAAATTTGTTACCAGTTATTGATTGGGCAAGATCTCTTTTAAAGCATAATTAGGTATTTATCTGGTTATGTTTTTTGTTTTTTTGCAATGCAAAATCGCTTAGCCCTTCCTAATATTGTTTAATTTAATGCAGCTAGATGTTTTGTTTCTCAGTCTTCTTGTTCTACGATTTTATGCGTTACTCATGTCACATGCATTTCATTTTAAAGAGGATGTTCTCGTTTGAAGTGTTATATGTTGATGAAAAAAATTAAGAAAGCAATTTTGGTACGATCATTAACAAATAGATATTATGGTTTATATCTCTGTCAGTGATGTAATCGATGTTGCTAATTAATTCAATTATTTGATCTCTAAATAAGCTGGATTGTCACCTAAAAGATGGATAGTAAAAAAAATACCATACCTACAATAGCAAGTTATTTCTGTTGTCAAGAACTTTGCTACAGTCTTTCGCTACATAATGCTAATTTCTACTGAATTCGCCTTGGAAAAAATGCGCAGCTGAAGGAAGATCTCTAAATTGCACGAATTAACTTTAAATTGTTACTGTAGATTCGCAACGCAACCTGAGCATTCTTAAATCTGCCTTAAAGTCCCTGCTTCTATTGATGACGTCCAGAGATGCATTGTTGCTTGTCGTTGCGGTAGTTGGTGCATTGCAAAACGAACATAACCCTCAAACGCATACATATATAGATGCATATTAATGACACCTAATCGTAAGAGTCCTGCCGCTACACGATTCTCAGATGTGTGGCCTTTCCAATGATCTGCGCGGGTTGCAGCATAGACCCTCTTTAAAAAAATCAAATTATTAAAGTGCCGGTCACGATTACAGTATCTTCCTAATATCATTTTTATACCCAGTTTCGTTGATAATGGGTTTTTGGCTGGCCACGAAATAACGAATACTTTTTTGACAGTTGTTCACGCTCTTTTCACCTCTTCTCGAAAGCTGCCGAATGATATGACAATGCCACTCAGCCTTAAAAGTGTCTGACATGCTTGACTGGTCATTCTCATTTCGTTGGGCATAGTTCTGTTTTTATGAGGTGGGTAAAACTGCTTTATGAACATCCGCTGAGCCATTAAAGTCAAGGGTATTGCGTGTGACGCGGGCTGCACTTTAGGGCGCAAAACAAGGATTCTTATTGTCTTCTTCACATTTCATTTTTGCTTTACCGACCTTAGCACGTCTAATGCGATGCCTGGCATACGGCAGAAACTGTTCGGACTTCCTTTGGCAATGTCTCGATAACACGATGGATGTTTTATGATATTATGGTAATATTCGCTGTTCTACTAGGTCTGATTATTTTAAGATGTGATCCTGATGCAATCGTCAGATATTACACGCTCATGCATGGTAGTGATATCAGTAACTTCGAAGCACAACACACTTTATTGTGTGTACAGGTACTATGGTGCCCATTGTTTAGATAAATAAATAAATATATTACATTGCGCGCTGCAACACCGATTTGGCATTGCAGCACGCGCAATATAATTTGTTTTATTTATTTATTTATATGCACAACTCAGAAGCATATTATCAAGGGGGTTTATCTCCGCTTTTTTGGCTTTAAAAGCCAATAAAGCGGAGATAAAATTATCTCCCTATTACCTAGTTGTCGCTAACACCAGTTAGCGACAGCTAGTAGGAGATAGCAACCATCTTGGGCACCACTTTGCATGGCAGTGATATTTATCACTAATGACATGCAAAGTGGGCGTGCCAAGATGTCAGCGACTGGAAACAGTCGCTAACATCGCTATCTCCTATTACCAACTTTTGGAGATATTCGCGCTAAGCGCGAATATCTCCTAAAAAAGCTAACACCTGCCCCTGAGCAGTTCTTAGCCATGTTATCCAATGGTAGATGGATAACATGGCTAAGAGCATTAGCTTGGTAATGCATGAATATTGCTGACTTTTCAGCGATATTCATGCATTTTGGCCGATTTTTATCGCTTAGGAGATATACCTTGATAATAGCAAGGTTCCTAAGCGAAATATCGCCGCTAAACCAACATAGCGATAATTATCGCTAGTTGTTGGTAATATGCCCCTCAGTTTGGCCACAATCCAGAGTTTACTATCCCCACCCTGCCCCTCCCCCTCCCCCTCCGGCCCCACTGCACCACAGCACTCCCTCGAGGAGCCGCCACTGAGTGTATTGTTGTCCTTTCCTAGCGCTGGTGCACTTTTGGCTGCCGCATGTCAACTCAGGTATTCTTGTGTCATGGTGCAAGGGTGCCTGTGTTGTAGACAGGATTGTGTGTGTGCAGGAAGGCACACCTTCCTGTACAAAAACAATCCTCAGAGGCATTTTCCTCTTTTTATGTGTTATGCAGAATGCAACACATGTTAAATGAAGAAACCACGGGCAGAAATAAAGGTTTTTCTACTTGTTATGCCTCACCTGGGGAGGCGTAGCATTTTGATGCAGTCCCAAGTCTACCACTAATGGTAAATCTGGAAATGCGCCAACATCCATGGGCAAATGCATGGGAACACCCACACTCCACCCATGGAAAACCTCCCTGACGCAGAGTAACTTAAGGAAGCGATTTGCGCTGCCTTGCAATACTGTAGATTGGGGTACACAGAGTAAGGCCATAGGTCGCCATGCAGACCTCCTGATCTTTAATTGCGGCCCCCTGGTGAACAGCAGCACTAGGCTGCTCTTCACTTGACAGAGCAGAAACATTCAGAAAGCTGAGAAATGGCCATATTTTATTTAGACATTAACTAAAGTAACGGAAAAGAAGTAAAGACGGTGGCATAGACAACTTATCTAAGGAAAACCTTTGTTTTAAACATATCTTGCACTGGACATGTAAAAAAGCGATAAACTCTTTGCAAACTTAAAAAAAGTGTATTTCATTAACATGAATGAGCATTTTACCTTAGTAGATCAGATTACATCACTGCTTTCAGAAGCATTCATTAGAAGTGATAGTTTTCAAATATTCTCTTGGAAACCATCATGCTACCCCCTATTCTGAAAACAATACTGTTAGTGAACCAAGAAGCAAGTTATTTGTCAGGTGCACCTTGAGTGTAGCTTTGTTTGTTATATAAATGTTGTTATATGAATATACATCACAGATAACCCAAGTATCAGTGTCTGAATGGACTGAAGACCCTGTCCCCCCTATTAAAAAATGTGATGCAGGCAAAGAGCGTGGCAATATATATATATTTTTATCCAGCTTTGTTTGTTATATAAATGGAACAACATTATAGTTTATAAAATAAAACAAAAAGAAAAGGTTTTGTACAGCACACACCCCAATCTCGTGTATTTCAAGGGCCTCTCATATGTGGTAAAGAAGGAAAAGGAGGCAAAGTGTAGTTAACCAATTGCATAGGATCATGCAGCTTCACCAAATGGGTAAGCCAGGACTTATACTAAGGGGCCCATTAGGATGTAGGGCGATGGCACCACCGCGGTGCTGGCGGGGTGGAAAAACGCCTTTTTCCGCCCGCGAGCAGCAGGATACACGTCCACCATATTAATATTGCAAAACATAGGTTAATTCCAGTTCGCCGCGGAGCGGCGCGCACTGACATCAAAGTGCGCCCGCCACCACGGCAGTGGGAGCCAATGGAGACTCTCCGCCAAGCGTAATGATGTCCACCCCTCTCCACAAATTAGGATGGCCCAAACAAGCAGACGCACAGTAGCGGAGACACCTCCCAACCTGAGACAGTGGAAACTCAACAGCGGAGTACGATACCACAGACCCGGTCCTCTCCACCCGGTCACGACCACCATGGACCCTGCCCTACAGGTGTTCCCGGTGCTGTACCTGCTACAGCACTATCATCTCATGGGCTGCTGTGGCTGCCGCCGAAGGTACACAAATACAAAAATACAACACATGGGCTAACCCAGGGTCCAAATCCACAACAGACATCCTGCTGGGGACATCAACACATCCACAAGGGCACCAACACATGACCCACCTGCACCAAGTCACCCCTCTGAATCCTAGACACACGTTGACCGCGAACTTGCAGCAACGTGCGGGTCATGTCACCCAGCAGTCAATACATGCACACAATGCAGAAGACACAGCCAGTCCAAGGAAAGGGCAGGGCACAAACACCACAGGGATGCACCTTCCCTCCCACACATTAACACACCCCATTAAGGCACAGGCCAGGTGCCCATCCTGTTCCCCCCCCCCATGCACAGCAACAAGCAACAAGCACAGCAACAAGCAAGCTCAATCCACACCCTGCACCACACAACAAACAACCAGGAAGACAGCCACTGCAGGAGTAGCTGCACAGGAACACACAACACACAACACCAGTGCCACACACACTGAAGGCTGCCAATACTTTCCAGTACATACACACACAAATAAACACACACCTGGGTGTAGCCACAAACATAACACACACACAGGGATGCCTGAACAGATGTCTGCCCAAAACAACACACAAACACAAAACACTACAGAAACACACACAGAACCCCATCAAAAACAGATACACCCAGTCAGCAAAACTGATGAAAAGGCAATGGGAGTACAGACACCACATGTACCAGCGCCAAGAAACCGTACGGTGCACGCTGCCCTTTATAAATGTTTTAAATTGGAAATTGGAAATTAGACACCACATGAGTGCACATCCTCATCACTCACAAACAAAACAGACACAACAAACCACAAATCACACAAGAAGTGCACCATCACAGAACTACACTGCCACATGAAACCAACTACAGATGCACATGAAATCAAAAATGAACAAACAATACAGGAAATCAGGGGATGCATATCAGGCAATGCCAAGGCCACATACACACAGCACTGTAGGCACAACAAGCAGTGTGTGCACACCAAGCAGAACATTCACACACAGACTTGACTGACACAACCTCCACACACACAACACAAATCAGCACAGCACAAACACAACAGCACACCCAGGAAGTGAAAGAATACCACAGCCAACATACATACATCCAAAATAACAACAACAGATGCACCACTCTAGGATACAAGAGCAGAACCATCTTGACCAGAGCACCGGGCAGCACACACAGCAGAAGTGCACATGAGCAATCCTCACTGATTAATAGCACAAGAACATCACACATAAACCATGGGGCAATATCCATACTGGAACATCACACTTGACCTAAGAACTGCACCACAAAGCACAGTGTCACAAATGAAGTGATGGGGAGGCACACACACATGTAAACCAAGTGGACAGCTGACATCAAAGTGAACTGTCTTGCATGTCAGTAGTCGACATGTAAGGGGTGTACCATACTCAAATAGAGGGAGTGCAGACTCACAATGGGCAGGCATAAGTGTCACGCATAGGGGATGCATTACACCACACACACCATGTCATACAGGAGGATAAAAGGCACCATGTGCCTGCAATGCATGAGAAACACAACCACAATAGCAGTGTGGAGCAGCAGGGCTGCACAGTCTACACAAACACTATCAAGACACATGGATGATCAAACAAACACAACAATGATGTGCAAGTCACACACACTGCACACTCATAAGTGACAAAACAAGTAGGAGTCAGACAGAACAGCATGGACACACCAACACACTGCACAGTGCACCACAGACAACTCACACATGTGCATACAACAACATCAACAGGGCAGGACAACCCAAACAACAGGCACACAACTCCTGGGTGACACATGTGTGTCTTTCACAATCAAGGGGCACACACACATCCACACCGCCTACAAAGTCACACCCTTCACACTGTACACCTCATAACTTCCCAAGCGCACACATCTCATGTAGGCCATGGGACCAGGAGTAAGGGCCAACACAAGATGACCATACTCATACACAGCTGGGCACACATAAAGGAATAACACACATACATGATGACATTGCCCAGCCTGCAAGCAAACCTTTGCACAGCATCACACCCTGTGCTGGCAGTGCACCCCAACCTGACATCTGAACAATGTAGCCAACAATAGCAAACCACAAAAAAGAGAACTGCATGACAGGTAAAATAGACAACCCTGTTAAAAAATGTGATGCAGGCAAAGAGCTTGGCAATGTTTTTTTGTTTTTTATCCTCATTTGCCTCTGACCCAAGCTGACTGATGATCCGCAAGCCGCCACTGTTACCCCATTGGAGAGGTAGGTCTTACTTTGATTTGACATGGGGGTACTGCCTCAGCCTTCTATCGCCCGCTAACCAGTAGCTCACAAGCTTCCTACCTGTTGCTGACCTCTCGTTGTTAAAGAGAGGGTGGTCATGCTCTCCCCTTGTTCAGAGTTACAAGAGATAGTAGTAGGGCACCCGCCTTAGCTCACCGTAGTGTAGTACCCACGTGATATCGGCGTGAGCCCGCACCATCGTCCCTCTGGGCCAGTCACCCCACGCACCGTGCGCACTCCCCGTGAGTGAGCCCGTTCCCGCCAAGTGCCGCCACTGCTCGCAGCTGTACTCGGCCCTCGACCGCCAGAGCTACTTCCGCCCCAATTGCATTTTGTACTCCTGCTAACCTCGCATTTTGCCTCCGTGTATCTCTGCTTTGCTCTCCCCTCTTGCTGTGCTGCATTTTGCCCCCGTGTAACCTTTGCTTTGCTCTGTTACTCTCCTCCTGCTCTCCCCTATTGTTGTGCTGAATTTCGCCTCCGTGTTTGCGCCGCCTTGCTCTCTGTGACTCTCCCCCTGCTCCCCCCTTGTTGTTGTGACCGGCCCCTGCCGCGTCATCCCCCTGCGTATTTTGTACTTCTGCATACTTGCTACTTCTTCGCCGTGTGTATAAAGTTTTCCGCTGTGTTACCCTTTGTCCGCTGTTTACCCCTTGTTTGCTGTGCCCAGTCCCTGCCACGTTTCCCGCCACCTCCCCGCTCCCCGCCGCTGCCCCCCTGCGGCCCCGCCCCTTCCCTCGCTCGTCCTTCCCATTCGCCATCCCGCTCCCGCCTCCCAGCTGACCCTCCCTCGCTCCGCCCCCCACTCTCCACATATGGCAGAGTGGCAAACGCGCAGCGTTGATGCGCAGCTGGCTCGCCGATTAAGCGCCGAAGGTGCGCCAAAGGTAAGCCCGTCTGCGCCTGGACCGCGCCCAGTGCCAGGACCCCTGGCCCACGCAGACACCAGCCCACCCGCCGGACCTACGACTCAACTGAACTGTACGCACTCAACGCCGGTAGAATCCCGGGCTGCTACCGAGCCACCCCGAGACGCACCCACGGACCCTTCTGCTGCCACTCCTGCAACTTCACCTGCATCCGGGCCTGCACCACACCAGCACCGACCAAGCCGAACGTCAGCAGCAAGCACCTCAAGTGCATCCTGCTCAACACCCGCTCCGTCCACAGACACGCCGTCGAGCTCTGGAACCTGCTCGACACCACAGCCCCAGACGTCGCCTTCCTCACGGAAACCGGGATGAACACCTCCTTAGTGCCCGACATCGCCATCGCCATCCCGGACGGCTACAAGATCATCAGGAGGGACCGCGTCAACCAGACAGGAGGAGGCATCGCCATCATCCCCAGGAACTCCATCCGCATCACGACCAACACCGACGACGCCCTCACACCTGCTGAGCACCTGCACTTCCAGATCCACATCAACCCCAAGACGACCCTCAGAGGCACCCTCATCTACAGACCCCCGGGACCACGCTCACAATTCAGCAAAGACATCGCCGACTTCATCAGCCCGCACGCCCTGCCCTCCGCTGACTACATCCTCCTCTGGGACCTCAACTTCCACCTGGAGAACAACAACGACCGCAACACCATCACCCTTCTGGACAACCTCGCTAACATCGGACTCAAGCAACTGGTGACCACCCCCACCCACTACGCCGGACACACACTCGACCCCGTCTTCTCATCCAGCAAGGACATCGCCTTCAGCCACGCCACCGGACTCCACTGGACGGACCACAGCTGCGTCCACTTCAGCTTCAGTAGGACCACGATCCACCACCACCAGCAACAGGCTGCAAGCAGAAGCTGGAACAAGATCACAGCCAACCAGCTCGCGACTTCCCTGAGCAAGAACCCACCCACCAGCGTAAAGAACCCCAGCCAAGCGGCCACCAACCTCACAAAGTGGATCAGCGACTGCGCAGACGACCTCGCCCCACTGAAGACCCCGCCCAGCAGACCCGGCAGCAAGAAAGCCCCATGGTTTACCGACGAACTCAAGAGCTCCAAGAAGAAATGCAGAGCCCTCGAGAAAGCCTGGCGCAGAGACCCTACACCAGACAACATGACCGCCCTCAAGCTCGCCACCCGGAAACACCACCAACTGATCCACGCCACCAAGAAAACTGCATTCAAGGACCGATTGGACAACAATGCACACAACAGCAAGGAACTCTTCAACATCGTCAAAGAGCTCTCCAACCCCAACGCCGGAAACAACAACATCACCCCCTCGCAAGACCTCTGCAACGCCCATGCCGCCTACTTCCACAACAAGATCACGGACATACACAACAGCTTCAGCACTCAATCGATGCACGCCACGACCGAACCACCGCCCCCCCCCACCACCCTCAACGCCTGGACCCCGATCAGCACCGAAGACACCGCCCGCACGATGAACTCCATCCACTCCAGATCTCCGTCCGACCCCTGCCCTCACCACGTCTTCAACAAGGCCGACGTCGTCATTGCACCCCACCTACGGGACATCATCAACACCTCCTTCGACGCCGCCACCTTCCCGGAGAGCTGGAAGGACGCCGAACTCAACGCGCTACTAAAGAAGCCATCAGCCGACCCCACCGACCTCAAGAACTACCGCCCCATCTCGCTGCTCCCGTTTCCTGCAAAAGTCATCGAGAAGACCGTCAACAAACAGCTGGCCGCCTTCCTCGAGACAAACGGATCCCTCAACCTCTCGCAGTCTGGCTTCCGGGCCAACCACAGCACCAAGACCGCCCTGATTGCAGCAATCGATGACATCCGAGCCCTGCTCGACAACGGAGAAACAGCGTCCCTCATTCTCCTGGACCTCTCCGCGGCCTTCGACACTGTCTGCCACCGCACCCTAGTGCAGCGCCTCAGCAACGTCGGAATCCAGGTGAAGGCACTGGAATGGATCATCTCCTTCTTCAACAGAAGAACACAGAGAGTCCGTCTACCACCGTACAAGTCAGAGGCCACCGAAGTCATCTGCGGCGTCCCTCAAGGATCCTCGCTGAGCCCCACCCTCTTCAACGTCTACATGAGCCCCCTCGCGGCCATCGCACGCCAACACAACCTCAACATCATCTCCTACGCTGACGACACCCAGCTGATCCTCTCCCTCACCAACGACCCCGCCACCGCCAGAGCCAACCTACACGAGGGGATGAAAGAGGTAGCCGAATGGATGAAGATCAGCCGCCTGAAACGGAACTCAGACAAGACGGAAGTCCTCATCCTGGGCTCCTCGCCCTCCGCCTGGGACGACTCCTGGTGGCCCCCCGCCCTGGGCACCGCACCCAAACCGACAGATCACGCATGCAACCTGGGCTTCATCCTGGACTCCTCCCTCTCCATGACCAGACAAGTCAACGCCGTCTCCTCGTCGTGCTTCAAAATCCTGCGCATGCTACGGAAGATCTTCCGGTGGATCCCCACCGAGACCAGGAAAACGGTCACCCAGGCCCTTGTCACCAGTCGTCTGGACTACGGCAACTCCCTCTACGCCGGAACCACCGCCAAAATCCAGAAGAGACTCCAGCGGATCCAGAACGCCTCAGCACGACTCATCCTGGACATCCCCCGCCGCAACCACATCTCCGGACACCTGAGAGACCTGCACTGGTCAACAAGAGAATCACCTTCCGTCTCCTCACCCACGCACACAAAGCCCTACACAATCAAGGCCCAGTATACCTCAACAGCCGCCTCAACTTCTACGCTCTGAAACGCCAGCTTCAATCAACCAGCCTCGCCCTTGCCGCCGTCCCCCGCATCCGAAGAGCCACCACAGGGGGAAGGTCCTTCTCCTACCTCGCCGCCAAGACTTGGAACTCCCTCCCGACCCACCTCCTCCTGACCCAGAACCACCTCGCCTTCAGGAAGCAGCTCAAGACCTGGCTGTTCGAACAGTAGCGGACCCCCCCCCCTAGCGCCTTGAGACTCCCCGGGTGAGTAGTGCGCTATATAAATGCTTTGATTGATTGATTGATTGACCATCTGAGAGCTTCCCAGGAGGCATAATCATAGGACAAAAAAGATCAAAAGAAAGAATGGCTAAAGGTGATATAAAGGCATGGACAGTATATCTATCTAAGCTGATGCCCAATTTACTAGGCAGCCCAAATGTCCCTCTTCTTGCTGCTTTTTAATCTGGCCAAATCCATCTTAGACGTTTTAAGCAGAGAGAAGAGCGTGTGGGGGGGGGGGGACTCTACCCATCTCTTAAACATTTCTCACCTAGCCAGCAATATAGCATAAAACAAAAAGCTTTTATTAGGACCAGTTATTTCCTCTTGGATGCCAAAAATTATTAGGCTAAGTGTGATACATAGAGGGTAGCCTAGGATGGATTTTAAGGTAGCCCCAACTTTTTCCCAGTACTCTGAGATTGTTGGGCAGGTCCAAAACATATGTGTGTCCGGGGCTCTTTCCATGTTGCATTTGTTACACATAGCCGCTGGGCCGCTAGAAATCTTGGAAAGATTCGCCACAGATAAGTAGGCCCTGTGAGAGGTGAAATAGTGTTTTCTTCTCAGCCATGCCGGTTTCACCGTTGACAACAAGTTCCAATAGGAAGTTTGCCAGAGCTCAGCCCAATCTACATCCGGAATCACATCTTACCATAATTCTCCCCATAATCTAAAATCTCCATCTATGGCCTCCTCAATTGCCCAATAAAAAGAGGACACCTCCTTTTTACCCGGTAGCTTTTTTACTAGATGTTCTTCTAGGGCATTTCCCTGCCCTATTAATGACTTTTGATTCTGCATCCAGCTCTTTAATTGTAGATATTTGAATCTGGACATACCTTCAGCCAATTTGTCGTTAAGAGTTGCCCAAGATAGAAGAGAGCCATCTTCAGTTAGGTTGCCCCATGTTAGTAACCCTGCTTTTTTAAGGGTAAAGCCGTCACATCCTTCAGGCAATCTGGTGTCCCAGGGCTGTCCCACATTGGGGCTAATCTTGAATGATTTTCAAAGCCAGTTACTGCTCTAAGCCCGGCCCATAATTGCGCAGCACTTCTTAAAACCTTCAGCCTTACTTTCTTGAAGAATTTTTTGTCCCCATATTTAAAAAGAAAACCTACATACGGGAGCCCAGCCTGATCTAACATGGCTTTAAACATCTTCCCACTGACTGATGAATCTGGAGATTTCAGCAAAATTCTCAAATGGGTTAGTTGGAATGCCCATGCGTAATACTGAATATCTGGTAGAGCCAGACCACCCTTTTCCCCTTCTGGGTCTTAATTTTTTCCAGGAAATCCTGGTTGCTTTATACGCCCAGACAAAAGAGGTAATTGCTTGCTGAAATCTGCCAATTATTGATTTATCAAAATGTAGAGGTATAGTGTTAAAGAGGAATGTTACCTTAGGGAGAATTGTAATTTTAATCAAATTGGCTCTACCCAGAATAGTTAGGGGAAGGTGAGCCCAAGATCTCATTATATTTTTACTTTCCTTTAGGGTGTTCAGGAGATTTGCCTCAGCTATTTTATCTATATTAGGTACAATTTTGACACCCAGGTACCTCATCTCATCTTTAGTCTTATTTTCTTCCTTTGGCATGATCCAGGTCATGGTCTCGGTTTTATCTGCATTCATCTCATAACCGGAGACTCTCCCAAATTCTCCGGCTAACCTGATTACATGAGGGAAAGAAGACTCTAGGTCTGAAGAAAAATTGAGAATATCGTCTGCATAAAGGGCTACCTTCCTCTCCCATATACCGCTGTTAAAAGGTTGAATAGCTGTCTCCTCTCTGAGGCACTGAGCAAACGGCTCGATATACAAGTCTAAGAGGAGAGGAGAGAGGGGGCAGCCCTGTGTAGTACCTCTCTTAATATCAAAGGATTTAGTTAACCACCAACCTTGCCGACGGGGTCACTGTATATGAGGTTTTGACAGGATTTTTGGCCAAAATTCAGTTTCTCCAATATGGCGGCAAGGTACTTCCATTTAACCCTGTCAAAGGCTTTGGTTGCATCTAGTGTCATTACTGCCAACGGAAGAGAAAAATTTGAGGCAAAGTCTATCACACCTATTAAATCGTGAGTAAGATCAAAAAGATTTCTGCCTTTAATGAAACCCTTTTGTTCAGTATGCAATAGACATCCTGCAACTGCACCCAACCTATCGGCCAAAATGTTTGCTAAAAAACCTTATAATCGGAATTCAGGAGTGAAAGAGGTCTATACGACCCACACTTCGTAGCTGGTTTACCAGGTTTTAAAATCAGAATAATATTTGGCTCTCCCCACGAGGTCGGTGGTTTAACCCCTTTCTATCAAGATTTTATTAAAAACCATAGTCATGAAAGGCATTATCTCCTCGCCCAGGGACGTATACACCTCAGCCGGGAGGCCATCCGGCCCTGCCGCCTTACCTGCTTTACAGGCTAGGAGACCCTTACTAACTTCCTGATGAGAAATGTCCTCCTCTAATTTCTCTTGTTGAGTTAAATCCAAAGCTGGCAGAAGGATCGGTTTTAACCAGCCCATAGCTGAATTGATTTCTACCCCATTATCCTCCTCATAAAATTCTTTTAAAAAAGTGTGAAAAGCATCTCCAATCTCTTCTTCATTATTTGTTTTAATGTTTGCGTCATCTATTTGTTTAATCATATTACGCACTCTGTCTGTTTTGGCCTTCCAGGCTAGTAACCTGCCTGCCCCCTCGCCATTCTCAAAATTAGCTAGTTTGCTTAACTCCCACCTACTAGATACTCTATCTTGAACTATACTATCTAAATTGGCTTTCAGAGAGTCAAAATGTGCTATTCATGGCTTAATTTTATCTTGATCGGTTTCTTTATTGATCTTATTTTCTGCCTACTTTATTTGTCTCTCAATAGTTGAAATCTCCTCCTTATACTATCTGTTTTTGTACGGCATCCTATTGGTGGCTAGACTCCTCAAAAACGCTTTAAAAGTGTCCCAAACCACCATAGTGTCCACTGAACAGATGTTATTATTTCGAAAAAATCGTATCTCATGAGACAAATATCCAGTTTCTACCTCATTTAAAAGGAGTATATGGTCAAACGACCAGACCCTTTGCTGAACCTTTCCTGATAGTTTCAAGTCCATCCAGCTTGCCACATGATCTGATAAATGAGGGGCGGAATAGCATATGTCTTGGATATTACCTCTAAGATTGTTACTTATTAACATGTAATCGATCCTGGATTTATGTCTGTATTTTTTGTTATAAAAAGACACCCCCACTTGGGTGCCAGAGCTTTCCCTCCAGATGTCAACCAGCGCGTTTTGCCTCATCATAGATTTTAAATACGCTCTGGACTTAGACGGAAAATTCACCCTACTATTTGGGGATTTATCAAGTATAGGGTCCAGCACCATATTAAAGTCCCCTGCAAAAATTAACGTATCAGAAAACCCCAACACATTGCAAAAGATAGTTTTCAGAGTTAAGAGGTCATCTTGATTTGGCCCATGGTACCCAACTATTGTGATGGGCCTACTTTCTGCAGAAATATTGGCTATAACCCATCTACCACTAGCATCAGTCAAGACGTTCAAGAGGCTAATATCCGCTTGTTTTTTAATTAAAATAGCAACTCCCCTAATATTTGCCGTTTGATCAGAACAAAGACAGTGTTCTACACACATAAGATTTCCGCACATTTTCACAATTTCTTCTCTAGTGAGGTGGGTCTCTTGCAGGATAATTATATGTGCAGGTAAGTCCTTCAAATATTAGAAGATTTTTTCTCTCCTGCTCTTAACTCAAAGGCCATTTACATTCCATGAAATACAGTTTAACAATCTCATGGAGGATTAAACGGTGTGCACACATACTTTGCCTCAACCCACAAAACATCAACACCACACCAAAGACAGCATGAACTAAAATATCCTGAGGTTAAAAGTCGAAAGAGGGTTTTCTATTTGTCTTTTATTTTTTCCCATCTGCTCCCCCACCCGTGCTACCCCCACACTCCGCGTGAAACCCCCCCAAACCCTCCTGGAGAACCTTGCCCCTATTTACCTGGACAAAACCAGGTTCTGCCTGCCGGGAAGCCCTGCTCTGCCCAATTATTATCTAATGTTAATGCTATACTCCACTAAATGGATACATTTATATCTCAAAGATTCAAGTACTCAACTTCTACTAATGTACCTAACATAGTGAGTGTATTGATATGGTTCCTTGACCATGATACTTTCTAGCCCTCTAACTTCCTAACCAAACTCTAACTCAAACTCTACCTAAAAAAAATGTATCTCCTCCTTTTTATAAGCTTATGCTTCCTAAAATAAATTTAGTTTTTATGTCTTTAAGATTTCAAGAAGATCATCCGCCTCCTGTACTGTTCGCTCGTTATGCATCTTATTAATATGCATAATTTTCAAAAGGGCCCGAAATTTGAGTTGGACAGTTGCACCCAGTCTCTTAAAGTCTTCCATTCTTTTCCCCAGTTCCCACTGACGATCTAGAGTAACTCGCGAGATGTCCGACCTGATCTCGAAGGTGAAGTATCTTGCTTCCAAAGACTTCAATTTGAGAGCAGCAGTTAGTATCTTTTCTTTCAGTTTGAGGGTAAGGAAGTTTATTAAGATTTTCCTCGACTTTGTTCTGTTTGGATATCTCCTAAATGGTCTCTGTGGATCCTCTGTATATCGCATCTTAGCTCTTCCTCTGACTCCTCAAACCCCACTGCTTCTTTCATGAGGGTGATAATAAAGGCTTTAAAGTCATACCCCTCTTTTCCTTCCGGTACCTTCAATAAGCGCAAATTATTGCGCCTGGAGTGTTTTTCCTACGTCTCCACACGATCTCGGAGTGAAGCCTCTTCCTTTTTTATTATAGAAATATCCGCTTTAACCGCTCCCAAATCTGTTTTAAGTTCTTCCACCGAGTTTTCTAGAACTACTGTCCTGGAACTTAGAATATCAAACTTTTTTTCCAAGGACTCGCAGAAAAGTCTGATTTCACCTTGATTTGACTCTGAAACTGCAAACCCCTTATTGATATCTGATGCCATGTTCAGAAAGAGTGCTTCTAGGGAGTTCCCTGGGGAAGATTTATCCTCCAGATCTCCAGACGTCACTCTCTTTGAAATAGCATTGTCAGGGATAGCTGAGTCAACGCCACCGGCGCCATTAGCGCTCATTAATGCACCGTCTAGACTCTCAACCCTATTGCCCTTTGTTGAATCTGAGAAAACAGAGATATTTATTAGAGGAGACTGTGCATTCGACTGCTCAACAGACACTACTGGTAAGTCTATTGGTTTTAACAATGAGACAGCTGTAAGTAGTGGACTATCTACAGTAGGTGCTATAACTGGACCGTCATTAGACAGGGTCAAGAGCGGGGTATTCTCTGTTGACATACTTGCAGAACGGCAGGGCGGCTTTTCCATGCACGACAGACCTTGACTTCCCCTAAGAGACTCCCCCTGTCTCACCACATCCAGAACTTGAGAGAGAACTTTGAAGTAAGACCTCAGGGAAGGTGTTACTCTCACTATAGGGTTTGTGGGAAAACCCTTCTTTCTTATGTTTTTTTGTGCCCTTTCCCTTATAAACCCGATAGGGAGAGGAACTATCTTCAATGTCGTCCACAGACTTCCCACCGGGTAATTCCTTACTCTTCGGGGGTGCTTTAATAGAATCTTTGGCCCTTTGGTGAACCCTAAGCTCCTGTGCCTCCTGCATCTTGGGCTCACTCACTCCCCTGCCCGTCTTACTCTTTTTACTAAACGTTGCCTTTGTTTTTTTGGGGGGGGATCCTTTTAGTTTGCCCGTATTTTCTACTTCAGCCTTAACTTCCAATGAAACAATGTTGCTCTGGTCTGATTTATTTATATTAGATGTTCCCTTCCGCCTCAGACAATAGGGTGCAGATGCCAAAATATTTCAGGCATGGGGTCCTTTGATACTATCACCCCTGTCTAGGAGCTCCTGGCCCTTCAATGTTTGAGCCGGCACTGCCGCTTCTCCTACTTCTACACCTTCAACTCCTGTGGCCACAGCAGCAGATTGATACAGGTTCACCGTTGTCACTGTTGTAGCGACCGCCACATGAGAGGCTGCACAGGCAAGAGCAGAACAGCAGTGAATGACAAGGCCAGTGGGCATGGCAAAGTGCAGAGTCAGGCAATGAGAAGCTGCACAGGCAAGGGCAGAACAGCAGTGAATCACAGGGCCAGTAGGCGTGGCAAAGTGCAGAGTCAAGACATGAGAAGTTGCACAGGCAAGGGCAGAACAGCAGTGAATGACAAGGTCAGTAGGCATGGCAAAGTGCAGAGGCAGGACATGATAAGAATCACAGGCAAGGGCAGAACAGCAGTGAATGACAAGGCCCGTGGGCATGGCAAAGTGCAGAGTCAGCACATGAGAAACTGCACAGTGAGTGTGTTTGACTGTACCCGTTCATGGCCAGAAACACACCCAGGTGGTAAACAATGGACAGGACTAGCACACTTGTATGAGAGACAGGTGGTAAACAGACATAATATAGACTTCAAAATATCGAATGGACAAAATATGGACTTCAAAATATAGAATGGACAAAATATCCATTCGACAGAATATAGTCATCAAAAATATCGTTTTAAGGTAAGTAATGTAATATCGAATTTTATAAATATAGAAAGTCAAAATATTGAAGTATACAATATAGGTTATTAAAATGATCGAATTTGTAATGATATTGAATTTTTTATAGGGTTTTGTATGTTAGTATATGTGTATATTTATGTTATAATTTATTTTGAGTAATGAATTTTATTTAATTTTTGCGTAATTTAATTCTGTAGCGGGTTGTGGGTTTATAGGGGAATAGGGTGGGAACTACTTTAATTATAATTAATTAAATATTTAAATGTATTTATTGGTATTTATTTTGAATTAATTGTTAATTTATTTTTATTAGGTAAATAATAAAATTTTAATTGGTAATTATTTTTACTTAATTGATTAATTGATATTTATGTTAATTTTATTTATTAAATTTCTGTAGCGGGTTGTGGGTTTATAGGGGAGTAGGGTGAGAAGTAATATACTTATAATTATTCAAATATTTAAATTTATGTATTGGTATTTATTTTGAATTAATTGTTAATGAATTTTTAATTGCTAATTCATTATTTGTTAATGTGTAATTAATGTGTATTATTAGGTAATTAATTCTAAAAATTAATTTGTATTTGTATTTTTAATTGATTAATTATTATATTATATTAAATTGGTAATTACTTTTAATAAATTTTCTTATAGATATTAAAATATATATATTTTAAATAATACATGAAGTATTTACTTTCCCTACTGTTGCACTCACTGAAGTGGGAATAGTAATTTTTACCCCTACGCTATCCAACGCTTTCCCTACTGTTGCACTCACTGGAGTGGGAACAGTAATTTTTACCCCTATGCTATCCAACGCTTTCCCTACTGTTGCACTCACTGGAGTGGGAGTCGAAATTTTCACCCCTACGCTATCCAACATTTTCCCTACTGTTGCACTCACTGGAGTGGGAATAGTAATTTTACCCCTACGCTATCCAACGCTTTCCCTACTGTTGCACTCGCTGGAGTGGTAATAGTAATTTTTACCCCTACGCTATCCAACGCCTTCCCTACTGTTGCACTCTCTGGAGTGGGAATACTAATTTTTACCCCTACGCTATCCAATGCTTTCCCTACTGTTGCACTCTCTGGATGGGAATAGTAGTTTTTACCCCTACGCTATCCAATGCTTTCCCTACTGTTGCACTCTCTGGAGTTGGAATAGTAATTTTTACTCCTACGCTATCCAACGCTTTCCCTACTGTTGCACTCTCTGGAGTGGGAATAGTAATTTTTACTCTCCCGCTATCCTACGGTAATAATATGGTATATTTTTTAATAATATTATGTTAATATATATATATATATATATATTTTAACAAATAAAATTGTATTATTTTTGTATAACTTAAATTAGTTATTTAATACATTTAAGGTTATTTAGGTATTTTTAAGTATATTTTAGTTATTTATTTTAAAACATTTTTTAATTTTACATTATTTTTAAGAAATTCAATATTTTTACAAAGTATATATTTTTAAACGATATTTTGGATTTGATATTTTTGTACGTACCTGTTTGTAGATTGAAATTCGATATTTTGTCTTTCGATATGTTGGCATCGATATTTTTAGTAGTCTATATTTTGTCCCTCGATATTATGTCAGTGATCCGAGACAGGTGTGTGAGGGGGACTACCACTCACTCTTGGCTGTCAGGCAGACTTGGAGCTGGCTGTGTTTCGGGGACAGCAGGACCACTTGAGAGAGAGGCCCAGGTGATGTAGGGCTATCAGTGGCTTGGCAAGCTGGAGGGCTGTTTGGACCAGATGGTGTAGTGGCACGTGGAGTTGGAGTCATGCAGACCCGTGACACAGTGTGGGTAGGAGAGGTTTGAGGGGTGCCTTTCCACTATTTGGGAATTCAAAATGCCTTCCCTGTACAGGGGTCAATGGGAACTGGTGATGACACAACAGGCACATACACCAACAGACCAGCATCAGGTGCAGACACTGGCACTCCTTCTGGTGACGTGCTGGATTCTGTGGATCGCTTTGTCTGGCTACGCCTCTGGACCACCTTACCCTGTTTGCCAGGTGTCCCCCCTACAGTGCCCTCCTTCCCCTCTTTGCCAGGGGTAGCCCCTACAGTGCCCTCCTTCGCCTGTTTGCCAGGGGTAGCCCCTACAGTGCCCTCCTTCGCCTGTTTGCCAGCGGTAGCCCCTATAGTGCCCTCCTTCACCTGTTTGTCAGGTGTAGCCCCTACAGTTCCCTCCTTCACCTGCTTCACTGGGCATGGCATTTGAGTTGATGTGGTGGGGGAATGTGGCCCTGAGCCCTTCCTAGGTGTACCCTTGCCATACAACACCTCCTCATCGAGCATAGACACTGCACGCCTAGCTCTGCATGAAGTTTTAGGGACAGGATAGTCCTTTCCTGGTGATGCCTCTGAGGCATGTGAGCCTGATGTCTACTTCATTGCTTTTTCAGCCTTGCTCTTCTCTGACTGGCTCTTGTATTTGCATTCTGGGGTGGCTCCGCACTTCTGTGGGGATGGTGTCTGTGGGCCGGCCCGCTTGGGTAGTTTCTGCTGGGTGCTTTTTGTGCTGTATTGTGACTGACGCATGGGAACCGTGGTCACTATCATCTGATGTGGCCACTGACTGGGGGGTGGACAAAGGCACTGGAGCAGGAATGGGTGTATGTGCCTATTGAAGGGCAGACGTCACTGTGGAAGACAAAGCCTGGACAGTACGGTGTAGCCCACCCAGGTCAGAGTGTATGCCCTCCATGTAGGCAACCACCTGGCGAATTTTTTTTCATGGTCACTGAAGGCATTGAGCAGGGCTGTCTGGCCCACACAAAGCTGGCACAGGAGCTCAACAGACTCAGCAATGAGGGCAGCAGGGGGGACAGGTGCAGGCTCAGCGGTGCCAGGTGTGAATGTAACTCATCCCCTCTAACTGACATGGACATGGGCAGCACCACAGCAAGTGAATGGGAGGGTGGGCACTGGCAGCGGTGTGGTAGAAGATGATGCAGAGTCCCCATTCCCTTTGCCTGCCAACATGGATGCATCCCCACTGGCATCAGATGATGTTGTACTTTGTGTCTCAGGCAGGGATTCCTCCTGCGTACTACAGTGCACCTCTGATGCGCTGGTGACTTCTGTGTCACTGGGCTCCTGTGCAGCTGTAGTGCTACTCTTGCCACCATTGGTTTCCGGCTCCTGTCCCTCCATGTCTACTGGCGAATCTGCATGACAGAGAGATGCAGGGTTAGGTTAACGATCGATTTTGGCCACTATAGGTGTGGCAGGGTATACTCAGACATGAGTCCCTTTCTCACTGCTCCATCATGATTCAAGCAAGCCGGGCCGAAGAGGCTGAAATGCCAGAAACCGGTCCCCGGCAGCTTGTCTCCTTTCTGGTAAAGAATTGGCTTGGTAGTTTAGTCTGCCCTGTTCTCATGATGCACTGGGCCAGGGACAGACTGATTTGCATATAGCCAGGTTCTGAGCTGGGATGGGGCAGTGAGATAAATAACGGTGATGGATCAAGCCCTGATCTTTGGACTGGGTAAGAGTGGTCTGCTCAATTCAGACACTCTGTTCATCACCACCCCCTTTTGTAAATCGATTTTGGCCACTATAGGTGTGGCAGGGTATACTCAGACATGAGTCCCTTTCTCACTGCTCCATCAGGATTCAAGCAAGCCGGGCCGAAGAGGCTGAAATGCCAGAAACCGGTCCCCGGTAGCTTGTCTCCTTTCTGGTAAAGAATTGGCTTGGTAGTTTAGTCTGCCCTGTTCCCATGATGCACTGGGCCAGGGACAGACTGATTTGCATATAGCCAGGTTCTGAGCTGGGATGGGGCAGTGAGATAAATAACGGTGATGGATCAAGCCCTGATCTTTGGACTGGGTAAGAGTGGTCTGCTCAATTCAGACACTCTGTTCATCACCACCCCCTTTTGTAAATCGATTTTGGCCACTATAGGTGTGGCAGGGTATACTCAGACATGAGTCCCTTTCTCACTGCTCCATCAGGATTCAAGCAAGCCGGGCCGAAGAGGCTGAAATGCCAGAAACCGGTCCCCGGTAGCTTGTCTCCTTTCTGGTAAAGAATTGGCTTGGTAGTTTAGTCTGCCCTGTTCCCATGATGCACTGGGCCAGGGACAGACTGATTTGCATATAGCCAGGTTCTGAGCTGGGATGGGGCAGTGAGATAAATAACGGTGATGGATCAAGCCCTGATCTTTGGACTGGGTAAGAGTGGTCTGCTCAATTCAGACACTCTGTTCATCACCACCCCCTTTTGTAAATCGATTTTGGCCACTATAGGTGTGGCAGGGTATACTCAGACATGAGTCCCTTTCTCACTGCTCCATCAGGATTCAAGCAAGCCGGGCCGAAGAGGCTGAAATGCCAGAAACCGGTCCCCGGTAGCTTGTCTCCTTTCTGGTAAAGAATTGGCTTGGTAGTTTAGTCTGCCCTGTTCCCATGATGCACTGGGCCAGGGACAGACTGATTTGCATATAGCCAGGTTCTGAGCTGGGATGGGGCAGTGAGATAAATAACGGTGATGGATCAAGCCCTGATCTTTGGACTGGGTAAGAGTGGTCTGCTCAATTCAGACACTCTGTTCATCACCACCCCCTTTTGTAAATCGGGTTAGGTTAGTGTCATCAACAGGACAAATCAATTCAATCAATGCAGTACAGAAGATGACCAAATCTACATGTTGACCACCACACTCTGCAATCTCATTGCAGCAACTCCCTACATAGACAACAACAGTGCCTGTAACCCTGAATATCTACCATGACGCCATGACTGAGCCTTGTTAAGGCCACACAGCACAACACCCTGCCAGTGGATGAAGTCTACCAGACACACAACTTGCTCTGCCGAGACCTAGGGACATGATGTGGGCACACCACTTATTGCCACTGACAGATCTTGAGGAACAGGAGGGAAGAACACAGACACATATTAGGACATGGCAGTCCACAATGGCAAGTAGCCCATGCCAAACACCATGTACTCTGTGGCACATTGTTGTCAGATGTGTGGGACTCAATGATCAAGGTGGATGCATAGTAGGCAAACATGAATTCACACTCAGATAGTGCACACTGCTGTTCACCCCCAAAAAGATTCCCCACACTATCCCAATGCTGGCAGCAATCGCGCTCTACAAGTCTATAGGTTTACAGGTTTACAGATCCCAACACATCCGGCTATGGGAATGCACGGCAGGGAGGATCACCTTTGTAATGCCAGTTTGGGCCAATGCATAACACTGGCACCCATCCCAGCAGCCACTCACATGGCATAGCACAGCACCACCCCACAAACATCACATAGGCCACCGCGCCACAGGCCCTGTAAACATGCATCCGCTCCCTGCTAAAGTCACCCTCCCCAAATACTCACCCCTGCCTTGCTGCTGATGCTCTTTCAGACGTGCATCCAGCTCAGGAAGAGTCACTGCCAAGCTGCGGTCCATCAGTGGTGTCATGCTGTCCCGTGACAAACACCCAGTGCGTGGTAGCAGCCCAAAGGTCATCTCTGCCACGTTCTTTGCCAGCCGGCTGATGTCGTCCCACCTCTTGTGGCAGTGGGTGTGTCGTCAGTTAGATACCCCTAGGGCTCGCACCTTTGCTGCAATCGCCCTCCACATGGCCTTACGCTGGTGTACCTTGAGCTGCAGGCATGGGAGAAAAGAGGAGGAAATGATCAGTGACAGTGTCATGTACCAACATTTATCAGTACAGTAGCAAGACACGGACTCATTACCAAATGTAATCTCTATCCATCCCACCTTGGGGTACACCTCACATGGGCATTCTGCATGGGCCAAGCAAATGTGATTGCATGAATTTATGAGGGAGTACAGGGTCCTTGATAATCTCACACACATGCAGGATGACTGCACTGAACCCCCTCTATGGCTTGCACACATCTCCAGTCCTATGCATGTCTGGCCACTACATACATCACATATCCACCTGTGTCTGTGTGTCAACTCACTGTGTGCATGACTGGGCAGCATTCAATGAGCATGTCCTTTGAACATATCTGTATGTCATGTGTGTGGCATCAGGGTAGATGGACTCACCAACAAAATATAAATCAACACAAGTGTGTTCGTGTGCAATTATACAGGGCTGAGATGTTGTAAATTTGGCACTGTGCAGAGCATCTGGGTTTACATTGAGTCAGACAACAGGGGCACACAGAGACAATCAGCCAAGCAATTACTGTCCTGGCACCTGCATGTCCAACATCCTGTGGCTCTGTGTGGTTGACAATGGAACACACTCCACTCAGACATACAACTGCAGGCAGGGAAAACCGTGACATTGGGACACATACTCCTTCCCCCTGGAGACAGCATGTTTGTCTGTGTATGACACAACCCCACACCCTCAGGCATATACTGCAGCAGTCCAACTACATGTCTGCCCCCCTGCCCTACATATCCCTTTACGATGACTTACCACGACATTTGGGGCAACATACAGCCTTGGGTACTATGCAAGAACCTCATCCACCAGGATCTCCAGCTCCTCGCTTGTGAATGGACTGGCATTGATCTTCTCTGTCCTTGCCATCCCTGTGGACATGGAACACCTGAGGTGGAATTGGGTGGTGAGTGGTCCCAGGCAGCAGGCTAAGGAGGCAGCAGCAGATGAGGGTCCCAGGCAGCAGGCTCTGAAGGCAGCAGCAGATGAGGGTCTCAGGCAGCAGGCTCTGGAGGCAGCAGCAGGGGAGGGTTACAGGCAGCAGGCTCTGGAGGCAGCAGCAGATGAGGGTCCCAGACAGCAGGCTCTGGAGGGAGCACCAGAGGAGGGTCTCTGGCAGCAGGCTCTGGAAGCAGCAGCAGGTGAGGGTCCCAGTCAGCAGGCTAAGTGAGCAGTGGAAATGTGCGGCTCACTCCGACACATTTATAGCCCCCTGGGGTTGTTTCGAAGGTGCCAAGCTGCAACAATTGGTCGGCCATGTCTGCCTCTTTCAAAAGCATCCAATGACCGCCTCCGCGGTGGCAGAGCACTCTTACCACGATCTTCACATCTGCATCATGCCACCGCAATCATCGCTCCCATTGGCTGTAGGCAATGCTCCATGGTGGTAATGCACTGCAGGGGCCCGGGGTGCACTACCGCAATGGTGCATCTTTCAAAGGCATCCAATGTCCGCCTCCGCCTCCGCCGTGGCGGTGCACGCCAACCGCGATCTTCAAAATTGCATCATACCAACGCAATCATCACTCCCATTGGCTGTAGGCAATGCTCCATGGCGGTGATGCACCGCAAGGGCCCGGAGTGCGCTATAGCGATGGTGCATCTTTCAAAAGCTTCCAAATGTCCACCTCTGCAGCATCAGTGCACGCCTACTGCGATCTTCAAAACTGCATCATGCCACCGCAATCATCGATCCCATTGGCTGTAGGCAATGCCCCATGGCGGTGACACACCGCCAGGGCCAGGCAGTAGCTACCACGAGTTTGGTTGTGGAGCATGCCAACTACCATTTGGGCATGTCTCCATG
Source organism: Lissotriton vulgaris (assembly GCF_964263255.1). Classification (NCBI taxonomy): domain Eukaryota; kingdom Metazoa; phylum Chordata; class Amphibia; order Caudata; family Salamandridae; genus Lissotriton; species Lissotriton vulgaris. Next base: position 1,012,191,385 of record NC_141696.1, on the reverse strand, counting down.
TCAATGACTACCGCACTTGTGTAAGGGGTGGTGCTAGTGACACACCGCCAGGGCCAGGCAGGAGCTACGACGAGATGGGTGGTGGAGCATGCCCACCGCCATTTGGTCATGTCTCCATGCCAATGACTACCGCACTCGTGTAAGGGGTGATGCTGGTGACACACCGCCGGGGCCAGGCAGTAGCGACCGCGAGTTGGGTTGCGGAGCATGCCCACCGCTATTTGGGCATGTCTCCAGCCACTGACTACCGCACTCGTGTAAGGGGTGGTGCTGGAAACACACCGCCGGGGTCAGGCGGTAGAGACCTCAAGTTGGTTTGAGGAGCATGCTCACCGCCATTTGGGCAAGTCTCCATGCCAATGACTACCGCAATCATGTAATGGATTGGTGCTGGTGACACACCACTGGGGCCAGGTGGTAGCTACTGTGAGTACGGTGGCCCACCGCCATTTGGGCATGTCCCTAAGGCTAGCACTACCACACTCAAGTAAGGGGTGGTGCTGGTGACACACCACAGTGACCCGGCGGTAGCGACCGTGAGTAGGGTCGAGAAGCATGCTCACCGCCATTTGGGCATGTCTCTATGGCTAGCACTACTGCACTTGTGTAAGGGGTGGTGCTGGTGACACACCGCCGGGGCCAGGCGGTAGCGACCACGAGTTGGGTTGCGTAGCATACCCACAGCCATTTGGGCATGTTTCCATGCTAATGAGTACCGCACTCGAGTTAGGGGTGATGCTGGTGACACACCACTGTGGCCAGACGGTAGCGACCTCGAGTTGGATTGAGGAGCCTTCCCACCTCCATTTGGGCATGTCTCCATGCCAATGACTACTGCACTCGTGTAAGGGCTGGTGCTGGTGACAAACCACCGGGGCCAGGCATCAGGTTCCGCAAGTAGGGTTGTCGGAGCATGCCCACTGCCATTTGGGCATGTCTCCATCCCAATGACTACCGCACTCATGTAAGGGGTGGTGCTGGTGAGACACAACCAACTCCCTACTGGAAGTAGAAATTAGACACTGCGGAAAGACTTCCGCTTTCACACTCCGGCTGCACCACAAACAGGCGGCCATATTTTGGAAGTTAACGCTTTAGCATTACGTGGTAGGCAGCACCCTCGAAAATGACAAACGCGGAAGTGCAAGGCCCTATATATACAAACGGACACTCGAGCCCGGCAATCCTCGGAGGAGCACGGGGGTAGGAATAATGATTTCTTTCTCTGGCAGACATGTGAGTAATAGACTTTGACCTCGAGTCTCAAAAAACGGGTAACAGGGGTAAAACGTACTAACAAAATCTTGCTGATTCTGAAACCATTTAACACGAGATTTTGTTCCTTATAGTAAACTGCGCAGAATACCCCTCGCCTGCAAACTCATGGGGCGATGACAATTATTGAGATAAGTATGTTACTGATATCCTGACTATTTTGAAAATGTTAAGAAGGAGATCCCCCTCCCCTTTCCCCTTTCAATTGCTAGTTTGTTGGAAATGCATGGAGTCATGATTGTTTAGTGTGTGTGATGAGATGATAGTGGAACCCACAGTACGAAACCACTATTTGTCTCTAACGACAGGCAGTTGATGTCGAGAGACACATAACAACTACATGTTGATTCTCATGTAGGAATACAACCGCTTTCGGATTTACAATGCGGTTCTTTTCCAATAATGTGGAATAATTGTCTGTTTGTATTCCCACTCAGATAAGAATGCTTATTTATGCATTTATGTTGGCTTTTCTCTTCCCTTTCTCTTACAGAGACCACATCAGGTCAATTTTTTCTGCTTCACCTGGGCCAACTCATGCTCCGAAGCCCAAACAGCCAACTTATTTTTGTTGGTTGTTTGTAGGACAGTAGGCACTATCTTATAGAACTGAGTAGTAACTAGTAGGGATCGTTATATGGTCCTGATGAGTAAGCAGTAGGGGACTGCTTACGAAACATGTCGACTAGGTAGCAGCTAATGCTCTACCACACAACCCCTTCTTAACGTTCCCAGCTAGAGAAGTTAATAAAATTGTTTTTTTCTACTAAGCCAGGGAATTTTTAACCTTTTTCCATTTTCTCACTTTTTGCATACTCACTAGTATAAGGTTCCTACACTCTCACTGATACCCATGCACCTACACATAGCCTCTGTCACATCTTAGTGCTCCTGCGTATTCCGTCTGGTCGTAGCACGCCCCGTCCCGTTATAGGGGCGGGAAGACCCCTATGATGAAGCATGGCACTAACGTTTTTTTAGTGTGTGAGGGGTATTTTAACAAGCACATTGTGCTCCCATCTTTCCATGTGTAAGAGAGAGCCTAGCACCTTTTTAGAAACGGTTAAAAATTAAAAAAACATCACTTTTTCACTTTTTTGATAGAATCTCTGTGGTTAAAAAAGTCTCGCTTTGGAGGGTGATTCTGTCAGTACCTCTACACTTCTCCTTTTTGGTTTGGAATTACTGGCAGCGTGCAGCTGCGGGAGCTCATTGAAAAATCTACCAATTTTTTGCTCTCCACCACTGCATGAGTGATTCTGCACTACACAACGAGCTTTTGACAGACAAGGGGACCCCTCCTGACTTCGCTTCCTATTGCAATGGCCGATCTAGGCCTAGCCTTCACGGAAGATGAGATCTCTAATCTGATGGCATCCTTGGGAACTTTTGATGGTCTAAACACTGCAGGCCCTTCTAACAAAAACAATGATTGGGATGAGCTGGAGGAGTTAAGGAGAACTCAAATAAAAACAGCCCTCCATGGCTTACTAATGTCTGAATACCTAAAGGTAAATACCGCACCATCTGGCCTTGTTGTTCGCAATGAACCATTGATTTTCTTACATGACAAAGCTTTCAAGATTGATTGGTCTAAGATTTCATGGCGATATACCAGGGACTGGATAGTCCTCATCATAAAGACTGCGAGTAGATTGGCCAGTGAACTCAAGGTGGAGATACAAACTATAGAAGTGCGCATAAAAAGTTATGAATCTCCAGCCGATATTAAAACATACTTAGACAAAATGAATAAATCTTTGAACGAGTTTGAGACCACTCTGAAAGACAGTAAATATGAAAAACTGAAGAAAGACAACAGCCGATGGACAAAGGAAAGAATTTACCCCTACATTAAGGATGATTATAAAACAACGAATGACAATGTGACAGATGATGAGACATCTGACTCTGGTTCCAATAGCTCAAATACTAGCAGGAATAAAAGCCCGAGATTACGAGGAAATAGGAGGAATTTCCGTAGACTTAATTTCAGAGGATCGAGAGGATGGAACAATTTTAACCCTCCCATGATGTACCATCAACAACAACAACAATATGGACCACCCCCTTTCCAACATCCACAGGGACCCTACCCCACCTGGGGTTATCAACAGCAAGATTATGGATACTTTGATCCCTCAGCTCCTTTTTTAGGGGCGCGCCAAGGACGAACGAAAGGGAGGAACCGGAGAGGGTCCACAGTCCACTGGAACACCGAGGAAGAAGAAACTCCTCGAGTCTCAACAAGGAGCATGACAGGCGCCACGACGAGCAAGAAATGAGCTTGGTTGTGAAGCTTTCAGACACTGAATTAACCCCTCCACAAAGAAGAGTCTTGGAAAAAGGCTTGGGATATGTGCCCACAGCCAGTATGGACAAATTCCATCTTTATCAAGAGGTCCAGGAATTCATGCGACGTCTTAAGCTGCAAGTTTTCTTCAAGGACAAAGAGGATGCAACAGATCACGGGGATACCAACCTGAGACCCAAATCCAATTTCACCCCTATGGACAACACCCTTCCAGTCGAACTACTTACCTTCGAAAAGGCAGTAATGATGGAGTTGGGGAATATCAACCCCTTGAAAAACGTGTCTTTCAGAATACCACCAACGAAGAAAGACAGGCTTTACGTGATCTTAGCAATAACAAAAAATTGATAATTAAGCCTGCCGACAAGGGCGGTGCTACTGTCATACAGAACATAGAGAACTATGACAAGGAGTGCAGAAGGTTGTTACAGGATAAAAGAAACTATGAAGTCCTTCACAGTGACCCTACGACGAGTATACAAGTTAAAATTGGTACCATGGTGGAGGCAGCACTGTCACATGATTGGATCACTAAGAAAGAGGGGGATTTTCTGAGTCAGAAAAATCCAAGAACCCCCTATCTGTACACCCTACCAAAGATCCACAAAAGCCTCCAGAACCCTCCTGGGAGACCAATTGTCTCAGGTATTGGGTCAATTCTAGAGCCAGTCTCTAGATTTGCAGACGCTTTCCTTAGGCCAATGGTCCAAAAAACATCTACGTATCTGAATGATACCAAGGAAGGGTTAAACCTGCTAGAAGAGGTAAGTTTCGATCCCGAAACCCAGCTATTAATCAGCTGTGATGTGGAAAGCCTGTACACCAGCCTGCCCCACCAAGCCACTTTAGATATCATTGAAGATGTCCTGTTTGAGGATTACTGGGAATACCAAACACCACGTAACGTGGTGATGAATTGTTGCGCACTTGCCTTGAAAGAAAACTTTTTTGAATACGAAGGCACCGTATATATACAAAAGCATGGGACCAGCATGGGAAATATATTTGCCACTAGCATAGCTGGACTGTACGTACACCATCTCGAGGTAACCAAAATACTGAACCCCAACAACCCCTTCAGACTCAACATAAAGCTATGGAAACGATACATCGATGATATCCTTATCATCTGGGATGGAGATGAAAGAGGTTCCGAACAGTTTCTAACCTGGCTCAATCTACAGGATGATTTCCTAAGGTTCACCAGCACAGTCTCCAGAAGCAACTTGGTTTTCCTAGACCTGAACATGTTCCCTAAAGACGGTAGACTGATGACCACGACCCATTTCAAAAGCACCTCTAATAACTGTCTTCTTATGTATAACAGTTTCCACCCCAAGCATCTGCGGGACAACCTCCCATACGGCCAGTTCCTGCGCCTACGCAGGAATTGTACAGAGATTGAGAACTTTCAAATTAAATCAGATGATCTAAAAAAGAAATTAAAAGCACAAATGTATCCTGACCATGTTATCAAGCAGGCCTACACACGAGCTAGAAACAACTGCCGTGAAAGCCTGTTGGAAGAGAAAATAGCCAAGGAGGAAGAGAAACGACCAATTTGTGTGACAACATACAATACCAGCTCCAACTTAGTGACGAAAATCATTAACAGGAATTGGAGAATTTTGAACAGTGGTGGGTTACAAATACCAAAACCAATGTTTGCGCACAAAAGAGCAAAGAGCTTGAGGGATGTCTTGGTCCATACAAGACCAAAAACCAACAACAATATACAAAGAGACCCTAACTTTGTTCAAGGTCACTATCCTTGTGGAGGATGCAGGGTTTGTGGTCTGACTAAAAAGAGCAAAAAAATAACTTTCAGCAATGGCACCGTCTGGGAACAGAGAGCTTTTAGCAACTGCAACAGTGTGAATGTTATATATCTGATCACCTGTCCCTGCCAACTGGAATATGTGGGCATGACAAGCAGGGCAGTCAAGGTCAGGATAGGTGAACACAAGAGCACAATAAAATGCAGGAAATCCAGTACAAAACTGACGAACCATTTCCTTGAAATGAACCACAAACCAGAGGAAATTACATGGACGGTAATAGAACTGGTAAGCAATGAAAGATTTTTGTTTGAAAAGGAACAGAGATGGGTGTTCCGTATTCAGTCACACAAACACGGGCTAAATGATGATATACCCTGGAGCCAGCTGTAAGGTACCGAGCCCCTGATTTCATTTGATCTACACCCCCCTGTACTTCTAAGTTGCCACCACGAGGATTCTGCCTGCAGAGAAATTTACTCCTAAATAGACTGTATCATTATGAATATTTTCATGACTTTATGATTTTTGTATTTAGAATTGCCTTTCAAATTTTCAAAACTCCCTACTGCAAGTAGAAATTAGACACTGCGGAAAGACTTCCGCTTTCACACTCCGGCTGCGCCACAAACAGGCGGCCATATTTTGGAAGTTAACGCTTTAGCGTTACGTGGTAGGCGGCACCCTCGAAAATGACAAACGCGGAAGTGCAAGGCCCTATATATACAAACGGACACTCGAGCCCGGCAATCCTCGGAGGAGCACGGGGGTTGGAATAATGATTTCTTTCTCTGGCAGACATGTGAGTAATAGACTTTGACCTCGAGTCTCAAAAAACGGGTCACAGGGGTAAAGCGTACTAACAAAATCTTGCTGATTCTGAAACCATTTAACACGAGATTTTGTTCCTTATAGTAAACTGCGCAGAATACCCCTCGCCTGCAAACTCATGGGGCGATGACAATTATTGAGATAAGTATGTTACTGATATCCTGACTATTTTGAAAATGTTGCGAAGGAGGTCCCCCTCCCCTTTCCCCTTTCAATTGCTAGTTTGTTGGAAATGCATGGAGTCATGATTGTTTAGTGTGTGTGATGAGATGATAGTGGAACCCACAGTACAAAACCACTATTTGTCTCTAACGACAGGCAGTTGATGTCGAGAGACACATAACAACTACATGTTGATTCTCATGTAGGAATACAACCGCTTTCGGATTTACAATGCGGTTCTTTTCCAATAATGTGGAATAATTGTCTGTTTGTATTCCCACTCAGATAAGAATGCTTATTTATGCATTTATGTTGGCTTTTCTCTTCCCTTTCTCTTACAGAGACCACATCAGGTCAATTTTTTCTGCTTCACCTGGGCCAACTCATGCCCCGAAGCCCAAACAGCCAACTTATTTTTGTTGGTTGTTTGTAGGACAGTAGGCACTATCTTATAGAACTGAGTAGTAACTAGTAGGGATCGTTATATGGTCCTGATGAGTAAGCAGTAGGGGACTGCTTACGAAACATGTCGACTAGGTAGCAGCTAATGCTCTACCACACAACCCCTTCTTAACGTTCCCTGCTAGAGAAGTTAATAAAATTGTTTTTTTCTACTAAGCCAGGGAATTTTTAACCTTTTTCCATTTTTTCACTTTTTGCATACTCACTAGTATTAGGTCCCTACACTCTCACTGATACCCATGCACCTACACATAGCCTCTGTCACATCTTAGTGCTCCCGCGTATTCCGTCTGGTCGTAGCACGCCCCGTCCCGTTATAGGGGCGGGAAGACCCCTATGATGAAGCATGACACTAACGGTTTTTTAGTGTGTGAGGGGTATTTTAACAAGCACATTGTGCTCCCATCTTCCATGTGTAAGAGAGAGCCTAGCACCTTTTTAGAAACGGTTAAAAATTAAAAAAACATCACTTTTTCACTTTTTTGATAGAATCTCTGTGGTTAAAAAAGTCTCGCTTTGGAGGGTGATTCTGTCAGTACCTCTACGCTTCTCCTTTTTGGTTTGGAATTACTGGCAGCGCGCAGCTGCGGGAGCTCATTGAAAAATCTACCAATTTTTTGCTCTCCACCACTGCATGAGTGATTCTGCACTACACAACGAGCTTTTGACAGACAAGGGGACCCCTCCTGACTTCGCTTCCTATTGCAATGGCCGATCTAGGCCTAGCCTTCACGGAAGATGAGATCTCTAATCTGATGGCATCCTTGGGAACTTTTGATGGTCTACACACTGCAGGCCCTTCTTACAAAAACAATGATTGGGATGAGCTGGAGGAGTTAAGGAGAACTCAAATAAAAACAGCCATCCATGGCTTACTAATGTCCGAATACCTAAAGGTAAATACCGTACCATCTGGCCTTGTTGTTCGCAATGAACCATTTATTGTCTTACATGACAAAGCTTTCAAGATTGATTGGTCTAAGATTTCATGGCGATGTACCAGGGACTGGATAGTCCTCATCATAAAGACTGCGAGTAGATTGGCCAGTGAACTCAAGGTGGAGATACAAACTATAGAAGTGTGCATAAAAAGTTATGAATCTCCAGCCGATATTAAAAAATACTTAGACGAAATGAATAAATCTTTGAACGAGTTTGAGACCACTCTGAAAGACAGTAAATATGAGAAACTGAAGAAAGACAACAGCCGATGGACAAAGGAAAGAATTTACCCCTACATTAAGGATGATTATAAAACAACGAATGACAATGTGACAGATGATGAGACATCTGACTCTGGTTCCAATAGCTCAAATTCTAGCAGGAATAAAAGCCCGAGATTACGAGGAAATAGGAGGAATTTCCGTAGACCTAATTTCCGAGGATCGAGAGGATGGAACAATTTTAACCCTCCCATGATGTACTATCAACAACAACAATATGGACCACCCCCTTTCCAACATCCACGGGGACCCTACCCCACCTGGGGTTATCAACAGCAAGATTGTGGATACTTTGATCCCTCAGCTCCTTTTTTAGGCGCGCGCCAACGATGAACAAAAGGGAGGAACCGGAGAGGGTCCACAGTCCACTGGAACACCGAGGAAGAAGAAACTCCTCGAGTCTCAACAAGGAGCATGACAGGCGCCACGACGAGCAAGAAATGAGCTTGGTTGTGAACCTTTCAGACACTGAATTAACCCCTCCACAAAGAAGAGTCTTGGAAAAAGGCTTGGGATATGTGCCCACAGCCAGTATGGACAAATTCCATCTTTGTCAAGAGGTCCAGGAATTCATGCGACGTCTTAAGCTGCAAGTTTTCTTCAAGGACAAAGAGGATGCAACAGATCACGGGGATACCAACCTGAGACCCAAATCCAATTTCACCCCTATGGACAACACCCTTCCAGTCGAACTACTTACCTTCGAAAAGGCAGTAATGATGGAGTTGGAGAATATCAACCCCCTTGAAAAACGTGTCTTTCAGAATACCACCAACGAAGAAAGACAGGCTTTACGTGATCTTAGCAATAACAAAAAATTGATAATTAAGCCTGCCGACAAGGGTGGTGCTACTGTCATACAGAACATAGAGAACTATGACAAGGAGTGCAGAAGGTTGTTACAGGATAAAAGAAACTATGAAGTCCTTCACAGTGACCCTACGACGAGTATACAAGTTAAAATTGGTACCATGGTGGAGGAAGCACTGTCACATGATTGGATCACTAAGAAAGAGGGGGATTTTCTGAGTCAGAAAAATCCAAGAACCCCCCTATCTGTACACCCTACCAAAGATCCACAAAAGCCTCCAAAACCCTCCTGGGAGACCAATTGTCTCAGGTATTGGGTCAATTCTAGAGCCAGTCTCTAGATTTGCAGACGCTTTCCTTAGGCCAATGGTCCAAAAAACATCTACGTATCTGAAAGATACCAAGGAAGTGTTAAACCTGCTAGAAGAGGTAAGTTTCGATCCCGAAACCCAGCTATTAATCAGCTGTGATGTGGAAAGCCTGTACACCAGCCTGCCCCACCAAGCCACTTTAGATATCATTGAAGATGTCCTGTTTGAGGATTACTGGGAATACCAAACACCACGTAAAGTGGTGATGAATTGTTGCGCACTTGCCTTGAAAGAAAACTTTTTTGAATACGAAGGCACCCTATATATACAAAAGCATGGGACCAGCATGGGAAGTACATTTGCCCCTAGCATAGCTGGACTGTACGTACACCATCTCGAGGTAACCAAAATACTGAACCCCAACAACCCCTTCAGACTCAACATAAAGCTATGGAAACGATACAACGATGATATCCTTATCATCTGGGATGGAGATGAAAGAGGTTCCGAACAGTTTCTAACCTGGCTCAATCTACAGGATGATTTCCTAAGGTTCACCAGCACAGTCTCCAGAAGCAACTTGGTTTTCCTAGACCTGAACATTTTCCCTAAAGACGGTAGACTGATGACCACGACCCATTTCAAAAGCACCTCTAAGAACTGTCTTCTTATGTATAACAGTTTCCACCCCAAGCATCTGCGGGACAACCTCCCATACAGCCAGTTCCTGCGCCTACGCAGGAATTGTACAGAGATTGAGAACTTTAAAATTCAATCAGATGATCTAAAAAAGAAATTAAAAGCACAAATGTATCCTGACCGTGTTATCAAGCAGGCCTACACACGAGCTAGAAACAACTGCTGTGAAAGCCTGTTGGAAGAGAAAATAGCCAAGGAGGAAGAGAAACGACCAATTTGTGTGACAACATACAATACCAGCTCCAACTTAGTGACTAAAATCATTAACAGGAATTGGAGAATTTTGAACAGTGGTGGGTTACAAATACCAAAACCAATGTTTGCGCACAAAAGAGCAAAGAGCTTGAGGGATGTCTTGGTCCATACAAGACCAAAAACCAACAACAATATACAAAGAGACCCTAACTTTGTTCAAGGTCACTATCCTTGTGCAGGATGCAGGGTTTGTGGCCTGACTAAAAAGAGCAAAAAAATAACTTTCAGCAATGGCACCGTCTGGGAACAGAGAGCTTTTAGCAACTGCAACAGTGTGAATGTTATATATCTGATCACCTGTCCCTGCCAACTGGAATATGAGGGCATGACAAGCAGGGCAGTCAAGGTCAGGATAGGTGAACACAAGAGCACGATAAAATGCAGGAAATCCAGTACAAAACTGACGAACCATTTCCTTGAAATGAACCACAAACCAGAGGAAATTACATGGACGGTAATAGAACTGGTAAGCAATGAAAGATCTTTGTTTGAAAAGGAACAGAGATGGGTGTTCCATATTCAGTCACACAAACACGGGCTAAATGATGATATACCCTGGAGCCAGCTGTTAGGTACCGAGCCCCTGATTTCATTTGATCTACACCCCCCTGTACTTCTAAGTTGCCACCACGAGGATTCTGCCTGCAGAGAAATTTACTCCTAAATAGACTGTATCATTATGAATATTTTCATGACTTTATGATTTTTGTATTTAGAATTGCCTTTCAAATTTTCAAAACTCCCTACTGCAAGTAGAAATTAGACACTGCGGAAAGACTTCCGCTTTCACACTCCGGCTGCGCCACAAACAGGCGGCCATATTTTGGAAGTTAACGCTTTAGCATTACGTGGTAGGCGGCACCCTCGAAAATGACAAACGCGGAAGTGCAAGGCCCTATATATACAAACGGACACTCGAGCCCGGCAATCCTCGGAGGAGCACAGGGGTAGGAATAATGATTTCTTTCTCTGGCAGACATGTGAGTAATAGACTTTGACCTCGAGTCTCACAAAACGGGTCACAGGGGTAAAACGTAGTAACAAAATCTCGCTGATTCTGAAACCATTTAACACGAGATTTTGTTCCTTATAGTAAACTGCGCAGAATACCCCTCGCCTGCAAACTCATGGGGCGATGACAATTATTGAGATAAGTATGTTACTGATATCCTGACTATTTTGAAAATGTTGCGAAGGAGGACCCCCTCCCCTTTCCCCTTTCAATTGCTAGTTTGTTGGAAATGCATGGAGTCATGATTGTTTAGTGTGTGTGATGAGATGATAGTGGAACCCACAGTACGAAACCACTATTTGTCTCTAACGACAGGCAGTTGATGTCGAGAGACACATAACAACTACATGTTGATTCTCATGTAGGAATACAACCGCTTTCAGATTTACAATGCGGTTCTTTTCCAATAATGTGGAATAATTGTCTGTTTGTATTCCCACTCAGATAAGAATGCTTATTTATGCATTTATGTTGGCTTTTCTCTTCCCTTTCTCTTACAGAGACCACATCAGGTCATTTTTTTCTGCTTCACCTGGGCCAACTCATGCCCCGAAGCCCAAACAGCCAACTTATTTTTGTTGGTTGTTTGTACGACAGTAGGCACTATCTTATAGAACTGAGTAGTAACTAGTAGGGATCGTTATATGGTCCTGATGAGTAAGCAGTAGGGGACTGCTTACGAAACATGTCGACTAGGTAGCAGCTAATGCTCTACCACACAACCCCTTCTTAACGTTCCCAGCTAGAGAAGTTAATAAAATTGTTTTTTTTCTACTAAGCCAGGGAATTTTTAACCTTTTTCCATTTTTTCACTTTTTGCATACTCACTAGTATTAGGTCCCTACACTCTCACTGATACCCATGCACCTACACATAGCCTCTGTCACATCTTAGTGCTCCCGCGTATTCCGTCTGGTCGTAGCACGCCCCGTCCCGTTATAGGGGCGGGAAGACCCCTATGATGAAGCATGACACTAACGGTTTTTTAGTGTGTGAGGGGTATTTTAACAAGCACATTGTGCTCCCATCTTTCCATGTGTAAGAGAGAGCCTAGCACCTTTTTAGAAACGGTTAAAAATTAAAAAACCATCACTTTTTCACTTTTTTGATAAAATCTCTGTGGTTAAAAAAGTTAAAAGAGACACAACCAGAGCCAGGTGGTAGGTACCGCGAGTTGGGTGGTGGACCATGCTCACTGCCATTTGGGCATGTCTCTATGGCTAGCACTACCACACTCGTGTAAGGGGTGGTGCTGGTGACACACTGCCGGGGCCAGGTGGTAGCGACTGCGAATTGGGTTGCAGAGCATGCCCACCGCAATTTAGGCATGTGTCCATGCCAATGACTGCCGCACTTGTGTAAGGAGTGGTGCTAGTGACACACCGCCAGGGCCAGGCCGTAGCTACCGCGAGTTGGGTTGCGGAGCATGCACACCGCCATTTGGGCATGTGTCCATGCCAATGATTACCGTACTTGTGTAAGGGGTGTTGCTGGTGACACACAGTCAAAGCAAGGCAGTAGCTACCGCGAGTTGGGCGGTGGAGCATGCCCACCGCTATTTAGGCCTGTCTCCATGCCAATGACTACTGCACTCATGTAAGGGGTATTGCTGGTGACACACCGCCGGGGCCAGGCGGTAGGTAACTCGAGTAGGGTGGCGCAGCATGCCCACCACCATGTGGGCACGTCTCCATGGCTAGCACTACCGCACTCGTGTAAGGGGTGGGACTGGTGACACACCGCCGGGGCCAGACATTAGCGACCACAAGTTGGGTTGCGGAGCATGCCCACCGCCATTTGGGCATGTCTCCATGCCAATGACTACTGCACTTGTGTAAGGGGTGCTGCTGGTGACACACCACCAGGGCCAGGTGGTAGCTACCGCGAGTTATAGGCCCATAATTACAGAGATAAAAAGGAAGGCCCACCATCAAGGTTAATCACAGCTGCACCTACGCCTGATAGCTGCACTTAAAAAGCTAAGCATGTGCAGTACTGAATCTTTTTTTTTACAAGTTGTAAGAAAATAAAAGTAGATCTAACCCTCTTAAAACATGCTTTTTTAAGAATAGGACTAATAAAAGACTTTTGGGGAACCTCATAAAAGCAGCTACAAAACATTAAAAAGTGCATCATATCCTGGTGAGACTGTCCTTCGAAGTCACAGGAAGTGAGATACTGCCCTCTGTGTGTGCCGCGTGGTTGGACAAAAAGGTAATGAAAAAGGTCAAGCCAAAATCTAGTCAATAAAAAGCAATCATGATTACGTTTAACCCATAAAAGATATGGTTCAGTAGTTGGCACAGTTTTCAATACAATGTACCTGTGCACGATGGGCTTTCTCAACTCTACTTTCTCTCTATCCCAAAAAAAACTTTTCAAAAAATGCTCTTTCAGCCAAGTTAGATCTCTCCTACAGGTCACTTGCAGATTGTCAAATATGTCTACCCTTTCTAAACTAAAAAGACATTCTCTTACATACTTTATCCAACAAATACAATTAACGTAATCAAGGGAGAACAGTCCCTTAGGATGTCCCTGCTAAGGGCAATTTCTTTCTTGATCCATATCTTCATCCACAAAGCTAGGGGGCAGAAAGCCAGCTCATCGGAGGGAAAGGCCATCCTCAATTCTTTGTGCACTACATACGACGACATGCACTGCGGTAAAGAGAGTACCCGTCTCAAGAAGGTATTTTCGACAATTTGCAGTCTATTCCATCAGCACTCCATCAGCCCATGGTCATTGCACTGGTTACCTCCCAGCTTGACTACTGTAATGCCTTGTATTTGAATATCAGTACGACCTCCCTGAACAGGCTTCAGGTTGTAAAAACCAGGCTGATCCTTAATATCCCAGATAGGCACTCATTATGGAGCGGATTTGCACTCTGCACTGGCTCCCTATCAGTAAGCGAATCTCCTTCAAGGCCTTGTGTATGGTTCACAGGGCCCTGCATATTGTAGGTTTGCAGCAGTTGAAAAGCATGTTCAAATGGTATATGCCTGGGAGGACTTTGAGATCTTCCTCCCGGAAAAAACTGATCATACCTAGAGTCCGCAAAGCCAGATGGGGCGGCTGTTCCTTCTCGGTGGTGATGGCAAATCTTTGGAATACTCTACTCTCCTCAATTTTCCAGGTGGAATCCCTTCCGGGTTTTCATAAAACTGCTGAAGACTTGGCTTTTCTCAGTTTAGTCAGCAGCCTGTCATTCTCCTCCCTTCTTCTCTTCCGCTCAGCGCCCTGGCACCTTCGGGTTTCAGTGCACTTTATAAATCCTCATCCTATCTTATCCTTCCGCTCAGCATAATCCCATATCTTGCTCCCGTAAATGACCCTTGAGATACATTTGGCTCTGTAGATCTGCAGAAGAGCCCCGATTAGTTTACCGCTCATCTAGAGGCAAAATTGAAACCAGCAGCAGTCGCTCTAGCCTGGTCGCCTTTCCTACAGCTGATCAGGGGGCACCAGCTCAGGGCATCATCAAACACGACTCTTAGATATGAAAAAATATTTGTCTTAGGAATTGACATGAATCCCACCTTAAATTTATGTGGCTTAGCTGTACAATATCCCACCTGCATTACAAACGATTTACTGTGGTTAACGACAGGCCCAAGTCCTCCATAAAATGTAAAAAGGAATTCAACAAAAGTTGGAAACCACTGGCTGTCCTCCTCATGGGGGAGGTAACCAGAGCCTTTACGGTGCACTGCGCAGGCCAGCTGAGAGCAGGCTCCTCCTCCCTCTGCTTGGGTATTGAATGTTGGGCCACCGAATCCCTGGTGTCCTTACAGCAGGCAAAACAGAAAACAAACTCAACTATGTCATAATGTTTGCCGGTCAAGCATTTCCAATGTTTTTGTCCTTCTATTGGGAAGTTTAAGACCCTAACATTCCATATTAAATTAACTAATACTACTTGTACAGTGGATATATGAGTCTATGGAATAGGGTCCACCTCCTCTAAGTACATCATTTGAGCTTTGGTAATACTAACAATTAGACATTAAAAGTCCTCAAATGTGTTTGGCTTCTTGAGCGAAGGATAAATGTTTTATCTGAGGGCTCCTCTCTTCCTCTGTTCCAAGGTTTACGCTGCAGGAGCCAAAGTTCTAAGTTTGCTTCACTTGAGGAGCTTGTAGGAGGGTCCTCCATTTGATCAAGTGAGTATTTTGGATCTGAGATCCTCACTCCCAGTAGTTTTGCTGCACCAGTTAGGTCCACAATATGGTAAGATTTATTGAGATAGGAAATGCCTATGGCAAATGGATATATCCGCCGATATTTAATATTGTTTAGTGCCAAGTTGGTCACTAAATGGTCTAAATTGCTATCTCCTGGCTAATATCACTGTAGCTGTAGCTTGATACAGCAGACATGTTGCTCCTTGAAAATACACTTCATTCAGTTTTTTCAATGGAAAAAGTCAGTATTAGTATGGAATAGCCTATGCAAAGCAACATGTATAAGTGTCAGCAGTTTATGAATCATAAATGCCTTGACATATTCTCTGCCTTATCTGAGACCAAGTGCTAGGGAATTTCAAGACTGATTTTATCCTTCAACCTCTCAAATGGTTCTCCCCACTCCACCTCTTTCACATGAAGTTAGAGTAATTGTTGGGGTTTAGAGGGGGCCTGAACCCTTGCTACAACCAATGTATACTGCATGGCTGTGTGTCTTTCTTAAATGGAAACAGACACAGTGCTGGGTCACTATAGTGTGCATTAATATGCCACCACATCTAATCTATCTGTGAAGAAGTCTATGTGGTGATGTTGGAGTATGGGGCTGCTGTGGCAGAATATAATTGTTGGCCAAATTTGTGCAGGGGGCTGGGAGGTCTAGGCTGAAGTCTTTATCGGTTAGTGGAGGTCCTCTGTTGCGGATCAGTGGTTATTTCATAGCAGCAAGCGGAGGCCCAGATCATCCCCCAAGATGATGGTGGACTCATCAGGCAAACTAATGAATCGTGTTGCCAAATCAAGGCTCCGATTAAGTTGGGTCAGAAAATGGACCGGTACTGCCTGCCCTACCACCAGCTTCAGAGGCACGTTCCATGATAAACCCACTCCACTCGACCCCTCCAGGCCCCACAGATCATGAGTTGAGACAGATCCTCCAGGTAAGAGGATTGACCAGTGGAGGGTAAGGGAAGCTGCAAGGGAAGGTCACGTACAAACTGCAGGATGGGGCAAATCTGCTCCCTCCGTCATCTTGAGTGCTTCTGGGCCCAGGCTTGCTCTGTCAAAACAGTTCCTTCCTTCCCTGGTCCGACAGCGGACAATAACACCTGACCAGCCGGGGCTTCGCTGGCATTAGAGAGGGCTACACAGGTGTGGGAAAGAGCAAGTTCAATCTACTTTTGTCAATCGAAATAGAGCACGAGCTGAATGCATGTCAGTCGACGCAGCGGGCTCCGATTACTGTCTTAGGCCCCGACTCGGCCCACCATCCGCTCCCGACCTGCTCCCAATGAATATAATTCACCTCCATCTTCATTCGCCTGAGCTTTCTTCATGTCTGCGGGTTCCAGAGGGGTAGACATATGCACCTTGGAGGCAGTTACATTTAATTTAACGTTTGAAGGTTGCGGAGCTTGTCCGAATCACATCTGTGCAGTTATGTTAGTTGGCCACGCCCAGACCAACTATTTAGATGATTCATATTTTTTCATTTATTGCGACATGTAAAGATGATATAGAAAAAATACTGTTAATTTCATATTTGTAGTATATTATACTTTATTGAATTTCCAATACCTGTAACGTACAAACTATTAAAATCAGAAATGTGCTTCATAATCCAAAGTTCAGAGATCTTCATAGAAAAAGGTGCACTTCAATTAAGTCAGTTGCGCGAAAAGATTTTTTGAAAGTTGTCTCTTTATTCGTATTCATTCTTTTCATAAAAACGTCACAGCCAACGCGTTTCAATCAGCCTAGTGCCACGGGAACTTCATCAGGGCTTACGCAGAAAGCACCTTAATAGTAGTAATCTCAATCAGGTAAATAAGAGTCCTCACTAAAGTGCGTCACCAGGGTTGAATCGTCCCAGGTATTCACGTTCTCAAACTGGTCATAAGGTCAGCACCAAAGATGCTTCCAAAAGTAGTATCCTCATTCAAACGTAAAGCTAGTATCTTCCTGTAAGAGGAGTCCTTCTATGTTTAAAAATAATCAAAGAACAATCCCAAGGTTCTCGCCGCATCTAGGGCCCGATGCAGGTAAATCTACATTTACCACTTCATAAATACCGAATCATACCGAATCGGTATTTATGAAGTGGTAAATTAGAGGGGGGGAGATGTAGGTATTTCAGATTCGGTAAATACCGAATCTGTAAGATTCGGTATTTACCGATTCTGTAAATACCGATTCGGTATCCCCCATTGCTTCCTATGGGCCTTGAAGCCCATAGGAATCAATGGGTTTTACCGAATCGGTAATTACTGATTCGGTAATTACCGATTTGTGCAAGGGTGCAGGGGGTGTCACTTTAACACCCTCCAGCACCCCAAAAAAAGGCATGTGAGCCATGTGACACACAGACATGCCCTAAGGGCATGTCTGTCTGTCACATGGCATAGGTGTGGATGCACACATGTGCATGCACACCTGGATTCGGTATTTTAACACCCAATTGGATTGGGTGTTAAAATACCGAATCTGAAGGGCCTGTGGGACTGAAAGTAGTCCCACCTACATCCCAAATTTAAAAAATCGGTAAAATTACCGATTCGGTATTTTTGCGATTCGGTAATTTTACCGAATCGGTAAAATACCGAATCGGACAAAAAAAGGTCCCCTACATCTCAGTAGGCCAAATACCGGTCGGAAACGGCCGAAATCGCCCGTTTCCGACCGGTATTTGGTACCTACATCGGGCCCCTAGTTTCTAGTCAAAACTTGGAGCCAGAATCTGTAAAAGTTATGTATGACGGAGACCATTATTTTCCCAATCCCCAATAGTGGTTCAATGTCGCGTTCAAACTTATTGTGGGCTCCGAGTTCAAATGAAGAAAACCGGATTCATGGATAGTGTGCCTCGATATTAGTAAACCGTGTCTCGAAGTATTTGCCCAAAGAGATGAGTGGTCATTAGAAAACGCGCCTTCCAATATTCGGCAAAGCAGGGCTAGCATATCATTGTTGCCTAAAATTGGGCACCTTTCCAAAAAAAGAGAGAGAGAGACGGGGACAGTAGGTAAAGGATATCCTTTGCCCTCAGTATAGCCCGATATACACCCTATAAGTGTTACGCCTGTGATGAGGCGAGTCCCCAGCACCTGTGATAAGGCGCAATCGTCCAATACATCTGGTGGCCGGCAGAGACCAGAGATGATAAAGATTAAAGAGATACCTCAGAGTTCATGATTGCCACATTTAATAATAAAAGAAGCTTTAACTATGGGTGAAGACCTTACCAATAGAAAACCTTAACAAGTCTGTAAAACCAGAGTCTATGTACTCTGTTTGTTGGAAGCTGAGAATAGTGAGCACACAAATCATGTTATGTGTAGTTTACATATGAAAGAGGTTTTCAAAATAAAAATTCTGCTTGTATTTTTTTAGTTTGAATATAAGAAAAGGTGAAGCAGGTGGTTTTACCTTATGTGTTTTGCAAATAGAGGCTTCGTGCAGAGGTACTTGAAATCAGTATAAATACCCCTATAAAAAGAACCGTACTTGACACCCTGCAATTTAATTCTATTCGTATCATTACTGTCAATGCCAGCTTAATATTTATAGCTTGCGCATTGAGTGAATGCATTTAGATCTTCATTCTGTAGACAACGATGTTTCTTTTTGACAGCTTCAGAAAGTAATCCCTATTTTATGCACGGCTGCATTTGAATATATGTTAAAATTGTTGCTTACCTCAGGTTAAACCAAGGGGAAACTGACACTGCTGTTATGCAAGGTGAAGAGTATCATAAGACCAAGGTACGACTAAAATAAACCAAAGCGATGTGAAGCATTTCAAAGCAAAGTAAAACCAGTTCTTATTTCAACCTTACATTTCTGCCACCACGAACAGCTCCACCTGTTGAATCGCCGCTAAAAAAATAATGACATTTTTTAGGTATAAATAAAAGACTATTTTAGAGACAGAGCGGATGCAATCAACACATAAAAAAAACTGAGCGGGGCATTGGGGCTGTCGCTTTTAGCCACTGCTTGTTGGAGTCGGCACCTTTATTGTCTGATTGTTGGACATATTATTCACTTTTTGGAGTAGCTCACATTACGGCCATTTGTTGCTGGAGGGTTCATTCAATAACTTAAGGAGTTTTGCTTTTTAACAGCCGTTCCATTAGTTTAGTAGTGTAGGAGTATGCATAGAGCACAGCATGGCAAATGTGTCAATCAACCTGAAAACTGTATACCGCAAAACGCATGTTGCAAAAACACACTGGAGATGGTATAGAACAATTGTAGCACACAGCGTCCAGTTGAGTTTCTGCGCTGGATGCACCCTGCTGTGAATACTCGGAGAGCATGAATGCACCTGACTGATGTAGATGCTGGTTGATGCGATGGTACTGTTGTGGGCGAGGTCAGGGCCTCGCGCGCAGCGCTGATTAAAGAATGTGACACCGGACACAGGGTAGTTTGGTATGCCGGAAAGACCCCGAGCGGTCTTCCGCGATTTTAATATATACCTCGGGGCGGACCCGTCCCGAGGGTGAGGGCGTGCATGTGTGTGTGTTGCAACAATGTAGGTGAGAGGCCGGGTGGCTCTCTACATCCCTCCTTCAATTTAGTTCACAAATAAACTTTCCCCACACCGTGGCTAAGGGGAAGTGCATATAAAGTCTCGGAGTCTTTGGCTTGGCCCAGGATTGGGCCGCAGGTGGTATCTGTGGTTGGTCCGGGCAGTAGACTCAACAGCCCCGGCCGGGGTTGTTGTTTCATCTCGGGAAGAAGAAGTCCCCCTAGTTGTTTCACTTCGGGGCACACCAAGGTGACGCCTGTCTCCTCCTGGCTGGTCACGGCTCGGGAGGGGCACGGAGTTTTGGGCCCCTGTTCTTCCATCATCCGGACCACCTGCGCCGACATCGATGGCTTCGTCGGCTTCCTGGGGAGTGCTGTCCGGCACTCCTATTCATTTGAAACAAGACACATTCCTTGTGACAGTCTGGTGGCCGAGGCGGGCCATCACCATTGTTCCTTGAATCTTCTCCATGACCCATCTCTCCGGTTCGAACGGGGTTCTAAATTTCCACCCCGGGTGCCGATCTTGTACCACAACCAGGTCTCCTTCTTGCAACCCTGGGTTTCTGGCATGTCTTTTTTCGCTTGCTTTCTGGTTCGTGATTGTTCTCCTTGCCTGGATGGCATCACCATCTCTCTCTTCCGGGGTCCATGTAGAGGACGCAGGGATGTTGCCTCTTGGAACTCTTTTGAACAGGACATGCGCCGGTGCGCAGTGAGTGGTGCTATGCGGGGTCTGTCGGTATGCGCTCAGGAATTGATCCAATGCAGCTTCCGGATCTCTGCCATCGTTGACGGCGATGCGGAGCGCCCTGTTGAGAGTCCGCATGAGCCTCTCCACTTCGCCGTTTGCTTGCGGCCACAACGGTGTGATCTTGCGGTGTTTTATCCCTAGGCTCTCCAGGTATGTTTGGAACTCTCGCCCTTGAAAAGGGGGTCCGTTGTCCGACTTCACCTCCTCCGGAAGTCCCATAGCGGCAAATACGTGGTCCAACTCTTTCTTGACCGGTCCAAATGCTGTGGAGGAGAGCATTTCCACAACGGGGAATTTTGAAAAGGAGTCCACGACGACCAGCGTGTGTCGGCCGTCCGGGAAACTCCCGAAGTCTATGCTCAGCTGGGTCCAGGGTGCTGTCGCCACTTCCTCAGTGATGACTGGGGCTGGGGCCGGGTCTGACCCCGAGATGGTGCAGGCATGGCACGAGCGCACCATCTCGTCCACCATGCGATCCATGGCTGGGAACCATACTTTGCTGCGTAGTCTGGCCTTTGTTTTGGCAGTTCCTTGGTGGCCCGTGTGGGCGATCACGAGGGCCTGTTGTTGGAGGCTTGCTGGCACCACGATGAGATGCCCTCTCAGTATAACGCCTTCATCGCCGACGCTCAATTCATGGCGGATTTGCCAGAGCTGTTGTCGGGCATGGCTAATCTCCAGACGAAGTCCTTGAGCTCCTTCCAGAAACCTCGTCCAGCTTCCCGTGTCCAGGGCAGTCTTGACGCAGATCATAGTCTCATCTTCAGCGGTGGCTCTTCCCATCTCCTGCAGGGTGAGGGTCTCCGGGCAGGCAGCCACGGACACCATGTGGACGAACTCTTCCACCAGCAGGCTGTCCGCCAGTGGGATTGCTTTTCTGGTGACATCCGGATGCCTGGACAGATAGTCCGCTGGGTTGTGGGCGCCGGGCCGGAAGACTAGGGTGAAATTGTATCCTTGTAGCTGTACGGCCCATCGTTCAATCCGCGGTGGGGCAAGCCTGGAGGACCCGGCGAACAGGGGCAGGAGTGGCTTGTGGTCGGTCACGATGGTGAAGGGTTGGCCACAGAGATACAAGTGAAAATGTTGGCAGGCCCACTTGATGGCTAGCGCCTCTCGCTCGATTTGAGCATATCGCGTTTCAGTGTCCGTGAGGGCCTTGCTCGCATAGGCGACAGGTTTCCAGTCGTTCTGGCCATATTCCTGCAGTAGAACAGCGCCGAGACCTACGGGGCTGGCGTCCACGACCAGTTCGGTCTTCCTGCGTGGCTGGAAGTAAGCCGTCGTGGCTTTGTCCAGAAGGCTCGCTTTGATTTCCTGAAAAGCTTGGTTTGCTGCGCCAGTCCATTCCCATTCATGGTCCTGTCTAGTGAGTGCGCGGAGGGGCTCGGCCAGGTCGGCCAAGTTAGGTATAAATCGGCCACAGTACGTGGCCATCCCGAGGAAGCTTCTCACCTCGGTGGGGTTTCTGGGCGTGCTGGCATTCTGGATGGCTTCCGCCTTCTTTGGGTCCACTCGGAGTCCTTCGCGCGTGAACCGGTAGCCGAAGAAGTCCACCGCTTCTTGGTAGAACGAACACTTTTCCTTGTGGAGCGTTAGACCATGTTCCTGTAACCTCTGTAAGGTGGCCCTCAGATGTGCATGGTGTTCCTCCAGCGTGTTCGAGTAGATCAGAATGTCGTCGCTCAAGTTGATGACCCCACTCAGCCCGGACAGAACTTCCCTTATTGCATTCTGAAACACTTCGGCCGCCGACGACACTCCAAAACTTAACCTCTTGTATCTCCGGAGCCCGACATGTGTGGAGAAAGTCGTGATGTATCGGCTGTTCTGATCAAGTTCCAACTGGTGGTAACCCGCGTTGAGATCAAGTTTAGAGAACCACTTCGCCCCGTTGAGGTCGGCGACGATGTCGTCCATGGTGGGCGTGATGTGGCGCTCCCTTTTCACGGCAGTGTTTGGCAGCCTCATGTCGACGCACAGCCTTATGGCACCAGGCTGCTTGGGCTTCGGGGTAACCACCAGTGGAGACACCCACGGAGTCGGTCCCGACACCTTCTCGATGACATCGAGGTCTTCGAGCTTCTTCAGCTCCTCTTCGACCTGAGCGCGGAGGTTAAACGGCACTCTTCTGTGACGCAAGGCGACGGGACGGATGGTGGTGTCTATGTGTAGTTTGATTTTCTTGTCTTTGAGCTTTCCGAGGCCGCTGAAAAGCGTAGGGAAGTCTCCTAGTATGGTCTCAGCGTGTGATTGGTGGACATGATTGGCGAAGAAGACCAGCCCGAGGTCTTCCGCTGTGTTGCAGCTGAGTAGTGTCCCTTTTTTTCCTTCAGTTACATGGAACCGGGCCTCCGTTGTGTACTCCCCATTACGAATGGTGGTGCTGATGACGCCGCGTAGCGGCATGGGTTCGGTGCCTCCATATGTGTATATCCGAGCGTTCGTCGGGGCTAGTGTGGGTTTAGGCGACATCTATTCATACTGGTCAGAGTCCATGACATTCACGGAGGCTCCGGTGTCAATCAGCGCTCTGATCTCCGATCCTTCCACAGATATCGTGCACATGGGTGGTGGTCTCTTCCGGGTGGATATCCTGCTGACATAGGATACTACATACACCTCATCATCTTCCTCGTCCTCATAATACGGCTTTCGTTCTTGGGCCTTCGTGTCAGGCGGCGGGTGTTCTCGTTCCAGCGACAGCTGTCTCACTCTGGATGTCATCAACCGAGATCCATGTCCGCCTCGCGCCCTTTGGGCGTTGGGCCTGTATCATCCTCCTTGGCACACCGCGGCAAAGTGGTTGAGTCTGCCGCACTTCGAGCACGTCTTTCCGTTTGCGTTGCACACAGCGGTCGCTGCATGGTCTCCCCCACAGTAGGCACACTGAGCGTCCCGGGTCTGCCACTGTCGAGCTCTACCTCCCGCCGGTCTCCTCTGTATCGCGTCAACAGTTTCTTCCTTGACGGGTGCCATTTTGGGCGGGGCTATGGGGGACCAGAGTGCCAGCTCCATTTCGTCTGCTCTGGAATTTGACAGTTCATGGGAGCGGGCAAGGACGAGAATGGCATCCAACGTGATGCCTGGTTGTCTGAGGATGAGCTTCCGTAGAAGATTTGATTTGCAACCTACGATGATCTGGTCCCTGATTTCTTCACGTGGTTCTGTAAACGGGCAGCTGCTTGCCAGCCGGCGCAGCCTCGCATAATACATGTCCACTGATTCGGCCTCAGTTTGCCATGCCCGCTTAAACTTGAACTTCTCATAGTCTGTGTTGACCTGGGGGTCAAAGTAGGTATTCAGCGCGGCCACGGCCGCGTCATAGTCATTGTCCTCGCCGGTGTTCGGGAGAGACTCGAAGAGGTCATAGATTTCTGGGCCTCCATACAGGATCAGAAGTGATCTTTTCACTGTGTTATCTGTCTCTCTGGTGCCTCTAAAGTAGAGGTTCAAACGCCCCAGCCACGCCTTCCATCGCGGCGCCGCTGTTGCTGGGTCCGCAGTCTCGCTGAATGGCGGAAGCGGGGCCACTCCGTTGTGGGCATGGCTGACTATGCGAGTGTCTTCTCCGCGCCGTGGAGGTGGGCGTGGCGTAGCGGTATGTGGGGCCGACCACGTGGGTGCACCCCCTGTGGCGGCGTCGTTCATGATGTTGACCCTTCCCTTGGATCACACCCCACCTGCGCGGGGCGTGTAACGTGGAACGAAGTTGGGATGGTGAGCAATGATAGACCAGTTGCACTTGCCAATGCTTGATGGCACCGTTGATCCCTGTGTACCGACGTGCAATGGTCCACCGTGATGTTGTTATATTTGCCTTTCACCTCTATTTTTATTCGTTTTCCTTTCATGAGAGCCCAGGCGCGCAGGACCCGGCAGGATGCTGCAGAGGGCCAGACACGCGTTGGAGGCACCACGTGTTCGTGCCTCGGGGCTGACGTGCAGCGTCTCCCCTGTTCACCCCTCCCCCTCCGGGGCAGCACGCTATGGAAGCGCACTCGCGCTGGATGCAGAGCGGGGCAAGCCCGCGGACGGCAGCAGGCACAGCGCGGGGGCCGGGCAAAGGCTGCGGGGCGAGGCACTCACCAGGCGGCTCCCGCCAGCTGAACGCGCTCCACCCAGGGAGGCGCGTGGGCGGGGAGCCGACTTCGAGCAGGTACAGCAGGCCGGCGGACGAGCTCCGCGGCCCGGGAAAACAGCTGAGCAGGGGCGGCCAGCAGCAGACGACAGGTGAGGAGCGGACAGCTCCGGCAGGGCGGCCAGGCACGCGTGGGAGCAGAACCGGCCTCGTCGCCAGTGTTGTGGGCGAGGTCAGGGCCTCGCGCGCAGCGCTGATTAAAGAATGTGACACCGGACACAGGGTAGTTTGGTATGCCGGAAAGACCCCGAGCGGTCTTCCGCGTTTTTAATATATACCTCGGGGCGGACCCGTCCCGAGGGTGAGGGCGTGCATGTGTGTGTGTTGCAACAATGTAGGTGAGAGGCCGGGTGGCTCTCTACAGGTACTACATTTCCAAATGAGAATTGGGCCTTTCCTCCTGCATCTTCCCTTATTTGCTTCTCTGATATGCTGCCCCCAAACTACTGTAATTCACTACTGGGTGGGGGGTTGTGGGAGGGGCAATGGCGTTGAATAAAGAAAATAAAAAGACTTACCTGTAACGATTGGCCACTACCTCTCTTCTGTCCTCTGTCATCTTCCTTCTTCCTGCAGTCCCAGCAGGCGGCAGGAAGCACCTGGCTCAGGAGCTCCCCTGAATTAATCACAATGCTGCAATGCAGTGTTGTGATTGGTCTGAGTGCTGTGGTTCGGCGTTCAGATGGGAATGGGAGGCTATGTGTGTTTCTCAATAGGCTGTGTAATGCCGCCTGGTGGGGAAGATGCAAAGTGTGCAGGACTGTTTGGCCAGCCGACTGTGGTGAGCTGGGGCTGCTTTGTTGCATGCTTGACACAATCACAATTCGATTGTGATTGGCTATAACTTGTTTTATTATTGATGCTTCTCCTTTTTAACTATTGCCTTATTTGAACCATTTTTAACTTACCTATTGCACTTTACATCTTCCAGGTCACTGCCCTGGTCCACTGCTGCTCTCCCCGTTTGAGTGGAGGGCGTGGTTGGAGTCACTTTGCACTTTGCCACTCCCAGCATTTTTTCCACTTCCGGGTAGGGGGCGGGCTGCCTCTGACTCACTCTACTACTTAATGCATGCTGGCAAGTGGGCGCGCAGCAGTCTGTGGTGACCGGCGGCCGCTTTGTTGCATGCTTGACACAATAGCGATTTGAATGCGCTTGGCTATATATTGTTTTATTATTGCTGTTTCTCCTTTTCGAACTATTGGCTTCTTTTAATCATTTTTAACTTACCTATTGCAATTTACATCTTCCGGTCACTGCCCTGGTCCACCACAGCTCTGTGCCATTTGAGTGGAGGGCGTGGTTGGAGTCACTTTGCCACTCCCAATATTTTTTCTGCTTCTGGGTAGCGGGGCGGGCTGCCTCTGACTCACTCTACTACTTAATGCAGGCCGGCAAGCGGATGCACTCAGTGGCTCGCCGTTGGCGCTCCGAAGGCGTGCCTAAGGCAAGCCCGTCTGCACCCGGCCATGCCCGGCCGGGACCAGCGGCCAAATACTCAGGCCTTTTTTAGTTAGGCTCTAGACGCTACACGTCCTAAGATTGCATCACCTTAGACCTCATATGGGGGAGACTTGTCAAATTCTCAAACCACACTCTCCTGTACTGCAGAGCCCTTTTTGCCACTTTGAGTGCACTGCTAATGCTCAACCAGTAGCTGAACATACCCAGACGGGGGTGTCTGAGTCCTCTATTAATTTGGTAATCACTTCTGCATCACAGAGGGAATTTAGCTGTTTTAGCTTGAAATGTCATTCCCTGTCCAACCATCAGCTCAATTTGTGTCATTTTCTCATTGATGAAGACCCTGACGTTGTTTTTTCAATGGAGACATGGCTTCATGATGGCTCTCTATCTGACTAACAACTTTTCCTTGTTGGCTATTAATCGACCCCACAAGATATGGGGTGGTATTACTATTATTTTTAAAATTACTTAAAATTGTAAAATTGTGGACCTCCAGATCCCGAACTGTGAATCCTTGTTTTTTTCCATTTCTTTTACTGATAAATTTACTTTCTCTGGCGCCCTTGTCTATTGTCCCCCTGAGCCTTTGCTCATTGGTGCTCAGCCTTTTGTGATCTATTGGCTTCTCATATTCTCCACTCTGCTAACTTCTCTGTGCTTGGTAACCTTAATCTCCATCTTGAGAACTCAGAAGATAAATCTGCCTCTACTTTTATTGAGGACATGAATATTCTCAATCTTATACTAATAAATTCACTTACCACTTAGATTGCTCTGTTACACTTCCTGTCCAGCTTTGCTGGACTGACCATTTTGTAGTTCCTTTTTCTATTAAACTTCTCGATACTTTTTCGTTAGATATACCATTCAGCCTAAAATCTTGAATTGGTCCACACTTAATTTACCTTTCTTGGGTAATATGCTTTGGAATATTATTCCTGTTCTTGTCCCCTCTCCTGACTTAGCTCAAGTTAGTATGCATTCTTGGCTCTCTTCAGCCACTGATGCTGTCTTGCCTCTTGTCTCTAAACCCCAGATCAGGACACATCACCCTGCTCCTTGGTTTAATGATTCTCTTAAACGAGAGAAAAAGCATTGTAAAGATCTCTAGCTCTCAGCACTGCCAGAGAACTTTGTTTAAGATGGTGAATAAACTCTCAGCCACCCCTGCGTTTCTGCCTTCCCCGTCGCTCACTCAACCGCAATGTAAAGAGTTAGCATTGTTCTTTGAGAACAAAGTTAAGTCTATGCAAGCTCAACTTGCTGTTGATGTTGTTCAACAAGGGAGCATATTATGTCCTACTTGCTCTGTGTCAGGTTCCCAAGAATTCTCTCCTCAGACCTCTGTACCTGAGTACTCCGAAAAGATCAGCTTTTGGCTTCTCCTGGATTTGGCTTCCTTGAAGCTGTCATAGAGCTCTATTAAGTCTGGCTCTCCTGCTGACCCCCTTCCCCCATCTATGATCAGTCACCTGTAAGACAGTCATTTCCGTGATTATTGAATTACTCAATAATTCTTTAAGTACAGGTTTGGTACCAAAGGTGTGGAAGCATGCTCTTGTCCTTTCTTTATTAAAAAAGGAATGTCTTGACCCGCTTTGTTGGTCCAACTTTCATCCTATTTCTCTTCTTTCTGTGTTCACTAAAATTATGGAACGGCATGTTAATACCCTACTTTCCTAATTTGCTTCATCCATCTCAGTCTGGATTCAGACATGGTCACAGGACCGAGTCCACTTGCCTTAGGGTCACTGAGCATCTCAAACTACAACTTGACTCAGGGGGAACCTCTGCGCTCATCCTTTTGGATTTGAGCGCTGCGTTAAAGATGGTTTTTCATTCCATTCTGTTAGAACGCCTGGAAGCCTGGGGGTTTATGGGCTTGGCTCTGAAATGGGTGAGGTCTTTTCTTACTGATCGTACATTTCAGGTTTTTTCCAACAATGGGAGATCGCGCACATTACAGTTAACCTCTGGAGTTCCTCGGATATCTATTTTGAGCCTTTTACTTTTTAATATATATGTTCGTCCCTTGGCTGACATTGCGGAAAAGTCGGGTCTGACTATCTTCTCCGATGCTGATGATACTCAGATCGTCTTCTCCCTCTCTGCTGCTCAGCATCAAGTTCCTTCCTTATTGCAGTGTGGCTTGAGGAATGTATCTGCCTGGTTGACCAGTAAAGCTCTGAAACTTAACAGTACTAAAACTGAGGTGCTGATTCTGGGTAATGAGCCTGATCTGTGGGCTATCCAACACAAGTCTGATGATTTGGACCCTGCACCTGTCCCTGTGTCTAACGTCACAAGTTTGGGTTTTATTATTGATCAATGCTCTCTTTTAAACCTCAGGTCTCCAGGGTTGCTTCATCTTATTGATGTATTTATTTATTTTGGGTTTTACAGAATGCGAACTTGACCCGTTAGGGTATCAAAGCTCTTTACAGGAATCATACCAATGTACAATACGCTTGGATTCATGATAATATGCAAAAGATAAAGAGGGGCAGGGTGCAGGATCTATGAAGGATAGCGGACATGTATGCACAGTTTGCATATTCCAGTTACTTGAGAACAAGTCCCCAGGTTTCTAGGAGCGGTGACTAGGTAATCCGAGGGGAGGCACTAGTCAGGAGTTGATCAGGGTCTCTGTGTTGGTAGAATGCAACATTTAACTGAGGAATTTACCCATAAGGACGGTTTTGGCCTCCTTCTTGAAGTGTGCCAGAGAAGGGATTCTTCTGATGGCGGTTAGGAGAGAGTTCCATATTCTTGAGGTGGTCCACAAGAAGGCCTGATTGTAGGCTTTCTTTTCCGGAACCAAGCAGGTTGAACCAGGAGGTCCCTGGCAAATCAGGAGTTTCTGATTCCTCCGGATACCACCAATCTCTGTGCAAGATAAGCATGGAAGCTTGAGTATAAGGCCTTGTGTGTGATGCAGGCCAGTTTAAGCTGTATTCTAGCTTCAAAAGGAAGACAGTTCAAGGCTTTCAAGTGTGGAGAAATGTGGTCGGATTTTCTTGAGCTGGTAGGTAGTCTAGCGGCAGTGTTGAGGCAGGCTTTTAGAGGTGCAAGGGAGACCTTAGGTAAACCCGAGAGGGTAGAGCAGCCGTATTCCAGTCTGAAGATGACAAGAGCTTGGACTGCCATTTTTAGGTTGGCAGTGTTGAGGAAGGGTTTAAGTTTTTTGAGGTACCTCAGGTGGAATCTGGCTGATTTGGCCATCACGTTGATGTGGTCCCGCATGTTCATATTTTGTCCAGGGAAATTCCCAGAGATTTGGCCGAGTCCACGATGGTTGGTGGGCAATTTAAGGCTTTGATAGCCTTAATCCATGTCTGCATCTCGTCATTGGTTTTTTGGGGACGGAATTAGGAGAAATTCTGTCTTCTTTGCGTTGAGTTTGAGTTGATTGGAGGCAAGCCAATGGACAGTCTCTTTCAGGGCCTCATTCATGGAGAGAATCTCCTTGAGAGATGAGGTTTTGATGTACATCCGAGTGTCGTCTGCGTACATATGGTGGGAGATATTCGCTGTGCGTAGGGCTTCGGCAAGAGGTTCAAGGTAGAGGTTGAAGAGGGTAGGGGACAGGGTTGATCCTTGAGGGACTCCAACTATGACCGGAATCTCTGAGATCGGTTTTGGAGGTATGACCTGAACCATTCAAGAACGGAGCCATCCAATCCCATTCTGAGATTGAGGCATTTGAGTAGTTTTACATGGTTAAGCATGTCAAAGGACGAGGATAGGTGTAGAAGGATTAGGAGGCAGGTGTTCCCTTGATCAAGGGCTTTAATGGCAATGTCAATGATGTGGAGCATGGTCGTTTCAGTGCTGTGCCCAGGTCTAAATCCAGATTGAAAGTCATCAAGTAGGTGGAAGTTGTTGATGTGTTGACTTAGTTGCTGTTGTACACATTTCTTCAACACTTTAGCTAAGAGGGGGATATTGGAGAAAGGTCTGAAGTTGTCGGGGTAGGCTGGATGAAGCAATGGCTTTTTCAAAATGGGGAGGACTTGGCTGGCTTTGAGAGAGTCAGGAATGGATCGCTGCAGCAGAGAGGCATTAAATATTGCGGTCCAGCTTGGAATAATAGACCGGGTGGCGGCCGCCAGGCAGTTGGGGGGGAGGGTCATTAAAATGGCTGATCGGGTTTAAGGTCAATAGGATTTTGTCGTTGGGGGGAGGGTCATTAAAATGGCTGATCGGGTTTAAGGTCAATAGGATTTTGACAACAAAGTCTTCACCATAGAGTTTGAAATCGGTCCAGATTGCTTGATTTTTAGGTGAAGTCAGTGGGTGCAGCACCGGAGGATGAAGCAGGTCCAGAAGGAGTAGAGAGTGGGTAGCGGCACTAAGTTTGTTTCCAAAGGCTGTGGCTTTGTCAGGGAAGAAGGTGTAGAATTCCTCAGATGATATTAAAGACTTGGGGCTTTCTTTTGCGGTTTTGGCCAGTTTATTGGATTGGTGTTTGACCAGTTTGAAGAGCTTGCAGGGTCTGTTATTGGCGTTCCCCAGTTCGGATCTGAAGAATTCTTTATTTGAGTTAATGATGTTCCCGTTGTATGCATTTCTGGCCTGTCTGAGAAGTTTTAAATGTGCTACAGAGGAGTGCTGTCTTCAGAGTCTCTCAGATTGACGGAGGGCTCTCCTCTCATTGTTGAGGGATCCAGTAAACAAGGGGTTCCTGTCTTTGATTTGGGTTCTCTTTAGTTTTAGTCATCCAGAATGTTCGATGTAGTTGTCGAGTAGTGATCGTTGAGGTCACTGACCATTGTGATATGCGAGGGGGGAGGTCTGATTGGCAGCCAGCCTCCAATTCCCTGTGATTCAGGTTTTTAGTGTCTCTGACTCAGCGTTTAGGAATCACTGGTAGCGGTGTCCTTGACTTGCGGGTTCCAGATAGTAGGAAGGTGATGGCGTGGTGGTCCGACCACTGGCAAGGGTCAATAGAGATAAGCTTGACTGTTGATTCTTAGAGATGATCCAGTCAAGGGTGGCCCCTTTCAAATGGTTTGGGAGTGAGCAGGCTTGGGTCAGGGGCTGATCTACCAAGAGGTCTTTGATGGCATTGACATGAGGATCCTTGAGGTTGTTCCAGTGCAGGTTGAAATCACCAAGTAAAATGTCATTAGTTTTTGACGATGTCTTAGCTGTAATGAATTCCAGAGGACGAGAGCTAGGGTGTCTTCTTCTGAGATGTGGAGAGATTGATTGTAAGGGCGGTGGTGTCTCTCGGATAGCGGTAGTAGGTGATTGGGGGGGGGGGTCTGTGGTGTGATAGGGTGGAGTTCCGCTGGGGTTTGATGTTAGAGAGGGAGAGTTCAGCAAGGTGAGGAGATTCATTAGGTCCAAAGTGGAAATATGGATGCTCTGAGTAAATTGGCAGCTCTCGAGTGCAGGGTTTCGAAATCCATAAAAGAGGGAGGTGTTAGAGGGCAGGAGGGCCTTATTCCAGGATAAATACAATTGTCATGCAAAGGGGATCAGGTAGAAGGGGAGGCTCAACCTATATCGACGGTTTTGGAGGCTAATCGGTCTCACAGTTACCGGGGGGAGCTAGTGGGGAGGAGACCAGGGGTCTGGGGTTAATCTGTTGGCCAGATTGGGAGGTGTGACGGAGGGGATAGCATGCACTGTGTTGGAAACCCTTGGAGAGGTGGTTTCTGGGAGGCTAGGGACTCTAGGCCGGCTGGTCGGCTGGACAGAGGGACAGGTGTTAGTTGCCTTGCTAGTGTCGTGCACATGGTTACTGAGGACGGTAACAAGGTCCGCAAATTTGTTATGGTTCTTGGTTGAGGCTTGGAGCAGGACAATGCCGTTTTTGTAGAGGATGATTGTGAAGGCAGCTCACAGGGTTGCAGAGGGTGCTATCGTAAGTTTGTTGCCATGAGGAATGTTCTTTGCTTCTCGTACATTGAGGAGGTGCGCAAAAGATTTGCACCAGGAGGAGGTTCTTCTGGAATAGAAGATCATTGATTACTGTGCCATTGTCCGCGCTGTAAAGCAGGTCGGAAATCAATGTCTCAGGGTGACTTTTCAAGATGGAATGTGATCCAGCGGGCCAAAGAAAATTCTGTCTCAATAAGCACAACCGTACACCACGATGCTCACCATTATTCATAAAATTCAACACTAGGCCCATAAATAACTGAGACAAGAATTAACCAACTGATTCGTGTGACCTAATTAATCATACTATTCACAAAGCTATTTATATATATATGTACAACTGCAGTTTAACTCTGACATTTTAATTAATGAACATTTGATTAAGTCAAAACCTAGGCAATGGATCAACAGATGGTAACTTGACACAAAATAACTAAAATAAGCTTGTCATTTCAAAATCTATTTTATTAACTTTATTATCAAGCAAAGAGCATTGTTCAAGAAATTATTTCTTTTATTTGCATTTAATAAGCATCATTTTATTTAGTAAGGCACATTAGACTGTCAGCTTAAATCAAAATCAGCACGAGAAATGTTTAAGCAATTTGAGTCTCATTCCCTAAACCCTATTTCCCTGACTTAACTATAGAAGCCTAAGGGGAAAAATGTAAAGTTCAAAGTTATCTTACATGAGTCAGAAGTCCGACAGCATCTCACGAGAACAGGAACGAGACAACCAAGCTCCTCCCAAGGGACCAAGATTTAAACCTTTTCTCTATCAAAGGCTAGCTAAAAGAATACAAATTACAGACCATCTCGCAAAATGATTGGTCGTCAAGTGTCAGTCCATGAAGTCATCACCTTCTCATTCAAAACCATATTCTTTAAAAGCGGCATTGTCCTTTGTCTTCGTGTGACACAAGCTCTTCCGAAGAGCTCGCAACATTTTATTAAATATCAGTTCGTTGCTTCCTCAGCTCGAGCCTTTCCGCCACTATGTCCTGTCCTTGGCAATGAAAGTTATACAATGCTAGGCACATCCTGCACAGTTCTGCTTCCACGTATTTGTTTTTCAAAGATTATGAACAAAACGTTTTTCTTTCATTCTTTGCTGTGCATGGCCCATCTCAACAGGACTTCGGACATCCATTTTAGAATAGGCCACAGGCCTCTTTTACCGAGACTCTAGTATACAAGGAAACACAAGACATCAATTAATTAGAGTAATGATAATTATTCTGTTACCCACCCCTTTCACTAATGTTAACCCATTAGTCTATGTTACCTAGCTTTAAGCACAAGAAATGAACAAAACTCTGTCACATAAAAGACACAACATAAACGAGATACCCTTAATCAGTCAGTTATACAATCAATTTGTCAAAAAAATCATCCATTTAAACACTTATATACCCATTTATGTTCCATCGAACTTGAGATATACATATATGAAACAAATTTAATTTTCAGAAAAACACACATTCACTGGATGATCTAATCAGTGATGTCATTTGAGATGTCATGAGTGATGTCATGAGTGATGTCACTGACTATGCCTTCAGTGATGTAATATGTGACATCATCAGCAGTGCATTGCGGACGCGCACGTTATAGTTAGCTGAACTAACTATAACATGGAATTTCACTGGTAACACTCCTGAAACCTATGGTTTTTTCATTGAATTTGTAAGGTTTTTTTAAATGCTAATTTCTAACTATAATGTGCCTGAAACCTATGGATTTTTCAGTGAATTTCAAAGGTTTTTTACATGCTAATTTTGAACTATAACGTGCCTGAAACTTATTGTTTTTTAAGTAAATTTCTAAGGTTTTTTAAATGCTAGTTTCTAACTACGTCTACTGAGGTAGGACATGTGAAGAAAGAAGAAAAAAAACACACACACAGAAAGAAGCAAAAGAAATGCAGAAAGAAGCATCAGAAGTCCTCAAAGACGAAGAAAAGTGCAGGAAGAAGCAAGACGTGCAGAAAGGACAAACAGAGGAGAAGAAAGAGGCCTTGTTGCAAAATCATCGTGTGCCCTCACCTTTTTCAGACGGGTACTGGTGGTAACTGACTCTGACTAACCAGGCCTAGAGACAGTGCTATGCTAAAAGACACTTAGAATACAGTGAAAACACCTACATACCTAGGGAACACTATGTGTTGGGCTACCCCTGTGATTAGCATGACCTCATCTGTAAGACCCTAGTATATAATAGGGCAGGGGGATTAAAACTACCTCTAAGTCAGAGGTGCAGAAATGCCCCGCCCCCTCCCTTTACCACTGTGTAAACGTACCCCGTGGTGCATTTTAAGTTGGGGGATTAAGTCCCCTTGAACCCTGAGGGTCCCTGGGATCCAACTAGCCCACGAGGTACCTCCAGTAAGTGCCACAGAGCTGCGTTGCAGAGAAGTGCAAAAAGGTGAGTGGCCTGGACCACCTCTCTGCAACGCAGGCCTCTGGCAGTTACTGGAGGTACCTGGTGGGCTAGTTGGCCCCCAGGGGCCCTCAGGATTGAAGGGGAATTAATTATCCAACTTAAAATGCGCCACAGGTCGTCTTTGCACACATGTCACCTCAGGCCCGCCCCCTCCCTTCACCACTGTGCAAACGCTCCCTGTGGACCGTTTTACGTTGGAGGATTAGTCCTCTTGAATCCTGAGGGTTCCAACTAGCCCACTAAGTACTCCCAGTAAGCGCCACAGAGCTGCGTTGCAGCGAGGTGTAAAAGGGGGTGTCGCCTGGACCACCTCTCTGCAACACAGGCCTCTGATGCTTTTTGGAGGTATCTGGTGGGCTAGCTTGCCCCCAGGGGCCCTCAGGATTGAAGGGGAATTGATTCCCCAACTGAAAACGTGCCACGGGTTAGTGTTTGCACACATGTCACCTCAGGCCCTGCCCCCTCCCTTCACCACTGTGAAAACGCACTCCATGGTGCATTTTAAGTTGGGGATTAAGTCCCCTGGAATCCTGAGGGTCCCTGGGGTCCAACTAGCCCACTAGGTACCTCCAGTAAGTGCCACAGAGCTGCATTGCAGAGAGGTGTAAAAAGGGGTGTGGCTGGACCACCTCTCTGCAAGGCAGCCCTGTGGCTCTTACTGGATGTACCTGGTGGGCTAGTTGGCCGCCAGGGATCCCCAGTATTGAAGGGGAATTATTTCTCCAACTTAAAAAGCGCCACAGGGCACGTTTGCAGAGTGTTGCTTGGAGGGGCGGGGCCTCAGGCACAAGCACATGTTTGTTAATAAATTATTTTTAAGAAGGGGGCTGTGTGGTCCCCATTCCTCTTTTATTTTATGGGCCATGGGGCCCCACCCCCTGGGGCAGACCCCTATTTTTGTTAAAAATGGAAAAATGGAAGGGGGCCGCGTGGCCCCCCTCCTGAGGCCATATTGGGTCCAAGGACCCCATACCCCGGAGCATGGCCACTGTTTCTTAATTAATATACATTTGGAGGGGGGCTGCATGGCCCCCCTTCTAAGGCCAATAATGGCCCGTGGACCCCATCTCCCGGGGCCGGACTTTCCTTTTTTGAAAAAATAAATGTTATTATCGGGAGGGGGGGCCTTTTTTTTTGTTCAGAGGGGGCAAATGTTGCCCCTCTCCTCAGGCCAATTATGGCTCGGGACCCCATCCCCCGGGGCCGGCCTGCATTTTAAAAAAAAAATTGGGAGGAGGTGGCTACATGTCCCTTCTCCCGGGCCATGTCTCGCCCTGGGAACCACATCCCCGGGGCTCGCCCCCTTTGTTAGGGACTGTGGGGGTACCCCAATCTCCCACAGTCCATCGGGAGCCAGCACTGATTTTCCACAAGGGGAGCTGCTAACATGCTAACATGCAGCTCCCCTTATGGAAAAGCAATTCTGCTTTGCTTCTTTGAGGCGAGAGCAGGTTTCCCTGCTCTCGCTTCAATGAAGCAAAGCAGAGTTTGCAATGACAGGGCGGGAGCCGCCGCATTGCAAACAGCAGTGTCCGGGGGTGGGCACCCGAGACACTGCAGGAGCTGGCCCTAGGGGTGGCAGTCCCCAGGGCCATCAAGGGCTCCAGGAGGGGGGCCGCACGGTCCCCCTGCCAACAATTGCAAAGCACCAGGGAGGTGGTGGTCCCCGGGGCCTGGGGTCCGTTACGGACCCCCTCATTTAAATATTAATGCCCCAGGGAGGTGGTGGTCCCCGGGGCATGTGGGGGGCGGTTCGAACCCCAGGGGTGGCAATCCCAGGGGGAGCAGGGGGGCTGTGTACCTCTACTAAATAATTAATAAAAGTCCCAAGGGTGGAGGTCCCCGGAGCTCCCCACAGATAAAAAGATGAAAGCCCCAGCGTGTTGCTGTCCTCAGGGCTGTGGTGGGCCAACAGCCCCCGCAAATTAACCAATTAGCCAATTAACCCAAAGCGGGGGTGGGGGTCCCCGGGGCTTGCGGGGCCTTGGAGCCCCCCATACATTTTAAAATTATCCCTGGGGGTGGCGGTCCCCGGGCGCGGGGGGGCTGCGTGCCCCCCCTAACTATGAAATCAAGGCCATGGAGATAGAGGTCCCCGGTGCAGTTTAGGGGGATGGGGCCCCCACCACAATTCTTTTTTCACTGCCCCTGGACCTGGCCCACCTGGGGTGAAATATTAAGGAAGCACGGGAGACCGCTCTTTGTTTTTTTTATTTTCCTGGCCGGATCCACGGATCCTCCGCCAAATTTGGTGTAATTCCTTTCTGCAGTTTGGGCTTTAGCCGTGTCTAAAGTTTCCTATGGCAATTAACATGGAGAAAGCAAGTTTGGGAATCCTTTTGTCTCAGCCCCCGCTTGCCAAATCGCCCCGAAACTTTCAAGATAGGAGCGGACCTGAGTGCCCCACTAGTTTTGATATTTGTCACCAGGCGCCAAAGTTATTGGGAAAAGAAAAAACGCTTTTTGAATAGAAACAAGGTCCTAACTATAGCTACCTACTGTATATATACTTCAGTACTTGTCTGCATT
Source organism: Lissotriton vulgaris (assembly GCF_964263255.1). Lineage (NCBI taxonomy): Eukaryota > Metazoa > Chordata > Amphibia > Caudata > Salamandridae > Lissotriton > Lissotriton vulgaris. The sequence continues at coordinate 1,012,154,310 of NC_141696.1, read as the reverse complement.
TTCTGGATGGGTCTCCGAGTATTCAAACAGCAATCCCCACACCGCCGACCCAGTTTTCACTCACATCGTGCATTCTGGGAGTTGGAGTTCGAACAATTTACACGACAGCCAACAGGTGAGCTCCAATAGCAGGGGGGCGGAACTTCCAGTCTACATACGAAAAGGATGCGGGAAATGGACATTACTTTGAAGCGGCTTGTGCAATGAGGGGCGCTGAAGAAGGCTCAATGCCGAAATGCATTCGCCCGTCAGCATTGCTTTGTTTGCCTCAATAAAGCTGGTTCGTCTTTGAGTTCCCCTCCGGCCTCCAACCATTTCTTTGTGGATGGGTGTTCCTTCATATATATATATATATTCACTGAATAAAACCATAGGTTATAGACCATATATAGTTAGGGATTAGCATTTACAAAACCTTGAAAATTCACTGAAAAAACCATAGGTTATAGACCATATATAGTTAGGGATTAGCATTTACAAAACCTTAATTTACTCGCACAAAACCATAGAAATTCGCATATATAGTTAGTTGCAATAACTATATATCGCGCATCTGCAATCCACTGCTGATGATGTCACATATTACATCATTCATGACATGGTCAGTGACATCACTGATGACATCACTGATGACATCTCAAATGACATCACTGATGACATCACTGATGACAACTCAAATGACATCACAGACAACATCACTGATGACATCAATCATGTGATAATACGATTAACCTCTTCAGACTCTAATATAACCTTAGATAGACTCAGAGTAAACAGACACTCACAGACTCTCAATCATCCATGGAGTTACTCACACACCTAGTCAGTCATGCAAAGAATCAATCACACCTCCATTTCCTCAACTATACAGTTATACACACTTTACTTATTCGAACATATACTAACACATATTTACTCTTTTATACAATCCCTGATACAAGTTCACAATGATCCATACAGCCACTCACACATTCACTGGCTCTTATGCACAGTTATTTATATATGTCAACTCTCACATGTACTGTGTTTTACATATGTACTTACTTTGACATGTAGCACTGAGATATCCATTCACTCACCAATACACTCATGTACACAGTCAACCACCCATACAGCTGTTTCCACATGCAGTTTTGAACCCATACATCTAGTGAATCAACTGTTCACACATCTATGCACAGAGTCACACACCTCTCAGCCACCCACACACACACTCACTCTCCCATACAAATACTTGGGCAACTAATCAATAACCCATATAGTTACTCATATAGCTACTGATCAACACATGCAGCAGTGTACAGAACAACAGACATAATGATGCACAAATTAGGACAGTTTAGTCACTAACCCATGCTCTCAGTTAGACACATTTAATCACTCTCTCATACAGTCAGTCATGCACCTACTAAATCCTTCATCCAGACACTTATACATCCACTCATTCTTCAATATGAAAGACATATTTAAACTCTACAGAAACGTACAGTCACTGGATGATGTCATCAGTGATGTCATCAGTGATGTCACTGACCATGTCATGAATGATGTAATATGTGACATCATCAGCAGTGGATTGCGGGTGCGCGATATATAGTTATTGCAACTAACTATATATTCGAATTTCTATGGTTTTGTGAGAGTAAATTAAGGTTTTGTAAATGCTAATCCCTAACTATATATGGTCTATAACCTATGGTTTTTTCAGTGAATTTTCAAGGTTTTGTAAATGCTAATCCCTAACTATATATGGTCTATAACCTATGGTTTTTTCAGTGAATTTCAATGGTTATTTAATAGCAAATATCAAAAGGTGTCAAATGTCAAGTACGTGATAGGTAAAACATTTTCGTGTTTATGCACACTGAAACGCTGCCCCCCCCCTCTTTTCTCTTAGGAGTACTCTCTCTTTGCAGATAGTGAAGGGTAGTTAACGCAGGCCTTTGCCCCCGTTGTAATCCTTAGTGCCTGCTTCTCTCTCCATTTGATTGATTGTTATCCAAGCATTTACTATTTTAGAATTGGTTCTCTTTGGTTAATTCTCTATTTACAAACAAGCACAGATTCGCAATACTCCGTTTAGTCTTTGCAGATAGTGAAAAATCGATTTAAAAAACAAAAGGAATCGAGCAAAATCAGTAGGCCACTAATGGGATCTCTTTTTGACCTCGCTAAAATAGAAACATTAAGAACAACCCCTCATGAGAAATACGAAACTAGTGAGATGAACTGAGCTCCACACCATGATGGCTGCAAGACAGCTCCACTCCGCCACCCACCCCGCCCAAAATAACAACAAACCCTATGCAAATATTATAAATATATACAACACACCAGCAAAGTAACAGGGTAAAACATTTTATTAAATAACTATTTACATAACTATTTTATACTTTTTGTTGCCCGATCCGGCTAGCTCAATCGATCGAGCATGAGACTCATGCACTCTGATCTCCAGAGTTCTGAGCAGCGCTTGTAACACTGTCTGAAGCTTATTTGCACCTGCTGCAGCTTCACTATTCTCAAAGTAAGTGAGGGCCATTTGTGGACCTGACTACATTGGAAAACAATGTGATGCGGTGCCTCCCTAAACCGCTTGACGGAGGTCCCCGAGGGGCGGTGAGATGGCACGGACTGGGAGGGGGCGCTTGGCTCCTGCCCCCTCCCCAAGTTGTGTTGCCCTGGTGTGGCCTGAGATCGCCCCCGACATAGGCGACCGGCTCCCGGGGTCCGGCGGAACTTTTTGCCTTTTGATGACTCTTCCATTCTGGACCTTGTCCCACAATCCGTTTGACCTGAAGACACGCTGTAGTGGGGCGCCCCTTTATCGTTTCAGTTGCCATTCCGCCCGCTTTTGCTACACTGTGCCTCTTCCGCCATTCAGCTGTTTACCGCCCGCTCTTGCGACTACAGCATCTCGCTCACCATGTAGTTGAGTTGCTCCCGCTCTTGCGATGCAGCGATAGGCGGCTGCCACAGGACTCTCAAAATGGCGGCCGGCTCTTCAGATTTGGGCGTGGTCCACTAAAATGGCCCTGGGACACCTTGGAACTCGGACGCTTGTCTGCTAGGGCTTGGGTCTCATTCTCGAAAGCGTCCCCTCAGCCTTGAAGATTCTACAAAAGTCTTGGGGGCCCCCGACTCCCGCAGGCTTCTGGTGGGGAGCGGCTGCCATGATTGCTCGTGGAATGGCCACGACTGAGCTACGAGAGGGTGGTGCTCTCATGCTGACGCCAGCTTCAGTCTGAAACATCCAGAAACACTGTAAACTACCAATTCGATCAGTTCCGGTAGCGCCCCAACGTGACCCGGTAGAGAAGAACTTGCCCTCCCCTCTTTGACTAATGGTTCTTGTTGCCTGTCCCTTCTGTTGTCATTTAACAGAACTTTTTAGACTGCTGAAAGGGGTTGTGTTCCGAACGCTGGTTGGTGGAGACATTTTGACTATATTCTGGACCTACGTTGTCGCGTAATGCGTTATATGACACGCCGCGTTAGCGCACCCGGAAGTGCTCCGGTGCGCGAAGCGCAGCTTACTGGAAGCGATCCGGGGCGCGGCGCGCAGCGCGTAACGTAAGCATAACAGGTCATGTGACTTGTTAATAAAACTTTTCCCTGGTTCATTTTACTTTTGTTATTTTAATGATGAAAGGCTTGGTCATATGACCTAAAAATTACGCTTTTTATTGGTTTCGAACATTATTTTTTCTTAAACATATATGTTATAATGTTTCAAGCTAATGTACTTTCCCGGAAAATTTACAACTGTCCTGCAAGTAAAATATATTCCTTTTTCGAGAAAAAGGGCGTTTCTTCGTCCCATGACGGAGCCGTTGAGTAAAAGAGGCTCGGCCTGCTGTCTTAGTCGCCGATACGCCTGAATATCAGATTCTTATCGATCACTTTATGTTGCAGGAGTGGAAAACACAACTGCCCTTGACCATTTATCTTTACTGCGTTCCTGCGTATTATACCTTTTATCCGTCATGTAATTGGGCTGCTTTATTTCACTTGCCTTTTACTGATTCGAAAACAGTGACTAAAATTAAAAACTTTACCAATGTAAATACTACTACCATGTTTTGTTTTAAAAACCTTTATTGTGAAAATGTCAGTATACAAATACGGGCCTATAACCACGTGGCCCGGCCACGGAGCAAACTGGAATCGTGTATGATGAGGAGACATTTACATTGTAGAGGAACGTAACGAGCGGGCCATTAGGTTGCAAGAACTAAGGTGTCTAACAGTTGCGGTATCGGTGGACGTACATTTTGTAATTAAAATACGACAGGGCCACTTTCAATAAAATTAGCTAGATATACATTTGCGGGCAAGTGCCATGGGTGACGTTAATTCGAACTTTCAATAGTACAGTAATCAATAACACATCAGAACTTAATATCAATAGGGATGTCGAAATATTCAATCAATTCTCGTCCCCGCCCGCCATGTGCTTCAAAACTGCATACGTATCTCGTGATATCAAGGTTGTGCAACCAGTACACAACAAGAAGTTAAGTCCCATTTATACCGGCGCCATTTTGGGCAATACCACCCTTGATGCAGCCATTTATGCTACAAGATGGTGTCTTCCATTCAGAAAATAGTGTTGGCAGCATTTTGAAAGGAAAGATAAACAGCCGTTCTCCTAGTGAGTCTCACATTGTTACATTTAGGAAGAATGTTGAAGAGTAGTATGTTGAAAATCTGAAGCCATTGTTCTACAAACTCTCAACCAGCCTTGGATGGAAAAATCCTGAAGAATGTACAAACTGAAAACCAATTTTTGTCTGTATAGCATCAGCAGCAACGCTTGAGTCAGCTTTGTGTGAAGCCGCCATTTTGTTTCAATCAATAGCGTCCCCCTGCACACATTCAGGGACCTGGTCGTGTCTTCAGGTCAAACGGATTGTGGGACAAGATGCAGAAAGGAAAAGGAAAAAAGTTCCGCCAGACCCCGGGAGCCGGCCGCCTATGTCATGGGCGATCTTTGGCCACACCAGGGCGATAGTGAAGGTGCAGCAGGTGCAAATAAGCTTCAGACAGTGTTACAAGCACTGCTCAGAACTCTCAACTATGACACCACCTCGGTGCCATCCGGATCTTGGCGCCTTGTGCTGGTTCCGGCCTATTCACACATCGGTCCGCTACTGACACCACCTCACAGGCCAACGGGGCACCCCACGCCTACTTTCGGTGCAGCATTGTAGGATGGCCACACCAGAGCAGCAACTTGCTGGACACCACCTCAGTGCCATCCAGATCTCGGCGCGTTGTGCTGCCTTCGGCCTACTGTAGCCGCAAGTGCGGACGCAACTCAACTGGATAGCGAGTGAAACACCAAGGGGCGCCCCACTGCAGCCGAGGAGCCTCCATCTTGGGGGCGACGCACAGCATCACATTGCTTTCCAATGCAGTCAGATCCTCAAACAGCCCCCACTGACTGACGCGACCTCACAGGCCAACGGGGCGCCCCACACCGATTTTCGGCACAGCATTGTAGGATGGCCACACCAGTGCGGCAACTTGCTGGACACCACCTCGGTGCCATCCGGATCTTGACGCGTTGTGCTGCCTTCGGCCTATTCGTACATCGGTCCGCTACTGACGCCGCCTCACGTGCCAACGGATTTTCTACGCTTTTTATAGCCCTATGCCGCATAACAGGTCATGTGACTTGTTTATAAAACTTTTCATTGGTTCATTTTACTTTTGGTTTCCTAATGATGGAAGGCTTGATCATATGACCTAAAAATAACACTTTTCATTGGATTAAAACATTTTTTTTTCCCAAACGATGAAAGCCCCACCTTCTTTCTGGATGTTTCAGACTGAAGCTGGCGTCAGCATGAAAGCACCACCATCTCGTGGCTCCGTCGTGGTCATTCCGCGAGCAATCATGGCAGCCGCTCCCCACCGGAAGCCTGCGGGAGTCGGGGGCCCCCAAGACTTTTGTAGAATCTTCAAGGCTCAGGGGACGCTTTCGAGAATGGGGTCCAAGACCTAGCAGACAAGCGTCCGAGTTCCAAGGTGTCCCAGGGCCATTTTAGAGGACCAGGCCCAAAAAGGAAAGAGCCTGCCGCCATTTTGAGAGTCCTGTAGCAGCCGCCTATCGCTGAACCGCAAGAGTGGGTGCAACTCAGCTGAATGGCGGATTTGGCACAGTGTACCAAAAGCGGGCGGAATGGCAACTGAAACGGTAAAGGGGCGCCCCACTACAGCAGACGAGCCTCCACCTGGGGAGGCCCGTTCACGCCGCCCCCCCCCCCCCCCGGGGCGCCCCACGCCGTTTTTCGGAGCAGCATTGTAGGATACCAAAACCAGTGCGGCAACTTACTGGACATCACCTGGGTGCCATCCACATCTCAGCGCGTTCTGCTGCCTTGGGACTATTCGCACAACAGACCGCTACTGACGAGGCCTCCCCCCGGGGCGCCCCATGCCGTTTTTCTGAGCTGCATTGTAGGATACCAAAAACCAGTGCTGCACCCAGGTAACATCACCTGGGTGCCGTCCAGAACTCAGCACGTTGTGCTGCCTTGGGACTATTCGCACAAAAGACAGCTACTTACCATTGTTGCTTCTTTTTTCCAAAAAAATGTTTAAATGTATTTACTGTTTTTGTTGCGTTGTATATATTTATAAGTTATTAAAGTTTGATAATCCTACTACTTTGTTGGAGTGCTATATATTTTTAATGTGACACATAATTGTAAAAACTTTGATGTACAAAAAGGCATCCCTGGAATCTTCCGCTTCAGGCTCGGACCCACACACCCTCACAGTGAGAATCCCCTCCCCAATCACAATACAGGATGGTTATCAGATAGTAGGAACGCATGTGGTGTGACGGATCTCATCGGGTGGGGGCCTTGATCTACTGTAACTTCTTTGAAGAGGGGTGATTCTTTACAGCTGGGGCCATAAACTACATCTGCAGGGCTAGGTGATAGCCTGGGACGGGCCTGGACAATCGGACACAGAGGAAGAGGAGTGTCAGAGGGTGCGGTAGTGAATAGGGTGAAAGGCAGGTGTCGGGCGGGCACAGGGTGTGATTCTCAGAGAAGAACAGCGCAGATGGGAGAAGGTTTCTAGCCCATGCATGAGAGAGAGAGCGGGGTGACCAGTGCGTGGGGGAGATGCTTGTGAGGGTGGGGAGCCATGCTGAGGATCGGCGGCGTGCAGACAGTGGGTCTGGTCAAGGCATCTAAAATGGCTGCTGTGCTCGACAAAAGTGTGGCATTGCAAAAAAGGCAAGATGGCGCAGAAAATGTTTATCAATAATGATTTATTTATAACAATTATTTTTAACAAAATATTTACTCGCAGTGACAAAATGGCGGTTTCCATCGAATCGAACGTTAACAGACGTCACGCAGCAAAAAAAAAATAAAATGCTCGCGCACAGCTGCTGGAAGACATGTATCAACATATATGAGCCTCCTCAGCCACCCTCAGAAAACATAAGGGGTCAGGATACGTCTCCCGTACCCCCTTATACCCTGTAATTTAATTAAACCGAAACACAAAATGGCGAATTCCCGTTTCGCTACCAGTTTGCGGCCCGGTTCGCGAACCGGGAAGCGCTTCTACCGTGAAAAATCATTTTTTTTTTATTTTCCCCACGGGACCCTTTAATAACCCCAACATCATTCCTAGGGGGTCAAGAGGGGTCTACCTTGCCCCCTTTCATTAAATTCCCCCTTCGTTTTTCACCTCTTCTTGTCTCTCGATCCTACCGAGAGACAAGATGGCGGCCGCACTGGACTGTTTAGAATGTTGACAGACACTGGAGAGCCAATCAGCAACGCTTCGCAAAGCTCCGTGACGCGAAAAGTACGCGATCTGGAGCACTATCTGGGACGCTGTCACAGATGTATACATTTTTTAAAACGTTAATTTCTCAAAATCCACTGGAGCACATATATTGAGACCCAGCAAAGGCACATCGGGCTACCAGTCCCTACAATTTTGCCAAGTTTCGTACAAATCCATTCAGCCGTTCGAGCTAAAAATGAGGCCAAACGCCCTATGGAAATTAACATAGGAAAAACGCGTTTTGGGACCCACCTTTTTTCTCGGCCCCCCTTGACAAAACCCCCCAAAATTTTCAAGGGCTGCTCAGAAACAAAATGTGCCATTTTCCTGAAAATTTCAGCCGATTCCGTCCACAAACGCCAAAGTTATTAGACATAGAATTTTCAAAAGTCCCATAGGAAAAAAATCCTAACTATATATACCTACTGGCTATCGCCAGTAGGTAATATATATATATATATATATATATATACATATATATATATATATATATATATATATATACATGTGTGTGTGTGCGTATATATTTATATATATATATATATATATAAGACACCCATTGCTAATGCGTTTGCAGCATTGTGATTGAAAGCGGGTTTCTTGTGGGATAATTCTCATATCGTATGACAAGAATAATATACATCACCATCATATAGCAGTGAAGTGGCAACATCATTTAAGAGCCAATATGTACTGTGCAGCCATGATTTCCAGCGACGCGCTGAAAAGTAGAGAAACGGCGGCTGAAGCGCTGTATGAAAATCTTCTGGCAGTTAACGATGCTCTACCTGCAACCAATCAGGGTGCTTCCACCAACAGCAATGTGAAAGACTTGTTGAGGACTTTGGAGAAGTTACTTCGTAACGAGTTGTCTAAATGGTGGGAAAAAAGTCCCTGGAGAAATACTGTGACGCCAACCGCGTACCACGGGGCCTGAGAGTACTAATCATCCCCACCTATGATAATCCGGACCCCAAGATGCTACAAGAATGGGCTGACAATAATTTACAGACCTCAAGGAATATGCTGCATATCCTAATTAAATACGCTCAATCTGATAGAGAGACCCTGTTGGTAGAAATAGAACGTATCCATGGTTTATTACAAGCCACGGGAGAAACTGACCTAATCGCTAAAACCAGGAAGGAGATTGAAGCTCGTTTGAAGAAATATGAGGTATATATTCAGGAACGTAAAATACAGAAATTTGTGAGGGACCAATGCGACTATGCGACGGGTCGCATATTCACTTTTACCCGCAAATATGATTCCTATAAACGAAAAGCTATGTCTGGACAACAGAAAACCGGGCAGGTGACGGGCCAACACGCCAACACTAACAACGAGGCCACAGAAGTTGATAATGCTTCCCTCCCTTCCACCAGTGGCTCTGAGGACAATAGATCAGTGGTCTCCACTGATGCTTGTGACCTAACAGATTGTTCCGTACTGGATGAGCTGAATTTTGTCAGCGAGGAACGGAGATACTCCCTGCGCCTCCGCAACCCTCAACAACAACAACAAAGCAGAGCAGCAGCCAAAAACGCCGCAACAGGAGGCACAATTCCAAAGCGAGGCGCAGCAAGGGGCAACAGAACACAGTACTTAATTTGACAGACCTCGTTTTGTCCAAAGCAGGGGAGCAACTATTATCGTTAGGCCTTTCATTTTGTCCAACAACTGACTTTTCCTACACCCAGGCACGCATAGATGTTTTTAAATTCATGAGGAAGATCAAATTGATTAAATACTTTCAACTGCATCCTATGCCTGATAATTCAGCAAGTAGCATGATACAAACAGAGTCAACAACTGCTCTCTTGCAAGTAAGAAACCTTGAAGGCCTTCAAACACTTCTCTCCTTAGCCCATGAAGACAACGAGGAAGCAACACCTACTGTGAGTCAAGTTGTCCCAGTCAACAAATCAGCTTCCAGTCCTTTCCGAAGTAAATCAACCTTCTTACCTCTCATGCCGAAGGACGCGGTCAATGTTTTTAGCGATCAAGTCATAGCTGAATTAAAACAACTGAACAGGACTACTTTGGGCAAGAAAAAACAACACAATTACAACAATGAACAATATTGGTTATTGATGAAAAAAATCCAAAGTGACCAATCTGTGATTGTTAAAAACGCCGATAAGGGTGGTAACACGGTACTATGGGCGAAAGTGGATTATCTCCTTGAAGCAAAAAGACAATTGGATGATCCCCTGTGTTACACCCAAACCACCAAATTTGCCATGCTGAAAAGCAATGAAGTGACTAGAAAAAAGATCCATCAATGGCAAAGACAAAAAGGGGGTTTATCTCCGCTTTTTTGGCTTTAAAGGCCAAGAAAGCGGAAATAAAATTATCTCCCTATTACCAAGCTGTCGCTAACACCAGTTAGTGACAGCTAATAGGAGATAGCGACCATCTTGGGCCCCGCTTTGCATGTCAGTGATATTTATCACTAATGACATGCAAAGTGGGCGTGCCAAGATGTTAGCGACTGGAAACAGTCCCTAACATCGCTATCTCCTATTACCAACTTTTGGAGATATTCGCGCTAAGCGCGAATATCTCCAACAGCTAACACCTGCCCTGAGCAGTTCTTAGCCATGTTATCCAATGGGAGGTGGATAACATGGCTAAGAGCATTTGCTCGATAATGCATGAATATCGCTGACTTTTCAGCGATATTCATGCATTGCGGCCGTTTTTTATCGCATTTGCGATAAACCTTGCTAATAGCAAGGTTTATCTGCGATAAAAATCGCCGATGTGCGGCGATAATTTTTGTCTCTAAACAAGTTAGAGACAAAAATTATCGCTAGTTGTTGGTAATATGCCCCAAAGTCTCATCACCAAAGAAGAGGCCAAATTTTTGAGCGTTTTACACCCAATCACTCCTGTTTTCTACCTTCTCACTAAAGTACATAAATGCATCACTCCTGTTCCTGGTCGTCCCATTATTTCGGCACGAGGCAGTATGAATGAAAATGTATCTAAGTACATTGATTATTTTCTCCAACCCCACATGACTTCACTCCCTTCCTATCTCAAAGACACAACGGAATTTTTGGTTAAGATCAAACATGTTAATTGGTGTTCTGATTTCTGTTTTTTGGTGATGGACATTGAATCACTGTATACTAGCATTAATCATTCCCAAGGTTTGGAGGCAGCCAAATATTATTTGGACACTCGCAATGCTATTCTGCGTAATCATAACAACATGCTGGTAGAAATGATGAACATCTGTTTAACCAACAATTAATTCCAGTTTTAAAATTATTTTTTCCATCAGGAACGGGGTGTTGCCATGGGTTCGTGCTTCTCCCCCAGCTATTCATGTTTACATGCTGGCTGGTGGGAGGAGCACGTACTAGGCAAAATTCACAGTCAGTGGCTCTCACATCTTGCCCACGACTGGCGTTTCATAGACGACATCTGTATCATATGGAAGGGTTCGCAGGCTCAGGCTCAACAATTTGTAAACAAGATTAACATCAACACTTGTAATCTGAAATTCACTGCCACCATTTCATCAGACTCGGCTGAGTTTCTTGATGTTCAGATGTATATAGAACATGGTATGCTCCACACCAAGCTACACAGAAAAACAACGGCAGGCAATGCTATTTTGCATGCCCGTTGTGCCCATCCGTCCCACACAATTAACAGTATACCATTCTGTGAATTTGTCCGTATCAAAAGGATATGTAGTGATCCAATTGCAGCAGATGCATGCCTGACCGAAAATTTCAGGAGCGCGGTTATAGCTCTGACCTTTTGTAGCACGCCCTCTCGAAAGTATCTCTACTTTCGAGGGATGAACTACTGGCTCCAAAATTGTGACTATTTCTGAAGATAGTGATACCAAGTTGGTTCGACTCATTACCACATATTGCTCACAAGAACGCAAACTGAGACAGATCATTACCTCAGAATGGCCAATTATTTTGACGGATGTCATTTTAGGTCCCATCTTACCTCAGAAACCGGCAATCACTTTCAGGAGGGCTCCCTCCATGAAAGATGTTATGGATCAGTCCTAACCTGAATTAACACCTAAACGGACTTGGTTGGCCAAAACAGGCTTCTTCAAATGCACGTCTTGCCGTGCGTGTACGTTCACGGTGAATGGCACGCATTACAAGTCAGCATTTGATGATAAACCGATCCCCATTACAGAATATTTGACATACCGTAGTGACCAAGTAATTTACCAACTTATGTGCTCATGCAATCTTTCTTATATTGGCAGCACAAAATTACCAGCCAATCAATGTATTTTACAGCATATACGTGCAATTGTAAATTCGGACAGCAATTACCCGGTGGCTCGCCACTTTAAGGCTGTTCACGACAATAAATTGAAAGATCTGCATTACACACTTTTGGGGTCAGTCCCCAACCCCGGACGGGGAGGGGACAGAGAGAAACTCCTGAGACAAAAAGAGACTTACTTCATCTTACTGCTTGATTCTAAGGCACCAAATGGTCTAAACGCCATTGATGAACTGCATAACTTTTTATAATGAGAATATGAAATCCTGTTGCTGAGTTTTTCAGGAAGGTTCAACTAGAGCTAGTCTAACTAATTACACTGTGATTAGACAATTTATGGTTCTAGTGTTATATCGAATAAATTATGATGATTTTCAAATCGTGTGCTTCAGCTGAATCCGTTGACCATCATACAATGTTTATAATTTTAGTTTTCTCACCCAAATCACATGAGCACTTTTTGTTTTTGTTGGCATATTAAGATCATGTTTCATGTTTTTTTTAATATAGTGATTACAAGGAGATACACTTTCTTTAACATCGCGGTTGTGTCACCAGTTGATCTATTGACAATTTTTTTAATTATTACATGGCACTTGTGTTATGAAATATTTGATTAACATTGCACTTTACAAGACATCAAGCTATGGTTTAGAATTGTATTCTTAAAAATGGAAATTGATGAGTTTGTAAATATAGTATACTGGATTGCAGAAATGATGATAATGAATTACTAATAATTTGTTCCAACCGCAAATTTATGCACATGAGCACTATGCTCAGATTGCTTCTTGGTGTTTTTTCTACCTTGTTTTCACTAATCATATTCTGTTTCAAAATGAAGATTTCTTCATTGTATGGACTTAAGCACTATGTTTGAATTTGTTTTGTTGTGCAAGTGTTTTCTATGTTACACAAACACAAAATGATAATGTATACATGAATAGCCTTTATGCCTATCGATTGTGTTATGCTTTCAAACCTTTTTCTATGGGTGATAGAGCTTTCTGTACACTATTTATTGTTACACCTACTTTGGGCACGTCATGTGACCAAGCTACGCCTGCGGAGCGAAACGCGTTGAGGAGAGCATTTGCTCCGCACTTTTGCAATACATTTTCCACTGCTTTTATTTGATGGTGTGATGGTGTTTTACTTTTGAGCCCAAGTTATTCAATTGAGAAGAGGTCTGCGCCTGCTGGGTTACCGCTTCGAAAGCGGTCAGGAGTGCTGTTTGATATATATATATATATATTCACTGAAAAAACCATTGATTATAGACCATATATAGTTAGGGATTAGCATTTACAAAACCTTAATTTACTCTCACAAAACCATAGAAATTCGCATATATAGTTAGTTGCAATAACTATATATCGCGCACCCGCAATCCACTGCTGATGATATCACATATTACATCATTCATGACATGGTCAGTGACATCACTGATGACATCACTGATGACATCTCAAATGACATCACTGATGACATCTCAAATGACATCACTGATGACATCACTGATGACAACATCCAGTGACTGTATGTTTCTGTAAAGTTAAAATATGCCTTACATATTGAAGAATGAGTGGATGTATAAGTGTCTGGATGAAGGATTTAGTAGGTGCATGACTGACTATATGAGAGAGTGATTAAATGTGTCTCACTGAGTGCATGGGTTGGTGACTGAACTGTCTTAATTTGTGCATCATTGTTTCTGTAGTTCTGTAAACTGCTGCATGTGTTGATCAGTAGCTATATGAGTAACTATATGGGTTATTGATTGGTTGCCCAAATATTTGTATGGGAGAGTGAGTGTGTGTGTGGGGGTGGCTGGGAGGTGTGTGACTCTGTGTATAGATGTGTGAGCAGTTGATTCACTAGATGTATGGGTTCAAAAGTGCATGTGGAAACAGCTGTATGGGCGGTTGACTGTCTGCATGAGTGTATTGGTGAGTGATTGGATTTCTCAGTGCTACATGTCAAAGTAAGTACATATGTAAAACACAGTACATGTAAGAGTTGACATATATAAATGACTGTGCATAAGAGACAGTGAATGTGTGAGTGGCTGTATGGATCATTTTGAACTTGTATCAGTGATTGTATAAGAGAGTAAATATGTGTTAGTATATGTTTGATTAAGTAAGGTGTGTATAACTGTATAGGTGAGGAAATGGAGGTGTGATTGATTCTTTGCATGACTGACTAGGTATGTGAGTAACTCCATGGATGAGTGACAGTCTGTGAGTGTCTGTTTACACTGATTGTATCTAAGGTTATATTAGAGTCTGAAGAGGTTCATCGTATTATCACATGAATGATATCATCAGTGATGTGATCAGTAGTGTCAAATGAGATGTTATCAGTGATTTCATCAGTGATGTCATTTGAGATGTCATCAGTGATGTCATCAGTGATGTCATTTGAGATGTCATCAGTGATGTCATCAGTGATGTCACTGACCATGTCATGAATGATGTAATATGTGACATCATCAGCAGTGGATTGCGGTTGCGCGATATATAGTTATTGCAACTAACTATATATGCGAATTTCTATGGTTTTGTGCGAGTAAATTAAGGTTTTGTAAATGCTAATCCCTAACTATATATGGTCTATAACCAATGGTTTTTTCAGTGAATTTTCAAGGTTTTGTAAATGCAAATTCCTAACTATATATGGTCTATAACCTATGGTTTTTTCAGTGAATTTCATTGGTTTTTTTAAAGCTAATATCTATAGCTGTAAAATATATTCTTTATTACGTGACGTATCACGTAGCCACGTGAGACGCCTCATGACACGTCGCATAAACGTGACGTATCGTCTCTGCAGCGCAAACAAAACCCGTAAGGTAAGCGCGCCAGAGCACGCTTACAGATATATATATTTTTTTAACCCTAATTAGACAAAATCCACATGTGCACATATCTTGAGGCCTTACAAAGGCACATCAAACAAACAGTCCCTACAATTTTGCCAAGTTTGGTGGAAATCTATTCCTTTACATTTTATTTTACTGTTTCTCTTTAATATCCCCCTCATCAATCCTAGGGGGTCAGGAGGGGTCTACCTTGCCCCCTTTCCTTCATTTCCCCCTTCGTTTTTCACCACCTCTTGTCTCTCGATCCTACCGAGAGACAAGATGGCGGCCGCTCCAGACTGTTTACAATGTTGACAGCCAATCAGCTTCTCCTCAGACTCCCGTTACGCTGCCGGTTAGCTGCCCAGTTAGCTGCCCGGTTTGCTTACCGGGACTCGCCTCTACGGCGAAAAATCACAATTTTTTTTGTTATTTGCCCCGCGGGGCGCTTTAATATCCCCCTCATCAATCCTAGGGGGTCAGGAGGGGTCTACCTTGCCCCCTTTCCTTCATTTCCCCCTTCGTTTTTCACCCCCTCTTGTCTCTCGATCCTTACGAGAGACAAGATGGCGGCAGCTCCAGACTGTTTACAATGTTGACAGCCAATCAGCTTCTCCTCAGACTCCTGTTACGCTGCCGGTTAGCTGCCCGGTTAGCTGCCCGGTTCACGTACCGATTTGCGCCTCTATGACAAAAAATCGCAATTTTTTTTTTTTTTTTGGCCCCGCGGGGCACTTTAATATCCCCCTCATCAATCCTAGGGGGTCAGAAGGGGTCTACCTTGCCCCCTTTCCTTCATTTCCCCCTTCGTTTTGGCCTCCTCTTGTCTCTCGATCCTACCGAGAGACAAGATGGCGGCCGCTCCGGACTGTTTAGAATGTTGACAGACACCGGAGAGCCAATCAGCTTCGCTTGGCAAAGCTCCGTTACGCGAAAAGTACGCGAACTGGTGCGCTATCCGGTACGCTGTCACAGATATATCTGTTTTTTTAAACGTTAATTTCTCAAAATCCACTGGAGCACATATATTGAGACCCAGCAAAGGCACATCGGGCTAACAGTCCCTACAATTTTGTCAAGTTTTGTGCAAATCCATTCAGCCGTTCGAGCTAAAAGTGAGGCCAAACGCCCTATGGAAAAATGAATGGGAAAAACGCGTTTTGGGACCCCCCTTTTTTCTCGGCCCCCCCTTTACGGAACCCCCCCAAATTTTTAGGGGCTGCTCAGAAACAAAATGTGCCATTTCCCTGAAAATTTCAGCCGATTCCATTCACAAACGCCAAAGTTATTAGACATAGAATTTTCAAAAGTTCCATAGAGAAAAAATCCTAACTATATATACCTACTGGCTATCGCCAGTAGGTAATATATATATATATATATATATACAGGTGATGTGATTGTGAAATGAGCAAAAATATTTGCACGTTTTTCAATTACATCACCTGTGTTACCTAACATTACTAATTACATTGTGCTGATGAGGTTTAGGCCTGTCCAGGGAGACAGAAGAGGTCTGGTCTTTGTTGAAGTGTGCAGTGGACATGACTCACTTCATCTGTTGGCCTGCACATGTATTATGTCTTCTGTACTCTTCAATAAGCCAAAATTTCATCTGCAACGCTGAGTAGGCCTCACCTCAAACAAACTTTTGTGACTGCCAGACCTGCCTTTTTGCTCCTAGATATTTCTTGGTTTTACCATGGCAGACAGACAATCCAGCATACTTCTGCATAGGCCACACCTTATGGTGGTGCAAGGGCCTTGTAAATACGCCCTCATGTGTGCTTGGTAATTTTAAGTCACTTTCCCCCTGATGCAAGGGTCTTGTAAAATACACCCTCATGTGTGCTTGGCCATTTCAAGTCACTTATTTCTGGTGCAAGGGCCTTGTAAATACGTCTTCATGTGTGCTTGGCAATTTTAACTCACTTCCTCCTGGTGCATGGGTGTGGTAAATACGCCCTCATGTCTGCTTGGAAATTTTAAGTCACTTCTCCCTGGTGCATGGGTGTGGTAAATACGCCGTCATGTCTGCTTGGCAATTTTAAGTCACTTTCTGCTGGTGCAAGGGCCTTTTAAATACGCCCTCATGTGTGCTTGGCAATTTTAACTCACTTCCTCCTGGTGCATGGGTGTGGTAAATATGCCCTCATGTCTGCTTGGTAATTTTAAGTCATTTCCCCCTGGTGCAAGGGTGAACGTTTTTCAATTACATCACCTGTGTTTCCTAATATTACTAATCACATTGTGCTGATGAGGTTTAGGCCTGTCCAGGGAGACAGAGGAGGTCCGGTCTTTGTTGAAGTGTGCACTGGACATGACTCACTTCATCTGTTGGCCTGCACATGTATTATGTCTTCTGTACTCTTCAATAAGCCAAAATTTCATCTGCAACGCTGAGTAGGCCTCACCTTAAACAAACTTTTGTGACTGCCAGACCTGCCTTTTTGCTCCTAGTTATTTCTTGGTTTTACCATGGCAGACAGACAATCCAGCATACTTCTGCATAGTCCACACCTTATGGTGGTGCAAGGGCCTTGTAAATATGCCCTCATGTGTGCTTGGTAATTGTAAGTCACTTCCCCCTGATGCAAGTGTCTTGTAAATACATCCTCATGTGTGCTTGGCCATTTCAAGTCACTTCTTTCTGGTGCAAGGGCCTTGTAAATACGACCCTATGGGCTCTTGGAATTTTAACTTATTTCCCCGATGGTGCAAGTGCCTTGTAAATGTGCCCCCTTTGTCTATTTTGTTAAATTACTGTAGATGGAATTGACATCTAGTGTGTTAATTGTTTGCCTTCTGTTATTGGTTTACTGTTTGGTAATAGTGATTAACCGCATCGCTGCTGCGGCGATTTTTGCGCTGTGCGGCGTTTTTCATTATCCCGCTTTACATGACGAGCTGAGCTCGTCATCAGCACATGCCACCCGTGGCTGATGACGAGCTGAGCTCGTCATCCGCATCGAAAGGGTTAATATCAATTTTTAAAATATTTTTCCACAGATTTAACTGAAGATCTTTAGAAAACTTTAAAAATGCCCTCAAGGCAGCGAAAACTAAAAGAAGCAAAGCGACTTACACTCCATCTTTGTAAAGATTTGGAACAGTCCTGTAATATGAAATTGTATCAAGTTGCCAAAAAAGCTCCGGGTAAGAAAATAAAATCATTTTTAAAAACAATTTTCAGACCAGAACATGTTTTAGTGCATAAGAAGAGAGACAATTTAAAGGAAAAGGAAAGGCTCGTAAATAAAGTTTCTGCTAGAGCAGGAGATAAGTCTGTGCATGGCATTAGAAGGGATATTCAATTCAGGGACATTCGTAGGTGAATGTTCCGCAACAGGATAATTATCAATTTGTTAAAAAATTTTAAGAAAGGCCAACAGAAAGTAACATTTTATAAGAAAAAGAAAACTGTAGAGAAAATTATTGATCAGGCTTTCGAAATTAAGCAAAAGTTATTTATTTTGGCAATCAATAGAATTAGGAAACTAAACAAGGTAATTTTTGATTTCAATCAAATAGTAGATGGAAGAGAGTAGTTAATCGTACTAATTTTTGTGAAGTATTCTCAGGAGAATGGATGCATAGTTCAAGTTGTGAGGTATTTTTTAATGAGGAGAGTTACTTTCAAGACAATAATTTGGTGCATGCAGTTGACACTAGTGGTCAAGCATATGAGGTAAAAGATGGTTGTCCGGTTGAAAAAGAAAAACTTGTGTCTGCAGATGCAAAAGAGGTGTTAGGTGATGAGATTTTAGGAAGATGTCCTAAGGGACCAGTCTACACCTGGAAATGTAGTAGCATTTGTAGTGTGCGACAGAATTCCATCAATTTGTTTTGTGATTTTGTACGAACATTTAATAAGAAAAGTTTAAAACAGAAAATGAAGATGTTGCAAGAATTAGATCCTTGCAGAGTGAGAGAAGTTACAGGTTTGCATGGGCATTCCCTGGCTTGTCTTTCCAGAAGAGTATGCCAGAGTGTTTTTCATCATTTCAGGATGCTAGCAGTGCATCATAATAAAGTGAGGAAATTAGTGAAAATGTTGTATTATGCTAAGAGTCCAGCAATTATGCTTAAACAATTGAGCAGTGCTCTTTTGCATGGTTCAGAACTACATGTGAAGAATATTTGTGAAGAGATTGAGTTCTGTTACTTTGCTAGTAAAGAGAACAATGTTGAAATTGACCCAGTAGAAGAAGGTAATGTGGAAGAGAGTGTACAGATTTCTAATATAGATAAGTTTCACAATGAAATTTCCATCTTTCAAGTGAAATCAAGTGAGAGGCCTAATTTCACTTGTGTGTGTTGTCGACTGACTTATTATAAGAATCAGACTAAGTTAGTGTATTTATATGCAAAAAGTGAAATGGAAAACAATAGTGAATGGAAGGATTTTGCTACATACTTGATGGTAGAAAATTGTTTTGATTTGGGATCGGACCAACGTATGTGTACTTAACAAATTAAACCAAAACCGGATGCCTGCTAGAGCGGTTCATAATAATCTGGAATTGGTTGACATTCCTTCTGAATTGAAGGATTTAAATACTTATGAATCTATTTTGATTCAAAGTGTGCATCCCTTTCAGGCTATTGTACGAATGGAGCCAAAGACAGGGAAATTGCCTCCATCAGATTTACAGAGAGGATTAAAGGGAAGAGTTGTTTATTTGCATTTAGATTTGAAGAAAAACATTAATACAATTGGAGTAGAGAAAGTGGAAGAGGAACCTCTGGTAATCCTAGTTAATGGTGTTCCGACAAAGAGTAAGAAAATCTGGCAAGATTTAGTGGATGTTAGGAAAGTCAAAAAGGCAACATTGTATTTGATAAAAAACAATGAGTACTACAAGAATGTATGTGTTGCAGAAGAGGAAGTAAGTGAAGAAGAAGACAGCGAATTGTGTGCTGGACAAATTGAGAAAGTAGAAGCCTCTAAAAATGAAGAAATATATGAACATTATATTGTTCATCCTTTACATTCCAAGGAAGTCATGGGGAATGCTATTGAGTTGTTTCAAATGAAACAAGCCAAAAGGAGTCCCATTAGTGTTTGGGAGGAAAGTTTGGAAGCTCGGTGTTTTCCTCAGTTATTTCCCACAGGTCGAGGAGGACGATATGATGAGCGACCTGATCAAATTCCTGCTTCTGAATACCGGACTTTACGATTGTATGCAGAAGATCCTAGGTTTCGTCAATGCATTCCCTATTTGTTTCATCTACTGTTTGAAAGTGATCTGTCTGGACTGTCTTATGCAGTGAACCACATCCTGAAAAGTGGTTTACAACTGCAAAATATCTCAGCAAGGGACTTTATGGATAAAGTCAATGTGCAAGACAGTATTTTGGATTCTCACCTGATTAATCTGATGGCACTAATGAGTATTGATACCGTCGTCATGGTGACTTAAAATGTATGCTGAGGAACTTAGGAACTCCCACATGGTTCCTCACTCTCAGCTGTGCCGAGTATGGCTGGGAAGACTTACTTGAATTTCTACGAGAGGCAAATAGAAACATTGAAAATATTGAATTCAAGACACCCGGAGAACTATGCTCTTTCGATCCAGTGAATGTATGCAGGTACTACAATCATAGATTTGAAGCTATGATGTCTTTCATCATGAACAAGAAAAATCCACCTCTTGGAGAGGTGTTGGATTTCTTCTGGAGAAAGGAGTATCAAGCACAAGGTGCTCCTCATATACATATGCTGCTATGGATTAAAGATGCACCGAAATTTGGAACAGATCCGGATGACTTAGTGATGAATTTCATAGAACAGTATTCTACATGTGCTGTTCCAAAGACAAAGGAAGACAAAAGTCTAAGAGAACAAGTTTTACGATTTCAAAGCCATCGTTGTGGAAAGTACTGTCGTCGTAAATTCAGAAACAAGAACAAGTACTACACAAAATGTCGTTTTGGATTTCCACGATTGGTGATATCTAAAGGAAGAGTGAACGATTTGATGTCTTCGCTGCGACATAATGTGACAAGGAAATCACGCAAAAATACATACAATTTGAAGAGAAACGAAGAGTCCAAGAACATCAATGACTACAACCCAGTGATTTTGTCCATGTGGAATGCTAACATGGATATACAGTTTGTGGCTGACAACTGTATAGCTGTGGCTCGGTATGTGACGTCTTACATCACAAAAAAAGAAAAGACAGAACTCAAGGATATGTGGGAGGACATTTCCCATGAAAAGAGCCTCAGTAAGAAGTTGTACAGTTTCAGTCTGAAGATGTTGTCACATCGAGAAATCGGAGCTTATGAATGTTCTGACCGGTTATCTTCAGCAAGTCTCTATGCCAAATCTAGGAGTATCATTTGGGCAAGTCTTGGTCTTGCTGCAACGCGTAATCGAGTTCTCAAACCTGTACGGGAAATTGAGTATTTGGCGGAGAAGGAGCCAAGCAGTACAGATATTTTGAAGACCAACATGTTGGATACATATTATCCAAATAGAAGCAGTCACTTGGAGAATGTTTGTCTGTATGAGGTTCTACAAAATTACATTTTCAAGAGGAACATCACAGAAGATTTTGATAAAGGAGTGTATGCTGTAATTGGAAGTGAGGGATGTCTGGTCAAGCAAAAAAAATGTCTATTGCTAAATCATCGAAAATTGGATTGCGAATCTCCAGAAAGAAAAGAGTTTTTCTATTTAGCTCTTTTGCAACTTTTCAAGCCTTGGCGTGCAGAAGAGGAACTGCTTGGAGATTTCCTCTGTTACGAAGACTCTTTCAATGCAGCCAAGGAGTCCATAGAATGTCCTGCTTTCCCAAAATATCTAGAAATGTTGAATGCAGAAATCGAGCAGGAAGCAACAATAGCAGCCAAGATTGCTAGAAACAGTTCTCAGGACAGTCAGAGTTCTGTTTCATTGAGTCAGGATCCACTAGGAGGACCAGTTATTGAAAATGAAGCTGCCACTGCCATGATTGAAGTGGAAAGAGCCATGGCACATGCTCAGGAGGATGTGGTTAACTTAGAAGATTTAGAAAGACAACTTAACATTGAGCAGAGGAAAATATATGATGAAGTTACCAACCAAGTTGATCATGGATTAAGTCATGAGAAGAAACAGTGCTCATGTACGTCGTTGACGCCTATCCGATTGTACGTGAGTAGAGAAGCAGGAACTGGAAAAAGTTTCCTCATTAAAGCAATTTCATGTTATTTGCAGAAAAGGACTGAGTCATCGCTGTCTTGTGTTGTCACCGCTCCAACTGGACTGGCAGCACATAATATTAAAGGTATTACTTTGTATCGTCTACTGATGCTGCCAGTGGAGCATGATAACAAATTACAATACCACAAGTTATCGGGAGATACTTGTTGTGAAGTATCTAGAGTCCTGAAGAAGATGAAACTTCTTATCTTTGACGAAGTAAGCATGGTTTCCAATGTCATGCTTGCCTTTGTGCATTTGATGTGTTATTTGGTGGCAAACGCCTCATTGTTTTTCGGTGATCTTCTGCAGCTGACACCAGTGAAAGGACAACCAGTGTTTAAACTGCTTACGCATGAAGATACCAGGAAGTGCCTAGGGAGCATTGGCAACGTTAACATATGGTTAAACTTCAGTTATGCTGAGCTTCGTGAAAATATGCGTCAGGCAAAGGATGAAGATTACAAGAATATTCTACAAGATGTTAGAATCGGGAAAGTGACTGAGTGTGGGAAAGAAGCTTTACATGCACGATTACTGTCAAATTTGTTT
Source organism: Lissotriton vulgaris (assembly GCF_964263255.1). Taxonomy (NCBI): domain Eukaryota; kingdom Metazoa; phylum Chordata; class Amphibia; order Caudata; family Salamandridae; genus Lissotriton; species Lissotriton vulgaris. The sequence continues at coordinate 1,012,131,604 of NC_141696.1, read as the reverse complement.
CCAGAAGAAGACGTTCTGCCAGAGAATATTTTTCATAAAATTACTGAGAAGAAATCTGGAATATGTTTGATGCCAACTCTTGCAGAATGTTCCATCTTCAACAACAACATGTTGAATTTAGAGAACCAAGAGATTGTGAAACTGGAAGCTATTGACAGAATAGAGCATACGGGTGCAACAATTGTTTTGTCTGAGAATTTGAAATCTAAATTGGATTCAATAGAGAAGACTATATCTAAAACTGCTGGTTTTGAAAAGACTCTGAATGTGTGCTTAAATTGCCGTATCATTTTGAGAAGAAATTTACATGTTGAAAGAGGTCTGGTAAATGGATCAATGGGTAATGTTGTTGATTTTGAGAAATATAGAAATAGGGATGGAATTGAATTTAAAAAAATTAAATTTGATGGCATTGAGGAAGTACAGCTAATTGGTCATTGCACAGCTAGGTTTCTGCTTGTAAAAGACTTATATGTTCGCCGTAAGCAATTTCCTGTTTGCTTGGCATATGCGGTGACAATCCATAAATCACAAGGTTTAAGTGTAGACAGTTGGCAGTTCTGTGTTCAAGGAGGGTATGGCTTATGTAGCATTGTCACGAGTCAGAACTTTATTGAGTTTGTACTTGATAGAGTGTGATGTCACAAACATTTGTGCGGATCAAGATTGTGTTATGGAATACAATAGGTTAAGAAGAGAGTATGCGCCACATTTGCCTCAATATCCTTTGTTTGAGAAACGTGTGGTAGGCCGGAAATGAAGAAATGTCACTAATAGTAGGGAGGTTGTAGAAAAAAGACCAAAAGTCGATGAACCCAAAATTGTAAGCAGAAAGAAAATGAATTCTGTTGAAGATGTTGTTGGTTTTCAATTTGAAAATAGTTCTGGTAAGAATTGCTATGCTAATGTAGTGGTTAATGTTCTCTTTTCTCTAGAAACTTTAAAAGAACAGATTGTGATCAATTCAGATCAAAGTTTTTGCTGTTTGTTGAATTCTGTGTTAGAGAAATGTAGTGCTGATAGAACAAGAGTAGAAAGTGTGTCTGAAATTCGAAATCTGATGAATGTTCAGGTCAAACACAATTCTCTCAAAATATTTAGCAAGATTGTCAGGAGTTTTTAATGTATATGCTTAATGTATTGCAAGATGAAGGTGTAGATGTAGAGCATCTGTTTGGCCTTTCTTATCAATGGCAGCATGACTGCGAGAATTGTACGTTATCAAGTATTACTAGTGTAGACTCAGAAAGATTTATATATTTAACTTTGCCAGACACTAAATCAGTATCCTTTAATAAGCTAGTAAAAGCAGCCGATCAAAACATGGAGTGTAGCCAATGTAAGTCTGCAATACTGTCCACATTATTTATACGAAGATATGGCCAGTATGTCATTTTAATGTTCCAACGATGTAGGCCTGATGGAACAAAATTGACAACTTTAATTAAAAATGTTGTGGCTTCTCAGTTGTCAATATCAGGAAGAACTTTTCTAACTGCAGCAATTATATATCATGAGGGTCCTTCAACAACATCAGGACATTACACAACGTATTTGAAGTCTGGAAATGGCTGGTCATTCTGCAATGATTCTATTTTAACTTTCAAAAAAAGATTGCCTTTTCACCTTCAAAATTCTTACCTGGTGTTCTTACAACCAAAATTTTAGGAAAGGAATCTCAGGATTTGTTCTGAGGAATTTCAAGAGGTTCTAATGGCTCCTACACTATATAGTCTTGTGGATAAGTGTAGCACAGAGCGAAAAATGTTTTTTTTAATAAGCTAATTCAAGAAGCAGATCAAAAGAAGGAGTAGAGGTGATGTAAGTCTGTAATGCTGTCTACATTATTTATAGAAACTTATCGGTGAAATGTCATTTTACAATTCCAACTATATAAACCGGATGTAAATAAGTTGTCAAGTCTAATTAAAAATGTTTTGGATGCACAGTCGTCAATTTCAGGAAGAACATTTGTAACTGCAGCTATTATATGACATGATGGTCCTTTAACAACTTCAAGATATTACACAGCTTATTCGAAATTTAAAAAAGGCTGGTCTTTCGGCAATGATTAGAATTTGACTATGAAGCAATGTTGCCTTTTGACTTGTTTTCAGAAGTGAGAATTTAGGGTAGTTAACTGGATTATAATGATTCTAGGTGTTGTTGTAATTTAGTGTGCTGTTTTAAATTGTTTGTATGTCTCATTTTTCTTAAAACGATAGAGCTTATCTTTCAGAAAGTGGCGGGCAGAAAATAATAACAGCACAACAGAGTATAAGCTGTTCATTGGACATCCTTTGACGTCATGGAAAGTAAATTACTTTTGAGGAGTTCTGATTTCTGATTGATTATATTATATGGGTTTTTTAAACACAATCATTTTGATTGTGTTTTTTTTCCCTGCTGTTATATGATGAATACCTTCAGCTCACTGTTTTCAGTGAAATTTGATATATTCTGAGAACAGCAAAAATAAACCATTTAATATGTATAATTAATTCTGTACTTTGAATTGTGATTTTTAATATGTACTCATCTTGTCTCATGCTCACTCATCTTTTACTACTTTCTATCAATTTTAAAATTTTTGTTCTCTCATTCACAGATTGAAAGTATAAAAATAACACGTGACTAAGTTAACGATAATTATAAGGTAAGTGTTTAGTACTCATTCTGTTACATCTCTTTTACATTTAACTTTTATTAGTTCCACTGCTTCATTTCTTTAACCCTCAGTTTCCTGCCTTTGCTACTTCCCTCATTCCTTTTTCTTTTATTTTTTTTACTCTACTCTTTCCACTCCTGTTCTCAGTCCCTATTTAAACAGTATCTCTGTGTTACTCCCTCTAACTGTCTTTCTTTTAACATTACTCTCAGTTTACTTGCTCTTATTTTAAAAAAAAAAAAAAATTGAGTTTGCTCCGGTTCGCGTACCGGCGCGCGAACCGGGAAGCGAACCAAAAGAAATAGAGGTTGTCAGATTGCTAAACATTCTAGCAATTTCCTATAAAGGGGAGGTAGTTCTGAAAAGACCTTTTTTTATTATTTCTGTTGTTTTATATTTTTTTTATTATTTTTCTGAACATTTTAGGGTTTTTTAGTATTTTTTGAACGGTTTTATATTTTTTTTGTTTTTTTCGATGGGGGGGGGAGAAACAAAAATGATTCATTACGAAGGGCTCAACAGGAGCAACAAAAAAAAAGATAATTTATTTCGTGGGGCGTTTTGCACATTTGTGATTGTCAATTGCTTTATTAATTAAGTTTATGCTGCTCTCTCTGAAGCAAATGAGTTGTCCACAAAAAATGCATACATGCTTCACACTTGCAAATTTCATTTGAATATTTGGGACCATCTCCCTCGCCTCTGGTCCCGTCACTGCCTCTTCATTGGTGGATGTACTGGCCACAGGTCGGGGGTTATCCACCAGATCACGTAGTTGTGCAGCACTGTAATTTATAGGGTGCCACCTTTCCATATGGCGATGCATGGTATAATTACCATAACTGTATTTCTTGTCTGTTCCTCTGGACAGTTGATCTTTACGAATCAGGCAGGTAACATACCGGGCATTTACCTTTTTTTGTTCCGGGGGTATTGAAAAAAATTGCCAAATATAACTCTCTTTAACATGGGACCTCCTAGGCTCTTCAGGTAAAAACCTCCCTGTCCCTTGCTCCTCTTCCTCTTCTTCCTCCTCTTGTTGTAGGATGACCTGAGGAGGTGGTCCTCTCTTCCTAGGAGGTTGTGGTGGTGGTGGGGCTCCACCAGCTGCAGCAATCATTGAAGCCATTTCTATGGTAATGAAAAAAGGTCTTTCTCTTATAAAAATGAAAGTCAGAGTGAGAAAAAAAGGTGGGGCTTTTCTCATTTGGGGAAAAAAAATGTTCTAAACCAATGAAAAGTGTTATTTTTAGGCCATATGACCAAGCCTTCCATCATTAGGAAACCAAAAGTAAAATGAACCAATGAAAAGTTTTATAAACAAGTCACATGACCTGTTATGCTTACGTTACGCGCTCCGCGCCGCGCCCCGGATCGCTTCCGGGGTGCTGCGCTTCGCGCCTCGGTTCGCGTTCTGGAGCGCTTCCGGGTGCGCTACCGCGGCGCGTCATAAGACGCATTACGCGGTAACGTGATACATCGCGCTTACGCGACGCGTCACGATGTTGCTTTCTAACGCGGCAGTTGCGCTAACGGAACGTTTACCGGTTCGCGGACCGGATCGCGGAACAAAATGAAGCTAACAGGAAGCTGCCCGGTTCGCGGACCAGCAGCGAAATAAAAAAATAATAATTAAAAAAAAATATAAAAAAAATATATATATTACAAAAATATAAAATATATTTTTGAATTAGAATAAGAATACATTTTACAGCTTTTGATATTTGCTATTAAAAAATCCAGTGAAATTCACTGAAAAAACCATAGGTTATAGACCATATATAGTTAGGAATTAGCATTTACAAAACCTTAAAAATTCACTGAAAAAACCATAGGTTATAGACCATATATAGTTAGGGATTAGCATTTACAAAACCTTATTTTACTCGCACAAAACCATTGAAATTCGCATATATAGTTAGTTCCACTAACTATATATCGCGCATCCGCAATCCACTGCTAATGATGTCACATATTACATCATTCATGACATGGTCAGTGACATCACTGATGACATCACTGTTGACAACTCAAATGACATCACTGACAATATCACTGATGACATCATTCATGTGATAATACGATGAACCTCTTCAGACTCAAATATAACCTTAGATACACTCAGTGTAAACAGACACTCACAGATTGTCACTCATCCATGGAGTTACTCATACACCTAGTCAGTCATGCAACGAATCAATCGCACCTCCATTTCCTCAACTATACAGTTATACACACCTTACTTATTGAAACATATTGTAACACATATTTACTCTCTTATACAATCACTGATACACGTTTTCAATGATCCATGCAGTCACTCACACATTCACTGGCTCTTATACACAGTAATTTATATATGTCAACTCTCACGTGTACTGTGTTTTACATATGTACCTACTTTGAAATATAGCACTGAGATATCCATTCACTCACCAATACACTCATGCACACAGTCAACCACCCATACAGCTGTTTCCACATGCACTTTTGAACCCATACATCCAGTGAATCAACTGTTCACACATCTATGTACAGAGTCACACACCTCCCAGACACCCACACACACACACTCACTCTCCCATACAAATACTTGGGCAACCAATCAATAACCCATATAGTTACTCATATAGCTACTGATCAACACATGCAGCAGTTTACAGAACAACAGATATAATGATGCACAAATTAAGACAGTTTAGTCACCAACCCATGCACTCAGTGAGACACATTTAATCACTCTCTCATATAGTCAGTCATGCACCTACTAAATCCTTCATCCAGACACTTATACATCCACTCATTCTTCAATATGTAAGACATATTTTAACTTTACAGAAACATACAGTCACTGGATGATGTCATCAGTGATGTCATCAGTGATGTCACTGACCATGTCATGAATGATGTAATATGTGACATCATTAGCAGTGGATTGCGGGTGCGCGATATATAGTTAGTGGAACTAACTATATATGCGAATTTCAATGGTTTTGTGCGAGTAAAATAAGGTTTTGTAAATGCTAATCCCTAACTATATATGGTCTATAACCTATGGTTTTTTCAGTGAATATATATATATATATATATATATATATATATATATATATATATATATATATATATATATATATATATATATATATATACATATATATATATATATATTTATTTATTTATTTTCAGGGACGCTATAGTTAGAAATTGGCATTTAAAAAGCCTTTGAAATTCACTGAAAAGGCAGCAGAAAGAATGGAAAGGATATGGACTAATTTTGTATAACCCTTTTTCAGGAAATAAGATGAATGGTTAGGGCCTTTGTACTTTGCAGATTGAATGCCTTTTGTTTACTACTGATTTCCTATATATTGTATATATTCTGCTATACTTTATTAGTATATTTATTTTTGTTAGGCTTATGTGCTATCATGTGTAGGAATACGATGTTTTACTTTGCATATTCTGTATACTGAACTTCTCCCTGAAATCACTCCAAAATTTGTATTGATATAATGCTGTTTTTTCTGGTATGACATGCTTGCCAAAATAAAAAAAATAAAAAAAAATAAAAAAAAGAAATTCACTGAAAAAACCCATAGGTTTCAGGGACGTTATAGTTGGAAATTAGCATTTAAGAAAACATTAGAAATTCACTGAAAAAAACACAGATTTCATGGATGTTATATTTAGTTGGATATTTCACTCGTACAAAACCAGAGCGATTGGACCTCTATAGTTAGTTCAGCTAACTATAACTCATGCCCCTGTAATGCACTGCTGATGTCACATATTCCATAATTCATGCCTCAGTGACATCACTGATGATATCACTGATGACATCTCAAATGACAGAACCAACAGAAGTGCAGAAAGAGGGATGGAGAGAGAGGCAAGAGGGATGCAGAAAAAGGTAGAATGGGTGCACAAAGAGGCAAGAGAGGTGCAGAAAAAGGCAGGAGGGGTAGAGAAAGAAGGAGGAGAAGTGCAGAAAAAGCCAATAAAGTGCAGAAAGAGGCCAAAGAGGTACATAAAGAGACAACAGAGGTGCAGGAAGAAGCAAGACAGGTACAGAAAGAAGCAAGTGAGGTGAAGAACGAGCTAACAGAAGTGCAAAAAGAGGCGAGAGAGGCGCAGAAACAGGCAAGAGAAGTGCACAATGAGGCAAGAAAATTGTTTAAAGAAGCAACAGAAGTGTACAAAGAAGCAAGACAAGTGCAGAAAGAAGCAAGTGAGATGCAAAACAGGCAGGAAAGGTACACAAAGACGGAAGACAGTGCAGAAAGAGACAACAGGGGCGAAGAAAGAAGCAAATGAGGTGAAGAAAGAGGCAACACATGTGCAGAAAGAGAGAAGAGAGGTGCAGAAAAAGACATGAAATGTGCAGAAAGAGGCAAAAGAGGTACATAAAGAGACAACAGGGGTGAAGAAAGAAGCACAACGTGCAGACAGAAGCATGGAAAGTCCAGAATGAAGCAACAGGGGTGCAGAAAGAGGCAATAGAAGTGCAGAAACAGACAAGAGAAATGCACAAAGAGGCAAGAGAATTGCTGAAAGAAGGAACAGAGGTGTAGCAAGAAGCATGAACAGTGCTGAAACAGGCAAGTGAGATGCAAAAACAAGCAGGAAAGGTGCAGAAAGAGGGAACAGGGGTACAGAAAGAGGCAAGAGATGTGCTGAAAGAGGAAACAGGGGTACAGAAAGGGACAAAAGAGATACAGAAAGAGGGAAGAAGGGTGTAGAAGGAGGCAAAAGGGGTACAGAAAGAAGGCAAGAGAGGTAAAGAAACAGGCAGGTGATGTGCAGAAAGAGGCAACAGAGGTGCAGAAAGACGCAAGAGAGGTGCAGAAACAAGCAAGAGAAGTACAGAAAGAGGTAAGAGAATTGCTGAAAGAAGCAACAGATGTGTATAAAGAAGCAAGAGAAGTGGAGAAAGAGGCAAGTGAGGTGTAGAAAGAGGCAAGAGAGGTGCAGAAAATGACAGGAGAACTGCAGAATAGGCAAAATTGATCCAAAAAAGGGAAGAAGGGTACAATAAGAATCAAGAGAGGTAAAGAAAAGAAGCAAGAGAAGTGTAGAAAGAAGCAAGAGAGGTGAAGAAAGAGGGAAGATCAATCAATCAATCAATCAATCAAGACATTTGTAGAGCACGCTACTCACCCTTCTTTTTTTTTTATCCTCATTAGCCTTTTCGCCACCCATTTCTGAACAAACGATACCCCCCATGGGCTTTTATCTCATATACCAGCTTTACCGACAACGACTCATGCAGTGCTACATCGAATATGGAAACTCTTGTGCAAACCAACCCATGTTTGAGAGTCCATCTCTTAAAGCACTGCTACCACATCAGTTCAATCTCCTGGGACCGAGGAAAAAGAAACAGCCTGTGAGATACGCCAAGACCTTAATCATCAGATTAATATTGTTTAAGTCGCCTTCTCCACGCCAGAATTTCCCTCCCTCACTCAAAGTGTGTCAAAAATGGTAGCCAGAATTTGCACTTTTTCTTAATCTGATCCAAGGTATCTATTTTAGCGGTGTATCTCATGGCTCGTAACCAGTCCGAGATCTTAGGGGATAAGGGAGACACCCATAATTTGCAAACCTCCCTCCGGGCGAGGAGAATCCCGTAGAAAACCAATTTAGCTTTGTCATCCATATCCTTACTCTGCAAAATATATCTTCGTGTTATAATTAGTTCAGAGCTTACCTCTATCTTCTGATCTGCAGCTTGTGATAGGCAATTATTTACGGCCTCCTAGAGCTCCCTCATGTCTGGGCAGTCCACAAACATATGCATATCGTCCTCGTTGGGGCACCTGCATTTGGGGCATTCCACCAGCCCGCCAGCTTTAAATTTTGAAAGTCTGCGAGGAGACCAGTATGCCCTGTGAATTGTAAACAAATAGTTTTGCCTTAAGTTTGGAGGTTTGACTATCTTATATAGCATTGCCATAGTTACTTGCCATTGAGTTTCCGTTGCGATGTTAGGCAAGCAATCGCCCCATAGGACGTCAGGAAGTGAAAACATGCCGTCCTCCATCTCAAATATCGACCAGTACCAAAGGGCCACTTCCTTTTTGTAGGATTGAGTTGAATAAAGCTTTTCTTCTAGCTCATTCTGGAGTCCAACAGTAGTTTCCACTTCACTTGCCCAACTGTGAATTTGCAGATACTTACATTCTGAGACGCCCCGACCCCAGACGGCCTGACCTTGACCACATTAAATCAGCTTTCCATCTAGAAATAAGTCACCCCATCGCTCCAGACCGACACTCTCAAAGGAGTAGCCAGTGCATCCTTAGACCAAAGAGGTGACCCTGGACCACCCCATATTGGGACCATATGACCATAATAGGGAATCTTGAGTGCACTCCTTATCCTATACCGTTCCTATAGTTCTGCCGCATAATGCAATGTCTTGAGCCTTACTTTCTTGAAGAACCTTGGATCAGAAAATTTGCACAAGAAATCATGCTCATTGTATTTACAAGTCTTAAGTATTGCAACAAACATTCTTCCAATATCTGAGACCGTCGGAATATTCATCAGCATTCTCAAATTCTTTAACTGAAAAGCCCAAAAATATAACTGAAAATCAGGGGCCGCCAATCCCCCTTGGACCAATTTACATCTTATCTTGTTCCAGGATAAACAGGACCTTTTCGAGGCCTATATAAATGAACAGATCTAACTTTGCAACCTCTTATACCAGTCTTTTTTGAATGCTAGGGGAATAGTTTCAAACAAAAAAGTCAATTTTGGCAAAATCACCATCTTTACCAAATTCGTACGGCCGTACAAATTAAGTGATGAGTGCCCCCATCCTCACAGCATGGCACCTATTTCTCTTTTTATCTTTACGAAATTTGTTTTTGTTAAATCTCCAAGGTTATGTGTGATCCTCACCCTCAGGTATCTCATCTCAACTTTACAATTTACCCCTCCTGTATCCAAATTCCACGACATAATCTCGGTCTTATCTTTATTTATCTCATAGCGTGAGACAAGACCAAACTCTTTAGTTAATTCTAATAAACCTTGCATTGATTGTTGCAAATTCGGGGTATAAATAATGATATCACCCGCGTATAGTCCTATTTTCTTAGACCACCCTTCTACAACAAAGGAAGGGATATTCTCGGCATTCCTAATCCTGCAGGCAAGGGGTTCTATATACAAGTCAAACAATAGAGGGGACAATGGACATCCCTGTCGTGTCCCACGCATCACCTTAATGGACTGAGTTAAAATCCCATTGATCAATCCTTGGAAGTAGGTGAGTTATATAGAGCTAGCAGTGAGTTGGTGAAACATGTCCCAAGTTCAAGATGACCCAAAAGAGCCTTTAAAAAGAACCAGTTTACCCAATCGAAAGACTTGGCGGCATCGAGTGCTATTACTGCCAAGGGAAGTTTATGAACCGTAGCCATATCTATTGCGCCTATTGAGGAAAAAATAAGCTCCTTTAGGAATCTACCCTTTATGAACCCCTTTTGGTCCTCATGTACCAATTTAGGGATAACCAAACTTAACCTATCAGCCATTATTTTTGCAAAAATGTTATAGTCGCAGTTTAATAGCGATATAAGTCTGTAAGAATCTAAATATTTAGGTGATTTCCCTGGTTTTGGAATTAGGACGATGGTCGCCTCATTCCATGAGTCTGGCAGTGCCGCCTCTCCCTGAAAAATGCTAATAAATAATTGAAAAATTATAGGAGTAACAGTCCCATTCAAAGCTTTGTACACCTCAGCCGGTAGAACATCTGGCCCCGGAGCTTTGCCTCTCTTTCCCAACTTAATAGCATTTTCAACTTCAGTTAAAGATATTTCACCATTTAAAACCTGCTTAAACTCAGTTGGAAGTGGATCCACCAGCTGTAACTATCCCCTTATTGCTGAAAGTTCCAGGTTTAGGTCCTCCCTGTAGACTTTCGAAAAGTAGTTGAAGAAAGCATCCGCTATTCCTTTACTCTCTGTGATAATGGTATTCGTCTCTGCGGGCTTCACTTCCTTAATGAAATTGCAAACCTGATCTTTCTTCGCCTTCTATGCTAAGCGTTTAACACAACCCTCACCGCAGCTAAAATGAGCCAATTGACTAGCTTCCCACTTTTCCTTAATTCTATAAGTGAAGACTGCCATTAGGTCCGATTTCAACTCTTCCAAGTCGTGTAAGACCTGCTCCTCTATTGTAGAATCCCCAGTATTAATGATCTTGGCCTCACCCAGACGAATCTTCCCTTTCAACTCTGAGACTTTACTAGAATAAGATCTACGCTTCTTGGCTCCCAGAGCTCCCAGTCTACCTCTCAAAAAAGCTTTACAGGCTTCCCAGACCGTCTCAATCTTTGCCGTGCCGAGGTTTTTTCCCAGACAAAACCTCTAGCTCTTCACTGGCTACTTTTAAACTTTCATGGTCTAGGAGGACTGTTCGTTCTAACCTCCAGGTTGAATCCAATCCACTTGTTTTTAACTTCATACTCAATATGATAGCCGAGTGATCTGAAATATGAACACCTACATGTCCCACCGCCATCACAAAGTCCTTTAATCCAGAGTCCAGGAGAAAATAATTAATTTGGGATCTGTGCTTATATTTTTTATTGTAATACGTATATCCTAGCTGTTGACCCAGCTTTACCCTCCTGATGTCGCACAACCCAAACTGAGTCATCAACAACCTGATTCTATTAGACATTTTGGAGTTTATCAACCCTCGCGATTTTACTGACCGATCTAAACTATAATCCAATACTGCATTGAAGTCTCCTGCCATGATTATTTTCCCTGTAAGACTTAATACCTCCCAAGCTAAAATATCTAGAGGTCCATCATCATCCAAGTCTGGATCATAATAGCCAATTATAATTAAAGATTCTCCTGCTACTTTTGCTTTCAAAATCAACCATCTACCTTTTGGATCTGCCACTGTAAATTTTACACAAAAATGTACTCCTTGCCTAACCAAAACTGCCACCCCTTTTGTGACTATGGTTTGAGGCGTATAAAACAAAAGAGCAACCCAACTTTGGGCCAAAAAAAAATCCTTACACTCAGTAGCAGTTAAATGTGTCTCTTGTAAAATAATAATATGGGCCTGTGAATCCTCTAAATACTTTAATAATACCCGTCTCCTAGATTTTACACATAGACCATTAACATTGAACAACAAAAATTTCAATTCCATTATATTAGCCCTACTCATCAAATTCAAAACAAAATACTCCATAGATCATGGGGCAAATAAGCTTCTGAGGACATTTTTTGCTGTTTTCTCCCGTACCCTAACCCTCCTCCACCCCCGCCCCCCTCCAGCCCCCCTACTACACTCTCCTCCACCGCACCCTCCCCAGGGAAACCCAACCGACCTCCCCATTGGCCTCGGCCCTTAGGGTGCCTACCGTGGTGGTGGAAAATAACTCAATCGCAATAATTAATACAATGTGTGCAAGCTTCAGTCTGGAAGCTAAATTTTAACCAACTTTATTAAATCTCCACGCTATATTATTACAAGCCTGCCTGTTGATCCATCTCTTGGCACTGTTCAATAAATGTATCTTCTTCTTCGACCACTCGAAAGTGTGCATCCTTTTTCGCCACATTACTTTAAAAAATGCTGGAAACTTTAGTTGAACAGTGGCGCCCAAGTCCCTGAGAGGCTTGATCCGCTTACCTAGTTCCCACTGTCTATTAACTGCGACGGGTGACAAGTCAGACCTTACTTCAATTTTCACCCCATCAACTGAAATACTCTTCTTCTTTAAGACAGCTGATATACTTTTCTCTTTTAAATTATACTTAAAAAAATTCACTAAAATCTTTCTCGGCTTGGTGCGATTCGGATTCAACCTGAAGGGATCTCGGTGAACCCTCTGGATATCTGCTAAAATCACCTCTTAATCCTCGTCAAATTCCAATTCACATTTAAGAAGATGTGCCACATATTTCTTAATATCTGAACCCTCTTTCCCTTCAGGTAATTTCAACATGTTTAAATGATTGCGCCTTTGCATATTCTGAAGCCTCTCCACTCTGTCTTCCTGTGCCCTCTCTCTAAACTTAATTTCTTCGATTTCCCTATGGTTATCTGCAACAGACTCTCAGAGCTTCTTTGTCTCCGCTTCTAGCTCTTCTGTACGGGAGTTTAACGCATTAAATTTAGCCTCTAATATACTACAAGAGGCTGGAATACTTTTGTGATTGGTTTTTGAGATCTCGAAGCCTTTGTGCATAGCCATATCTAGTTTTTTTAATAGTGCAATTACTGGCAAATCTGGGTTGCCCAGCTCTACTTCCTTGTCCTCTAAAGAATTTTGCTCAGGAACACCAAAATTAACGGTCTCTGATCCACCTGTTACCTCTCCTGACACATTAAGTTGAGCCATATTAGGTGTCATCTGGTCTGCCAAACCCACTAACACATTTTCAGGCTCGCCTAGTCCTTGCCCCTCCATTTCTAACATAAGAGCCTGATAGCGTTTAGGACTTAAGTGGCAGGACCAATCTAGTAAAACCTCAGCACCCGGGGCCAACCCTTTGCCCTCGTCCTCGGAGTTTGTACTCCCACAAGGCTGCACGGGGTTAGGTTTTAGTATTAAAGTCTTAGGGATTGTTTTAAAAAATGAGTTGAGAGATGGGGATTTCATGAGTTTGCGTTCTAAAATATTATGCTTTCCCGCTGTACTAGACTGTTTAGAGCAGTTCCTTTTTTTTACGCTTTTTTTAAACTAATGTCTTGTAGGCTTCTATCTTTAGGCTTGGGGGGACCGCAATATTTTACTAATGCCTTGTCACCTGCTCCCTTCCCAGCACTTCTCAGTGTGTAGCCAGAGGCCCCTGAATTTACAGCCTCAACCAGAGTGTTCAAATCAGCTGAGCCCTCTAAAGCATGAGCAGGAACAACATTACCTACATGGCATTTAGTTTCAACAAAATGATTCCCCCCTTAGGCAGTGTCCGCTCCTCTTCCGCGTCCCCCAATACCTCTATACTCGACTCTTGCTGCGGCACGTCGACCTCTCCCCAGTTCATTCGCTGCTCTCCCCCAGCAGCCAGACTCGGCTCTGCCTTCCGTTGCTGCTGCCACTAGCTCCACCTCCGCCTTCTCGTCTGCCTCCCTGCAAAGTCCTTTCACCTCCCTGGCCGCCATGCAATGCTGAGGCTCCACAACCGAGCTCCGGGCCCCCACGTCAAAATCACCCGCGGCTCCGCAAAACCTGCTCCAGCACCCACAACCGCTCACAAGGGAACAAAACTGGGCGGAAAAGATGACACTTGCTCCACCAGTACTGCCTGCACTGGTAAGCTACACCACCACTACTGTCTGCACCCGCGGCCCGCTGCTAGCCGCCCGCATTGTTTTCCCTTCCGCAGGACTCACGCTACTCACCCTTGAGGGTCTTACGGCGCTGAGGGGGTAGTGGAAGCAGCTACTGGTCGAACAGCCAGGTCTTGACAAGTCTCCTGAAGGTCAGCAGGTCCTGGGTCAGGCGCAGATGGGTGGGTGCAGAAAGAGCCAACAGGGTGTCGAAAGAAGCAAGAAAGTTGCAGAAAGAAGCAAAAGAAGTGCAGAGAGAAGCAACAGAGATGAAGAAGGAGGGAAGAGAAATGCAAAAAGAGGCAAGAAAGTTGCGGAAACAGGCAAAAGAGGTGCACAGGGGTGCAGACAAAGGCAAGAGAGGTGCAGAAAGTTGGAAGAGGGGTGCAGAAAGAGGCAAGAGGGGTGCAGAAAATTAAAAGAGAGGAGCAAAAAGAAGAAGAACAGCGCAAAAGAACCAACAAAATTGCAGAAAGAGGCAAGAGAAGTGCAGAAAGAAGGAACAGAGGTGCACAGAGAGGCAAGAGGGGTGCAGAAAGAGGGAAGAGAGGCGTAAAAAGAGGCAAGAGAGTTGCACAAAGACATAAGAAGGGTGCAGAAAGAGGCAAGAGTTGTTCAGAAAGAATCAACAGTGGTGGAGAAATAAGCAACAGATTTGCCAAAAGAGGCAAGAGAGGTGAATAAACAGGCAGGTGAGGTGCAGAAAGCGAAAACAGGGCTACAGAAAGGGGCATTCAATTAGAAGTATTAAGTGTAGGGGGCTCCTGCCCCTCCCCACACTGGCATGGGGACCACCACCTCACCTGGGGCAATTTTAATTAAGGGTGCCCTGGGGACCACCAAACCCCCGGGGCTATTTCTAAATTGGGAGGGGAACCACACAACCCCCCTCCTGGAGTCCTCTATACCCCACGGCAGGCTCCAGCAATGTCCTGGGGTGCCTACCCCAGGGACATTGCAGTTTTGCTCCCCGCCTGTCATAGCAAACTTCTGATTTGCTTCTATGAAGCAAAGCAGAGTTGCTTTTGGACAAGGGGAGCTGCATGTCAGAAGCTCCCCTTGCTCAAAAGCAATGCCGGTTCCCGCAGGAGGTGGGGAGCCAGCAGGGACCGCGGGGGCATTGGGGCACCTCCTGCTGTCCCCCACGTGAGGGACGGCCCAGGGAAGGGGGGCCATGCGGACCCTCTCCTGAAAGGTTTTGTATGAAGAAAAAAAATGAGGCAATGCCCTGGGGGATGGGGTCCCCGTGCAAAAAAAAGGCCTCAGGAGGGGGACCACATGGCCCCACTCTTTAAAAAAAAAACAATTAAAAAGAAAAAAAATATGTGGCCATGCCCCAGCGGTGGGATCCCTGAGGCCGAACTTGGCCCCCTTCCTGTTTTAAAAATAAATAAATAAATGTGGCAGGCCCTGGGGGATGGGGTCCCCAGGTCCCAGAAAATATATATATACTCACTGAAAAAATCATAGGTTTCAGGGGGATTAGAGTTAGCTGGACATTTCACTCATACAAAACCATTGAAATTCCCCCGTTATAGTTAGTTCAGCTAACTATAACTCGCGAGCCCGCAATGCACTGCTGATGACGTCACATATTATATCACTCATGACATGGTCAGTGACATCACTCATGACATCAATGATGACATCTCAAAGGACATTACTGATGACATCATCCAGTGAATGTGTGTTTTTCTGAAAGTTAAATATGTTTTATATATGTACATGTGAAGGTCGATGGAAGAATAAATGGGTATATAAGTGTCTAAATGGATGATTTTTTTGGTAAAATCTATTGTATAACTGTCTGATTATGTGTATCTTAGTGAATACATGGGTTAGTGAGTAACATTTAAATATGAAAATATGTGTATCATTCTCTCACTTTGTGTATAAGTGGCTCATGGGTTGGTGAGTAGCTACATGAGTGTCTATATGGGTTATTAGTTGGGTCTTTGAGTATCAGTATGAGTGTCTGTGTGGTTAGGTGGGGAGTATTACTTAGTGCATAGATGCATGAATGAGTGAGTCACTATTTGTATCTGTTGAAGACATTATGTGTGCTGGACTGTATGGGTGGATGAGTGTGTGTATGGGTGTGTTAGTGAGTGAATGACTGTCTCAATAGAGTCCTTATAAGATTCGTCAATCGGTGCAGAAGATATTGGGAATAGAATGTTGCAGGTTTCCCATGGAAACTAGGTCCTAACTATAACTCCCTACTGGCAACCGCCAGTAGGTAATATAAACACTCAGGCACTGGATGAAGTCATCAGTGACGTCATTTGAGATGTCACCAGTGATGTTACTGACCATGTCATGAGTGATGCAATATGTGACGTCATCAGCAGTGCATTGCGGGGGCGCAAGTTATAGTTAGCTCTACAAACTTTAATGGCCTAATTTCTCTGGTTTTGTACGAGTGAAATGTCCAACTAACTATAAAGTCCAGGAAACCTGTGTTTTTTTCAGAGAATTTCTAAAGTTCTTTAAATGCTAATTTCTAACTATAACATCCCTGAAAGCTATGGTTTTTTTAATTGAATATATATATATATATATACACACACATATCATGCTGTTTGAGATCCTGGTCAATGTAATTTACTTAGAAGCCAGCAACATCTAAATATTGAGAGTTGTTGTATACCCTGTCACTTCTACAGTATTCTTGAAAGGATGTTCTCATATATAATCAAAATATTTACCTGAACTATTTCTAAGAGAGTAATTCTTGCTGCGCAACTGAAAAATGTAGGCCTGGCACACATACAGGTTTAACTTACATTTACAAAGGCCATGATTTACTCATTCACAATAATACTCTCAAACTTGTAATATTATACCTGTACTTATATTGCATGCTAGGGCCATGGAGTTGACCTTAATAGGTGTGGATTTCCCCCAATATTTGGACATTCACAAACTCATTAATGTGTATGTAAATGTTCACATTTATCTACCCATTTCTTCAGAAATAGCCAGGGATTTATTCCTCTGGAGGTCAACATTAGGACCCTCATTTAAAGTTTGGCAGGTGAACTGCCAGCCTGAAAAGTTAATGGAGGCTTTTGGGCAGCACTCCTCTGGTGGAGTCTGTTTGGAGCCTTTCCTACCCTCCCAACCTCCCACCGCCCCATGCGATGGCTATACTGAGGGGACTGATCCTTTAATAAACTGAAGTGGTAAATATTAAGGTTGGGGAAAGAGTGATGTGGCTAATCCATCACAAAACCTCGATTCCATTATTTCAACACATCATACCCTTTACCACAAACCCGGTTTCTGCAGTCATAAGAATGGGCCACAGTGGAATGTGCACACATAAGTCCTCCAGATACTTTCTAAAACATTTCATTTTGTCAAGGAGTATAGAGAAACTCGTTTCCTGTTCTGTGTTTTTAAAATTAAGTTCCTGCTTTATTGTTGTTGTCTCCTACAAGAGAGAGAGAGTTCTGTGATTAATGCAGGCCAGGGTCTCCTAAATCCATGAGACACACACCGCAGGAGCATCATTTGACCTTTCGATTGAGGCCCTCGTAGAATAGTCCAATTTTCAAGTGTCTAACAATGAAGAAAATGAGCTGTGCGCACAGATTATTTTTAGTATCATCATCATAAAATCTTTTTTCGGTTTTAGTAATTCACGTTTTCTTAAATATGTGTGCATTATGTAAATAGGTATAATGCCAACTTACAGTTTTCACAGTACTCTCTGAGGCACAATATTTTTAGCTCATGAGCACAATAGGACAATATTTAAAATGTGAGCATTGTGTATTGTAGAGATCGATCTTCATGTCAAATACAAAGTTCAGAATTGTATTGGAAGAGCCCCTTTGAGACAGGGTAATAATTATTACCTCCGCAGCAGACAGCAAATAACACTTAAAGGTCATGTTTGCATTTTGTCCTTGAGAAAAAAAGAATATTTTACTTTCCTTTCTATCCAGTTTATGGTTCCTCAAAACAATAAATATGTTTCAAAACAAAACGCCAATTGACCTTTAAATTAAACTTAGAATAACATGCCTTTCTTCTTTACATCAAATAAGAAGATATATATTTAGGATTTTGAGAGAATATACATAAAAAACGAATATTAAAATCGCAATACTCATACCCAGCAGCAATGACATCTTTTCACATTTTGTCAGTTTTAAGGATATGCTGATAAGAAAGAGGGATGTTTTGAATATTCAGCAATTTATTTGAAATTACTGTCAAGTATTTTCCGCAGAAACTGTCAAGGCTGTTTTCAGGTTTATTAAAGTGTGTCCTTGTTCTGATGACCTGCCCTTGAAAATAATGAATTGCTTCCATTGATGGTTAATGCTTTGCAGGTTATGTACTTAACTATCTGTCTGAAATATTTCCAAAGGGATGGCAATCGATATATATGTGTTGGTGTTACATGACTAGTACTTTGACACCCAATCATAAAGGCAGCTGAACAGAATTTTTTTTTTTTACTTAGTGAATACTTAGGGGCATATTAACAAGGAACAGGGAAAATTAACGCTAAGGGCGCTTAGCGTTCATTTTTTTAACACCCGCTATCGCTGGATAATATTGCCTGGTTATCGCGTTATTAACAACGCTAACAACCTAGGCGATAAAAAATCCAGCGATAGCGGCATTTTGGGAGGTAATCACTGGTAATGCAGCGATAAAACTTCAAGGATAGGGATATCCTTGTTGATAGCCCATGGTGGACACCTCCCATCGGATTACATTGCTAAGTCTGAAAATTAGCAGACATGAAAAAGCAGCGTTAACCATGACAGTTAAGCAGAGGGGTAGATGGCCTCCGTTCCAGTACTGGAGTTCCATTTATCATAAAAAGAGATACCCACCTTGTCTGGATTTTTCTGCTGTGATGGCAGTCACCACAATGAAGTTTGCCAAGCGGGCGCCCTGTGAAAATAGCCTCCTCAGTAAATATTTTTGCGTGAGTCTGATTTGAGAAACTCAAAAATGTGATGTAATGCACAGAGAGATTTTCTCCTCCATACTTTTCCCTTTACTCAGACTGCCCTGGATGATTTGACATACAGAGGCAGAGATAATGATAGTCAAACCTGCTCTCAATTGGGTAGGGCAAGTGTCACAGTGACCTGGCAGGTCATAGTCAGACAGGCCTCCAGGTCTTGTGTTTACACCTGCAAAACCCGCTTAGGTTCCACATTTGTAAACCTGGCGCGGTCCCTAACTCTAAAAAGAGTGGGGAACGTGTAAGCTTTGTGTGGCAGGAACACAGCAAATTTACTCACTTTGCCAAACCATAAATTTAGCCCTTAGACTTAATAATTTTTTGGTAGGACTACTTTAGGAATGCTGTGGTTTACAGTTCTTTTGATTTCTTCCTTAAGGACAAAGTGTGCATCCACAGTGAATGTACAGAATAATTGTCACTAAAGTGGATGATCCATTTGAGTGACAAATATCCTCTGCTCATCTTCTTGAAGTTTGCTTCAGATGCCTGCTATGTTTTTAGAGATTCTCCAAGTAAGTGGAATTTTGTCCATCATAAGAGGGGCTCAGATAATTAGGGTACCATATGCCTCCCGACCAGTAGCGGTCGGCAGTAGGTGTTTCTATAGGGCGGTGACGTGGGCAGGAGGAGGGGCAGGGTGGGGGGAAATAATGTATGGATTACGGAGTTTTACAGGTAAGTAAACATTTAAATACATAAAACGAATTTCGTTGCGCACACTGCATCACATTTGGTGATGCAGTGTGCGCAACGAAATTCGTTTTATGTATTTAAATGTTTACTTACCTGTAAAACTCCGTAATCCATACATTATTTCCCCCCACCCTGCCCCTCCTCCTGCCCACGTCACCGCCCTATAGAAACACCTACTGCCGACCGCTACTGCTCCCGACCCTTTGGAATCAAACACAACATTGAGGCAAAAACTGCTGTTGAAATGGAAAAGTAGCATTTGAAAAGCATTACGTCTGCTTTTAAGTAATCATATCAAATGCCAATGAAAAATGTATCTTTAACTATGGTTTCCTTTTTGAGACCTGTGGTAATTGCAGCTGCTACTATTACACCTGGTGTTAACAATAATTGATGTTGTACAGGAAAATTGCAACTAATCCCCTGTAGGCCCCTCAAGAAAGGGCAATAACGTGAAAATTATTATTCCTACTTCAAACTCCACATGATATTCCAGGCCATTTGTTTGGGGAAAACGGGGGGGGGAGGGGAATTTCAACAAATTTAACTAGGGCTTGCCCTTAATAGTCTAAAAAAAAAGGGAGGTTCCCCTGTCACGTATACCAGGGAGGGGGATATTCAGTCAACGGAAATTGGAAGTCCCTGTAGTAATTGAAGCAGACTAGGATCGCTGAGAGAATCTTGGGGGGGGGGGGTTCTGTAGGGTAGTAGGGGTGTTACAAAACCAGCTTCATAGCTAAGTCAAAGCAAGTAACTAAAGTACACTAAAGTAACTGGCACATACACCTAAAGTATAAAAATAATGTACAAAATTTATTTTCAGCCTCCCAACTGGGTTACATTCTAAAACATAATACAAAACATTTAAAATACCACCTAAAGTGGTAACACAATATATAAAATTACAGTCAAAGTGTAAAAAAGTCAACGCGGCGTTTCGGTGCTAATCAGTCTTGGCACCTTCATCAGGACATTAAGGACATTTGACTCCGTATCTTGAAGATAAAACACAATGTTTTCTATGTGCACGGAGGAACCACCGTTGTCAATAGGAGTGGCTTCTTTTAGACAGTTTTTCTTTGGTTAATTTTTCTTCGTGACCAACTTTGTATGAGTTGGGTGTATAGGTACGGTTAATTAATCTTCACCGAACATCCGAATATTTTTCATACTCAGGAATTTTGATATCTTATCATTCGAAATCGGCTTCCATGCTGTTACCTTTTTATCGGAATGAAGGTCGAGATCCATGACTTCTTTCAACCCTTCCTTATAGTCAGACAGTTCGGGAGTTATCCACAATCTAACCCACAGCAATAACGGTCTTAATATCGCATGTTGGTCCATGCGTTTAATATTCATGTCCAAGAAAAGGGGTGTCAACGGGGTGCTAATAGGCAGTCTTAACAATCCCCTAAAAAACGTATTCTCGAAGGTTTCAAATGTCTTTCTACATACTGGTCCCCATAGTTCTGCTCCATATAGCACTGCTGATTGAACCTTATACCTAAAAAGCTCTAGAGCTGTGGTTACTGCCTTATTCAAGCATTTGTTGTGTCTTTTCAGAATTGGGAGCCAATTTTGTTTAAACACTATTTTTGTCTTTTCTAACTGTGGTCTCCATGCTAATGATTAGTCTATTAATCCACCTAAACAAGTGAAATTCTGCTCATGATCTAATTTTTGGCCATTTAACATTAAATTATTTCTAAAACATTTGTGCGAGCTCAGAGCCATGTATTTGGTTTTTTTAATATTAATTTCTAGACCTTTCAAAATACAGTACAACTGGAACCTTTTCCAATAGGTTCTGGAGACCCCGTGGTGTTTGCAAAATGAGAATAGTGTCGTCCGCAAACAGAAGGGACGAGACCCGTTCACCTACCAATCTAGGCGAGTCATGACCTGATTTAACCTTGCCCCAGTGCAAGTTGCTCATGCTCATAAAGTCCATGGCCCAACTTTGAAGATCAATGGTTTTGATGGTTTCAAGGGTGTTTGCAGTGGTAGAGGAGTGAGTATTAATAGGGTTGTTTGTCACAAATGTTTATGTCACGCTTACAGTGTTGTGTCAAAGTTGTGTATTTTGCATTGTGGGGATGTCTATGGCCAGTTGTGTAAATGTGCCCATGTGCTTGATGTTGAGGTGTTGAAGCTGTTATCGGGTTAGTCATAGTCCAAGATCCTGGGATAGATAAGAACATTAGTTGTTTAACTTGTCTGCTAGATTTTGTGGTGTCAGTTAGTGAGGTACCGTGGGCTGCACAATTTAGATAGGGATCTATAACTAATTGTTGTGAGTATACTAGTAGTGATTAATGCTGTTAGACCCTATTATGCAGAGGGGAAGCTGCATTAGTCAAGGAGATTTCTAACTCGTTGAGATCTCATCTGTGTGTGTGTGTAAGTTGGAAAGTGTTATTTTCGGCTGCATATTGTGTGAGTGGTTGCCTTGAATTCCTTATCAGAGCAGAAAAGAGTTATTTGTTAATTATGCTTGCTTTAGTGTTTGTGGAAGGTAACATACAGAAAAACTGTAAATGAGGCTAATCTGCTTTGAGAAGTGAGGATTGAGTCAAAGAGTGTTGTATTGCAATAGGTGAGTTGATGCGAAATGTTGCAATAAGATTTACTGTTGGCTCATCAAATTTAATGCTGTGATATGTTCACGGAGAATACAACTGCACTGAGATTGGATGCAAGCAGCAATCTGTATTGGATTGTGGTTCAAACTAAACACTGCATATTTGAATTGAGATTTGTTCATTTCCTTTGCTAAATCATTGTAATCATGAAACATTTAAGAGCTCTTAAAGATTTGGTGAGACATGATATGTGTGATTTCCAATCCTTGAGGGCAAGAGAGCTTTGCTGGAAGGTATGGCAGGTCATCATTACTTGGTGAAAAATGTAGGGCTTCACAGGTGTTTATGGCTTTGTCAACGGCATAAAATCATCAAAATGAAAAGACCCTTAAGATATCCACAATATGGCATATTTAATTTGACAATTTATGAGAATTTGGTTTGAGGGAAATATTGTATGAAATGAAACCTCACCCTAGACCCCCAGAGTATGAGGCTTTGAATGCTTGGGAGAATGCTGTACATGCAAAGCAGAAAGAGAAGTAACAGGTTAGAGCTAGGAGAGAAGTGCATAATTACTTGGAGTGTATGTTCATGTGCTTTGGATTTGAGGGGACTGTTCGTCATTTTTGAAGAATTCCTCTGAATTGAGAGAGAATCCTTCCCAATGGTAAATCAAGGTTGACAGCTTTGTTAAGATTTTGAACATTTTGTACATGGATTTAAATCCCTCTTTAAACATTGTGGAACCAAGTGATTTATGGGCCGAGTGTAAGATAGGTCTACAATGGCCTTGAATGGAAATATTTTCATATTCATGCACCATCTACTGAGGTGATGACAAAGCATGATGACGTGATTTTGTCTTAAGACAAAATCCTAACCAAATTTAAACTTGAGTTAAACTTAAGTTAGGAATATGTCTTAAGTTTGCCTTAAGTTTCGGTCTTAAGACAAAATCCTAACTTAAGGTTAACTTAAATTTAACTTAAATTAGGATTTTGTGTTAAGTTTGTCTTAAGTTTTGGTCTTAAGACAAAATCCTAACTTAAGATTTTGTCTTAAGACCAAAACTTAAGACAAACTTAAGACAAAATCCAAACTTTACTACTCGTAAATGCCTTTAGTGAATACTGAAAGTCGTAAAGTTAGGACTTTGTCTCTGATCACTCTTGTGAATCAGGCCCCTTGTTTATTCCATCATCTAGGATGGCTGCCCCAGACAGTTGCTTGATTTACAAGTCTGTCAAATTTCAATCTGTTGCTTGCATCAACGGGGAGATAATGCACCTACCACTAGGCTTTGATTCGAATAGGTAACCATTGCACCAATGAGTGATCTTATTGTTGAGTGATTGTGAGTGATGACTAATGATTCATATGGTGCCTGACAGTGAGGGAGGGTGTGTTGAACTGTAATGAGCCAAATTTCTTTAGGTGATTTATTTCCAATGTTTGGGGCCTGAGTTATACGCGATCATTGTTCACCTGGATGTGATTGGCCCTTTCACACTTAGGCCAGAGTTAATTGCATTTTTCTTCAGACACCAGAACAGTCACTTTAGCTAAAGAGCACAAAAGTTGTACAAAATACTGCAATTCTTTTTCTCTACTTGTTCTTCAACAGCACTATACTAAACATTTCTCTTGCTCCGGCAAGGATGACTGGACCTGGATAGAGTTAATTGGAGTCAGGAGAAAAAATGGAAGAACTCAGGGTGGGAGCTGCTTGACAATCTCATCAACAGATAGAAGCAATAACTTATTGAATTCAGTTCAAAGGCAAACCAAGCATCTGAGTCCTAGCAATCAGCTATATGGAATTGAAAGAGGTGTTGTTATTTGTGAAATTCTGCTGTGTGTGTGTATTGGATTTGTGGCAAAGGTGAAACTCTGAGTCTCCCTCTTGTTTTTTTTTGCTCTGCCTCTGTATCTTCTTGATACACTCCTCATGAAGCATACCTTCATTCTGTCCTTCTCCTTGACTCTAAAATACAGTTTCAGTGTTACAATCCACAGGCCCTTAGTCTCCTACATGAATTAAAGGCGAAAGATGAGCTCAACAGTCCTGCTTACCTACCACATCAGTCCAGACAGGTACACAACAGTGATATACATTCCTGAGGAGAATTTAGATGCACCACCTAATTTTTCAATACAGCATAATTTTTCTTTTAACAAATATATTTGGTGAACTTGGAGAGGGGGTGTACTCCCAACCAAGAAGATAGAATATTTAGATATTTGATAACTTGGGTCTTTGGGGCAGAAGGACTGTTTGGAATGCAACAGATTGAAGGGTAATGATGTGCTATTGCTCATTGTCCACATCAATGTCCTTTGTCAAACCTATCCCCTTTCCCATCCATTCATCAAAATCCTAACCCTCTTCCCCCAGGCTGTGGGATTTATTGAGCTGGAGCTTAATTTACACTATCAATGGATCCCATTTTTTGGGGGGTAGATGTGGCGAAAGCAGCACCAATTTACAGTAAGATCTTATAATCAATAGCCCTCACTGGGCCCATGTACCCACCGTACATGAATAGTGATCCATACTTTAGATATAGAACAAAGAACATCAGTCATCAACATCACCATTCAGGCCTTGTGTTGCATGACTGTAAATGGCGAGCCTAAGCCTGTCCAGTCCATTTTTTATGACTCAAAGATTTCGTAGGATACTGGAAGCTACCTCCTAGCCAAATTACTACTATTGCTATTTTATCATTATCAGGAATTCTTAGAAGTATTTTTATTTTCATTTAGTTACCTACAAGGGATTATCATTCATCCTACCGTTCAAGCTCATCATGGTGGAAGTGGGACCTCGCTTGTGAAGTTGTAATGCATTCCCTATTATTTCTACATCTATGTTCAGGTAAGACAACTATGGAGTGAAATGATCTAAGTTACTTATTAGGTAAGTAAATAATTGCTACTAACATTTATCAAGGTTATTAGTTGACAAAATAGGTCATGACAGCATCTACCCTAATGGTCAAGTCAAGTCAAGTCAAGTCAAGTCAAAGGTTTTTATAAAGCGCAGCTTATCACCGTAAGGACTCAAGGCGCTTGAGCAGAAAAAACAGTCAACGACATCAAGGAGTGTTCCTGAAGACCGCAGTCGTTTATTTAGGGAAAAAACATGTTTTGAGACATTCACTGAAGAGTTTGTGTTCAGAGATGGATAGAATGTGGGGGGGCAATGTATTCCACAGCCGGGGGCAAGATAGGAAGAGGAACAGTGGACGTTTTGGGATGTGCAGACACAAGGCTGGACCAAAAATGATTTATTGCTGGACCTTAGCGGTCTGTTGGGTACGTACCAATTAAGTTTCTTCAGGAGATATTTAGGGCTAGTGTTATACAGGAAAGTGTGTGTCAGACTCAGGATCTTAAAGTGGCTTCTCTGACGAATGGGAAGCCAGAGGAGTTTTTTCAGACAAGGAGCAGAGGCTGTTCTAGGTGGCAGGTCAAGGGTCAGTCTGGCCACAAAGTTCTGCAGGGTCTGCAGTTTAGAAAGCAGATCTTTTTGAGTGCTGCAAACAGGGCATTTCCATAATCAAGATGGCTGATGACCAAACCCTGCATTAGAGGTTTCCTGGCTTCAATAGGAAGCCACTTGAAGATCTTCTGAAGATTACGCATAATCCCGTAGTGGTTTTTCATGGACAGGGCATGATCTATTGTTATCCCTAAGTTACGGACTGCTGATTGAGAGGGGGACAAGTACCCAGTTCCAAAGGCCACCACTCTTGTGACCAAAATTCCTCAGCCTTTCCAAACAGGATGATGTCAGTTTTGCTGCCATTTAATTGGAATTTGTTATTGCTCATCCAGTTACTTATATCAATCATGCAATTTTTGAAGCGAGAACGAGTGCCAGAGTAGTCTGAACCACATATGATAAGTACCTGGGTGTCGTCAGCATACGATACGGTTTCAAAGCCGTATGATTTGATGACGTTAGCCAACAGGGTTATATACAGATTGAACAGCATAGGATTTAGGATTGATGCTTGGGGTACCACCATGGTAACTGGGCAACTACTGGAGACCAGGGAATCAACTTGAACTGTGGTGGAACGATCAGTAAGATAGTTTTCCAGTCAGTCTAGGGTTTTTCCTCTGATACCCATCTCCCACAATCGATGTTTCAAGATGTTGTGGGAGATGGTATCAAATGCTGCCGATAGGTCCAAAAGGATGAGAATTGCTGATTCCCCTTTGGCCAACGTGAGCCAGATATTATCCACAATCTCTAGAACTGCTGTCTCTGTACCGTGGGCGGCACGGAAGTCGGATTGAGAGGGATCCCGAATCCTGTGTAACTCCACAAATGCAGTAAGCCGCTTGTTCACTAAATATTCCAATACTTTCCCAAAGTAGGGGAGTAGGGTAATAGGCCTGTAATGAACCATTTGGATAGGGTCGTTTGAAGTTTTTTTTGGAACTGGCCTTACTTGGGCATGTTTCCATTTTGCTGGTACCCTTGCTTGTTCTAGTGAAGAGTTATAGATTTTCATGAGCAGGTCAGCCAATAATGGTATGATTTTGGTACAGGAGCGGGGGGAGTAGGATCCAAAGGGGAGCCTGGTTTTATTTTTTTTAGGCCCTCAAGTACTTCGGTAACAATTATCGGAATTTTCGAGTTAAAAAGGAGTGTCCGAGTGTGCAACCGGGAGGGGATTCACCGATGTACTATTATTTTGCTGAAGTTGGCATGAGTCGATGTTCGAGAAGGGGGAATAGATTGTTTTGATTTTATTATCAAGGAAAGCGGACTTAGAGTCCACCCATTCTTGGGTAGGCACGAAATGAGATTGTTCGGCCCGGGCGAGGTAAATTCTTTTAGTATTTTGGATAATTCCTTACTAGAATGGGCTGCATTGTTCATCTGCAGAGTCAAGTAAGTCTTTTTGGCCAATTTGATATTTTTTAGGTAAAGTGAATGCAGTAGCTTATAGCTATTTTCTGTCCTCCTCCCTTTTAGTTTTCCGCCATTGTCGTTCGGCTGCTCGACTGGATTTTTTGACGGTTTTTAGGGCAGCAGTGAACCATGGCGATGAATTTCATATTACCATTCGTCTTGGGAACGACCTCATCCAAGGATTTTAGAATAGAGGTTTCTAAATTAGTTGCCATTTGTTCCACTGAAGTTTCCAGATCTGTTTGTTGCAGTTTAAAATATGTTTGGAAAGCTTCAGGGGTCAATTTGGGCCATGGGCGTATCAGAACTCTTTTTTTACTTTTGAAGTTGGCCCCGAGATGTAATGGGAGACTGAACTTTAAAAGGTGGTGGTCAGTCTATAGCATGGGAAGCGGGGACAAATTACTAATTTTAGTTGAATTTGTAAAAATTAAATCAAGTGTGTAACCAGCTCGATGAGTTGGACCAGTGACACGTTGGGTCAAGGCAGTTAGAAAGATATAACTCTATAACTAAGCAGGTGATTTTCTCCTACAAGCACAAATACAGGCTGCATAACGACTGACCACAGGAGAGCAAAGTAAAAGTAAAACAAACTACTTCAGGCACACATTCAGATAAAATTGAGTTTCCTTTTTTGTTTACAAAGAAATCCACCCTCACCACCCTTACAACATGCCCACCTCTCTCCCCAAACAAATTGACCCAAGCTCCAATGTCCCAAAATCTGAAATGTCCAAAGAATCCTGCTCCCACCTCCCTTCGCACCTACTCCAGCCAGCCACAAGTTCCTCCCACCTAGACAAAAAATATTTTAAAAAGGCTAGAAGAGGGCATTCTGGATGTCGGTTTGGAGCTGGTCCAGGCTGTGTTCAATTTTGGTGAGTCCGCTCTCGATAGTGTCCAGCCACTGCAGGATGTGGCACAGCAATGGCCTGCTGTTGTCAGTGTGTGAGGGGGTGACTGCAGTTGATGTCAGCTGGCAGCCGTGCCGGCGATGAGATGGCCGGGAGGCTGAAGGCTGAGGGGAACCGGATGCACTGGGGCCCAGCTGAGAGGCATTTGTTTCCTCCTCCTCTTCCTCCAGTGCCACCATCCACTGGTATCCTTGCTGGATATGCTCCAGCCTCTGCTTCCATTGACGGGCCACTATCTCCTGCCTGTTGGCTTGTACGGTTGGACCAGCAGCATTAGCTATATTGAAAAGACAAAATAGAAAAAACACAAATTGTAAATAAGGCTCTGTGCAAACAATTCTTTTAAATTAGTGGGTTGCAAAGTAGCAGTACATTGCTGGACCTATAGGGCCTTTGGAATTTGATGCACTTATGATTAGGAGAATCACAAGGCCAATTTTGTTTTACCCACACATGCCTTGCATAAAAAACACTGACTGTGTGACAGAAAAGTGTTAAGGCAGAATAATACCAGTTTAAAATAACAGTAATTTGATTTTTGTTTTCTTCTACAGGCTTTTCAAGTAACTATAAACAGACAGTTTAAATGGAAAAATAAATTACCTTTCAAAAATGAGTACAGCTTTATAGACTATGGAGTACAAATTGTGTGATGTGCTAAAATAATGGAGCCATGCTCATTTTAAGCCAGAGCGTAGGGTATTTTGCTATTTTCCGCAGCTGAAGTAGCTGTAGTTGACAATTATCTATTTTTAATTCCAATGGCCCTGCTCTTCCCCAAATGCATTTCTCTTTCTACCCTGACTCCTCAGAGGCAAATGAACATTAAATAAGATACTAAGTCACACGTCTCACATATGAAATGTGAATTTTATCTTGTTTGCTGTAAATAGACATTAGGGGAAATGATGGACTGCTCTTCAGGGAAGAGAAAAGGGTTATATAGGTTGTATTTGGTACATTCATCACAATGTATCCCAAAAGCCAAACTAACTTTGTTTGTAGCATTTGTAAAGCACAAACCTACCTCAACAGAGGTCTCCCGGTGCTGAAATGTAGATTTGCAGTGAGGGTTGATGAAGGGTCAGTCTACGGAATGTTAAAGAGACAGGTTTTTAGAACCTTCATAAAGGCTTGTTCTGATTCCATCATGCGGAGGTAGAGGGGCAGAGTATTATGGAGTTTTGTTGTTTTCACCGTAAATGCTCTGCCACCTATCCTGGCCTTCAGAAAGCGGGGGACCCAGAGCAGTCGCAGGGGGTTTGATCTTAGGGCACGGGCTTGCTGATGGATTTGCAGTCTCTGCCTCAGGTAACACTAGCCCTTATCACTGGTGGCTCTGTAGGCCAAAGTGAGAGCCTTGAACACAATCCTCCTAGTGATAGGAAGCCAGTGGTTGATCCACAGATGCAGAGCAATATGATGGTGTGGCGGTACTTTCACAATTAGTCTGACCGCAGCATTTTGAATTATCTAGTCTGCAGACCAGATAAGCTGGAAGTCCTAGATATAGGATATTAGGATAGTTCAGGTGGGAAGTTTCCAGTGCATGGATAATAGTCTTACTACAGTCCTCATGTAAGCAGTGAAGGAATTTTTTCTCAATGATGTTAACTTCCAGAAGCATATGGAGGAGACATGGAAGATGTGGGTCTTAAAAGAGAGGTTTTTTGTCAAATCTTAACCCCAGATTTCTGACTGAATTGACCTGGTTAGGTGGTGGGTTCATCCCTGAGGGCCACCACAGATTGGAGAGTGGTGGTGTCACCTGATTAAAGTATAAGACCTCTGTATTCTCAGTATTAACCTTTAAGCAATTCTCCATCATACAGGCTGAGATGTTTTCCACGCATTGCTTAAATTTAAGAAATGCAGCCTCCGATTGTTCTTCAAAGGAAAACATCAGCTGAATGCCAAAAAGCATAGGAGACTACTCTCACACCCCACATCTCAACCAGGGTCACCAGGGAGTCCAGGTATACATTAAAAAGAAGGGGGCTCAGCGCTGAACCCCGGGGTACCCCACAGACAAGGGGTTTCTGAGAGGAGACGTAAGGACATAAAAATACCTGCTGTGACATATTATCCATGAACGATTGGAGCCAGGACAGGCTTGACATCAAATCAGTTGCCTACTCCTACTTTACTCAATGGCCTCACCCACCACCACATATTATTGCCAACAAATCCATACGCGGTGCAGTAAGCAAGAAAATGAAACTTGGCTGACTCCACTGCAGTGTAGGGTTGTTGGATTAGGCAGGCAGGGTAGAGCTTTTTTGGTAGAGGATAGCGGAGCCACTACACTGATTATCAATTCATCATCTTTGGTTTATTCTGTCACTGTACTAGTAAACAGAATTCAAAAGGGAAAAATCTGAATAGGTGTACAATAAATCTGTTATTGGAAACCATGAAATGTAGTCTGGGATCACTTCACTTCACATGGTTATAAAATCAAATGTGGCACATGCCAAGAATATATCATATCAATATCTTTATTCGATGTTATACAGAACACCATAAAAGTACAGATTAAAATACTAAAAATACGTGCATTATTTACTTTACGGCAGGATAAAAGAAGTGCAAAAAAATAAAATAATATCAAAACAGACTATAAAGAGGAGCTACCGGGACATTCTTTACAATTCATCACAATTCATTTCAGTCTTCCCCCTCAATCCCTGTTCCCCCCAGCCAAAACTCTCGTCCCTCTCAGTTTAAATGCTAATCTGAGAAAGCTCGCAATAGAGAGCAAGGTCAGGGGATCTTGGGTCATTTGCAGATATAAAATGGTGACCTTAGCATGCCTGAATTCAAGTTTTTCAGGAGTCTAATTAGATACAGGCGCCTGGGCAGTAAATATAAAGGGCACAGTAGTACAAAATGAAGGATATCCTGCGGAGATCGTTGATCGCAGCCGCAAGGTCCCTTTGGTTGAGCAAAATTAGTAAAACCTGCCGGTTCGGCTAATAAATAATGTAAAAGATTGAGCCTAAAACATGTCAATAAAAATCTATCATGTGCGTTGTGAATAGGGGCTAGGTATGGTTCCATTCCGTCATTTGATCTCACTTGGGCGTATACTCTGACTGACTGCTTGCCCTATTCTCTGTCTTCTCTGGAGGTGGTTTTATAGATGATAAACCTCTTCCTCACACTATCCTTATCCCGACCTTCTCTACCAGTCGGGTCTGGGAAGAGATCTTTGGAGCCTATTTTACCCAGTACAGATTTCAGATATTTCAGCCAAGGAATGTCCATACCTTTATCCCTATCAAGGCAATCCTTAATTATTTGCCTGGTCAATGTTGCCTCAGGGTTCTCCCAGATCTTTAGCAAAGCTAACAGGGGTCTGACCTGTAACTTGTCCTCTATAAAGGCCACCCCAATTCTTCATGAGCAATATTCGCGGGGACACCCTGCGGGACCTTGAGGAGCCTCCACATATATTTGTTCTCCTTCACCTTCAAATTTTCGGGATTGGTGATCCCCCAGAGTTGTGCACCATATAACACCTTAGAGCAACAAACTGAATTATATAGGATCATCATTTGCTCGGGGGACAAACGGCCTAAGCGGCGGCCAAAATTCATCATTGCCCCTGTGCAGGATACTAGCTCATTGCAGCACTCTTCTAGTAGTGCCTTTAAATTTAGTTGCCCATCAATTAAAATGCCCAGGTATGAAAAGGACTTCACCTTCTCTAATTTATGTTTCCCTATTCTGTAATTAAAACATTTCCGTTGTGTCAGCCCAGCTTCCATCACGTATGACTTGGTCAGGCTGGCCGACAAGTCTAGTTGATTCATAAAGTCCACAAAGCCGTCTATTAGAGTCTGTAGGCCCCGCGGCGTCCGTGCCAGCAGTACCGCGTCATCAGCATAGAGCAAGACAGGGATTGCTCTTCTGCCTACTCTAGGTGAGTCCACATATAGGCTTAACAGGGCTTGTTCAAGGCCATTTATGAACAACGAGAACAGAAATGGCGCCAAGATACAACCCTGTTGCACACCACTAGTGCAGGTGAAGGACTCAGTGCATCCACCCTCTAGGTCGTACCTGACATTGGCCCGAGGTGTTCCAGTGCAAGGCTTTTAAGATTTTTATACGGTCCTGATCTACTCCTAAGTTGCTCAATTGGGCCCACAGCTTCTCCCTGTTAACACAGTCAAAAGCTGCGATTATAAATAGATCGTTTCATTATTAGCAACAGTATATTTAGCCACCAAAATATATAAATTCATACATTTATCTGTTGTAGATCTGTTAGCCCTGAAACCGTACTGGACGTCAGTAATAATCTGTTGGTCCTCGGCCCAATTCATCAGACAGTTTAGAACGGCTCGTCCCAGGACTTTGGCGGAGACATCTATTAAGGAAATGGGACGATAACACTGAGGGTCCTCTTCCGACGCTTTAGCGTCTGTTTATAGTTGAGCCTATATTGCATCACCTTTTGTTTTTCCCTTGGGAGTGATCTTACTGAGGCTCTTAATCTTCCCTGTGCTAGGGAACATGCACTATCAAACCACCTGAGATTCTTATTGGGCTTTGCCTGTCCTATCACTTTTAAAAGACCGTCTATCAAATGACCCATTTCTTCAAAAAGGTTCACCAAATGTGACCCTTCCATAGATGTAGCCAGGCATTTCTCTAGGGGCTGGACACCTTCTTTGGCAAAACACCTATAAAAACTTTCCCCGTCAATTCTCGACCATTTCAGGTTTCTGCCCTGATCAATAATCTTTTCTATATTTTGCACTCCCCCGCTCCTCACCACCCTATTTACATTTGCCATAGCTAGGGACAATACTAGGGTCTGTGGTCACTGAGGACACTCAGTTCTATTGAAAATCACCGTACCCCAAATCTTTAGTAATTGGGACACCAAAATAAAATCAATAAAAGAGCTGCAACCTCTTCCCTTAAAAGTGGGGGGTATCGGCTTGTTGGGGTCAATGGCCATTAAGTCCATTGTTTGCTCAATCCCATAGTTACACACCACCCTGCCCAACTCCTTGCCCTCAATTTGGTCCCTCCTCTCTACTGCAGGACATCCAATCTTCTTTTATAGGTAGCAGTTTGGGGCATAGATGACAGTTAAAGTCCCCCGCAACAAGGAGCATAGGAGCCGTTGTACTCTGTTTTTTCTCGGTCAGGTATTTTAATCTTCCATCCGGCTCGCTCACTCTGCGGCCTCCCGAGTTATAGAAATTTACCAGGGTTATGTTAAAACCCCTATTTTCATACTCGAGGCCTATCACATTTTCTGATTTCCATTTTAGGTCATCCCAGGTCCCTTCCAGTTCCACGTCTACATATACTGAAAGGCCCCCGCTCGCTCTACCGGCCGTAGACTTGCTTGCCGGGATCCCAAATAATAAGAGCTAGATGGAAGTTAGAATAATCTACCTCCCATGTTTCCTGCAGGCAAAGGATGATACATTTGCTAATATATTCCACCCAATCTTGATTCTGAAATTTGTTCGATAGGCCTGCTACATTCCAGGATATAAAATTGGGCGTGCGCCCTAAAATATCCACCTTGGCGCCTGGGTCTGAGCTAACTCTGTCAATACTTTGGGGCACCTCTATTATGCCAGCCCTTGTAGAGCAGTGGACAGACTTGTGTGTGTTTGGTGTAAAATCTTCTGGTCTCTTTTCCCCATGTGGCATAGGATTCCGCAGGGCTACACTTTGAGTCATAGCATGGCCTAGTGTCTCTCCCTTCAGTCAGTCTACTTCGCTTAGATGTCTTCCCCACTGCAGTGGTGCAAATCTATTGTATAGAGGGAGTCCCAACACCCCCCCCCTCATCGACACTACCTGCTGCCCGCCTATATTTCCTCCACATTTAGCTCCCTGCCATAGATCATTTCTCACCCTAGTCAGCCCCTGTATTGACCTCCATAGATGACCAGCCCCAGTCCTATACTCATTAATTTACTTGGTATAGAAGTAGGAGGAATATAGAAATAATCCAGATTTTGAACCTGGATCAAGGATTGTGTATCTGTCCAAGAACCCGAGCAAACATGATCCACCGCCCTGGGGTCATTAAAAATAATGATCACACAATCTCCGGCTATATTTTTCTCCTTGTCGCCTATCCAGCTTACTCTTCTAGCAAGGAGGATTTTACCCCTGTCACCCTGAGGCAATGGCCTGTTTTTATTTAGCCAGTAAGTTGTCTTGTTTTTAAGCTGGTCGTATGTTTCAGTTTTACTGTCTTCTAATTCTGGGATGCCAATCAGAACTACGGCGTAAGGTGAGCAGGCAGGGGATAAGTCTAAGTGGGAGCAGGGGTTGGTTTCCCTATTCATATCTTTCTCCCTTTCAGGTCTGCGATTTACTCCCTGTGTGTCTCGGGTAACTACCTCGCCCTTACTCGCTAGTTTTCCACAAGGATTGTCCTGGCTTGGCATGCAAGTGGCCTGCAGCTGATCCTTGTTTGCTGCAAGTCATAATACTGGGGCGAACTACTGGGACGCTTCCACCCTCCTTCCCTCGATCAGTTTCCTGACCACAACTTAAAACATTATTTTCCGTTTCCCCCAAGTTAGTCCTTATCAGCCCCTCCATTTTATCAAGTCTATTTTCAATTATGTTGAGTCTTTCCATTAACGGATCCAGTGCTGTTACAATAAGGGCGTCTATTTGCTGCCAATACGCCTTTTCTGGCCCCAATAAGTCAATACCAATTGCGTCCATGCTAGGGGTTGTATCTGCGTGCTTGGGTTCTTGACGAATTTCAATAATCGAGGGATCTGTGTGAGCCTGCTCTCCCAGTTTTTTTGAGTTACATTTGGAGGTCTTAGACTTCTTTCCCTTATACTGTAAATCTGCACGTGTGACTCTTCTTTTTCTCTTTCCGCCTCCCCCCACCCTACTAAGGCTATGGATTGAGGGGTCTCCTTATGGACTTCTACCACACACGTTACTAAATTCTTTGCTAACTCTGGCAGTGTCCTTTCTGACAATGGCGGAGGATTTGATTGATCTCCTTCGATCCCCCTTAGTGTGTGGGGTTGGGTGGGGCTTATAGTTCCTGGGTGAACATCCCTTTCCCTGCCAAACAGGCAAAGTCTTTCTGGGGAACTTGCATTTATTATCCCCCCCAGAGAGGAGCGTTTTACAAACGCCGGGTCCGTGGAGAGGTGTCTTTCTGTGATTGCAATCTCGTGTGAGAGCACGGAGCTGGAACTAGTGATAAACTGGTCAAGCGTTCCTGCTACGTAGCCGATTCCTGCTCCTTTCCCCCTCTTCCTCCCCGTCATTTCAAAGCAGTTCAGTTGCCACTACTACACAGATAAGATAACAGTAAATGTCTCATTCAAAGGTTGGAGTCCTCTTACTGTGCAGTCCCCTTCCCAGTTCGACTCCGGGTCTGCTGCCTTAAAGGGGTGAGCCCTGCCTCTCGCTGTCTCGAACGGGCTCAAACGGGCACACCCTTGGCCCGGGCTTTGCCCGGGCGCGCCCGAATGCGTCCCGTGCTGCGGGAGCCGCGACGGCCTTAAGAGCGCCTCCAGGCTCTGTTGATGATGCTAGTGGCAACGTGGCAGTATAGGGCTTTTGGGATCCTCTCTGCCCCGGTCCGTTAAACACGCTGCGGCAAATTCGGTAGCGGCGTCCCGCACAGCGGGAGCCTCAACGGCCTTAAGTGCGCCTCCAGGTGCTGTTGCTGATGCTGTTGGCCGTGTGGCAGTATGGGGCTTGTGGTCCTCTCTGCCCCGGTCCGTTAAACACCCTGTGGCAAATTCGGTAGTGGCGTCTCGCGCAGCGGGAGCCCCGACGGCCTTAAGAGCACTTCCAGGCGCTGTTGCTGACGCTGGTGGCCGCGTGGCAGTATGGGGTTCTTGGTCCTCTCTGCCCCATGCCGTTAAACACCCTGTGGCAAATTCGGTAACGGCGTCCAAGAATTGATTTTCCAATTTGTTATTTGGCTGGGACTGAAATACTTAGGAAAGTACTAAGAGATGACTGACTGAGTGAAGGGAAACCACACATCTTGTATGTTTGGTTTTAAATGTATTGAACACGTTGTAAATGCAGCATTGAAGCAGAAGCATCTTGCACAGCCAACACAGCAGTCAGAAATTGAACTATACTGCACAACGGTCATAGTTTGCAAAATGCTATAGGCGATGACAGGGGTGATGAATGAATGGTGGGATACATCTGGCTCAATTAACAAATACAGCAAGTCAAGGGATTAGAACAAAAAATAAAACATACCCCCACTTTCAACCATAGCTTTGATAACCCTACATAAACAAAGTAAGCAAAGGAGGTGAGCAGCATTGTCCTCATAAGAAGACCTACTTTGCTTATTCATCCAAACAATCCAAATATTAATTAAACTTTTCATTCTAATTCACCCATTACCACCACGATTAAGCTTTACTTTCTGTCATACAGTCTTTCACCAATCCATTATCCATCCATTCAATATTCACCCTTTTTTCTAGCCATCCTTTTGCCCATCTACCCCTTTACCCACACACGCACCCTTTCACCCATCCACGCTTTCACTAATACCCTTTTACTTTCTTTTAACCTTCTGTTCCTTCTCATTTCCCTCAAGTCATCAATGCTCATTATGTGAACTTTTGGTGAATTGCAGAAAGAAGATGCCATAATAACTCAAATACTGCTGCAGCTGATAAAGCTGGTGGCTTCACGGGCATCGTGTTGATGATACCCTGGTACTAGCTAGTGAGTATAATAGTAATTGTCAATAATCAAGCAATAATGTGATTTACTAGTGTCTGTTCCTGTCACCGCTTCTCCCCTCCAACTGACTCTCCTCCTGCAGCAGCACTAGAGCCAACAGCACTGGTGGTCTATATAGCTAGAATAAAACATTATACATATTTTATATGCCAGATACACCACCCCTTAAGTACAACTGCACTACACCACTACAGTTCAGTTACCACTGCAGTATCTTATAACAAAAAAAACACTTTGGGCATTTGGTTGGTTCACAATGTTAGACGATCTAGGGGGGGAATAATGGTCAATGAAAGACATATGGTGTTCGTTGGAAAATGCAATGGGAGTGGGACCTCACACTTTTTTCCAGCCATGCTGCACTCTCATGGAGCACTGCTAGTGCAATGTATAAATTAATGAAACAGCACACAACATCGGAGCATGACCACTCTCTTGTGAACTCAACTATTACAGCAGGAGCAGGAAAAAGAAAGCCTTCTCAACAAACATACATGGTGAATATTGATTATAATACTTGCTTACTTGGGCCTGCAATCTTCACATGAGACAGTAGAGTACCAAAATGGGTAATTCTAAGTCTTACTCTTCCAGTACCACAATATATATATAGAAGAGAGGAAGAGATTACCAGCAAAGCAGAAGATAAGTGAACCTGAGACTTGAGACCGGAAAAAGTCAGGTACCAAAAAAGAACCCATGTAAATTAAGGGGAAAAAATGCAGGGATAAAAAAACTGAAACAAAAATTGAATCCATTGTGCTTTGCACAAATGGGTTTGAATCCCGTCCTAGTCACCCAGTGGAAGGAAGACGGCAGGTAAGGGTGTCAGAGAAAATTTAATTACCACCAGCAACACCAGCCTGTAGGCAGCATCCCCCATCCTGAAACCCGGTACCAACATTCCAATGACCCAAGATTCTGCCCTTAGCCCACAACAATCATAAAACCCCAACATTAGGGCAATAATAACAATAAATAATAGGACTTACTAGGCTAAGCAGAGTCCTCAGAAGTTGCGCAGTTGGTTGACGCCTCTTGATAAACAGCTACTCTTGGACCCGTCTCCTCAATGTCCCTCTTCTTGCCCTTGACTGCTGATGTATGAAATGAGGAAGATAAAAAAGATAGATTAGTGATTCAGTTAATTTCCACAAAATTATTATGATGGGCATACACAGTCACTTTATACTTCTCTAAAACAGATTGCATTCCCCTATAGTACTAGTTTTGAGTCTAACGATTATCGTTGAGTTGCTCATACTAATCCTACAAACCCTATTTCAAATTTTCTTAAGAAAAACTGCATTTAGAACCAATGCATTGCAGTGAATGATCTTTGATTAAATTCTGATTTCTCAAACCCCTTGATTGACCAACGCCATCTCCCTTTTTTGCAATGCTTAGATGCATACTACATTTCGCTGTGAAATATCTTAGAACTGTACGTGATACATAAATAAAGTCACAGAGTGAACATACTACTCACTGATTCACTATAGTAACAGGAGGACAGTCTGCAATGGCTTCTTAATTAATCAGACTAGGCAGGCGTCAAGAATGAGCATGATTAGGTAGCGCTGAGCACCTGCTTAGCAGAAACTAGATCGCATAATAATAATCCAATGTAATTTAAACGTAACTTACTTCTGAGTGTGAGCAGCATGGTACTTGTAAAAAAAAATGTTTGCATTGCAAAACACAACAAATGATATATACTCACTGAACCCTGGAGTCTAGATGCCTAGCAGGTCGAGCAGGACCTGTTCATGGTCCAATATATCAACCCAGTGGTGTGTCAGCTGTTTGACGATGCGCTGACCCTGACCGGTCCGCTTCTTGCACCAGCTCATACTCTGCCTGTCTAACTGACGCTCCTACAGGGGATATCTACTGCTAGCCCTGCCGGCTGCTATCAGCACAAAGGGAGGTGGTGCTGAACAGAAAAACAAAGTGGTGCCCTCTCCTCCTCAGTAATGATCGTCTGGGCTGGGCCCCTGGGAGGAGGCGCCACCCACAAGGAAGACAACCCTCTGCCATGGTGCTGGGTGAGGTAGAAAGGAAGGAAAAGGAAGGGAAAGGAAAGAATAAATAAGGAGGTAAGGGGACATATAAACAAAATACAAAAAGTCACAAAAAACACACAAAATATTTCCAAAAAACATCAAATTCACAAAGACAC
Organism: Lissotriton vulgaris; assembly: GCF_964263255.1. Taxonomy (NCBI): domain Eukaryota; kingdom Metazoa; phylum Chordata; class Amphibia; order Caudata; family Salamandridae; genus Lissotriton; species Lissotriton vulgaris. The sequence goes on along the minus strand of NC_141696.1, from coordinate 1,012,092,569 downwards.
ACACTACTATAATAAATAAATATGAGGGAAAGATATGTTTTAATTTGGGAGGACTAAAGAAGTTAAGAGGTATTGTGAAAATAGGCCCAGCACCATAACAGAGAGTAGAAAAACAAATGACCAGGCCCATGTGAACTGCATGGTGAGGTTCATGCATGATTTCCGATGCCAGAAGGCACATGAGAACTGTGTAGTATCATTTACATGTGATTTGCAAAGCAGGCACGCACTCTACGTTGCACATGGCAACATGAATGGGTGCCTGGCAAACTCCACCTGCACGCAGAACTCCACGTAGCATGGTGGAGTTTTTTTGCCTCTTAGCAGAACTCTATGAACCCCACCCAGGCATAATGAGAAGTTAGCAACCCAATGAAATACAAAGGGAGGGATGGGACATAGAGTAGTGAATATTGGATTCAGGTGTTTTTCACTACCAGGACATGTAAAAGTACATAAACAAATGTCATACATTTGATTGCAATACACACTGCCCTACGGGATGTTTAGAGCCTACCTTAGGGGTGATTATATGTGTTACAAAGGAAGGTTTCAGTCTGGAAAAAGGTTTATTTTGCCTGGTTGAAATGGCAATTTGAAAATGCACTGTAGTCTGCAATGGGAGGCCTCAGGAATGTTTTTAAGGGCTGCTGTAATGGGTGGCACAACGAGTGCTTCAGTCCAGTAGTTGCACTTCATTTACAAGCCCTGCGTACATTTAGTACCACATACTGGAGGCATATAAGTGGATTAAATGTGCCAATCAGGTGAGATCCAATTTTATGATGCTTTAAGGAGAAAGAACATCCACTTTAACACTGGTTAACAATGGTAAAGTATCCAGATTCCTATTGCCAACAAAAATGAATTACAGAAAACAGGAGGGTTGAAAGCAAAATGTCTGGGGGTGACTTGCGGCGACGGCCATGCCCAGCAGTGGCATTGTTACAAAACCTGCTTATCAAGATGGGTGAAAACAACAATGAAATTGAGTAAAGGTATAACTCTTTCACCTGTTCGGCTGGAAAAGTAAACCACTTAACCAATATTTACCCATACCAAACATAACAGCTCAATTTGATCATTATGAAATAAAAACGGTATAAATACTCACAATTTGTTGTGTTTCATCTTGATCCAAATACAAGTATGTTCACTACTTGCAGTACAATTATTTAAAACACAGCTTAAAATTAAATCAAAAAGATATGGTCTAGCAAAATCAAAATAATAGTCTAAGTGAGGGGGTCATCTTATGAGGGGGAACAGGTGAAACCCTTTCTACAAAAAATAAGTTCCTTACTACATAGCAAAAATTCAGTATAAAAAACTCCAGACAAGCTGATAAACGGGGGTGTCCTTATTGCAGAGGCTCCCAGAACTGTCATCTTTAAAATAAATTGCATCTTGACTCATTACTAATCCTTTTACTCTTGATAATCTTTTGAAGAAACCGGTATATTAAAAAAAAGAAAAAAAAGAGAAAAGTGGTATTTTAGTTGAGGGACACTGCCAATCCCCCTTTGATAAGAATAAAAGGTTAAACATTGAAGACTTTGTTACATCCATTGGCTTTATCCTGCACTCCCACCAAGCAAGAAATTCAACCAAGAACACTCATGCAAACCTTCTCCTTTATAAATCCTCCTTAAACCCCTGAAACCGTAGAAGGCGTATCCCACATTTTCCCCAAAAAATATAAAAATGTATTTACCTGAGCACCTTCTACACTTGACCACTGTGTACTGCAGAAATTGATGTAAACCCTGCAACATAACAAAAACATTTATGACATAAAGCAAGTGAAAAATGGCTGATTCCTTATATTAGACTTGAATGAATAAAAATGGCTGCTTAATAAAAAGAAAAATATTTTCTTTACACATACTTTAAAAAATATTTCAATAAAGTGTTCATAATTACATTAAGGGCCTCATTATGATGCCGGTTGAAAAGGCTCCGAACGGCAGTAAGATTCTCTTAATCTGTGTTGGAACCTATATTTCCGACCGACTTGGAAACATTTCTGACTTACCAATTATGATGGAAAGGTAACCTTTTGGTCAGTCTAAATCGGTTCAGACCAGCATTCAGAAGCTCTGAATCGGTCGACACAGAATTGTAAAGCTCTACGGACTGCATTTCCAAATGAACGATTATGATGTCGGATTCGGACAGCCTTTCCGAATCGGTCTGTGCAACACAGATCGGCTGCTGGAAACTGACTTAGGGGGCCGTAACAGGCCCCCCTTCTTCCTGAGTCCTCCAGTTGGGGGCCGTGGGGATACTCAAGGGACTCCTCTTTCAAACCATGCACAGTGTTGCAGTCACCATGGGGTGCCCACCTGAGGGTGCAGGGTTTTCTGCACCCACCCCTTTTTTTAATGGGAGCCTGTGTTGTCAGTCAGTTAGTCAGTCAGTCAGTCAGTAGGTTTTCTTTCGATAAAACATATCTTTAAAAGCATTACATAGAACAACAGCTTAAAAACCGCAACATATAAAATGCATCAACAGATCAGTTAAAATAATATACATAACAATAAAATACTTAAAAGGGTCTAGATACAATGACCATAATTAAACGATTTCGTTAAGCCTTTTGGATCTGATCAACCAAGCCCATCTTAAAAATGTTGACAGTCCGCACACATACAAGGGCCGGGTTTCAGAAGTCAAGATTCGCAGTGCGACTATGTAATGTCTGGTGCCCAGCTCCCTGCATAATGGTTTTAACCAACTAGATCTTGGGGATTTATAAGCTGGGCATTCAAATAGGAAGTGGGCAACAGACTCCACTCTAGACGTACAGAATAAACAAAAGGGTGAGGTTTGGGCCGGGATTTTCAGGCGTGCAGTCAGTTCACCCACTGGGAGCATGCCTACTCTAAACTTAAAATACAGAGCCCTATCTGTAGGTTTTAAAATCATGTCAAGGTAGGGTTCGCAGAAGGCCACATCCTTAATCTTAAGAAACACAGTGGTTGCTCTACTTTGTTTGGGGTTGAGCTACTTTTGTTGGATACCCAACTCCAGTAAATATTCTTAAGGACAGTTTTGGGGGGAGCAGATCTAGATACCCAAGCATCCCAGAGCCCCAACGCACCCAGCAAGAATTTAACGTCCTTAAGCCACCTAATTTTGAACCAACCAGGCATCGACAATACTTCCGACAATCCATCTGCATAGTTGGCAAGTTCGAGAACACTCCACAGGCAGGCCCAAAGTAGTAGCGAACGGAGTTGTGCCTGGTCTTTGATTGATCAGCACCCCATATCAAGTAGCAGGGGTAGCGTTAGGGTACTCTGAGGAAGGGCCATCAAATCCTTCAAGAATTTGTTCTCGGATCTGGATAACTGATCAATGTTATGGATTCCCCAGAGTTCTGCCCCATAGAGGGCTGCGCTAACTCCTCTCGCCTTGTATATATCTATCACAGGGGCAATAGGTTTGAATGAGGGCGAGCGCTGTTCTTTAAGAAGTACCCCCACAACCCTGTTGTGGCTTAGCAACATCTTCTGGAGATGTGGGTTCCACAGCATGGTGTCAGATAAGCGGATGTCTAAGTAGTCAAATTCCGTGACCCTTTCCAGGGGTACCAGGTTCAGTACAGGTGGACGTCCAAGCTTTTTGAGGGGGTTCTGTACCAGATATTTTGTCTTGTCAGTGTTAATTTTAAGGCCCCTACTTGTGCAGAAAGACTGGAAACTATCCAGGAGGCTCTGTAAACCCACAGGGGACTTATAGATGAGGAGGGCATCATTAGCGAATAGGAGAGTTGGTATTCTCTTGCCCGCCCGGGATGGTGCGTCCGAAGGAATTTTCAGGAGATGCTCCACAACTCGGTTCACATAAAGTGAAAACAGAGTGGGGGCAAGGACACATCCTTGGCGGACGCCCCTATTCACTGGTTTTCTAGCAGTCTTCTGACCCTGGGTACCCCACCTCACCTGAGCAAAGTTTCCCGTATGGAACTTCACCAGTAATGACAAGATATATGCGGGCATCCCCAAGTCGGACAGTACCCCCCACAGACGATCTCGGGACACCAGGTCAAAGGCAGTCTTTAGGTCAATAAAAGCGAGATAAAGACTGCCTTTGCCTAGTAAAACCACCTTCCAGTATATGAGCAGCAATCTAAATGCCTGCTCGATGGTCCCTGTGCCCGTCCTAAATCCTGCTTGGAAATCTGAAAGTATTTTGTTGTCATCGGCCCACTGAAGCACTCTCCCAAGAACCACCTTTCCTGCAACCTACTGTGTGGAATCGATTAGGCTTATAGCACAGTAGTTGGCAGGGTCGTCCCGACACCCCTTTTTAAAGATCGGGATGACCTCAGCCTCCTTCCATGAGTCTGAAATTGCCGCACCGTAGTAAGTAGCGTTAAGTAGAGATGAAATAAGCCTCCCCATTCTTTATAATTGAGGCAGAGCAAGTCCCCCGGTAACCCATCTGGTCCTGCTGCTTTATTTGGAACTAAGGATTTTATCACATTTTCCACTTCCTTAGCTGTAAAGGAAAAAGCCTTGCTCACCCCGGTGGAGCCCATTGGTAGTGGTTTAATCGGCCCCGCCAGTCATCCAGGTGGGTAGTATAAAGAAGAGAAAAGTGATCAAACCACATTTGCCCAGTAATGTTAAACGTTATGAGAGTGCTGACAGGCCTATTCCTAGCCCTTAATAGATCCCAGAAACCCCTAGAATCCCTCCCCGCACTAGCTTCCTTTAGGTCGCGCCAGAACTGGTCCTTCCAATCTTTCCTTGCTTCACTAATGGAAAGCTTATATTCCTTCCTAGCAGCCCGGATCAGCTCAGGGCCCTTGAGTTTGACTGCTTTCAAGAGTGCAGTTTTCATCTGCCGAAATTTCTTGGAATACCAACCCGGATTGCCCTTGGGTCTCTGGCGCTCCCTTACAGGGGGACCCCTGCTATGTTTTATAAATAGATTTCCCAGGGCAATAATAGTATCACAAAAAAGTATGGATACTTCTGGGGGATCCAAGGTGGTAGTGTCCATCTTGGACAGGGCGGCTGCCATAAGTGCCCCTATGTTCTGGACCTTCCCCTCATCCAGGGTGACCTTACACTATTTATCCTCACACAGTTTGAAGGACAAACTTCTGAGGTTGACCGTAATCCAGATGGTTCCTGCGGACCATTTGTAAGCGACCACATAGGGTGCAAGATCAAGGATAGCGGATTATGGTCACTGTCCGCAGTGGGCAAGACTTCCATATTACGCATAAAGCTCCAGAGCTTTAAGTCGAGTAGGATGTAATCTATCCTTGAGGAATGATCTACCCTATTGAACGTATGGGCTCCGGAAGGGTCCGAAGCTGATCTGCTGTTCACTGCCCTTAAACCAAATTCCAAAGTTAAGGTATTAAGCTGGATGGCCCGTTGGGACCACCTCTTTATGGGCGAAGTTGTTAAAGATGGAATGCCCCTCCTGGCATCCTCGTCAGAGATACCCAAGATGTCCTCTGCCGCAAGGGGCTCAAAAGTACAATTGAAGTCCCCTGCGACCAGGACATATATGCCATCACTACACTGACTAAGTTCATCTTCAATCCCAGAAATGGTTGGAGATGGGGAACCACCTTTGGTACCCCTAGCGTAAATGTTAAATATCTCCAAGGTGAGCCCTCTCTGGGGCCCCCTAACTGATATTCTTAATATGTCTGGGGAATTAGTTTCTCTGTGCCTGATGTGACAGCCCAGAGAAATGCTGACCCATATAAGGAGGCCTCCTGAGGTGCGACCTCTCCCTGTAAGAGGGGAAATCGCTGGTACAAAATACGTGGTATAACCAACCTTATAGTAAAGCTCCATACTCCAGGTTTCTTGAAAGATACATATCACAAAAGACTCAATAAAGGTATTCCAGTCTGGGAGATCTAATTTTCTGGAAATACCCGCTATGTTCCAGCTGACGATCCCCACATCGCTGTTCTCTATAACTTGCTCAACATGCTAGACCCAGTTCGTTTCTCCAGTGGCATACCCTCCAGCTCTACAGGCCTGTGGTTATTCTCTGGTTGGAAACGGTCAAGCGCAGACTTATTCGTGGGGCTAATAATATGAGGGAAAAAGTTTTTGAGACAATGTAGGGGCCCATGAGATGCACCACACTCAGTCACCTACTGCACCCAAACGTATTGGCTGCAGTAGGTAGCCTCTCGTCAGGGGAGTAAGCTCCAAGTCAACAGCCAAGCCCCATCCTGTAGACTCCTTGGCCTTCATTTGACAAGTGGCACATGTGGGTATGGAAGTCAAAGGGGTGGAACCCTCTTTCCCTCCCACCCCAGGACTGATAGCTAGCATTCCGGGGAAGTGCAGGGTGAAGTTGGAAATAGCTAAGATCGTATGTGCCAATTCCTATGTTTTCTTGGCCAGAATATTGGTTACAGATATACCTTACAACCCTAGCATCCCTGAAATTAACCAGAATGCAATCTCCTGTTGTGTCCTTGGTCCTGTTTCCAACCCAACTGACCCTTCTAACATGAAGAACCTGACCGTCAAATGAACTAGGCAGAGTTCTATTCTCATTTAGCCAAAACATAGTTTGTTTTTAAGTTCGTTATAGGATTCTTGTTTGGCGGCCTTACGCTGTGGGACCTCAGTAAGCACAACTACATAAGGCTGACATTCTGGTGGTAGGTTAATGTGGGGAGGGTTGGTGTCTCCCTTCTCGGCCGGGAAGGGCATATGTATTGGTGCAGGTGGATTACAATTTTGACCCCCTCTTCCTCCTACGGTGGTATTAATGTCCTTGCTCTGAGCAGAGAGACTTTGGCGGGGACCTTTAGTCCCTTTGTCCGTGTTCGGATTGCAATTTGAGCCTATTTGAACATTAGTGTGAATAAGTCCACCTTGTACAACAGTGTTCGCACACGCTTTAGACCCAGGGACTTCCCCTGGCGCTATTGGTACCCTCGCCTCTGCAGGTGTAAGATCCACCTGGGGATCTTTATTTGCCTCTAGCACACCCTCCCGGTCTTTAGAATGTAATTTAATTAACCCCTTCAATGCTTGTGATGGAACCATTCCGTCATCAGTCACGGTTGAGCTGTGCTGATGACGGAATGGTTCCGTCACGACCTCACCCAGTTATGGAATGTCCAGCACCGGGGGGGGGGGGGAATCGGGCCAGCACGCAAGGTGTTAAAGACTTGAGTGAAAAGAAATTGTCGAGAGTGGATTGCTCAAATCTATCCAGCCTCTCCGTCAAAACTTTCACCCTTTCAAGTACAGAGAGTATCAGAGATTTCAGCATTTTCTCTATTTGGGCGATGGGGGTTATCTGTGGTAAAGTGCCTAAAGTGGAGATAGGCTTTGGGTTTACGTTCTCCAGCTCTCTTTGGGTACATATCGACAGGCCACCTGTCGAGGAAGTCCCTTGTGTTCTAGTGATGGTCTGCTTCTCAACTGCCCCCAGCCCCATAGGTTTCGCACAACCCTTAGAACATTTTCCCCTGAAATTCGTAGGGGGTTTAAGATGACCACCGCTTTGATAGCTTATGGCTCTTTTCCTTTTAATGGGTGCTGCTCTAACTCCTCTGACAGCCGCTGCCTTAAGTTGCACAGGGGGTCCCTCAGAGGTTGTGGGATTACTAATAGCGGCGTGGTCCACTAAGGGCAAGGCAGGCCCTAATGCTGTCTGAATAACCGAATGCCTGCGAGATTCTAGGGCATTAAGCCTCTCCAGGCTGGCCCTTATAGCTCCTGATCTAGGTGGGTCTACACTAGAAGTAGCTTCATCAGGGAGCTCGTCTATATGTACAGGAGAGACCGTCAGTGCCAGGAGCCCTAAGGAAGAGCACTTTCGATTAAGGGGCTCAAGTGAGAGGCGGCGCTCTGTGATGGCAATCTCTTTCTCGAGAACCGAGAAGGCTTGAGTGATGAACTGGTCCATAGTGCCACTTACACATCCTCCCCCCACCCTCTTACCCTTGCCGGATCAGGTTGCCATTGGCATGGGCAAACACACTTTACTATAAGGATCGCAAGACAACTAATCTGTGGAATAGTGCAGGATACAATACTAATGTCCTAATACCTGTTAATGTCCAGAATTTAGAGGGGTGGCCCAGCCCAGCCTTGGCCAGCCCCGGACAGCCACAGACGGCCCACCCTTTGCCCGGCTTCACCCAGCTCATCCCGCACTGCGGGATGCTCAGTCTGATTTTGTTCACCTGTGGGGGGCGTGGTGTGTGGCGAGAGCGTGCCTCTATGCCCAGATGGGTTGTGGGCGCTGTAGTTCGCCTCTCCTCCCGGCCCTTGAGTCCCCAGCTGCGAGTGTTTCCCGCTGTCGTAATTTGACGATGGCTGGGTTAGCGCTTAGCTTTGCTACACGTTGTTCACCTTAAATTGGCCTTATTCGAAAACGCCATTTTGTATGTTACGGCGGCCATTTTAGAGAATGAGCTGCCTCGTGGTCAGCATGCCCTTTAGTCCTTTGTCCGTGCCACTGACCACTCGAGTTTGCCCAGCAACAGGCTATTTTTAGTAACGGTCAAGCCTGTACATGCACAGTTCTGATTGACCAGTCACCCCTTAGGAATGTTCCGCCAAACTGACCAGTGGAGTTGTAACCCCTCCCATGAGTTGGCTGTGCTCCAAAAATGACCATATATGTACCTAAAACTCTGTAACCCTGTACCGCCCATCTTTTAATGTCTGTAAAACTGTATAAAAAAAGGACTGACACCGATGTTCGGTGTGATACTTCTTGCATTGCCGAAGGGTGCTGTAGGAATGTACCACCACCCCATGGGGTCTTAATAAACTTGTCTTTTGTACTTTTCAGTTTCCGTGCCAACAGTTCTTTCGGTGTAATGGGTATTCTGTGGAGTATGTAGGCCTTGGGAACCCAATACCACAAATTGGCGACCACGAAGGGACTCATCGGCGACTCGGATGCCCGAAGGAGAGGTCGTGACGAAGGATTGGAAACTCGCCATGGACGCGTACGCTGCCACTGAGTGACCCGAGTCTCGGCACCCACAGTGTTTTCTTCCCTTCCTTCTGATCTGACCTTCCAGGTGGCGCCGGTCCCCGACTGAGATTCTGCTCGTCTGTGTTGCTGTACAGTGCCCGTTTGGCTGATTCGATCAAAAGACCTTGGCAGTTGGAATCTGGATATTTGAGACTTAGGGTAAGATTTGTGATCGGTAAGGTAGTCTGCGGACGCTTACTCAAGTTCTATGACTGTGATTATGATTTGAGTTAGCTAACATTTTGATTTTGTGAATTTGAATACATATGTGCAGTGCACTTCACATAGGCAGGCATGTAGAGATGTTTCTCTAACTTTGTTCGTACTTTGAGCGGCACATTTGTGTGAAGTACTGTAAGTGCCATTTTTATGGTATCACGTTTTCGTGGTACTTTTTGAACATGCCTGTTTTAAGCACACTCCGAGGGATGTGCTGTCTTGGAAATGGTACCACATATAGGTTAACTGAATCTCAGCCGGCTCCCCCAGAGGGAACACCTAATCGTGATATGTATGTTAAATTTGGCCTTCCCCCTATACTGTACAGTAAATTATGGCATAAATATACTAGAACCGATCCCGAATTGCAATGGCCACTACATGGGTCGTTTAATTTACGAAAGGTTCAGTTTGTGGAGCAATGTTTGTTTCAGCGTAGGTCTAGACAGGATATGTTTGATTGTGTGCAAATGTGGGAGAAAGCAGTGAGTGAACGTATGAAGCGTGAGGTTGCCTTGGCGGACAAGGAGCAGCGCAAGGCTGCTCGAGATAAAGCTTTACAGCTGGAGGAAAAGGAGGCGCAGGAGAAGAAAGATAGGGAGGCACGGGAACGTAATTTGCAAACGACCGGTCAATTTCCTATTCGACGTCCGCTTTATCCTGTCCTTAATAATGAAATTGATGATTTTTCGTTATTAGATTGATCTCCGCCTCCGTATGTTCAGCCTACGGCCCCGTCTGAGGATTCCGGTGATGACAGTCGGGATAAGTCGAGTACCAGGTTAACTGCTGAGAGAGGCGCGGAATTGCGTAGTTTTGCTAGGAAACTGAATCTGAATGACATAACTGTGTCAGAAGTTATAGCTGAAAAGGATAAGTGGTCGGATCGAGAATTGATGTGTTTTTTAACTACTTTTGCAGATGAAGTTATTGATCGATTCCGTAAGAATTCAGTGGACTTAGAACCCAAGGATATGTCAGTCCATCATGAGAATATGCGTAAAAGTTTATTTGTTCTTGCAGATGCAGATGGGTTTTTCACACGATTGCTCCAGCTACGGGATGAGGCGTCCAGATTGCGGGAAGCACGAAATGCAGAAAAAGAGTCCGTGCCGGGGTCGACGGAGCAGTCCAAACAGTGTTCTATCCTGGGTTCAGATAAGAATTTTAAAGTGCATGTTATGCCTATGCGTGAAGCTGCCCCTCTGTATGTTCCCCCAAAAAGGGGCGGTACAGATGAAGATAAAATGTCGGCAAATTCAAAAGGGTATTTTATATATAATTGGGTGTATACGCCTTGGAATAGAGCAGATATTATGGCATTGAAAAACGCTTTACCCGATCTCCGTAAGAATCCGGCAGCATTCTATGAAGGGGTGGAGGGGGGCATTTCCTCTTGTGTTATGACTCTTGTTGATATAGATCTTTTCTTTGGCTTAATACTCCCCCCCGATATGTGGAGATCGATTCGTAAGACTAATGATCAAACGATGTTTGGGGCAACTTGGAATGAAATAGGCCAGGCTGACTTAGACAGGGAACCTGCATGCAAACCATGTGATTTAATTTTAGACCTCCCAATGGCTATTCTGAACAAACTAAAAACGCTTGTTCCTCCTAAAAAGATCGATTGGACTATGTTAGCTTCGTGCAAACAGAAGCCAGACGAATCGGTATCTGATTTCTTTACACGTTTCGAAGAAGCGTTTCATGATTACAGTGGTCAATCATTAACAGACGATACGGGTAGGCATCTGTTTGTTGATAAGTATGTGGCTAATCTCCTACCGGAGATTGCAAAACGGTTGAAAACAAGTGAAAGTTCCTGGACCACGGCGACCCCTGCATCTTTGTTAACTATGGCTCAGTATTACGAGCGGCAGGAATTAGAGGCTAAAGAAAGTTTTGATAAGAAAGCGAAGGAATTGAAAACGAAGGTGATGTTGGCGCAGGTTCGTGGTGCGCAATCTAGAGGGAATGATAGAGGCAGGCAAGGAGGGGGTAATGTGTCGTACGGTCGTACCGATATTGCTGAGGACCAATGTGCATATTGTAAAGAGTTTGGGCATTGGGCTGAAGATTGTCCGGTGCTTCGTGAGCAACGTATCCAGCGTGGTCGGGGAGATGGAAGGTCGAGGAATAGTTATTCAGGAGCGAGAGGTAGCGGAAGTGATCGTGGTAGGTTTGAAGCGAGGGGTCGTGGTCAGGATGAACGAAATACTTTCAATAGACGGAATCAGTATCAGATATCGGAGGGTGAAAATGTGGAGCATCAGGATTATGTGCATGCATGGGATTGTGTAGGATGGGGTGTGGAATCGGTTGAAGTGCCAGTAGATCAAAGAGGTCCATATGTATCAGCGGGCATTTTGGGTTCTACTGATCAGTTTTTAGTTGACACAGGGGCTACTCGTAGTGCTTTGTCTAAAAACTTGGTTCCAAGGGCTCCCCTGTCTGGCGAAACGATAACATGTATAGGGTTTGATGGCACACCCTTTCCTAGCCCATTATCACAACCTCTTGCACTTTGTATTGACACATTTTTTAGCTTCTGCCCATTTTTGTTGTCGCCACACACTCCAGATAACATTATGGGCATTGATTTGCTTAAATATTTTCGAGCAATGATACGCTGTGCTCCTGAAGGAGTGCGGGTTATTTTGAATGACAATTACCCAGATTCAGACAGATTTTGTACAATGAAGGAAATTGAAGCATTAGCCTCTCTCCCGCACACGTTATGGGCGACCTCAGATACGGATGTGGGATAGATGCTCATTCCGCCTATTCGAATTACTGTCAAGGAGGGAGTATCTTTGCCACGAGTACCACAGTATAAGATTTCTAGGGAAGGTGAAATTGCCCTGACGCACATCGTTCAGGATTTAATTATTGCAGGAGTAGTGGAAGAAGTTCCTTACAATGTCTGTAACAGCCCTATTCTTCCGATTCTTAAGAAAGACACTGACGACAAAGTCTATCGATTTATTATTGATTTGAGAGAAATTAACAAAATTGTCATTCCCCAATACCCGGTGGTGTCTGACATCACTACCTTGCTTACATTGGTACCCCCAACTGCAACAACCTTTGCTGTTATTGACCTTAAGAACGCATTTTTTTCCATTCCCATTCATTGACAGCAGATACTTATTTGGCTTTACGTTAAATAATAAATCGTACAGATTTTGTCGTGTTCCCCAAGGTGACACAGAGAGTCCTAGCATCTATAGCCAGGCTTTAAAAAGACAGCTTGACTGTTTTGAATTACAATTCGGAGTAGCCCTTATACAGTATGTTGATGATCTCCTATTGGCTGCAGACACCTATGCACAATGTGAGGAGAGTACACTTGCTTTGCTTTCCTTTTTGGCTCAGAATAATCATAAAGTCTCTAAGAAAAAGTTACAATACTGTAGACCCAAGGTGACCTACCTCGGTCATCTTTTGTCTAAGGAGGGGCGTGCATTAACATCAGATCGAATTCAAGCGATTTTAGATACGCCAGTTCCCCCCACTCAGAGAGATGTACGCGCCTTCATAGGATTAAAGTCCTTTTGCAGACAGTGGATCATGGGGTTTTCACACATTATCAAACCTTTGTTAGCGTTATTGTCCAAAACTACACCAATGCCCCTTGAATGGACAGATGAATGTCAGAACGCTTTTGATCAACTGAGACAAGCTCTTTGCTCTGCACCCGTGTTAGGTACACCAGATTACACAAAGATTTTCACGTTGTACGTGCACGAGAAAGATGGGTGTGCGTTATCAGTGTTAGTGCAGACACACGGGGATAAGCAGAGGCCATGTGCGTATTTCTCAGCCATTCTTGATCCTGTAGCGCAAGGGTTACCTGGGGGTTTCCGAGCAGTTGCAGCAACAGCAGTAGCTATACGGCAGAGTAAGGGAATAGTTTTGTCACACACACTGTTGGTGTTAGTTCCCCACGCAGTAGATGCCCTGTTAAATCAAACGAAGACACAGTACCTTACGAGCGCACGTTTAACAGGATATGAGCTCACACTTCTGGCGCCACATATCACACTGAAAAGATGCGCTACCCTGAACCCTGCCACTTTATTGCCATATCCGGTTGAAGAGGGCCAGGAGGAAAAACACCATGATTGTGTTTTCCTGACAGAAGAACAAACAAAGGGTCGTGTCGACTTACAGGATATGCCACTTCCAGATGTGGATGGGGAACTGTGGGTTGATGGATCGTGTTTGAGGCTGCCAGATGGCACAACTTCTGCAGCATATGCGATAACGACGCTTAAGACGGTGGTATAAACAGCACGAATACCCCAGAAATCAGCCCAAGCAGCGGAGCTGATAGCTTTGACAAGAGCCTGTGAATTGAGTGCTGGCTTATGTGTGAACATCTACACAGACAGCCGGTACGCCTTCGGAGTAGCGCATGACTTCGGCCTACTCTAGAGAGAGCGTGGGTTTTTAACTTCGCACGGAGTACACATTATGCACGGAGAACTAGTGCGTGATCTCCTAAACGCGTTACTTTGTCCAAAGAAAGTGGCGATAATCAAATGCAGTGCACATAAAAAGGTCACTGACAAAGTGGGGCAAGGCAATGCTTTTGCGGACAGTATAGCAAGACAAACGGCTATGTCACAAAATGACTCCCCCATGTATGTAGTGAAGTCGCAGGCCGAGCGATGGCATGATGCTCGAGCAGAGATATTAGACATTCAGAAATCAGCGACTGAAGCAGAACTTGTAACATGGGCAGCAGAAGGGGTGCTGGATGATGAGGGTTGTTGGAGGAGCAAGGACATGGAACGATGGAAATTGCCTGCAGCTTACTTGCAAGCGATGGTCCAGATGACACATGGGTTGGCACATGTTGGAGCTCTTGCGATCACTCGATTGTTAACACGAGTTTGGGAGCATCCTGAGATTGCCAACACTGCCAAGAGAGTAGTGCAGACCTGTTTGATATGTTTACAGCACAATCCTGCAAAAGGGACGCATACTCCGAAAGGAGGGTTCGTTCCACCTTCTGCACCATCTGAGGTACTACAAATGGATTACATCCAGCTTGAGCGTTGCAATAACCTTAAGTATGTCTTAGTGGTGGTGTGCGCCTTTAGCAAATGGGTTGAGGCCTTCCCCACGAAGGATAATACAGCTTTGACAACAGCTAAGGTTTTGCTCAAAGAGTACTTCCCTCGATTTGGCGTTTGCAAATTTTTGTGGAGCGATAATGGTCCTCATTTTGTTGGGAAAATTGTGGAATATGTGCTGAAGGGATTGGGGATTCAGCAAAAGTTTCACGCGGTGTTCCATCCTCAGTCAGCAGGTCTTGTCGAACGGTACAATGCCACTTTGAAACTAAAGTTGGCTAAGATTGTGGCGTCCACGTCTTTGAAGTGGCCGGATGCCTTGCCGTTAGCATTACTCTCTATTAGATCAGTACCTCACTCTCGAACTGGCCTCACACCTTATGAAGTAGTGTTCGGAAGGCCAATGAATATATGGGGAGTTCCTAAGCCGCGATTGTTACATGATGTTCCTTGTATAATGATGAACGATTATTTGGCACGATTAACAAACGATTTACTTCCTATTCACCAACAGGTTCGAGAAGCGCTCCCTGACAACTCCATTGGAGAGGCTCACAATCTTCGTCCTGGCGATTTTGTTATGGTGAAGTCGTTTGAGAGAGCGAACAGCTTGGAGCCGAGGTGGCGTGGCCCCGAGCAAGTCCTGCTTGCAACTCGAACGGCTGTGCGAGTGACCAACAGGAAGCGTTGGGTGCATTCAACTCACTGCCGTCGCGTCTCACCGGACCTGGTGAATCCTACTGTGCTGTCTGACTACAGAGACATCTTGGACGAGGAAAAGAGCCCAGCTGTGACGTCGGCCGATTCTGAGGGAGCCTTCCCGGACCACACCGTTTCTGGACAACAGCGCTACAATCTGTGGCCACGATAGAAAGAAGATTTTTTTTTGGTGCGAGACTGGTTGGTTACCGCTCTGGGGTTTGTGAAACGGAAGCCGGGAATCTCAAGGGGGGGGGTCAGTTCTGCCAAGAGTAGCGGCACCCGTCTTGACCCCGGAGAAGAAAACAACGGTTACCTCGGAGCTCAGCACTCACATTTTTATTTTTTGTTGTTGTATATTTGAGACATTGTGCACTCTTTTGAACTACGTCGTCTTCTGCATCACGAGACAAAAGAATTCTTGGTGCTATATTGTTTGTACTGACAATTGTGGTGATAGCAGTGATAGCCTGGGTAGTAGAACTTTTGGTACCTGTACGAGAACATTTGCTGCCGACTACCCCGGCTCCATCTGAACATTTTCATTTCACCTTACCCTACCACGAAGAACGACACCGACAGACTTATTTGAACAATAGCTTCATTCAAATTTTGCATCATACTCACAATATGATGAACACTTCTAATTGTTGGGTGTGTGGGATATTGCCTGGGCACCAGAAGAAAGGGGGCACACCACTTATCCCACTCCCATTTTCCCACAATGGTTCCTGCAATGCTTGGTATACTCTTCTATTTACTTTGCGCTGGCCAACAAAAGGCGGGGTGCTTTTCCTTTTAAACAAGATATGCTAGCATGATCGGGACGGCTACCCACAAGCTGAGGGTACTCGGTTCTAATGGGAGGAGTACCGCCCCGACAACATATCTGTACCCCGGATCTACAGTAACCAACGGAACATTAATATGTCTAGCTCTCATGTTATTAATGTTATCGATACTAAGGCTGGTCTCTGTATACAAAATAAAGGTACAATCCCGGTTGGAAAAAGTGAATGTAACACCACACTTACATTTGACAGTCCGAATGGCATATCATTTGTGGCATCCCGAAATACATACTTCATCTGTGGTAATAAAAGTTATCATCGTCTCCCGTTAGGGTGGTTGGGTACATGATATATCTCTTTTGTATTACCCCCTGTATTCATTGCCCCACCAATGTACCATAATGACTATGTATTATATCATGACTTTGTGTTAAATAGAGTCAAACGTGCTGTAGTACTGGAAGACATTGATCAAACCGATACTGCACTACAACAATATGTAGATTTCAATTTGGGTTTGTTTTCCTTTGTGGGACCTGCTCTGAGCAGTCGAAAGATACAACGACTGACCCGAGTTGTTGAGGCTGTAGCTAATGATACCGCTTTTGCATTGGGGAATATAACTGAAGAGCTTCAAATATCTAGAATTGTTACACTCCAGAACCGGATGGTTCTAGATGTAGTTCTAGCTGATCGAGGGGGGGCATGTAGAATTATCGAAAGTAGCTGTTGTGTTTACGTTCCTGATAACTCACCATCTGTATATGATGCCATATCCAAATTGCATAAAATTGCTGCTGAGATACATCCGGACAATGGTAAATGGACATTTTCGGGGAGGTTCTGGTCAATGCTTAGTACCTGGGGCTGGAAGTTATTGACAATTCTATGTATTATAGTTCGGATATTGTTCTTCTTGTGTCTATGTATACAATGTGGCCCTGCATTATGTTCTATGTGTTTATCCGCCTGCATTCCATCTAGGCGAGCTCTTGCTCAAAATGAATCGATGCTTCATAAAGAAGTGGCTCAAATTATGTCGATTGATATAGAAGATGAGTATCCTGACTATGTCTATTATGAGGTAGCTTCAGCTAAACGCTAAAAGGGTCGTCTGTCGTAATTTGATGATGGCTGGGTTAGCGCTTAGCTTTGCTACACAATATTCACCTTAAATTGGCCTTATTCGAAAACGCCATTTTGTATGTTACGGCGGCCATTTTAGAGAATGAGCTGCCTCGTGGTCAGCATGCCCTTTAGTCCTTTGTCCGTGCCACTGACCACTCGAGTTTGCCCAGCAACAGGCTATTTTTAGTAACGGTCAAGCCTGTACATGCACAGTTCTGATTGACCAGTCACCCCTTAGGAATGTTCCGCCAAACTGACCAGTGGAGTTGTAGCCCCTCCCATGAGTTGGCTGTGCTCCAAAAATGACCATATATGTACCTAAAACTCTGTAACCCTGTACCACCCATCTTTTAATGTCTGTAAAACTGTATAAAAAAAGGACTCACACCGATGTTCGGTGTGATACTTCTTGCATTGCCGAAGGGTGCTGTAGGAATGTACCACCACCCCATGGGGTCTTAATAAACTTGTCTTTTGTACTTTTCAGTTTCCGTGCCAACAGTTCTTTCGGTGTAATGGGTATTCTGTGGAGTATGTAGGCCTTGGGAACCCAATACCACACCGCGAAGCGCAAAGCAGGAAACGCGAGAAGTGGTGCTGGAATCCGCTGGGAAAACGGAGGAGGGTGGTTCTCCACTTGATCGTGTCCCCGCTGCTGCTCCTAGTAAGTTCACCAAAGGTACAATTGTTTCCCGCGCTGCAGGATGCTCAGTCCGATTTTGTTCAACTGTGGGGGGCGTGCCCTGGCGAGAGCCTGCCTCTATGCCCAGATGGGTTGTGGGCGCTGTAGTTCACCTCTCTTCCCGGCCCTCGAGCCCCCAGCTGCAAGCGTTTGCCGTAAAACGGGAAACGCGAGAAGTAGTGCAGGAATCCTCTGGAAAAACAGAGGAGCGTGGTTCTCCACCTGATCGTGTCCCAGCTGCTGCTCCTAGTAAGTTCATCAAAGGTACAATTGTTTCCCTGTGTTGTCAGTCTGAACACATATATTTGTATGATGAAGTCATGGATTCAATCTACAAGTAATGCATAATCTCTGGTAACTGCTTTGAACACAGGAGTTCTATGGCCTAGTTCAGAATAGGCATATGAACAAGGTTGAGAAGTAGCCTACAATGACAACGTGATTTATTGCTATTTCATACGTGAAAGATTAAGAAATCCATTAGAAATGGCCATCACCTTTACCTGCTTACCCTTCTGGTAACTATTGATACCACAAGCAATGCTATATTTAGTGGGAAACTACTCCTGAGTATGTAAAATGGGGAATGAAATGCAGAAACCTTATATTTGTCATCACTGACTTTTGAGTCACAGTGTTCCCAACTTGAGGGTTTATGATTAGGTCAGTATTCCTGTTACCTATTCGGTTTAATAGGGCACTCATAATGAC
This sequence comes from Lissotriton vulgaris, assembly GCF_964263255.1. Classification (NCBI taxonomy): domain Eukaryota; kingdom Metazoa; phylum Chordata; class Amphibia; order Caudata; family Salamandridae; genus Lissotriton; species Lissotriton vulgaris. The sequence continues at coordinate 1,012,074,258 of NC_141696.1, read as the reverse complement.
TGCATTTGAGAGGGACATAAATGCTTTGATCTTAAATACTTTGGCCCAGATGTAGTTAAATCTGATTTACCGACTCTAGAATACCGAATTTTACCGATTCGGTATTCTAAATTCGGTAAAGCAGATGTAGGTAAAACATCGGTAATTTTTACCGAACCTGTAGGCCCATAGGAATTAATGTCAATTACGGAATCGGTAAATACTGATTCAGTAAAATTACCGATTTTGCAACAATGACAGGGTGTCACTTTGACACCCTGTTGCACCCCTGATTTTGACTTGTGTGCCATGTGACACACATACATGCCCTTAGGGCATGTCTGTGTGCCACATGGCACAGGTGTACATGCACAGATGTGCATGTACATAGGTATTCGTTATTTACCATGCAATAGAATTACATGGTAAATAACGAATCGGTAAGGGCCTGTGGCACTGTTTTCTGTGCCTCCTACATATTGATTTACCAATTCGGTAAATTTACAGAATCGGTATTTTACCGATTTGGTAAATATACCGATTCTGTACTTTTTAAGGCCCCTACATCTCCATTTGTAAATACCGGTCGGTAACGGCCGAAATCGGCCATTACTGACCGGTATTTGCCGACCTACATCTGGCCCTAAATTCCATATTCACTGAAATCTGCTTGGAAGATGATTGCACAGGAGCCCCGAAATCCCACAGTCCAGCTGGCCTCATTCAACTCAATCAAGAAACAATGTGACTGTGTGTTCTAATGATTGAGGAAATGCTAATCCCTTAAATGATTTCACATAATATTAAGCCTGCACTGCTCATCCTGTATAACTTTTTCCTTGTCTTAAAAAGAACACACTGTGGGTACCAGTGGTTAGGAAGGGTCACCTTGATTCCAGAAATGTTTTAAGAGTATTTATAATCGGGGGCATGCTTTGATGTCCAAGGAAAATTACAGCACTAGCATAGGTCTCCGTGGGTCAGCAGAGACGGCAGTTTCCAGCCAGTTGACTCTCGGAAGGCATGGTGAGCAAATGGAGAGCGGTGTTATGGTGTCTTTTGTATGAGAGGAGGCTGTGTCAAGTTTTTCCCTTCTGTGACACGCTCCTTTACCTCATAACGCCTGCCATTTTATACACTTGTAAAGGCGGTGCAACAGATGATTTTGGCTACATTTAGTGCTTGCAGCAGTGGCTTACTTTTCATGTATTGCTGCACTTCTACGTGACTGCCAATAATGTTATGTTTATGTACAATTTTAGATGGATTGTATTTTCAACAGCACTGTCTCCTTGTTGTGATTCTCCTTTATACAACCTTTGATGTGCCTCTCTCCTTGCGCATTAAGGTGGCACTTTTTCATCTACTGTTTTTTCATCAGTAATAGTTCCGGAGCCAAACTTTTCACTCTTACATCTTGATGTGCAGATTGAAGAAATTGTTAGTTCTTTCTAAGTGTTCTTCCGGTTCCTTACAAAAATGTACTTCATATTTTCCTCGACATTCAACCCATTTGAAGGTAGAGGACTTTACTTCTACAACTCGTGCTTACATCCCTCCTCAGTTGTTTCTTCTGGTAGCAATATTCTGCCACCATCGGTTGGGGATTTTTCCACTATAGCCTTAAAAACGATACTCGCTCACCTGTTAAACCTATACCTCCCACATCAATGAATCTTCTTTTGGAGGGATTCAGGGCCTTACGTCCCTACATGGAAGAAAATAGGATGAAACTGAAAAAGCTGGATGATAGGTGGTCATGTATATGAGAATGACTTGTGACAGCTGAAAAACATATTTTAAGCTTCAACTCCACTACTCTCACTGTCAACCATCTTCAATCTCAAGTCACCATCCACCCAAAACAGGATTTAGAAAATACATACAGGCAAAACAATCTACTCATTTCTGTCCTACTGGAGTGTATTGAAGGCTTCAGCACAATTGTGTTCTTTAAAGCTTTTCTCCACAAATTGCATCATTTACCGGAGCTACATTTTCTCAACAGACAACAAGATGACTGATTAGATTATGCACCTACTATTGCGTCTACTTCCAAATGTCCTAGAGTTATTTTTGTTTACTTCCTTTAGTCCACAGACTTATTTAAGGGTTTTTTTCTGCAGCCAAGACAGTGAAGAAAATCTCTTGGTCCAGTACTAACATCTACTTCACACAGGATCATGTAAAAAAATACAGCTGATAGACATAAAGAATTTCTTTCCTTGAAACTAGCTCTACGTTCCCTTGATGCTCGCTTTGATCTTTTCCATCCTTGTTTGTTAAAGTCAGCAACAAGAGCAAGACCTTGAGCTATGATGATGTTTGTCAATTGAAAGCATTTTACAGGATTGTCGGGTTAAAGATATGGCTTTTCCCAGATCCATTAAGTCTTGATATTGTCTACTTAACCCTTTTGGTGTCTGTTGGTGATGTCTTTTTTCCCTGTATGTTATTTGTTTTTGGATGTGTTGTTCTATATATGGTATTCTTATCTATTTTATATCATATTTTCATATATTTCAATATATAGAAAACTCATAACATGCTCTAATGCACTACAGTTCTCTCTCCTTTCACAGATATTGCTTTTCCTGTTTGAAATTGTGCATTTCCATCCGGAGACAAATCTGAATCAAATTGCTCAAAATATCTTGTGCAGCCCACAATACATAAAAGTATTATACAGACTTTTTTCTCACCCTCTTTTCATCACCATTTGTGCCCAGTCCTTTTTGACAGTTGTTGGTCATGTCACTCACAGTACTCTGACACGAAACATTTACTATTCACCTGCCGCCGTACATCCATTCTGGATGCAAATCCAGCTTCAAACTAATTCTATTTTCAATACATCAGAACCTCCTTCCAGCATTACATTCTTTTTAGGTGGTTTATCCAGTGATTGGAAGGATGTCTCAGCACCCACAAGAATCATGGATTTCATGCTTCCTTTGGCATTTCAACTAATCCCAAAATATTGGAAAGATTTCCTTCATCTTTCCTTTCATGTCTACTGGTATGCAGTCTGTTACAATCATAGACTTGACATTGCATATATTCATCATATTTCTTTTTTTCACAACAAGTTTTATTAAGGTTACATGGCACATCGTGGGCAGGACCCAAAGCATATATTGTAAAGACAATTTGGATTAGCAAGTACCAATTATTTTTGAGCATCAAACTATCCTGCAAAACAGCAGGCCCAAAAACTGAAACTTGACACAGGTTACCACATATTTCACTGAATGCAATATGACTACAGGTGTAGGTACAGATCACAGAGCTACTCATCTTAGGCATCTTAAAAGTCGGATAGATGTATGGGCAGAGTATATGGAGGGTCAGTGTGTGGCAAGGGATGTAGATCTATGCCTTGGCATATCGCCCAGTGGGACCAAATCTTCCTGTGTTTCTGCAGGTAGCCCCGAGCCTTAAGAACCGCGATCTCAGACCCATGCATCTGTCCATGGCTGTCCTCCACCCACCCTCTGTTGGCGGGGAAGTCCCCTTCCACGCTTGGGCGATGTCTTGTTTGGCAAGTGTGAGGCCCAGAAACAATAAGTGCTGTTTGTAGTGGTTCCCGTCAATCCCCTCTGTGCTGTGGTGCAGGATAAGTTCAGGGGTGAACGGGAGGCTCTAGGACAAGATGCGGCCCCCACAGGACAACATTTTATGGCAAAATGACTGCAGCGCCAGACAATTCCAGACCATGTGAAACAAAGTTCTCTCCACTGAGGTTCCGTGACGATTTGAACCCGTGTTTTCAATATTGTCGGAAATACATAATATCGGTATCAGCGAACCGCAAATGATCCATTTAGTATATCCTGGTGTTTTCGCTACGCTACGAACAAGAGCACTCCTTTTATAAACACATTTCTGATCTACCCACGGCATCCATCTTAGATCATGGCCGCCATTTTGTGTTTCTTGCCCTCACATACGCAATAGCCTCTGATCACTTCATTTCGATTAAGGACAAGTAGCCTTAGCCGGAGATTCACCTCTTACATGACACGTGCACCTTAAACCAGATCACGCTGTAGCTGCATGACTCGACAAAGACTGCCTCCTCTGCTCGAGGCCAGTCCTGCCAAACTGGTCTTCGTGTCCATTGTCCTGATCACGATTAGGCGGCCGAAGCCGGTAGCCTTGCCCATTTACAACCCACAAACATCCCTTATCCTGCTTTTCTATCTTCTGCACCTGGCTCTGCTCCTTTCCTTCTGGGCCTTTATTAGGGGGAGGTAACGAAATTTACGATGAGGCGGTCCGGGTCTTGAATGAAAAGTTGACATGGGATTATGATGGAAAAGTGGGAACCCCTCATTCGTAATGTTTTGACATCAGATTTTGTCGACGATTCCTGTGTACCCCAAATATTTATCGTTTATGACACAAAGGTTTGGGACTGTACTAACATGTGAAGAATTCGCCTAAAGGCCAAAATTTAGTATATAAGGAGCAACCCTCTTTGTACAATTCGAACAGGCTCCTAGTTACTGCCCATGCGTAGTTTCTGTGACTTCTGTGTCCCTGCAGTAATAAACCTTTGGTCTTTGACGCCACCATCGAGAAGCCCGTGTTTCTGTTTATTTGTGCACCAAGGCAGGTGGAACTCCGGGGTCTTTGGGTGTTGTTCCCTGACACCTCTGGACGGAACCAAAAAGTCCAGAACTCCAATTGGCGCCCAACGTGGGGCGACGTCATTCGGTACCGGTCCAAAAGCCTGAAGAGTTCGAGAAGCTTCGTGTGAAGATTCCTGAGGGAGGCGCCCCACTTCATTGATCCCGGCATATCGCAAAAGTGGCCCGACGTTCTCTTCCACGAGGGTTCCCGTTCAGGACGGCTGCAGTGGGCCGTTGCCTTGACCGTCGCCCTGTCTTGGACCCGAGGTGCAGTCCTTAGTACAGCGAAACGTGACGGGTTTCTCCGTGGTGACGTCTTCAGTGCCTCAGTTAAGTATTTAGTGATAGCTAGCTGGTTACTTTGTGAGGGTTGTTAAAATCCTTTTTGGTTCTTGGTTTTGTTTGGTCTCGTAAGATTATCACTGGTTGTTCTAGTTACGATAATCTATTTGGTTTAGTTTGGGTATCGATACATCAGTTCGTTTTGGTAGGCCTAAGTTCTTGGTTCGAGTGCACATATCTGTTTCGTGTTTTGTTTGTTTTGTGTTCCGGACTGAAAATGGTAAGTCGGAAAAACTGTATGTTGTCCTGTTTTAGTTGCAACAGTGACTCACGATTGGAGGACTCATGTCTGGTTCCTCCGATTGGGACTCCCCTATATGACTTGTATTGTAAATTTGGTGTGGGTCCTATATCTTATAATGAGGTGTGGGTCCGTTACACTAAGAAAGATGGTGTCCTTAGTTGGCCACTGCATGGTAGTTTTGAACCCGAAATTCTCGACAATTTAGAAGCGAAATTGTTTAGGAAGAAAGCCCGGCCGGCAATGTTTGATTCTTTCCGTTACTGGCGAAAAGAATCCAAACAGAGAGAAATGAAAAGGTTAAAGAAAGAACAAAAAGAGCAAGAAGAGTTGACCCTAGAACAAGCAACTAAGCAGTTGCAGGCTAACGAGTGTGAGAAAGCCATAGAGGTGGCCATTAGAGAGCACAATTTAGCGATTGACAAGTGCTATCCTGCCTTGCCATCGAAAACAGCTAAGATATTGGAGGATTCCGAAAATGATCCTCTGTTATCTTATTTGTTACGGTCACCTCCACCGTATGCACAAGGTGCTACGGCTCCACCTTTTCCGAATGTTCAATTGCTGGTTGCTGGACAACCTGGTGTTCCTGCTCCTGTCCCTCAGAATCAGGTCCCTGTACCTCCTGTGGTCAATGTAAATGTTCCTACGGCTCCTCCTCCTCCTGGATTGCCGACTTCTATACCTGTATCTGTCTCGCTCACACCTACTGTTCCACAAACTATCTTCCTTGATACTTCTACTGTTCCGTTATCTGTTCCTACCTCTACTGTGTTTTCTGCATCTGCGAGTGTGTTGACTCCACTTTCTGTTCGTCGGAGAATCACTGATTCTGTGTCTAACATGCTGTCTCCTTTCTATAAAACCTTAATTAAGACTCCTACTTCCGACTCTGTTCAGAGACGTAGTCAGCTTCCGAGTACTGAGGAACGGGGAATTTTAGATTCCACGGCTCTCAGATGGATTTCGAAGAGTAGGAGATATAGTACGAGAGATGTGCTAGACACATTTATGCAGTGGAAAGAACCAACGCAACGGTATGTCTTTGACGAGATGTGCTCGTTGTTACGTGAGGAGATAGAAGGAGACAATGTTGAATCAAATTTAGAAGACTTAATTAAGGTTCAGAAAGAGTTTGCTGCAGGAATGATAGTGGGTGATAATATAGAAGAAGCGATGGAACTGATTTTAAGTTATAGGAATGATCCATCACTTCGTTCACCGAGAGATTTAGAGAAAAGCAAGACGAAATTAAGTCGCCAATATCCAATGAGGGAGGTTCCTCCAATTTGGCGCGAAGCTGTGCAAGCTGATCATAATAATGGTATTGTAGCCGCTCCAGCGCAATTCCAGAGAGTGTGGATACACATTCCGTGGAAGCGAGCTGAAGTGTTAGCAGTGAAGCAGGCCTTGCCAGATCCACGTAAGAATCCTGCTGGATATTACAAGGAATTAACACAGACAGTTGAGGCTTGTATAATGAACTTAGCAGACATCGATATGTTATTTGGCAACGTAGTTCCGCAACCAGTGTGGGCTAAAATTCGTAGAGAGGATCATCAAGTTGCCTTAGGTGGTGACTGGGCAGCTATCACTGCAGCGGATGGTCAGCAAGTAGGTGGTGCAAAACCCGAACCCCTAATTGCTAATCTTCCAGGTAGAATAATTGATTTAATGAAGACTCTGATGCCCGCATTGCGTGTTAATTGGGACAAGTTATCAGCATGCAGGCAGAAGAAAGACGAAAGTGTCTCCGACTTCTTCACGAGGTTTGAAGAGACTTTTGTAGATCATAGTGGTCAGGACATGAGCACAGAAGGAGGCCAAAGACTGTTTGTCGATAAATTTGTGCATAATTTGTTACCTGAATTATGCAATAAATTAAAAGATTCAGAGAGTGCGTGGGCTGTGTCCACAACTGCGCAAATACTTGCGACTGCACAGTACTACGAAAACAGGGATAAAGAGGAAAAGGAGAAATCAGAGAAGAAAACGAAGGATTTAAAGACTAAAGTTCTTTTGCAGCAGGCGTATCCGCCTCGCACGAATCAGACTAATATGCAACAGGGTTCGTATCAAAGAACAGATTATAGTACATCGAGACCTCAATATCAGTGGAACCAATGTGCGTACTGTAAGAAAGAGGGTCACTACAAAAATGAATGTCCGATCTTAGCGCAAAATAATGCAGCAGCAGCTCAGAGAGGTCGTGGTGGTTTTGTGCAAAATTCTAGAGGTCGAGGGCGAGGTGCTATGCCTCCACAAACGAATGATCGTCCTTCAAATCACTTTGATCAACGAAATGGACAGTCTACTCAGCAAAATAGATCTCAACAATATCTTGTTGAAGACTATTGTGAAGTGGATGAGGGATTTCAGCAAAATGGGTACTAGGACAGCCATGGACAAAGAGAGGGAGTAGTATCAGTTCCAGTGGATCAGAGTGGGCCTTATGTCGCAGTAGCAACATCAGGTGTAGTCGAACCGTTTCTGTTGGATACTGGTGCCGCAAAAAGTTCTATCATTCATGCGAAACTCCCTGGCGCACCTTTGTCCGGCTCAACAAATGTTTCTGTAGGTTTTTCAGGCGCCCCTGTTTACAACCCGATATCTGGTCCTTTGTCTATTTCTGTTGGGCCATGTCACTTGAAAGCACCTCTGATTTTGACAACAGGTTGTAATGAAAATCTGCTTGGTTTAGATTTGTTAAAACGACTATATGCGACATTGTACTGTTCTCCGGAAAGAGTACAGCTTACGCTGGGTAAAAATATCACTTCTCCGATGTACTTGTCAATGGATGCACTCCCGCCAGAGCTACGCTCACTCCCTGATTCTCTTTGGGCGACTGGTCCTAACGATGTAGGCCTTTTAGAAATACCACCATATGTAGTAACTTTAAAAGCGAATGTAAAATTTCCAAGAATTCCTCAATATAAAATATCTAGTGAAGGTGAGCGTGCACTTTTATTGATTGTGCAAGATTTGATTAAAAAAGGTGTGGTTGAAGAAACTAGAGGAAATGTCTGTAACAGTCCTGTACTACCGATTTTGAAACGAACTGATCCTACAAAGCCTCCAGTTTATAGGTTTGTTATCGACCTTAGAGAGGTTAATAAGATTGTAGTCCCGCAGTTTCCTGTAGTCCCAGACATTACTGCCTTGTTAACACAGATTCCTGCTACAGCTACTTGGTTCTCAGTCATCGACTTGAAGAATGCCTTTTTCAGCATTCCGATAGCCGAAGAAAGCAGAGATATTTTCGGCTTCTGTCTAGGAGGTCGCAGTTTCAGATTTAAACGCGCTCCACAAGGCTATTGTGAGAGCCCATCCATTTACAGTCAAGCATTAAAAAGCCAGTTAGATTCCTTTGTCCTTCCTCCAGGTTCTGCTCTAGTACAGTATGTAGACGATCTTCTAGTAGCTGCCGATGACAAGGAAACTTGCAAAGCAGCTACGATTTCGTTATTGCATCACTTGTCTAATTTGAATCACAAGGTGTCACCTTCGAAAATGCAATACTGCTGCCAAGAAGTGACCTACCTAGGTCATCTCTTGTCAAAGGAGGGAAGGAAGTTGACCCCAGAGAGAATAAAAGCAATTACGCAGATGAGTGTTCCTCGCACACAGAGAGAAGTACGTGCCTTCCTAGGTATTACCTCTTACTGTAGACAGTGGATCCCAAATTTTTCTCTTTTAGCAAAACCGTTGGTAGCTTTGACTGGGAAAAATGTTCCGAGTCCGGTGCCATGGTCTGATGAATGTCAAGAAAGTTTTACTGAATTACGAAAAGCCTTGTGTTCAGCTCCTGTATTGGGTACACCTGATTACAGTAAGCCATTCACGCTCTATGTTCATGAGAGGGAAGGTTGCGCTTTGAGTGTTCTGACACAGAAGTTTGGTGATAAACAACGCCCTTGTGCGTATTTTTCATCAACATTAGATCCGGTAGCTAGAGCGTTGCCTAGTTGTTTGAGAGCTACAGCGGCAGCTGCAGCTTCCATTCGACAATCTGCTGGTTTGGTGATGAACAACATGCTAGTGGTCATGGTTCCTCATGCAGTGGATACACTCATGAATCGAACGAAGACACAACACCTTACCAGTGCGAGACTATCTGGTTACGAGCTGACATTACTAGCGAGTCATATTCAGATCAAAAGATGTAATGTATTGAATCCAGCAACGCTGTTGCCGACTGATCAAGAGTCGAGTGATTCCGAGCCACATGATTGTTGTTTTAAAACGGAGGAAGAGACAAAAGGACGCATCGACTTAAAGGATACTCCGTTATCCGATCCAGATGGTACGCTGTATGTGGACGGGTCATGTTTTAAATTGGAGAATGGTGATGTGACTGCTGCTTACGCAGTAACGACTTTGAAGACGATTGTGGAGACTGCAAGAGTGAGTCAGAATTCTGCCCAAGCTGCAGAATTAATAGCTCTAACAAGAGCGTGTGTTTTAGCTAAGGGAAAGAGAGTGAATGTCTTTACAGATAGTCAGTACGCATTTGGCGTGGCCCATAGTTTTGGCCGTTTGTGGAGAGAAAGAGGTTTCATTACGTCCCATGGGACTAAGATCCAACATGGTCAGCTAGTTAACGACTTGTTGGAATCTCTAACCTTGCCGACTGAAGTTGCGATTGTAAAGTGCAGTGCTCATAAAGCAATCACGGATGATGTTGGTCGTGGGAATGCTTTTGCTGATGAAATTGCTAAACAGACAGCTAGAGACACGATGAGCAGAATGTATGTTGCTACGTCTGCAAGATGGATTGCTGACTCTGGAATGTGTGAGGATACTATGGAAAGTGTGAAAGAGATTCAGAAAGAAGCAACTGAGGAAGAAAAACGTGTATGGAGAGAAAGTATGGGCAAGTTGGATTCGAATGGATGTTGGATTGATTTGACAGAACAGCAGCGTTGGATGTTGCCTGATTATCCAGTGTGGTCCTGCTCTGTGTAGTCTTTGTGCTGCAACTTGTTTTAGGAAACCACCTGCGTTTGGAGAAAAGGCACGAGAAAGGATGATGATACAACAGCATGTCACTGACCTGATGAGCATAGAATTAGACTCTGACGTAGACTGAGTAATTGCCTATGTAAGGGCAAAAGGAGGGGCTGAGGTTCCGTGACGATTTGAACCCGTGTTTTCAATATTGTCGGAAATACATAATATCGGTATCAGCGAACCGCAAATGATCCATTTAGTATATCCTGGTGTTTTCGCTACGCTACGAACAAGAGCACTCCTTTTATAAACACATTTCTGATCTACCCACGGCATCCATCTTAGATCATGGCCGCCATTTTGTGTTTCTTGCCCTTACATACGCAATAGCCTCTGATCACTTCATTTGGATTAAGGACAAGTAGCCTTAGCCGGAGATTCACCTCTTACATGACACGTGCACCTTAAACCAGATCACGCTGTAGCTGCATGACTCGACAAAGACTGCCTCCTCTGCTCGAGGCCAGTCCTGCCAAACTGGTCTTCGTGTCCATTGTCCTGATCACGATTAGGCGGCCGAAGCCGGTAGCCTTGCCCATTTACAACCCACAAACATCCCTTATCCTGCTTTTCTATCTTCTGCACCTGGCTCTGCTCCTTTCCTTCTGGGCCTTTATTAGGGGGAGGTAACGAAATTTACGATGAGGCGGTCCGGGTCTTGAATGAAAAGTTGACATGGGATTATGATGGAAAAGTGGGAACCCCTCATTCGTAATGTTTTGACATCAGATTTTGTCGACGATTCCTGTGTACGCCAAATATTTATCGTTTATGACACAAAGGTTTGGGAATGTACTAACATGTGAAGAATTCGCCTAAAGGCCAAAATTTAGTATATAAGGAGCAACCCTCTTTGTACAATTCGAACAGGCTCCTAGTTACTGCCCATGCGTAGTTTCTGTGACTTCTGTGTCCCTGCAGTAATAAACCTTTGGTCTTTGACGCCACCATCGAGAAGCCCGTGTTTCTGTTTATTTGTGCACCAAGGCAGGTGGAACTCCGGGGTCTTTGGGTGTTGTTCCCTGACACCTCTGGACGGAACCAAAAAGTCCAGAACTCCACCACTTCCCCACATCTGAGGCACTTGGGGGACTGGATTACACCGATCCTCGAGAGACACGAACATGTGAAGTAGGCTTGGTGGAGATATTTAAATTGAATATATCTTGTGGGGACAGCAAAGTCGCAGGGACTAGTGAGGGCCTCTGTCCAGCCATCTTCTGACATGTCTGGCAGGACCGCCTCCCATGCCCCCTTAGTTTTTTGTAGTGTGGTTCAAATGTTGGTGGCCAGTGTCTGGTAAAGCTGTTGCATCTTATCTGCCCCCAGGTCACCCATTAGTAAGCAGCCCTCCAGGTGGTGAAATACCAGAAGATTGTTCACCTGGCGTTGCAGGGGAGTCAAAGTGTGTCCCAACTGCAGAGTCTTATAGAACTGCGTCCGATGTAGCTGAAAACAATTTGAGGGTGGTACCCTGCATAATATCTCCTATGCTAGAAATTTCAAGAAGGTACCATTTATGAAAAACAGAAAGTTCAGCAATGGGACGCAAATATGTTCCTTGCCACAGAGGGGTCATCTGTGTCAGGCACTCTGGCCAGCCCATGTTTCCAATAGTGTATCGCCAGAGCTGGACTACCATTTTGCTGGTGGGAGGTCTAGGTTCATTTGGCTGTAGAGAAGCCTCTGGAGGGGAATATCTCCCATCACCACGTGCTGCACCTCATAGGCTGGGTCCATAAGTGAACTATACTACCTCTCATTTATACCCAAAAGATGGGATGCTGCATTATAAGCATATACTTCAGCTGCTGCAATCCCCCAGCAGTATGTCGACTGTTTGCAAGTTTGTAGTGCCACTCGAATGGTGTTCCCACTCCATGAACACTTGTTCAGGATTGCATTGACTTGGGCGAACCATGTGTGAGGGATGTTATTTTGGAAATTTTGCAACAGATTGAGTATCCGAGGCAAGGAGACCAACTTAAAAAATGCATATCGCCCATACAGAGACAGTGGTAGGTGGGACCATATTGTGGTCTCGTCACGTATACTTGAGAGCAGTAAATTAATGATGTGTCCACGAAGCCGTGGGGCAGGGTGAAATAAAAACTCCTAAATATTTAAATACTTCTATCGGCTGGGACCACTTCACACCCCAGGTTCCACGTCCCCGATCCCCCCGTACAGGAAATAGCATTGATTTCAGGTTTCAGGGCCCACCGCACCAAGGATCAGCATGTCATCTGCACACACCGCAATTCTTTCAGACCATTACCACGACCACTCGAACCCCCAGATCAGTGGATCTTGTCGCACCCAGGCGGCCAAGGGCTCTATGGCCAGGGCATATAATAATGGAGGCAAGAGAAAGCCGTGCCTTGTGTCGCGGCATATAGGTAAAGGTGCCGACCTGTACCCAGCTATCCGCACTGAGGCCGAGAGGTCTGGTTATAGTAGTTGGACTTAGGCCAGAAAGTATGGGACTAAAATAATGGATCTAAGTAGTTGAAATAGGTACGTCCAACTTAAGGAGTCGAACGCCTTATCTACGATGGCAAGGAGAATAGCCGCGGACGGCCCAGCTCTGGTGCTATTGCAATAGCATTGTGGACTCGATAAGTGGACCGATTTGGCATAAAGCTGGACTGGTCATGGGGAATTAGTCATGGCTGCACATGCTGAGCCGGTTTGCAAGGACTTTGCCCAGGCTTTTGGGTTTAAAATTTAGGAGGGAAATGGGGCGGTGAGAAGAGGGTTCTTCCGGAGAGCAGCCGGGTTTGAGGAATACAATGATTTCGGTGTGGTACCAATCAGGAGGTATGATGTGCTGTGTGACAGCCCCAAAGAGTGCCTCCAGCAGATTTGGACCTAGTGTAGTCATATGTGGCTGTAGGAAATCACTGGGAAAGCCAATGGGACTGGGCGCCTGGGTGGGTGTAATCTAACTAACGCTGTTCTGAGTTCATTCACAGTTATAGGAGCGTCTAATTGGCTATGTATGTGGTCGGAGAGCTTTTCGCGGGTATACCTGTTAGAAATTCCCCTGTCAGGACGCTCCATAAGCATTCATTTTCCTCATACAGGAACTCATAGTAAGGTGTGAACACTTGGACCACCGCATCAGGAGAGGTGCACCAAACTCTGCTTCCTGAAGTGCCAGAATGGGAGTGGGGTATTTCACAGCCTGGCACAGCCGATGGAGCATTTTACCAGATTCATCAACCCATTGGTAAATCGTGTGTTGTGATGCTAGCCAAATCTTGTGTCCCTCATTTATCAGATGTTGATGTATTTGACCTATGACCCTGCTCGCAGGCAGGTCCCTCCCCACGCTGCTGCATGGCTCTGCCTGCATTGTTTTTGCCTAATCTTGTATTTTTCCCCTGTGCCTAACTTGCTTTCTTGCCCAGACTTGTTTTATTTCCCCTGTACCTGTACTTGCTTTCTTGCCCAGACTTGTTTTTATTTCCCTGTGCCTGTACTTGCTTTCTTGCCCAGACTTGTTTTTATTCCCCTCTGCCTGAACTTGCTTTCTTGCCCAGACTTGTTTTTATTCCCCTTTGCCTGTACTTGCGTTCTTGCCCAGACTTATTTTTATTCCCCTGTGCCTAACTTGCTTTCTTGCCCAGACGTGTTTTTATTCCTCTATGCCTGTACTTGCTTTCTTGCCTAAACTTGCTTTTCCTTCCCGTGCCCAGTTCTCCCTCGGCCCGCCCATTTTTCCCGCCGCTGCGTTCCCCCACCTGCAATCCCATTCGCCGCCCCGCTCCCGCCTTCCAGCTGCTCCTCCCTCCCACATCCACTCATATGGAAGCCGCTATGCGGCCGCGCTGCTGGCGCACCTTAGGCAAGCCCGTCTGTGCCCATCCGTGACTGGACCGCGCCCAGTGCCAGGACCCCTGGACACCACGAACGCCACGACACTCGACACCGCTACAATGCCAGAACCCTCCACGCACTTACCACTGAACGATCACACACCTGTAATGTAAAGTAATGTAAATGTAATGTAATGTAATGTAAATCCGTATTTGTAAAGCTCAAACTACTCACCCTTACGGGTCTCAAGGCACTGGAGGCCATCTTGGAAATGAAGTGAGCTATTGCCCAGAGTCACATGGTGCTGAACTGAGCTGCTGGGGATCGAACCGTGAACCCTGTGCTCCGAAGACAGCTGCCCTGGCCGCTGCACCACACCTCTCCAGGTTCACCTGCTTCCTGGCCGTGCCAAAGCGCACTCACAGCGCTTTCACCTGCCGGAACTGCAGCTTCACAAGCATCCGCCCCACCATGCCGCCGACCAGGAAAGAACCCAACCACCTCAGATGCATCCTTCTCAACACCCGCTCCGCCCAAAGACATACCGTTGAACTCTGAGACCTACTCGACTCAACCTCCCCAGACGTCGCCTTCCTGACGGAGACCTGGCTGAACCCTGCCTTGGCACCCAACATAGCCATAGCCGTCCCGGAAGGCTACAAGATCACCCACAAGGACCGCAGCAACAGAGCGGGAGGAGGAATCGCCATCGTCCACAGAAACACTCTCAGAGTCTCGACCAACACCGACGACACCCTCAGCACCGCCGAACACCTGTACTTCCAGATCCACACCGACCCCAACCCACCCTCAGAGGAATCCTCATCTACAGACCGCCCGGACCCCGACCACAGTTCAGCGACTCCATCGCTGACTTCGTCAGCACACACGCCCTCGCCTCCACGGACTACATCCTCCTCGGGGACCTGAACTTCCACCTCGAGAACAATGAAGACACCAACTCCACCACCCTGATCGACAACCTAGGCAACCTCGGACTCAGACAACTCGTCACAACACCCACCCACTCCGCCGGTCACACGGTTGACCCCATCTTCTCCGCAAGCCCCCACATCTCCTTCAACCATACCACCGAACTCCACTGGACCGACCACCGCTGTATCCACTTCACCTTCAATAAACCCACCACGCACCCAACAGATGCCTCACTGCTGCTGGTGCAAAGTCACCAAAGATCAGCTAACCACCACCCTCGCACATAGACCACCCGCCGACCATACTGACCCCGACACCGCCGCCCGCAACCTCAGACAGTGGATCAAAGACTGCGCCAACACCCTCGCCCCGATCAAGAAACCCTCCAACAATCATACCAACAAAAAAGCGAGTTGCTTCACTGAAGACCTCCGGGCCTCCAAGCAAACCTGCCGAAAGCTGGAGAAAATCTGGCTCCGTGAACGAACACCGGACAGCCACCCCGCTCACAAGAATGCCACCCACAGACACCATCACCTCATCAGATCCGCCAAAAGGGCCTCCTTCAAAGACCGCCTAGACAACAACGCGCACAACAGCAAAGAGCTCTTCAACATCATGAAGGAACTCTCCAACCCCAGCTCCAACACCAACAACGTCCCACCCTCGCAAGACCTGTGCGACTCGCTTGCCACCTTCTTCAACTGCAAGATCACTGACATCCACAACAGTTTCAACGCCATGACCGCCCCGACAACCACTGAGACCTCCGCCCCCATGACCACCATCCGCACCAACCGCCTGCTCTACTGGACCAACATCAACGACGATGACACCATCAAAATCATGAATACCATCCACTCGGGATCTCTGTCAGATCCATGCCCACACCACATCTTCAACAAAGCCAGCACTTCCATTGCCCCTTATCTCCGGAAAGTCATCAACACCTCCTTCGAGACAGCAAACTTCCCGGAGAGCTGGAAGCATGCCGAGATCAACGCCTTACTCAAGAAACCCAAGGCGGACCCCAAGGACCTCAAGAACTTCCGGCCCATCTCCCTGCTCCCATTTCCCAGCAAAGGTCAATGAGAAGACCGTCAACGAACTACTGAGCCACTACCTTGAGGAGAACAACATCCTGGACCTTCCCAGTCCGGGTTCCACAGCAACCACAGCACCGAGACTGCCCTCATTGCCACCACCGATTACATCAAGTCCCTGCTGGACATCGGAGAAACGGCGGCCCTCATCCTCCTGGACCTGTCAGCCGCCTTTGACACGGACTGTCACCACACACTACAAACACACCTCCACAACGCTGGGATCCAAGAGAAGGCCCTGGACTGGACCACCTCCTTCCTTTCCGGCAGAACACAGAGCGTCCGCCTTCCCCCTTCCGCTCCGAAGCCACCGAGATCATCTGCGGCCTACCCCAGGGTTCATCCCTCAGCCCAACTCTGTTTAACATCTACATGGCACCGCTCACCCACGTCGACCATCGGCACGACCTCAACATCCTCTCCTATGCCGATGACACCCAGCTCATACTCTACCTCACAAAGGACCTCCACACAGCCAAAACCAACCTTCATGAAGGAACGAAGGCCGTTGTTGAATGGATGAGGAACAGCCGACTGAAGCTGAACTCGGACAAGGCAGAGGTCCTCATCCTCGGTTCCAACCCTTCGGCCTGGGACGACTCCTGGTGGCCGACCGCACTGGGAACCGCTCCAAAACCCACCGACCACGCACGCAACCTAGGGGTCATCCTCAACTCCACCCTCTCCATGACTGAACAGGTCAACACTGTCTCATCCACCTGCTTCAACACCCTCTGCATGCTCCGTATGATCTACAAGTGGATCCCCACTGAAACAAGAAGAACAGTCACCCAGGCCCTTGTCAGCAGTAGGTTGGACTATGGAAACGCCCTCTACGCAGGAGCCTCAAACAAACTCATGAGACAGCTCCAACGCATCCAGAACGCCTCTGCACGCCTGATCCTCGACATCCCTCGCCACAGCCACATCACACCCCACCTGAGAGACCGGCACTGGCTCCCGGACAACAAGAGGATAACCTTCAAGCTCCTCACCCACGCACACAAGGCACTCCACTATACCGGACCAACGTACCTCAACAGACGACTCAGCTTCTACAACCCCACCCGCCAGCTCCGCTCAGCCGACCTCACCCTTGCTACATTCCCCTGCTTCCGAAGGGCCACCTCAGGCGATGTTGGACTGGCACCTGTAGCGAATTGGGCTTCTAGAGACCTCTGGTGGTCTTCCAATTCTACAATTTGAGCAAAACATTTGTGCTTTTTGCACGCATGGAAGCCAATATCCACACTATGTATTGTTGGTTTGAGAGCTTCCCAAAGGGACTGTACAGGGCCGAGACAGCATTGGACGAGAGGTAACCGGAAATAGCCTGATAAAGAACGTCCTGGTATTTTGGGTCTTGAAGGTGCCAAGGTGACATATGCCTCCTGAATGGAATCTTTTGAGATCCTATACACAGCTTGGGTAAGACCAGGAAATGGTCCGACAGTCCCCTGCACAAGATAGACATATGAGACACTGTATGTATCTAGCTAGGTGGCAGGATGACATAATCTAGCCTTTGTAAAGAGCCATGCAAGTTGATAGGAATTTAAAACCCAACTCGGATGAATGGAAATGGGCAGAGGTCAAACCCCTCCTCAAGAAACCCACCGGCAATCCAACAGACCTGAGAATAATCAGCCCATCTCCCTCCTCCCCTCCACGGCCAAAGTCACAGAGAGACGCCTAAATGCTCAGCTGACCACGTACATCAAAGCAAACTCCATCCTAGACTCCTCCCAGTCTGGATGCCGCAGCAACCACAGCACCGATACTGCCCTCCTTGCAACCACTGATGACATACGCATGCTACTCGACCTGGGCCACACTGCAGCCCTCATCCTAGTAGACCTCTCCGCAGCTTTTAACACCATCTCACATCGCACGCTCTCAGCCGAGCTTCACAATGCGGCCATACGAGAAACCGTCTTCCACTAGATCCAATCCTTTCGCTCCAGCAGAACCCAGAGGATCCGGCTCCCCCTGTTCCTCTCTGAACCCACAGAGACCAACAGCAGAGGACCCCAAGGATCATCGCTCAACCTCATGCTCTCCAACATCTACATGACCCCCCTCGCTGCCATCATCAGACGGCACAGGCTCAGCATAGTATCATACGCCAGCGACACCCAGCTCATCCTCTCCTTCACAAAGAACCCCGATGACACAGACTCTGCTTCCTGGAAGGAATGAGGGACGTCGCAGCCTGGATGAAAAGTACCTGCCTAAAGCTCAACTCGGAGAAGACCGAGGTTGTTGTCCTCGGACCCTCTAGCTCTGTATGAGACAACACCTCGTGGCCCTCTACTCTCGGAATCCCACCCTCCCTCACTGACCATGCACAGAATCTCAGCATCAACCTCAACTCCTCCCTCACCCTGAACCCGCCAGATCAACTTCGTCGCCTCCACCAGCTTCAACTGCCTTCGCATCCTTCATAAGACCTTTAAATGAATACCCCACAAATGCAGGAAGACCGTCACCCACGCACTCATAACAAGCCAACTAGACTACGGCAATGCCCTTTAAGCCGGAATCAACAGAACACTCCTATACAAGCTCCAAACCTTCCAGAATGCCACAGCCAGACTCCTCCTCAGGACCCCGCAGCACGAACACATGACCCAACACCTACAAAATCTCCACTGGCAAGCAGTTGAGATGAGAGTAACCTTCAAACTACTGACCCATGCCTACAAATCCCTCCACAACATCGGACCCAAGTACCAAGTATCTCAATAAGAGAGTCTTCTTCCACTTGCCCAAAAGGAATCTCCGCTCAGCTGACTTCGCCCTTGCGGAGATCCCCCACATCCGCATTCACAGAGCAGATGGAAAATCCTTCTCCTATGTTGCAGAAATGACCTGGAACGAGATTCCAGTCAACATCAGACACTCCCCTACCCTGCATGCCTTCAGGAAGAACCTCAAGACCTGGCTCTTTGACTGAACCAGAGCTGCAACCCCCCTCCCCAGCTCCTTGAGACCCTCACAGGTGACTAGAATGCTTCATAAAAACCCTGATTGATTGTGCCCAGTGGGTGTCCTAGTCAGGCAAGTATTGCACCACCAAAACATTTTGACAATGTGATGCTGATCCTAAAGGGTGATACCTGTAGGAATCTTTCTGTATATTTTTTCATTTGCCTTCACCACTAGCTGCCTTAAACCATTGATTTTGGGAACAAATATAACTGCACCCAGTGGCCATATTGTGCAAATGACTGTATACCGAAGGCCTATTACTTTGTGTTAGATTTGGGGGTCTCTAGTTGGCACAGGTAGGTACTTGTGACAAATAGGAACCCTCTCCTATAGTCAGGACAGGGGGATTACACACCTAAAATAACCCCTGCTCACCCTCAAGGTTGCGTGGGCGAGCAGTCGAGGCTTATTTTAGAGGCGTTGTAAGTTAAGCAGTTGTGACCACATATAGTAACCCAGTGACAACACTACAAATGGACACCACACAGGTTTTATATAAAAAATAAGTAGACTTGATATAGAGTTACCACAAGACCATAAACAACAAAAATACACACTATGATTACTTTAAGATGGTAGATTTAAGCTTAGTTCAATTCAGTTCTTAGATGCGACACTCTGCGTCAATGTACCTTAAGTTGTGTTGCGCTTCCACGACAAGCAATGTCGCAGCGATGGGAAATGCGGCAAAGTCAGGTGCAAAGAAATAAAGACGTGAAGATCTTCCAGATGTGGTACGCTTTCTCTGGGATGCGAGAAGTTCTCGGTCTGATGCGTGGACTGCAGCGGCAACACCCTTACGATGCGACTGCAACAGCTCCGGCGGCGACACTCTTCTCCATGATGAGTGAAGCTTCCGCTCGATGCGACAACTACAGCTGAACCTGAAGTCTTCCTTTGGAGAGTTGTGTATCCAAGTTCCCTTTTGGGAGGTAAGATTTGGCATATAAATTCAGACAAAATACTGTGTAACATTCTGTCTAGTACCTACACTGATTGCAAAATAAAGTCCATACTAATTTAATTATGATTTCCAGAGACTATGTTTGAACTGAAATGGTTAATGTATAACCTCTATTATTAATTGTCAAATGTAATTCAGGTATAGCTCCTGCCAAATAGCAGCTGCAAAAATGCTTAAGGCAGTACCTGGGGCAGAGCTGTGAGTTTCAGTTTTTGTGTCTGCTTTCTTTTTAACTCCTTTCATTTTGCTGCTGCTGTAAGCAAAAATCATCAGTGTTTCAAAATAAAGTTTGAAGTGTACATTTGCCATTATTGTGTTATTACCTTGTGAAAGTACTGAGTACAAGCGACCTACTGTTATCACCACCTAGAGTGACTCTTGACTGTTTGCCTGCTCAACTGTTTGAATAATTAAAAACCCAGAAAAAATTATTGACACCCAAGCAGTGCTTAATTTGTCACAAAATAAGAGCCCAACCTGTGTCAAGAGTCCCCTGCAGCTTCCTGCACAGTTAGACCTGTTAGCCTTAGGGTGCCCCCCCCCCCAACGTTTTTCCTTCCTCTTCGATTTTGTTTGTGCTGATCTTTTTTTTGCTGGTCTTATGACTCTGTGCATTTTACCACTGCTAACCAGTGCTAAAGTGCTTGAGTTTTCTCTTCTACACATGGTAACGTTGGCGTATACCCAATTTACATATTTAATTTATTTTAAACCCTTAGTAAAGTGGGACTAACGGTGACCAGGGCATGTAAAGGCCTGTAATAGTCCTTTAAAACTGCCATTTCAACGAGGCAAATAAACTTGGTATCAGGACCAAACTTTCCTTTTTAAAATACATATAAGTCACTCTAGGGAATGCATTGGAGAACTCAGAGGACATGGTGTAATGTATTTAAAAAGAAGGACATGTGCTTTTAAGTTTTACATGTCCTGGTAGTGAAAGACGCTTAAGGTTGTTTTTCACTACTGCGAGGTATATCTCTTCCAAAGGATAACATTGGACTTGCCTTAGTACATTTCATAAGTATATAATTATAAAATTGGAAACATTAACCCACTTCATGTTTGCTGTCTCTAGAATCGAAATCTAAAATCCTAACTTATGGTGAGGTCTGAAAATAACACTTTTAGAAAGTTTGCATTTTCTTGCCTTAGACAATTAGTGTGCGCAGCCTGTCTCTGGTCACATGACTGGGTGTTACTGACAGTTGAGCTTTGTGTATTCCTCCTAGACAGCCACACAAAATAGGGAGCTTAGGTTTGCTCGATGGGCCATCAATGGCAGGTAGGGAGGGAGGAGCTAGGCACCCCCACACTTACACCTGAATAAGCTGGGTCCTTCCTTCATAAAAAGGGCTGCATACTCCCTGTAGCTAGTGTGAAGTCAAGGCAGGGAAGGCAGGTTGCCTGGGGACTTCAAAGGGAAACCTCTAGTAGCTACTGCCCCATATCAAAGGCACAACTCGGTATAAATACTGGACCTCAGACATCAACTCATCAATATACTTCTGTACCAGTGGACACTCTGCCAGGATGAAAGACTACTGTACTGCTAAAAGGACTGCCACTCTGCTGGACTGCTGCTCTAATGGAACTGCTGCCCTGCTGTACTGACCTGTTGCCCTCTCGCTTGGGGAAGAAGAACTGAATATGAATATTGATCTTGAGCCAAGGACCCCAGAGTGACTCTAAGAGCTAGTCTGCTGGTCTCCTTATCTGAGCTGAGCCGCAAGGGCATAAAATGCTCCCCAAGCAGCTCCTAAACTCAGCAGGATGTTCCCTGATACCCAAGTGGTGCATCTAAGGTCCTGGACCCTTGGTGTGACACTCAGGCTCTTTAATGAAGCTTTTGGGCTCTTCTCAACCTCAAACAGGTCCATTCACACCGAGGCAGTGCTGCTCTGACCAGAAATCAGCGCCAAGCACCATCAGCCTGTCTCCTCATAGAGCGGCACTGACACCCCAGAGAGGACTGCCAATGCAAAGATCTAGGCCACCCGTCCAAACACTTGACCTGCTCTATGTTCCACACCGACAACCACCTGCAATGCTCTTCTTGTTCCTCACGACCCTCTCCAATGCAAACGGGACTATTGGCAAGGTAAACGTTCAGTGGTACTAATCTGGGTTTTTATCCAACTCGCACTCCATTACGGTTGGCCTGAATGTTTGAATGTAACCTGGGCAAGCAAGACCAGATAGCTGTGGTTGGCACTTTGGGCTTTAGGTACAATTTTTCACTTTATTCTTTTAAAGTTCATAGCTCTGGTTCTTCTAATTAGATTATTGTCATTCTGGTGTTGGTTTACCGATTACATTAAGCTTGTTTTTTCCTATTTAGCGTGGAATATTTTGTGTGGTGTTTTTGCTGTTTTACATTTTGAAGTGTTTGACAAATGCTTTCCACTTTCCTCTAAGTTAAGCCTGCCTGCTCTGTGTCAAGCTTCCAGGGGGTGGGCACAGGTTAATTTGGGGTTTGCTTGTGCCTTACCCTAACAAGGGTTGACCTGCTTGACCAGGGCTCACACCCCAGTCTATCAGTAACCCAATTTTTACAACCACCCTTTGCCCCTGCCAGTGCTGCCAAGGACAATACCAACGCAACCACTCACCAGCATACACCAACACATGTGACAATTTAGGCTAATCTAGGCCCTCATATCTATAAGAATATAGCTGTAAGGTATACAAATGGCTTAGGCAGCAAGTATTAGCCATTTTTAATGTGTGTTGAATTAATAAACAACTGTTGTGCTAATCTCTACATTACACAAACAGTGCCACCATGTGGCTGACTGCCATAAGGGCCAGTGTTGACAAATACATGTTTGTGCCGAGCACCGGAGGCCACGTTCTAAAATTAAGCACAGCACCCAAGGACCACTGGATTTGTGCCCAGACATCTAAGATGCAATTGTGTAACAAAATTTTCAATATCACTGATCAGTAATGAGTGGCGTCTCTAGCTGCCTGGAGGACAGGTCTGATACTATATTACAGCAATAGGATTTAATGGGAAGTTTAGAAAAGGAAGATACAATTTGGACAGTACTAGGTGGCATAGAGTCCTGTCCTCATTTCCATATCTGGATTGCACACATTTCAGTGATGGCTGACACAGAGTAGTAAGGGGGAGGCAGGGGATACAAAAATAAATTAAAAGTTACTTACCTTCCTGCTGGCAGCCACCTCGCCTCCATTCCTCTTGTTTTGTCTGAAGCAGGAATCACACAGGATAAGCCAATCTCAGCACTGCTGTCAGCTTGCCAGTAGTGTTGTGATTGGTCAGAGCATCGTGGTTTGGCACTCAGATGAGTATTATAAGACTGTGCATGTTCTTCAACCAGGCTGTACAATGTAGCAGGCAAAGAACATGCAAAGTGCGCATGACTGTTTGGCCAGCCCAAGATAGTCAGCCAAACCATCATGCGCTCTTAAGTGCCCCAAGCACTCCTCCTTCTGGCTGTGACGACAGCCCAGTCCAGCCTCGCACACCTGCCGGACAGCAGAAAAATAAAATGATAGTAACTTGCGATATTATAATTTTATCCTTTTTCCACTGCTCAAAGAGCGGTCGGGTGGCACTCCTCTGCCTTAGCAGAGGAGCCGCTGCAGTGACTGTTTACAATGTGATGCACAGGATGAAAATCTGGTTTTCTGAAGAGAACATCATTCTTTTGACAACTAGTGAAGTCTCAGTTTGAACAGAGGTTATCAGATCCCAAGTTTAGAACAGTGGTCATGAGATATCATAACGGACAAAGCACATATTCGGCATTAAGAAAATGAAATCAATAATAAATTCGCTATATTTGAATTGTAAGCTAACTGGCTTGTATAAATGTAACACATTAAAAAAAATCTCATTATGTTGCATTTAAAAGAAAGGCATTCAGCCAAGATGATGCTTCATAATTACACTGCCATTTTGCTAATCCTGAATAGGAAGTAGAAATCACATTCAGAAACACACAACTCAATTAACAATATTCAAAATGAAGATTTATGTGGTGCCAGTGGCTGTGGAAGTATGTTTTCAATGCATTTACTGTCTAATATACCAAGTCATGGAAATTCTCCTATATTAGTAGTACGTCAGTGTCTAAATGGAATTAAAACACCCAATCTGATTTGCATAACGCAATATCGGACAAAATAGGCATAAGAGTGATATATAAATACCAAGTTTCTACTTAGTGACTCACTCTGGAATAATACACAATGTGCTTTAACATCACTGACAGGGCTAATCTCATAAGCCATTGGATGGATCAAATAGATCAGTACCTTGGAAAAACATAGCTTGATTGAAGATAGCTTTTATCTATGAAGCCAGTTATCAGCTCCACTTTATACCATTACCTCAAAAAGAATTCTCTGTGCTGCTTGTGTTATTGTTTCCAGGAAGCATTATGACTGCTAAAATAAAATGGAACCGTAGCAAATTATACTGTTAGAAGGCACACATACGAGTTAAAGAGCTAATTGGAAGGCCATTAAATATTTCTTGTGTTATTACAACTGCTAGACGGCATTGAGTACAAAAGACAGCGGTTCTTTTGCAAAAACAATAACATTGAGGTTTAGACACACAATGGCAAAGCAGGCGCTTACCACTAGGGATGTGTAAAATGTAGCTAATGCGCGTTCATGTATTTATGCAAAATTTATAGACAAATATGCAAAATTACTTGTAATCAAACAAATTGCAAATCTGGCATTTAGCACTGTCTTTCAGGGTGGATGTCTTTTTGCATGGCACTGCTCAGAGTGCTTCCATTATTTCAATGTCAGGGTGCATATCTCAGAAGAGATTTCGACGAAATAAAACCTTCTTGTATGGCGTAGTGCAAAGAACATTCTTGCTGTGGAACAAGGATATACGCACATCACTGCGGCTCTGCTTAACCCAAACACTTTGGAGAGCAGATGAGACCTGGTAGAGATGTGAATACCAAGCTCTGTCTCCATAAGCATTGTGACATAATGAGCACTTACTGAGTCTAAACTGAAGTGTCCATTTCAGCAAAGGGCCAAAGTAGTGTAAAAGCTGAGACTGACCCCCCCCCCCCCCCGCCCCTGCATGGATGATCCTGCGACCTTTGTCCAAAGGCAGTCTTGGGGTGCACTTTCCTCTTTATAAATAGCCAAAAGCTGTAAACTCACTCAAAATGTAAATTACTCAAAAAGTGTATTACCTTTGTGAATCAGCCACTCAATGTGCAGCACCTGCCATGCTGTCAGTGTATTTGAAGGGACATATTGCACTTAACCACCATAAGGAGCAGTTCAACATTTCCACTGTGGATGGGTACAGGGTTTGACTGCACCAACTGCACCACCTTTGTGGGGGCTGGCTGTGCACAACTGTAGGGCGATGCACAAAAGCACAAAACAATCTGTGTTTCCATGCTACACTGTATGCAAATTCAGTGATGTATTGCGTGGACTGCTGAAGGAATGCTTTTAAATGTAATGTTCTAACATGCCTGGTTGGTTCAATAGTAATGGTGAATACAGATAATCTGTATAAGGCTCCTGGATGATGAGCCTTCCCTTTTACATTATTTGGGAGGAATGATTATACATATAGTGCATCAAACATTGAGTCTTATATATTATTATATATTTTTTCCTGTTATCCATTAGATTTCTCCGACAGTGGCTACTATTTCATACATTTTTTCTACGCACATTTCAGCAAAAGACTCTTTCAGGGGGGCATGTTCTTGCCAGCGATGCAGTGAGACGTGTCTCCGGCGAGCTCTGGCGGTCCGCTTCCATCATATGCAATTAAAGCGGAGCTGGGGTGCTGTAACTGCTGTCATGAAGGTGGACGTTGACCGCTGTGACTTGGGGCACTTGTAGAGGGGCTGCACTTTGTCCGGCAGCGGCCTGCAGGGCAGAAGATGGAGGGGAGTCGGAGGCCCATGGAGTGGCCCGCCATCTTGTGAGATCTCTGGCGGAGCCCACCCTGTATTCTGTCGACTCCTCAGAGTCCCTGTGAGTCGGGGACGGCTAGCGACGCTGCGACTTCTGGTCGACTGGTGGCGGCTGAAGTGGTCGGACCGGCGACATTTCTAAAGATTGCACCGGTGAAGCCCGCACCGGAGCTAGCAGAGGTGGGAGATGACTGGGCGGCCCTGCGGTACTCGCCTGGAAGCTGTGGCTGCCACCCATGGAGAGGATTTTGATTGTGGTGACCAGGGGGCCGTTGAGGGGCTGCACACTATCCAGCAGCGGTCTGAGGCATGGAGTGCGATGGGGGATTGGCCTGACGGAGCTGACCGCCATCTTGCGAGGTCTTGGGGGGAGTCCTCCCTGTAGCCTGGTCACTCCCCGGAACCCCTGCACATAGGGGACCGAGCAGAGCGGCAGCGGTGGGCGTAGCAGTGCTTTTGCCCTTGAGCGACTGGTGGTGGCTGAGGCAGACGGTCCGGCGACGCTTTGAAAGTCGCGTCGGCAGGGCCTGCATCGGGGCTGGCGGAGGGAACGTCTGAGCGGCTTGGCTGAACCTACCCTACGGCCCACACCTGGAGGCTATTAGCGGTGCAAATCCTGATGGGGCTGAATGCTGGCACTGCCTCTCAGGGCTATCAGAGACCGCAACAGGTACAGAGCGGCCGAGATTAGGGGCTACAGGTGAGCAGCACGGCAGGACACTCTCTTCCCCGCCATTTTGGGACTCTCCCACCGTGTGGGCTTGAGGCACTGGACCCTGCACGCTGCTGCACCTGGGGAGCCTGTAACCTACGCGAAGTCTCTCCCCCAGTGACACTGCCTGGGGGGGTGCAGAGGAACACAGCGGAAAGAGGCTACACACCGGCAGCCGGGTGATTGCCGGGGGACGCCTGGCTCAGGGTGAACGTACCGCCATTTTCTGACTGTTGAGCGGGGCGGCTTGGAGGCATTGTGCAGCCCACCCCAACACCAAAGAGGCCTGAGCCCACATCACGCTGGTTGGAGAGGTGGAGGGGGAGACCGGGACAATTGAACTACAGCAAGTGAGAGGTCAGGGCCACAGCTGAGAGGCACAGTGTAGCGTGACAAACTTAGCCTCTGGTGTCATCGGAGAGGGGCGGCTTGGACGCACAGGGTCGCCCGTCCTTGGGCCTGGAAAACTCTTGCTCTACCCTGGGCCGGCTGGGGGATAGCAAGAGGCCAGGCCCCAAGGCTGGCGGTCAAGAGTTGCACAAGGTGGTCTACAGTGGAGGTGGGGGTGCTGTCCCCTGCATGATGACGGTACCGACCTCACCACGCCTGTGAACCGACCGGTGCCAGAGATGGAGCGCTGGTCACAGAGAGGGGCGATAGATACCTCCCAACTGGTCAGAGTGTGTTGCTGGCCTCAAAGGGCTTCCAGTCTGCTTGCCACAGGAGGGGTGCACAGTGTGTGTGGACTATCCTGGAATAGCAGGGACCCTAGAAGCGGACACTCGAACTCCCTGGCCTAGTGTTGAGGGCTTTTCAGCTCCTGAAGTGACCTGTCAGCAGGTACTGTTGTAGAGAGGGCGGAGACGCGGTGGGCCTAAGCAAGATATAACTCACGTCTTGGTGGATTAGGGTCAGGGTGGAATGCCCTACGCATTGGACCCCCCTGCAGCAGTTTCGGACATTGCAAGATAAGAAATATAGAGGCTCTGTTTGGGAGATGGACCTCTCAGTGTACATCACAGCGACCACACACGGACCACGCTTCCCGGTTGCCAATAGGACACTTAGGGACTGGTGATGACGGGTTCCAGAGGGGGAAAGGCAGATCCGGCCGTTCCCCCAGAGACAACTCCGTCGTGGCAATGTGGGGCAAGGTGGCACCACAGGCCGCGGGGGACTCGACGCCGGGAACCCAGGCATTCATGACCTCCTTTATGTCAGAACTCAAGATGGAAATTAGCTCCCTGTGCACAGAGGTTCACTCGTGTGTGTGAGAACTTAGAAAAGAGGTTACCGAACTGGGAGACCGGGTGGATGGGCTGGAGCAGACAGTTGATGCCCGCATGGAGGACCAGGAGCAACTGTGGCAACGTCTGGCTGCACTAGAGGAGCAACACATAGAGCTGCAAGTAAAGCAGGAGGATTTGGAGAACCGGAGCTGCCGGAATAACCTCTGCATCCTGGGGGGTTCCTCTTGGCGCGGAGGGGAAGGACATCATGACCTATGTTGCGCAACTCCTCCATGAGGTCTGTGGGGATGAGGATGCTTCTCCACCGGCTTTTGATCGAGCCGGGTGTCCGGGCCTGTGGGGAGGCCGGGTCTCCTTCTGGACATCTTAACCAGGGTCTACTTTGTTAAAGAGAAAGAGGATATCCTCAGGGCAGCACGTGATAAGCCAGATCTCAGATGGGCACAAGATCCAGATCTTCCAAGACTTGGCATCCAGCACCCTGCAACAACACCGTGCTTTTAAACCTGTGACTGCAAAGCTGCAGAGCATGGACATCTTATACCAGTGGGGTCATCCAGTTGTCCTCATCTTCCAATGGGAATCCAAGCGCAGAGTGTTATGGTCCTACACGGAGGCAACACAGTTGCTTCGACTGCCATCATCGCCGCCGGCCAGCCCTTCCCACCGCCAGCGCCAGGACCTGGTACCTGCCACACCATCTTGGACTACTGTTCCCTGTCATCGACGTTCGCCGTCCATGGATGAGCAATCTGCCTCGCAGGCCAAGCAGGATATCATCACGCATATAGGATCCCTTGAAGAGGATTGGGAAGAATCCACCTCGCGCCCATCGACTCCATGATAGACTAAGCGTAAGCCCGCACTGGTTTATGAAGCATGCTCTTGTTGAAATGCACCCTTCTCACTAGGTTGGCTGGTTACTGCATCATCCTAATTTACACCCCAGCTCCTTGTCTATAGGGTGGGGGACGCGGCTTTCCCGCTGGACGAACTTGGGGAAGACTGCAAACCTACCCCCAATTGTTCGTGAGGGAGTGACATCTTTGGGCCCATCCAAACACTTGGGTGTAGGATGCCCTGTGAAGAGAACAGAATAATATGGCCCGTTGGCCATTGTTGGTTTACTATTCTTCACTGCTGTGCTTTCCTGCTTTTCTCTCCCTCTCCTTCTTCTTTCTTTATCTTCCTGAGTGTGGCAGGCGGGTAACTTTGTGGTGCTGGTGTGTGTCTCCTGGCAGGCCAGAAATTACCCTGTGCGCTCCTTCCCTCAAACTGCGCTGCTCCCTTTGGTGACTTAAAAGCCTACCTTGGGATAAGAACTGACTATGGCCCTTCCCTGCCCTTTAAAGTTGCTTTCTCTTAATGTTAAGGGGCTTAATTCTCCGAATAAGCGGCCACAGGTGTGGCGCGACCCCCTCCAGTACGACCCTGACATCATATTCCCCCAAGAAAATAATCTTTAAATAGAAGATGTTCAGCGCATGGCGCATCCTAAATATTCACTCCAATTCTGGACCACGGCGACTACTAAAACGGCTGGGGTGGCAATTCTGTGCAGGAATGGTGTCAGGCAGGGGGAAATCAAAGCTCTACGCAGTCCAGATGGGCGCTTTGTTAAGGTGGGTGTTGGGATTAGGTGGCGCATATTTACTCTGTGTAATGCAGGGGCGGCTGCCCTATAGAGGGCGCAGGGGCGCAGCCCCAGTAACTTAATCACAAAAACCCTGAGACATTGCTTTTCACAGCTGCGGCAGCAGAAATGAAAACAGACACTTTGAATGCTTCCATTTCTGTTGTCTGTGTGCTATCAGGGCCAAGTGCCTGCACATGTCAACAGAAAAAGGGAAAGCACAATTAGGAGAGTTATGGTTACTGCACATGTTTGAGGGGCGTTTTACATCTCGGCTCCTTTTAAACATTCGCAAGACATAGACATGCTGCGCATGCCCAAATCAGCGCGGCATGTCTGAAGAATGAAGCCTGCTCGGGCGGAGGGACATTTCCGCCTGCTATCCAAGCACCTTATTAGAAGACCGGTTAAAGCGGGAGAGAAGCAGGTTGAGACCCAGCCCTTTACTGAATTCCAATTCTTAAGAATCAGTTCAACAGTGTCAGACCCGCTTGCAGTTGGATAGAAGCACGCAGCTCAGCCTGCCAGATACCTATATAGCTATGGAGTTCCAGCAAGCACTAAAGGTAAATAAATTGAAATAAATTGAAACACTTGCTGGCCGTATATTAGAAAAGCATCGGATCTCCAGTGCACATCGTTCCCTGTAACTGCTTAGGTGCCTTTCTATGTTTCACCAAGCATTCTCACCCTCATATCATGTTTTCATTGTTATCATGCACCAATCGTGGGAAATACGCCGACTTTCAAAACGTAAGACACTAACTTTAATTCTTGCAATCCACTTTCCTAAATTCTATGATTCCAGGCAAATGCTCTGCTTCAAGTTCCATGTCTGCTACTGAACACGGATAGGTGGTTTATTTTGCGCTGAAAAGAAACATAAGTACAGTTCAATTTAATTTTATTGTGGAGCGTTTTTATCCGATATTTCCAAAATCCAAAATGATGTGCCCTTTTCAAACAGACTTGTCTTCACATTAGTGGTGCTTCCCTATTCCTCCTGCCACCGCTGCACAATCCCTTCTTACCCCTCTTTCAGCAAGAAACAGAAAACACGTTCAGTGCAGTATTTTCACAGATTTGTCAGTGCATTGAAACCTTTGGTGTTTACATGCTCTGCCAAGAACCCTAAACTAAATAATATAAAAACATAATATTAAAAGGCAACACTCAGGCTGGGATTAGACGTTCAAAAATAGACTTCCATTGAGATTTGTATACATATGTGACCTAATGGTTCCAGAGTTACATACTTTTAGAGTACTTGTTCCAAATCACAGGTAAGGGCAGTGATGCCATGCCAGTGACAAATTATGCACTATAAAAATGGTAAGGACGAAATAACTACAAATGCAAACGAGGGAAAATGCCCAAGTGTTACTACTTGGTAAAACTAGTTGCTGTAACATACGTTTTTGTAGCTCATAACGGTCACCCTCTAGGGCCTCTCAGCCTATTGAATGTCAACATGTTGTTTGTTACCTTTTTCAAGGATATTCGACCTTTGAAAGAGGAAAGGCTGAGTGGATGGGGCAGAATCAACAGATTTGTCTTGCTTCTGCATAGTCCACCAAGCTACCACGCCCTACTTGTGCCCTATAGGACTATATTGCCCACTTAAAAGAAAAAAACTGTAATTACATATGAAAACTTTTAAAAATATTCTTTCACTATTGAAATACCCTCAAAAGTAATTGTGCGCATCAGTTGTTATAAAAGGCACCCTAGAGCTACACTGCTGGCACAGGGAGTTTTAACAAATCGAAACATCATGCACTTGATGCACTGCTAGTGCAAAGCTTGGTTTGCCAACTTAAAAAGCTGGTCTATGGTTGCACTGCTAGTGTAAAAAGTTTTTACCAATTCAAAAATATGTCCAGGCCCAGGCTTTTTTCAAAGTTTCTAGATGGAAGGCCCCTATGAATCCCTTTCAAGGACATGGGTATTCTTCACTTTGCTTACTAAATTGGATCTAAGACATGTACTTTCGCCTCACCACTTTCCAAGTTCACCAGCCGCCACTGGTATAATGTCTATGCACCAAACCAGATGCAGGACTCTTACCTCCGAGCACTCTTGAGTGACCACGTCCCACAGGGTGACCCCTCGCTGATCCTGTGGGGTGACTTTAACCTAGTATGGGACCCTGGGGCGGACCGCAGGGGAACATCTTGGACCGGGGTGGGGGCCATGTCTTCTATGTTTCGTGCATAAATTACCAACCTGGACTTGACGGTCCCATGGCGATACCATTCGCCAGAGGCACGGGATTTCTCGTTCTATTTGCATGTGCATCGCTCGTATTCGCGCATTGATTATCTATTTATCTCTCATGCCATGGTGCTTAGACATGCTGGCTGCATCTATGTCTGCTATTGTTGTGAACATATCTAGGACCCTAATTAAATATTCCCGATTCATGCCCTTATGTGGTAATAACAAATAATATCCTTACAAAGGCATAAGAATCATATCCATATTTAGTCATAGCCAATGCAGTCCAAATACGGCAAGGCTACTTCCCTAGACTCCTAGAAAGTACAACGCGTTCTTTAAACAAACCAAGCCTCCAGCAGCCCGGGAATTCCCCCTGCTTCTGTTTTGATTTGTTTTAGAACTCCTGAGAGTCCTGAAAGAACTGCCAGTTCTTAGTGACAGTTCTTAGTTACGTCTTATGTCCAACCTTACATCAAACTCAGCACCTTCCAGGTATAAATATACCAGCATTTGCTTTAAGCAAACACACGGTGGTTTGGAGCAGAGCCGCTATCTACTTACCCATAGCCCAGCTGATGCGAGTGCCGAAGGAAGCCGACCCGCCCATTTGACGCACTTAGAGAGACGCTGTCTTTTCTCCTGCCAAAAAATCCAGCTCCAGTGTTTCCAGTCACCCTTGCGGGTTGCTAGGAGATCGAGTCCTGAGAAAGAGATACAAGACCTCCTTCATTCTAAAACCAAGGTACGGAGCTGATTAGATCCTTAGAGAATTCTTGATGCAGATTCATGACAAAAATAACTTAACTTAAACTGCAGCTCACTTACTCCTTCCCACGTATTAGGCTTAGGTTAGGTACACCGGGGTAGGCATATTTTAGAAGCACCAGTTGAGTACGTTTAGTCAACTTTTATCATTGTATGTATTGTATATATTTCATCCGTTTTAAGTATCATATGGCTCAGAAACCATATAAATGCTTTTACAGTATTATTTCATAATACTCCTTTTACTGTACCCACTTTACTTTATGACAAGTATTGCAATTGTGGCAATTCACTTTTCTTGCATGAGAAAGAAGACTGCTCAATAAATAACAACTTTTATTGAAAACGCCCGTCTCTCTATTTCTCTGCACTCTGGTGAAACTAAGCATGCACAATTGACTGAGTGAAATAGCTATCTATGGCTTTCACACGACTCTGGAGATATACTCCTTATTCTGGAGGGAGAAAAGTTGTCATGTTTATGCGTTTGTCAGAAGCTAATCCCTTCTTGTCTATTCAGGAAAGTTAACTCATTCCTGTTCACTCGAGAAAGTTTCTAGTGACCTCTGAGCTAGCGGGCATTCATAATTAAGTCTAACATATTCAATAGAGACCCAGTCAACCTCAGTCCTACGTCTAAACTATCGTTTATGTTATTCCAATGCGCAGAGCCTATTGGGAATATAGGAACAACACTACATGGCGCCCAACGTTTGGTAAGGCGATAATCTAACGCAAGATACTAGAGTAACTCAGTCGTGCTTTTCACACAGACCCCTTTTTCCCATAAAAACTCCAATAGACGTCTGGAGTGGGTAAAAGGTTAATATCCACCAGAACTTAGTAGGAAGAGATTACTATGTATTAGTTTTTGGTTTAGTTAACGTTGAAGGATACAGTGTTCCAAAATATTGTGCACCTAATCTTTGTTTCCTTGAAACATGCTCTACAAACTTTCATTAAACAATGTCAACTAACGGCGACAACAGCGAAACCGGTGGAGCTGCAGTAGATGCGAATCAACCGGGTTCAGACGTTACAGGGTTTAATGAAAATGACCCGGATACTATAATCATCCCGGTCAATGTAAGAAAAACTATAGCTATAAAACTTATGGAAAATGGAGTATCATCAAGAGGTGGTACAGTCATATTTGTGGTAGAGGCCCATGAATATCGGCAGACAGAGGTATTCTATTCCTGGATACATTTTCCAGCAGCACATGCTGTGACACGCGAGTTCCACTACTACAAAATAGAGGAATCTCCAGAGGAATACGCCCCTTTCGAGGACGTTGAAATTCCACTAACATACCAAGAGCACCTGCTCCGGTTTAATGGTGCCTTAAAACATCAAAATCACAGTACCAGGCTCGGTCCACTGGGTAGACCAGGAGCCACATGGCCGGTTCTAGCCAGCTACACACCACATCTGGACATTGAAAAAATGTCAGACTGGGAACTTTTAGTTCAACTAAAGCAACTAATTAAAATACATAGACAATTGGTCCAATATGTCATGCGGATTTCAACAGTCCAGCCTGCAATTAGAATTCCACAAAACACCCCTCAACAGGGGAACGCAAATAAAATTACACCACAGAATATACAATCATGTATTGGTAAAGTACCCGCAAAACGGGAACAAATTCCATTCTGGTTAGCTCAAAAAATTAGTCAAATAGAGGCAGTATTTCCTGATACTACCCCTCACGACAAAACACAGAATTCTGACTATCTGTCTCTCAATGGGGATCGCACCACATGTGGAGGACTGTGACACTTGGGGCACAGTCTTTGCTTCTATCTACACAAAAACACATGGTGTTCCGTCTATGGCGGTTATACCAGATGTACTAAGACAAATTCAAAATGAATATGGTCCAAAGCCTGCTTTAACTCCAGGTATGAAATTACTGAAAGACGTTAAGCAGGTCTTGGCTATATTACTAGCCAACATAAAAGGAGAAGCAGCATCTGTGGTGATCCGCCAAAAATTGAAAGAAACAGATATAGCAGACCAACCTTTTGAACTTGCCAGAATAATCGAAAAATCCAATGAAGAATTAGGTAGAGATAGTTTGGGTGGGAACCACTAAAACCCAAACTAATTGAAAATCCCGAAAAGACTTTCATTAAAAATAATCTCAACTCTCAAAAGAAGAAGTGGAAGGGTATTAAACAAACCACTCACAGAGAAAAACAGTTTCAGACCAGAGGAAGGTCTCCCCAACGAAGAGATAGATCTCCAGAATGGGGGTGCAAGTCTCCACTACGGGAGCCCTCTGAAAAAAGATACAACCATAGAAATAGGGACAATTTGAGAAAACCTGACAGATATCAAGATATTGATACACGTTCCTCTCGATCTTTTCAGACTTCCTCACAGAAATCGGAAAGAAGAGGACGGTAAGAACATAAAGGAGAGCACGTCAAGTCCAAAGACAAGGAACCTGCTCATCAAAGTAAAAAATTACAATTTCCCAGAAAGAAGGTAGCCAGTATTAAAGTAAAACATGCCGAGAATTCTGAGGACACAACTGAAAAATGGAGAGTGGGCCCAGACAATGCTAGACAGCGCAGCAGAAGTGACCATAGCTCGCAAGATCCTTATGATTCTTCTGGAGACAGTGGACACGAATGAATATATTCAAGTGGAAACTGTAGACACCAGAGTTAGCGTGCCCCATAAACTATATGCGATAACATTACGTATAGAGGGAGATAAAACTAGGAAAATAAAAGGTCTCTTCTGGGAGAATCTATCTAAAGGTTATGATATCCTTCTAGCAGAGAAAGACTGGCCACCAGAGTTTGTCAGGGAGTGCCCACATGGCGAAGAAATGATTATGCCTGCCTTCTCAAATCACATTCCAATTCATAAAAAATACACATTTGCTAGGAAATTGACAGTGGCCCAAGCCCCTGCATTATATAAAAATCATGTAGGATGGGATGAGGATTCTCCTCACCATAAAATCCAGTAAAAAAATCAACCTATGCACAGAGGCAGTATCCTGTTAAGCAAGAAGCTAAAAAACTGAGAAATCTTAGATCAACTTGAATATCATGGGGTGATTGAAACATGCACCTCACAAATGAACAATCCTTTGCTTCCTGTTTCCAAGCCAGACAATTCATATCGTCTAGTTTTGGACTATAGACACCTAAACTCTTGTTGCAAAATATTTGCAGTACAAAACTCACACAGTGCAGCACTAATGAATAACATCGTGCGCAAGAAATATAAAACAACATTAGATATTTCAAATGGTTTCTTCTGTCAAAACATAGCACCAGAAAGCAGATATTTGACCCCTTTCTCCAGCATGGGACCCAAAAACAATTTTGTCGTCTCCCACAGGGATTCAAGAATAGACCAGGATTATTTTCAGCCAGGGTAACAGAGTTACTACAAATGTATGATGATGAGGCATTATCTTATGTCGACGACATCTATCTTACAGACAATGACCTGGAGAAACACTTGAGAAGAGTGAACGCCATCATACTTGGGTTCGCATCTGAAGGGTACAAATTCAACTTTAAAAAGTCACGAATTGCCCACTTAACAGTCCTATTTTTAGGATATGAGTTATTGAGTGAAGGCAAAAGCCTAGCAGACAACTTCTTAGAGAAGTGTGCAGTACTGCAAGCTCCAAAAATGCAGAAAAACATACAATCAATTCTAGATTTCCTGAATTTCAGAAGAACATACATTCTAAATTATGCAGAGAGAGTTAAACCTCTCTACGAACTAATAAAACCTGATTTTAAACCAATTAATTGGACTCAGAAACGCACAGAAATTTTACGATCATTACAAACAGACATGTTAACTTAAACAAAACTGAAACACGCGCAAAAGAATGCAATCTTGTAATCCGAGTCATCCCAGGAAGATGCGGATTCACATACCTGACCTCTAATGTGGGAGAAACGGTACCAATAGCTTACAAATCACACTTCAACACACAAGCTGAAATGAAATTCAGTTCTACTGAAAAAATTCTGACTGCGGTTCAAACTGCTGTAGCCAAAGAAAGAGCCCTAGCACAAGGTAAACGAATAATCATCGATACACCGGTACCTGCCCTAGAAGCAGTAACACGAGCAAGCATTCCCAAAGCTAAAGCTCTACACCCGAGATGGATACAATGGGTTAATTCTCTTGCTGCATCATACGAATTTGATCCCAACTTAAAAACACCAGAATTTCTCCAATATGAATACGAATGTCCTCTGCCAACTGAGATTCTGCCTCTGGAACATTACGGCTGTATAATATATACAGACGATTCAGGACAGCCCGCAGTTGGGGGTAAACAAGCATATAGTGCTGCGTGTGCGATTGTTAAAGGACGTTAGCACGAAGGAAAATTTAGACCACTGGTCACAAAAACACAATCACTCGGAGACCGTACAGCTCAGCGAGCTGAACTACAGGCTTTTAAGATGGCGCTTGAAAATACCGATCGCGAATTCCCCACACTAATAGTGTGCGATTCATATTACTGCGTTCAATCTTAAAATGAATACTTGCAGAGCTGGGTTCAAAATGGCTTCAAATATGCAAAAGGTGGCACAATCAAGCATAAAATGCTTTGGGAACAAGTAGTTCTTTTACAAAAAGAACTACAAAAGACTCACGTGATACATACACTGAGTCATCAACGTGATGGTGTTCACGTTTCAGGGAATTCATTGGTTGATGAGGATACGAAGGCAGCTGTGCAAACGGCTTCCGTATCTGCCATCACCCGGTCAAAAACAAAAATAGACAGCGAGATAATGCACGCTGTCAGTGCTTCAGTAAAAGACAGTGGTAGACACTCCCGAAAGGCTTTCCAGTAAAGTACTCATACAAAACTGATGCAAACAATGTTCCTTTTGCTGTAATCCCTGGAGTGGGGGATAGAGCCATTCCAAACATGGAACACAGGTTAGGACTAATTTTAGCGGCACACAAAGGGCTCGCTTCTGCACATGCTTGTATTTCCGCCACAGTATCATTATTAAAACAGAGATATTGGTGGTCACGCATGAGAAAACAGACTAGGAACTATGTTCTAGAATGTGAAATATGCCAAAAAATTAAAAAATCAACAGTGAAACGACCAGCGCAGACGCCCCTTCTATTCTCTGACAAACCATTAGCATGTGTTTACCTGGACCACTGTGGTCCCTTACAAAGGGATGGCAACTATAAATATATCATGGTCGCAGTGGATTCCTGCACGAGATTCATTTGGATGTGGCCCCAGCACTCGGCTGACGACAGAACTGTTATAAAAGATTTGCGAGTCTTTATCGGCACATACGCAATTGGCATGCTACATTCTGACCAGGGTCCTGCATTTAGCTCTCGGGCTTACAAGGAGGCCATGGCCAGCATGGGCATTGCATTGCGGTATTCTAGTCCCTCCCATCCCAAGGGAAATACGGTAGTGGAGAGAAAAAACTGTGACATAAAGCAATCTATAACAGCGAGGATATTAGGTTCGGGTGACGGGTGGGTCAAACATCTAATAAGTGTCCAACGTAGTCTTAATAATCTGCCAAGAAATTCTCTAGGAGGCATCACTCTGTACGAACTTTTGTTTGGTACAAGAATGATCATTCATGATCTCCA
Organism: Lissotriton vulgaris; assembly: GCF_964263255.1. Lineage (NCBI taxonomy): Eukaryota > Metazoa > Chordata > Amphibia > Caudata > Salamandridae > Lissotriton > Lissotriton vulgaris. The sequence continues at coordinate 1,012,036,080 of NC_141696.1, read as the reverse complement.
TTGTCAGACTTCACTGGTGAAACAAAAAACCTTTGATATCAAAGAGCTTTTGGCTGTTTTACAGGACTTAAATGAAACAAGAAGGAGTCTAAGTAACACAAAGCTAAAACCAAAGACCACTGAAGAAAAACCACCTGTCCCATCAAACCTGTCTGGATTCCAAAGATTGGGGATCTGGTCAGAGAAAAGATCGCGGTGAAGAAGGAATTTGGGCCTTCTTACAGAAAAGCAGTAGCTGTCTTAGCTGTCAGCAGAAAAAGATCAGTAGTACTACCGCCCCTTGCTGGTAAAAAGGAGAACCAAGTGGTATCAATCGACCTGGTAAAACCACAATCATGTGGTCAATCATAAGTAGTAGGCCCAGTAGACTCCCAAGAAATAGCCAAAGACCAAATCCTGCTACAATCCAAGAGGTTCAAACTGAGAGACTAATCACTTTTGATAAACCTGCAGTGAATAAAAAAGGACTATGCAACAAAGCCATGGAACTTGTGCCTCTTGAAACCCAAATTGCAACAGTTCATCAAGAAACACCTGTCTACAATGATGTAGCATCTGAACATACATATCCAGAGATAAATGAAAATCCGGAAGCAATTCCGCCAATTGACAGAACTGCATCTGGCTTCTTTATCAACTTCGATGACTTTTCTGATGATGCAAGTGAACATGGAGACAAGCCAGCAAACAAAACTTTCAAAAAGAAAATTACAGAGCTCTTTCATCAACTCGGAGAAACATATCTGAATTCACCATGGATTGAATTATGGATTGTGTTAGGCGTACTATTCCTCCTTATATGGCTCATCTTGGTTTTAAGTTTGGGTAGATTTATTGATGGAAAATATAGTACAATGGACACAGCAAATCAGAACATCAACTTGGTCCTGAAGCCACACAGATCTTCTCACATCGATAAATGAGAACTATCATCAGTGAACATCACAGCAAATCCTATACCTGGTGGTATAGCATGGGAAAAAACTGATTACGAAATCTATGACCCGGTTGAACTCTTGAAATATCCACATCAATTCAAGATCTCCTTAAGTGACTTTGTATCCCCTAGTACTTTCTCTGATGATTGGGAATTTGAAAATATTAATAATTTTATGTCAGATTTAGAAATGTCAGCAAGATTTACAGAACATGATTATTTACAGAGTTCTTCTAATTATGAAGATATGTATTGCTGCAATCACTTTGGGCATCTGCATAAATCTGCTAATCCTAGAAATGTTTTCAGTTATAATCAGTGGGAACATTGTCCAACTCCGCCAAAAGGCAGTTCAAAAACATTTTATACAAAATTCCCATACTTCTCAGGGTTTAATATCACTAATCCAGAAACGTTTTATTTCAAAATGTTAAATAAGACAGGAATGAAAAACATGTTGACAAATATTAAACTGATTTATTCAGACATTTTTTATAAAGAAAATGTCTACTTTTGATTTGGAATTTTGGAAAAATAACATTGAGACAAAAACCATCTGGGGTACAAAAGAGTGGCAGGTACAAGGTTTAGAAAATCAATATTTAGAGCCTGCATGATCCCAGAACAAATAATGTTCCTGAATGACACCATTCAACAAACAACCTGTCTTGGCCTAGCCAAGATAAAAGATTTAAACAACCCGTCTATACCAAAGCCTATGCCTGAAAAAACTACATATGAGGGGTTAGACGTGTCCAATATTTTACAACAAAATAGAACTATTCCTGATTGGAACAAATGGTTGTTCTGGCCCACATACACTAATAACTGTCATGATAGATTCCTGAACAAAACACAGAGGTTCAAGCAGAAAAGGCCAGACCCAAGATATTCCCAGAGACAACATCCAGGGATAAATACAACATACAGTGTAGGAAAACTGTGCCTCGGATGACTACAGAAATCCACACTACCCGAAATTAAGCAATACTTAACTTTACTTAAAGATGGTGCTGACTTGTGAGATTTCTTACTGGGACCTCGCAAACAGCGTCAAAAACATTTCATATACACCGGTATATACGCAGCAAACAATGAAGCTTGGAAAATAACACAAATTGAAACTGCAGAAAAAATACGAGAAATTGATTGTATTAATTTGGAAAAATCGCTTTCTAGAGTGGACAATCGGTTAACGACTCTGTCCTCCAGAATTTATTCACTGGACAGCATTGTATCATCTGCTATTGATATATTAGAACAGGATATGCTAATGTTACAACATGGTCAATCCCAATTGCGTTCTATTGTACAGTAGGCTGGACGTTACAAAACCTCCGTTCAGGCTACGTGCCATGGCGTCTAATCAACACAATGTCATTATTTTCTATCTTTAACCTTACTGACAGACAAATCTCGTTGGCACAAAAAGGAGCAGACTATACGGTGCTGAGCATTGGAAAACTAGAAAAATTGCCATTGACAATGTCAGAACGACCGGTCATTGAAAGGATAAGACATGGCACCATTACAATCCCGATAACAACGTTTCAGTTTCAATACTGCCAAAAGTATATACCAGCAGGCCTGTATGAAAGGTTGGGTAAAGGATACATCAAGTGAACCTGGAATTTGCCTTATACACATAGATATTATAGTGAAGGGAAAAAATAGGTATTTCTTGGTGGTAACAATTGTAAAAAATCACTAAGCGGTACACTTCTGTGTCAAGGTATTAACTTGCATGGAGCCTGCGAAGGTTCATCAAACAACCTTTCATGTCATCTGCACGGCACCCCTGATACACAGATAGAGCCCTTTTTCAGACAACTTTCCAACCGTAGCTACGTTATAATAAGTGACCACAGCTGTTGTGGCTTGATGCCAGGAAAAGCCTATCTCGTGAGCGTAACTTCCAGGGTCATTTGTTGTATGCAAGTATTGTATCCAAACAGCAATCCAGACATGGAGGCAGCAATATGGCCTTCTGTGAATATCTCTTCCACGGTGGTTTGTAGCAGAGCGGCTATCTACTTACCCAAAGCCCAGCTGATGCAAGTGCCGAAGGAAGCCGACCCTCCCATTTGACGCACTGAGAGAGACGCTGTCTTTTCTCCTGCCGAAAAATCCAGCTCCAGTGTTTCCAGTCACCCTTGCGGGTTGCTGGGAGATAGAGTCCTGAGAAAGAGATACAAGACCTCCCTCATTCTAAAACCAAGGTACCGAGCTGATTAGATCCTTAGAGAATTTTTGATTCAGATTCTTGTCAAAAATAACTTAACTTAAACTGCAGCTCACTTACTCCTTCCCACGTAGTAGGCTTAGCTTAGGTACACCAGGGTAGGCGTATTTTAGAAGCACCAGTTGAGTACGTTTATTCAACTTTTATCATTGTATGTATTGTATATATTTTATCCGTTTTAAGTATCATATGGCTCAGAAACCATATAAATGCTTTTACAGTATTATTTCATAATACTCCTTTTACTGTACGCACTTTACTTTATGACAAGTATTGCAATTGTGGCAATTCACTTCTCTTGCATGAGAAAGAAAACTGCTCAATAAATAACAACTTTTATTGAAAACGCCCGTCTCTCAATTTCTCTGCACTCTGGTGAAACTAAGCATGCACGATTGACTGAGTGAAATAGCTATCTATTGTTTTCACACGACTCTGGAGATATACTCCTTATTCTGGAGGGAGCAAAGTTGTCATGTTTATGCGGTTGTCAGAAGCTAATCCCTTCTTGTCTATTCAGGAAAGTTAACTCATTCCTGTTCTCTCTAGAAAGTTTCTAGTAACCTCTGAGCTATCAGGCATTCATAATTAAGTCTAACATATTCAATAGAGACCTAGACGACCTCAGTCCTACGTCTAAACTATTGTTTATGTTATTCCAATGCGCAGAGCCTATTGGGAATATAGGAACTACACTACACCATATCACTCTGATCATGCCCATGTCCAACTTCTCCTGCAGGTCCCGGGTGCTTGCCCACCGTACTCCGCGGTGGTGCCTGCCACCGAGTATCCTGCCGGACCCGGCAGACATGGAAAGCATACAGGTTGCCATTGACTCTTACTTCGCGAGCAATGATACCCCTGAGATGCCCTTCCCCGTGGTGTGGGATGCTTTCACGGCCACGATTCAAAGTCACATCACCTTGCTCTTGATTGCGTGGGCGCGCGAGACCCGGCTTTTGGAGGATATCCTCTCTACAAACATCAAGGCAGCAGAAAAACAAGATCTGGCTCGTACCTCACTTGCATCCCGACAGCGGCTCACAAACCTCCAGGATCAAGTGCGCATTTTACGCACCAATAAAGCGGAAAGATCCCTTATAGCCTTGAATCAGTAGTACTATGGAGGGGTGGACAAGGTGGGCAAGCAATTGGCGAGGCATCGGAGGGCACGGGCAGCAAAAGCTCACATGGCTAATATTAAACTCCCAGACGGCTCTCCAGTCACCTCAGAACGGGCCAAATGTGACGCCTTTAGGGCTTACTATGCTGCACTCTACGCAGCAGAACCACCATCCCCAGATCTCATTGAGGATGCCTTAAACCTGTGTGCTTGGAACCCGTTACAACCCCACCACGCCCAGGCTCTGGAGGGGCCGCTAACTGCAGCTGCGCTAAAGGATCTCCCTCTTGGAAGGACTCCGGGACCGGACGACCTACCGCTGGCCTTCTACCACATGTTTCAGACACAGCTCATACCCCACCTCTTGCGATTGTACAATTCTTTTTTGTACACTGACGGACCGACACCCTCCATGGGCATGGCGGAAATAGCGCTCATACCCAAACCTGGGAATGACCTCGCTCTATGCGCCTCCTACCGCCCCATAGCGCTCCTGAACACTGACCTTAAAATTTACACCAAAATTCTTGCCAAACGTCTGGACCCCCACATGCCTGGTTTGGTGGAGCCGGACCAAGTCGGCTTCATCCGCAATCATCAAGAGACGGACAATGTACGTAGGCTCACACACTTGGTAGGGAAAGCGCACACCTGGAACATACCAGCTGGCCTTCTATCGCTCGATGCGGAGAAGGAGTTTGATACGGTAGATTGGGCTTTCCTTCGGGCGGTACAGCAGAGAGTTGGGTTAGGCCAGAATATGATCTCTCGGATCATGGCACCATATATGTCCCCACAGGCTAGGGTCAGGGTTAATGGACAACTCACTTAGCCTTTCCGCATTCACAGGGGTACCCCGCAGGGGTGTCCTCAGTTGCCTATGCTCTTTACCCTTGTGGTGGAACCCCTAAAGGAGATGATCAGACAGAGGACAGACATAAATGGCATCTCCATGGGGGGTCGGCCGAACAAGGTGGCGCTATTCGCAGACGACCTCATCCTCAAACTCTCACAACCGCATATATTTCTCCCAGCTCTACACTCCCTCCTACAGACTTTTGAACGGGCCTCAGGACTCAAAATCAATCATATCAAATACTGGGCCTTGAACATCACAATTCCTAAGGAGGAGATACCTACCTTGGAGAGACTCGCACTGTATCAGTGGGCTGCCGACCATATCCAATACCTAGGTCTTAAGCTAACTCCCTCTGTAGACACATGGACCCAAATTAACTGGCGGGAATGTGGAAGGGTAGTGCTGGAGGACTTAATAAGGTGGAAACCTTTGATGATGTCATGGCTGGGCAGGATCAACGTCATCAAAATGTTGGTCCTCCCTAAAATGTTATGCCTACCCACCCTGATCCCACATCACCAGATACAGAGCCTACAGCGCGATCTTACCGCGTTCATATGGGGTGGGCCCAGACCGAGATTTTCTCACAAGATCCTTATGCTTCCGCGTGATAAAGAAGGGTTAGCCTGTCCCAACTTTTTAGACTATTACTGGGTCTCTCATCTCCGCTTTGCGTCAGGGTGGACGACCACTGAAAGTGAAAAGGTCTGGTTTCATATGGACAGGGTGGTCACTGGGCGCTCCTTCTGGGACCTCACTTGGCTCCACCGTACAGCGAGCTCTAGCAGCGCCTACAAGGGGGTACCCACTAAAACGGTATTAGACATCTGGGATAAAGTGGCGGTGCACAGGGGTCTTGCAACCTTTCCCTCTCCCCACACTCCCATAGCGTGCAACCCCCTAGTCTCCCCAGCATTCCGCTCCCAGGCTTTTGATAGATGAGTACAGAGCGATGCAGATTGATCTGTGACCTCTAGGAGGGGGGAGTACTCAAAACGTTTGCGCAGTGTAGAGAAGAACTTAACCTCCCACTGTGTGTATCTGGTCCTGTGTTCTGTTCTTATCTAGTAAAATAAAACAGATTTGAAAGAAAAAAAAGCCTCCTTCAGGAAGTCACAGGTTTTAGAATGCAGGCCCTCATGAAATTTACATAAAAAACGCCTTAAATCCGGTTTGTAAGCCAAATTCGTCCATGTTCGGACACTAATAGGCCATTACTCTATTGTGACAAACCCCATTATCAAACTGATTGCAGATAGAACTTACCTAAAATTGCAGTTATCCAGACTTCTCAAAGGAGAACACCTAGTAGTGCTCAAAAAAGAAACTCAGGTGAGTCCAGATTAAAAAAATAGTGATAAAGAAATAAAGAGATAAAGAATATAATACGGAAATATAGACAAACGCCGCTAACACCCATTGTGACTTAGGTCTGATTCACATGCACCTATTGTTAACCTGTATTTGGTAAGGAGTCATTGCCTACTCCAAGTGTATAGCAGTTTCAAGCTGCATGTTAAAAGAGAAGAGAGCAAATAAAATGGTTGTGGTCTGAAAACGTTTACTAATTGCAGGACCAGTAATATCATATATCTTTTGAACTGTCCATGTCAGTAAGGCTATGTAGGTGAAACGTCTTGCACATTTGTAACCCCACTAACAGAGAATCGCTCTTCCATTCGCATTAAACAACTTACAGCACCACTTGGAAAGCACTATTTGGAGTTACATCACAAACCACAGTAGATCCAATGGATAATTCTAGAAAGAATAGACAAAAAAGTGGGCATCAACAGCATGGAAATTCGCAAACGCCGGAAAGTATATTGGATTTTCACCTTAGATACTTACACCAAGGGCTTAAAGAGTGAAATCCCATGGGACCAAGCTATAAGATGCAAAACATAATTGAGCTTTCACCAGATATGCTATTTGGCAGTTTTTATGACTTGGTCCCTGAGAGCTGTATAGATTATCATCTCCTTGTCAGTGCAGTATATGTCTAACCTAGACCACATGAGTCTCTACCAGGTACGTATTTGGATTTAGTGGCCCCCTCTCATTTTCCAGTAATACATAAGCTGCAAGGGGGCATGGCCTGTGAGTGCAAGATGGCAGAAGCGAGTTAACAGCACTCCGCCACACACCCATAGTTATCCGAAGTTTAATTCCAGCATACATATCATCCTGCACTCTCCGGACTCCCTGCTGCAATTGCTGATTGCAGAGATACCGTCATAACGTGGACAGCCTGCACCATTGCCGAAAGACGGGAAAATGCATAGGTCCGGCAGAGCTGCAGCAGTTGAAGACACCAGGTGAGCGCTTCCAGAGGCCCCAGAGAGGGAAGATGCCCTCTGCCCTGGAATTGTGAGGCTAGGAGGAGAGCGCCAACATTTCCAAGGCCTGAAATTGGACAGACCCAGAAGTGTCGTGAGAGAGAGTGGGACGACCTTCTGATCTGTGGAAGTCCCTGGATTCAGGTACTGAGCACTACTGACCTGGGCTTGGACGTTGTGCTAGCAGTGAGGGAGGCGCTCTCTGTGCCGGTGGTGCCTGCTGCATAAACAAAACATATTAGAGACTGGGGACCACAGTTGCGCGACCGAACACACGTGGAAGAACGAGGCAGGCTGCGCGCAGTCTGCGTGAATTAAAGCAGAGCGGCCCTAGCCATAAACAGGGTGAATGAGAACTGCAATAAAAAAATGAGCACCAGAAAGGGGGAAAACAGTGACAAAGAAATGCTAGGCAGGGCTCCCTCGCACTGCAGATAACATCGGGCACGTGGTGTAGGCGGCAGACAAAGGAGGACAGAGGCAGCAGTAATCAGCAGCAACTGAGCATTTCCACAAGGCGGCCAGTGTGTACAGGTCTCAGCAATTCCAATGGAGAAGCACTGAAAAAACAAGGAACACTTGGCACAAATGCAAGTAATGCAGGGGAGCTGAACTAGGCTTAGAGCTTTATACACCAGACTGGAAGTGCCATTGCTCAACATACCTCCAGTGGCTGCCCAAGACACTGTAAAAGCCACAGGAGAGGCTAAGAGGCATATAATAAGGACTGTGCTGGCTCCATATACACTCTGACCCCAGGACAAGAAGACAAACATTGCGCACTATACCTAAAGTCATCTCGAGCCTCCTCCGAAAGCATAAGAGGGCGAGCTTACATCCAGACAACATGGCTAACACTGAGTAGGAGCTTGTGACCTACTTTGAAGCACTGCATTACATTAAACAGGTACAAACGCTAACATATCAGGCAACTGCTCCCAGCGGCTGCGCTGAGACTAACCTCACACAAAATACCCTTTGGTGCAGGTCATTGTTGCTGCCAGGTAAAATTAGTGGACATAAATGGGACAGTCTATAGGAGTGAGATCTAGAGCCTCCTCGCGTACATCATTGGCAGTAGAGATGGAGCATAGGGAATCCCAAGACACTCAAAAATCACCGACTGATAACAGATTGGATGCTATCCTGAAAGTGATCGAAAGCTCCAGACAGTCGCTTGAGTGAAAAATAGACAATATGGCCCGGAACTAACTCTGCTACATGCAGACCATAGCAAACTGGCTGATCTTGTCACAAGGGTGGAGCAGGTACTAAAAGAAGTGCAGCCTGCTATGGACTTTATGGAAAAGGAACTGGAAGCGCATGAGGTATGGCTCCGACAGTTGGAACAAAGAGTGGAAGACGCGGAAGGCCACTCCAGGCATAATAACATCTGATTGATAGGGCTGCCAGAGGGAGCGGAAGGTCAGGCCCCAGTGGACTCATTGAAAAATGGCTGAAGAAACTAATGGCAGAGAATGCACTATCACCTTACTACTCATTGGAGAGGGCGCACCGGGTACTGTTTCGAAAGCCTGACCCGGGCTCGAACCCTTCCTGTTTAAAGTACTCCACTATAGAGACAGAGATGACATCTTGAGGGAAACCCGAAAGACACAAGAAATACGAATGGAAAACGCCGAGGTAATATTCCTCCCAGACTATACCATAGGGGTACAGCGCCAATGTTGTTCCTTTTTGGCAGTGAAATAACAATTGCATAAACTGGATATACAATACTCGTTGTTTTTCCCAGCAAAACACTGAGTATTAGCAGATAAAAAACTCACTTCTTTGAAGACCCTCAAGATGTCTGGGACTGGCAAGAGTCATCAGGGAGATACACAGGACCCAGACCTACTGGAAGAGCATCATGAGTGTAGAAGCTACGAACAAAAGCAGGAGACATGACCGATGATGCGCAAGCCGAACAACTCAATGCACAGGAGTTCCCAACGAGAAGCAAATGCTCGAAGTACGCCAACAAGCAATCCAAGAAGCAGAAAAAATCTCAGATCTCTCCAAGTAACTGGATAGAGTGCCGAGATCAACTCGAACATCTTTAGATGGAGACTCCTCAGTGATCTTCCCTCAGACATCAACTTCCTGGAGCTGCTGGAAGTGACCCCACAAATGGCAGACAGACTTATCGGATGACTCCATGTATCCTTTTAAGTACTGTGCCCTGCATATATATGGACTTGATAAGCTATGGAAAGGGTCGAGGTTCAGCGAACATGTGATGGCGGTGAAAGGGTGGGGGAGGGGGAGGAGGGAAGACTAGAGAGGCATTAGAGGGGGGAGGAGTAACCAAATGTAACATATGTTATTACTCTCTGCAACACCTAAAGGGAAACACAGCTATCAGTGAATTGGGTGGATGCCACATATAGGCGAGTGTGTGAAAGACTTGCAACCACACACCCACACAACCCCGCGTACAATACACCAACTCGTTGACGAGTAAAGGATTGGGCAGCTCTGCACAGTTGTAGAATCTGCTGTAATGGTATTCTATGGTTGTAAAATATTGTTAGGTTGAGTATAAAGGTTCTTAGGTGCAGTTATTTTCCATTATGGCCATCCTTGCATGACAGTGCAACAAACATGTGCAGACACGGGACATGGTAACCTCCATCAACACAAACACACATCGTCACGCTACGCTGGCACAGCGAATCCTCACATGGAGCGTAAGAGGTTTACGCACCCCCTCAAGCAAATATGCATTTAAATCATACCTAAAACGCCAAAACGTGCAGATAGCTTTACTGCAGGAAACCCCCTTAACATGCCCTGAAATAACAGGGGTACAACTTAAATGGGGTGGACATATCACCACCACTGACTACTTGGCATTTGCCTGAGGAGTACTAATATAGATATGACCTGGCACTCCATTTCTACTTGAGGGTGTTGAAACGGATGCAGAGGGTAGAAACATCTTTATTAGGGGTCAATTGGATAATAGATGTGTCATAATTGGCAATATTTACACCCCCAACAAAGAGCAGTGCCACCTACCCTAGGCTATAGGAGTCGGTTTCAACAATGTATTTGATATAACTCTAGAACGGTCATTCACCACTAAGGGGTACATCAGCGGCAGTATGGGTTTCACATTTAAGATCCTGGGTGAACAGATGGGGATTGGTGCGATACCAGCAGACATCGCAACCCTTCCACACAGGTTTACTCATTTTACTCTGCACCACACATACTGCATGTACGAATAGATCGGATTTTATGCTCACCGAATCTGCTACCATACATGACACAGATGGAATATATGAGTAGAATGCATTCGGATCACAACTCTCACTATATCACTCAAACTTGGGACATGCCGGGCTCCACGACTCCAACCTGACGTGAAATAATACCCCAATTGGTGCAAGAAGACCAGAATGGATTTATACCAAACCATTCCATATCCCTAAACTTGTGACGGATATTCAGAATCATGAAAAAATTCAAAATCAGAATCCTACTTTGCACACTCAGATCAGTACAGTGGTGTCCTCTTGTTTCTTTACCCTTCGCACTATCCGGAAAATCTCTAGATTCTTTTCTTTGCCCGCTCTCAAACTCATTGTGATGGCAATGGTCTTATCACGGCTGGACTACGGGAACATCTTGTACAATGGCGTCCCAGCCTACGCTCTTCGACGCTTACAGCTTGTACAGAACCAGGCTGCACGCCTTATTTATGGCCTCCCTAAATTCCATCATGTCACCTCTGTATTAAAGAACTTGCATTGGTTGCCTATTAGGGAGAGGGCTCTCTTCAAGCTGAGCTGCACTGCATACCAGGCCCGAGCCGGAACTGCCCCAGCCTTCATAAACTCGGCAATCTCCAGCTGTACTCCTGCTAGAGAGCTCCGCTCATCTTCCCAATCCCTCCTTTCCGTCCCTCGCTACAGGAAGATGAGGATGGGGGGGGGTGAAGTTTGGAGTTCTTGGTCCCATCTTTTGAAACTCCCTCCCTCCCAATGTTCGATCTATTCCACTCTATGCTGACTTCCGTAAGGCCTTAAAAACCTTTCTCTTCCTGCAAGCATTTCCAGCCTAGTTCTCCCACAGCTGTTATCTGGGTTCAATAAATCCTCAGCGCCAAGAAACCGCTAGGTAAAAGTGCGCTCTACAAATGTTTTTAAATTCAAATTCAAATGGAATATGCAACCCAACCAATCCCAGATCCAGCTGTATGGTCCAGGATTTCGAAATAGCTTTTGACACTCAAGAATGGTCATACATATTTAATGTGCTACCCCGGTTTGGTCTAGGACTTTATTACATTTCGCTAATACAACTGCTGTACACTTACCTGAAGGTACCAATTAAAACAGATCGTATGCTAGCAAAGCTTGTCCCAGTCTGCAGGGGAACCCAACAGGGCTGCCCCTTTTCTCCTCCTCTTTTTTCACTAGGGGTTGAACCCCTGGCCCTTGCGCTGCGGGCATGTTCAGCCACATGGGCATACAGATGGGAGAAGTCTCTAATGTAATATTTCTCTATGCTGATGACCTCCTGCTATACCAAGGGAATGTAGGGAAGGTACCTGATATTATACCCGCAGTATTTGGGCGTTTTGCTCGGCTGTCGAGACTGTAGGTTAACTGGGAAAAGTCCAGAACGGATTTATAACAAACCATTCCACGTGCCTAAACCGGCAACGGATATTCAGAATCATGGAATATGCAACACCAACCAATCCCAGATCCGGCTGTATGGTACTGGATTTGGAAAAAGCTTTTGACACGCTGAAATGGTCATACGTATTTAATGTGCTACTACGGTTTGGTCTAGGACCTTACTACATTTCGCTAATACAACTGCTGTACACTAACCCGAAGGTACGAATTAAAACAGATGGTATGGTATTGCAGGTTAACTGGGAAAAGTCCTGTATTTTTCTCTTTCTAACTGACACACCTGACCCTACGCACATATTAATGGATCACTGGTCTTCTGGCAACCAACCATTTTTTGATATCTAGCCATCAGGGTCTACCACAGCAAGCGGGATTTCCTGGAAGGTAATCTCACCAGGGCACTTACTTCCTTGGAGTCGCAGATGGTCTTTTGGAAGATGCTAACTCTATTAATAGCAGGCAAGATCTCATTACCTAAAATGATAGTACTTCCCTGTCAACTTTATTATTTCACGAATCTGCCCTTGTATCTACCACCCTCCTTCTTCAAGGCTATTGAACAACTGATTTGAAGTCTCATATGGAGCACCTCATGTTGTAGAGTTGCACTGACAAATATGTACCTTACAATTGGGTTGGGGGGACCGACGGTACCCAACATTGAATACTACTACATAGCTTCCCAGTTGCAATGGGTGGCATGCTGGATGGAAGGCAGTCCCCTATTAGACACAGCGACTGATGCAAAATCTTACTCAATAGATGCCATTCTCCCTATCTCCCATCCGTGTGGAAGGAGAAATGGACCGTTCCCATTTCTGCTACAAGTGGTATATCAATGTTTTCGCAGAGAACTATTTCTCTCAAGGAAAGTAAAACCTTATGTCCTGGCGATCCCGCTGCCTGGGACGCTCAGAGGGTTTGCATAAGTTCTCACTCTTGACTAGCTGGAATGTAAAAACCACTGCACTCCAAACAACATAATAGAATGTACCAGATGATCCAGCTATGTGAGCAAGTACAGTGCGGTATACTAAGCCTAACGCTAGGTATCAATATTCTCATACATGGGGGTATAGTCCTGTTTAAACAAAAGAGTATGAAAGAGGGGAAAATAATGTGCTGACATGTACAAATTAGATAAGAAATGCTACAAATTAAGGTATTAAGTAACAGAGGGACGGGCTGGAGGTATTGGCATGCCTAGTGTTGTTTAGTTTGTTTAGTCGGGAACTATATTGATCTTGTTTGTTCTTGCTGAAAATTTGCATTATATATGGACAATAATGCTGCATTTTACGACACAACTGGCTATGTATTTTCCTATAACTGTAAGCATGTACTTTGTATTGCAGACTGCAATGTATGCTGTAATAGACTCTCATGAAGACTACTTGTAAAGATGCTTTCTGTATCAGGGTTAAACACTAAGAGATATTTATCAATCTGTTATAGATAAATGTGAAACAAAAAAATTACAATAAATAGATCAAACAATAAAAATACATAGGCTGCAAGATGGTATGACACTGATTCTTAGAACAGTCAGCTTAGAGTTTTTCGCCGTTGCAGTGTATCGGATGAGTGTGGTCACTTAACCACTCTTTCATTTGTACCAATGAGTTAGAATCAGATATTGTAGTTAGGCTTTTGCCTCATCATGCATCTCTTTCGTTCACCTAATTATAAGCATCTAATGGGCAGCAGCATATGTCCACATTACTAAATATTACCCTCCCAATATTCAATGGGCCCAATGAGGAGTTCATGTATTCGGTAAGTTAATAGCCACCAAAATCATGTCTTTATCATCAAATACGTGGAGTTTTTATTCGGTGGTAACCATATTTGCTCTCTTCTCTTTTAATATACTGCTTGAGGCTGCTATACATTTGGAGTAGGCAATGACACCAATACAAATACAGGTTAACAATAGCTGTGTGCGAATTAGACGTAAGTCACAATGGGTGTTAGTGAAGTTTGCCTATATTTCTTTATTATATTCCTTATCTCTTTAATTATTTATCACTATATTTTCTCATTTGGAGTTGCCTATATTTCTTTTTAGAGCCGTACTAGGTGTTCTCCTTTGGGATGTCTGGATAACTGCAATTTTAGATAAGTTGTATCTGCATGCAATTTGGAAACGTGGTTTGTCACAATAGAGTCATGACCTAATAGCGCATGAGTGTGTACAAATTTGGCTTACAAACAAGCTTTAAGATGTTTTTTATGTAAATGTCATGAGGGCATGCATGACCTTCATCAACATTTGTTGTGTCCCCATATATAGTATAGTTCTGCAACCTATGGCGTCCTGAAGAAGGCTGTTTGTTGAAACATGCATAGAAAAATGTAAGATACACTAGCCAGATATAATGGATAACAGGAAACAAATATAATATTATGTAATATTCAGTGTATGATTAACTATAAGTATAACCATCCCTGCCAAATAATATACAAGAAAAGTTCATCATCTAGGAGCCTTACATAGATTATCTGTATTCACCATCACTATTGAACCAGTTTTGTTTGTCTTTTGTATATCTTCTCAGGTTTTGCAGAATTGTTGTATGCTGTGGAAGGATGAAAGGGTATGAGAGTTTGTATGGCTGTAATCACAATGCATTAAAATGCTAATGATGCTTTTATTTATAATATATTTTTGTATAATATGAATGTAACATTAAAAGTGTTTTGAAAAAAAAATGAATCGATTTTGATAATATATGCCCCGCTGGTCATTGCTTTTCGTGTCTTAAGTTTTGTGATGATGGATTTTTTATCTCATGGACCAATAGGGGCCTAAGATTTTGGTACATTTTTGCTATATTTCTGTTGCAAACACTCTTAGGAGAAGAACAACTGTAGATAGTCAGAAAATTACTCACAAACATTAACTTTAAGCTTCTCTTTGTGAGTGGTAACAAATAGCCCCAACAACCACCCCATTTCTTGATGCATTAAGGGGCATTCTCAGACTACACCTCAAGCCAAGGCTGTCTCAGTTCCCTACACATATAACTAAGTCTACCTGACATGAAAGATCAAGCAGTGATGTAAATTTGCTACTCTGACATCCCCATGTTGTCTTGCACTGGTCTGACATCTCCTCTCTGAATGTGTGCTTGCACTGTTAAGACCTTAATTTGTTTTGTAATTAGGCACTGTAGGAAAGTGGAGTATTATGTAATGAAGCTAGTTAGGCTTCACTATGCAATACACTCACAATGCCCCAAATAAGTCATGTAGATTCACAATAATTAAACCATATCTCATTCCTGGTAGTGTGGCACAGAGCACTCAGGCTTTACTAGAGGAACAAGTGTTAAGTATTTCATGCTACCAACATGGAAGAAAAGTAAGTGCCACTATTCGAAAGATATCTGATACCAATTTGTAAAATTAGACCGTATTTTAAAATAACTTTAGACACGAAAACAAACACAGTCAGATGAGTGTAACTGGAGTTATAGATTTTGAAGGAAAAATAAATCAGTGCAATTCACTACTGCAAAACTTTAACATTGAGGTCAATTGCGAAAATACTAGTGATATTTGATCACTTGCAGATCGAGTCCAGTGGAAACCACTTGGGGTTAAGATGATGTGGGTACCAGGACCAGGCCACAACAGTCAGTTGAATTGTGCCAGGTTGGCAGAGGCCCTGGTGCAGAGTTGTCCTGACAGTTACTGGTGCTAAAGAAGGAGCCGCAGGTTTGCTGGTTTTAAGGATCAGATGGTGCTGGTGAGGAAACGGATAAAAAAGCTTCACAACACGGCCACTGAGATGGTGGGTTGACAATGTTGTGGAATTCCCTCGAGGAACAGTGTAAAACAAAGGTAGTGGTAGCCTGACTGACCAGAAACAAGCCTTGGCAGTACTAAGCTCAGTCTTGGGTTACTTTGATGCACTGGAGGCCGGAGGAAAATGGCAGCCACTTGACACTTACTGGAGGTCAGAACTACCTTTCCCAAAACGCACTAGACCATTTATTTTTGGCAAATTTCTCTGCAAGCCCGATGGCCATTGATTCTTTGGTTCTAGGCGTGTGCTTTATCTGTGGGCTGCAGGGGACTAGTACCTCTAGTCCAAGTGATTTTTTAGAGTTGCCTCTGGCTCTCAGGGGGGTCCTCTTTTCTTGGGAATTGGTCTCTGGTCCAGGACGAGTCACAGTTGTGCAGTTGCAGGTTGATTGCCACATGTGCAGGTTATTGCACTGTTTCTTTTTGAAGGTCATGAAGTCCCATACTCAGGTCTCTTCTTTGTCCTTTTTTGCAAGTCAATTCAGATCTGAGTTTCTGGTGTCAGGGGTGGCCCTTAAATCCTAGATTTTGGGGCATTGGGGGTGTGGGTACAAGTAGCAATGAGGCTACTAGCCCCAGTGGCAAATCCACCCCTGAGGAGACCATATCCATGGGTGTTTGCCACTTTGTTACCCAGACCCCTCAATTCTGCCACCTTTTTGAAAATGGCAGAATCCTTCCTTGACTGTACAGACCAGGTAGTCCAGACTAGGTCTGTCGCTAGCCTTCTGGGGATGTACACCTCCTGGCTACCTAATTTACCACCTGCCAGGGAGTAAATGTGCCTATGGGCAGTGGGTTGGTTGATTCCAGTGTAAGCTTCAAAGCTCACCACCTTGATTTGCCACTTTACATGACATCCTGTCAGGGAAGGAGGTGTCACCTCTTTCCCAGGCATGGCTTTGTTTCTGAGTCCTGGGAGGGTGCAAACCCCCTGGCAGGGGGTTCCATAACTGTCTTGGCTGCAGCTGCTGCAGGCTGTCAGCCAGGGCACAGCAAAGACTGGGGCAACCAGGTGTGTAACCTTTAAGGTAGCCACCTGGGCGGAGATCACATTAAACCTGATTCTGGGTAGAAGTCACATTTGTTGACAAAAGGTGAAAAGTTAGGAGTCCTAACTTTACTACTCCTAAATTGAGAAAAATCCTAACTTTAAGACTTTCGGTATTTACAGTAGGCATTTAGGTGTCCTAAAGTTAGGACTCCTAACTTCTGTGCATACCGAAATGAGTAAGTGCCTACTGTGAATACCAAAATGAGTAAGTGCCTTCTGTGAATACCAAAATGGTAGTAAGTTTAGGATTTTGTCTTAAGTTAGTTCTGTGAATCAGGCCCCCTTGCCAATTGGATTCGCCAATTCACATATATCAGATTCTGGGTGAGAGCACTGCCACTGAGGCCTGGTTACCATGCTGCAGTGCTCTTTCAGAGATGAAAACCAGCAGCTTGTCCTAAGGGGGGCAAAGGGAGAGGGAGACCTTAAAAAAAACTGTTTTCATACAAGCACTCATTGTTGATGTGCGCAGGCACACAAATGAAGTGTGAGCCTGTTCTTTTTATGGTGCCTGTGGCAGTCTGACTTATATGAGCCCTAATGTAATGCACAAAAACGCAAATCGGTCTGTGCTCTCAGTGGAAAATTCTGGATCTTAGGCTCATTAAAAAGACAATATCACAAGACTCCTACATTTCCATTTCAGCTATGAATCTCTTATAAATTGAAATATGTAAATAAATAGTCATTGGTAGTAGAAGAAATGCAACTTTTTAAAATAGTTTTTGAAAAGATCAAATATGTTCGTAAAGTAAATTAACTTTTACAAAAAGTTGAACGTATAAAAAAGACACGTGTGCATCATAACAAAGCATTCAGAAGCTATGTGGTTCAAGTTATAGCATATAGAAAACAAAAAAAGAAAAGACACAACTATAAATATATTTCATTTCCTGCTAAATGCAGGAACAAACATATCATTAAGGAAGTCCCGGCTGACTGAATTCACATTCTGTTTAAATATCGGAAATGTATATTGCAAATTAAAACTATTCGAATAACTGTCAAAGCAAATCAGGAGACTCTCCAGGGAAGGCATGTCTTCATAGGCAACATTAGCTGAGTCAATGATGACTACATGTAATAAAAGGGAGAAATGCATAATCGGAAGAAGTTGCTTAATAATAAAAGACAACTTAATGGTTTTTCCTGCAGCAGTCTAAGTTAGAACACATCAAAGAACACTTTTAAAGGGAAAAACATTTCTTGGAAAATCTTCACAGAAACCGCATAGGACAGTAAGTAAATGAAAATATACTTTGTGTTTAGCTGCAAAACGACCCTAGTCATGAAAAGTGCAACCAATTTCCTTTCCAGCCTTAAGAAATGATGCAGATATTGTACATGCTATGAATTTTGAGTGAAGGATTTAAGATAAAATTGCCCTGTTTTCTCGAAGATTCGTAAAAGCTAGGGGGATTATAGTTTTTGTAAGTGCTCAGTATTAGTTCACTATAGAGAGCAGTGATAATATTAGCGATTTAAGTGATTCAGTCCTTCTGTGCTTCATACCACAGAACCACTGTCCCTCAGCACACAGCCAAATTAATTTGATCTCATTGTAATAAAGGTAGATGAGGCAGTAGATTCAGGTAAGTGAATTTATTCTTCTCAAAGATGACTCCACCCGTCATGGACGTCTGGTCTCCGTGAAGCCGATGGTTACAATGGCAAACGGAAAGACTCAGCCGTCCATGCGCGAGGGAAGTAATTCAAAGCACAACAGGGTATACACGGGCCGTGGCACGTGTATACATATACTTAAAAGTAAACACACTAGGCTCGGGCTTTGGCTCGTGAGGTGGACAGAGATCGAACCCACGAGCCAAACCCACGAGAAGACGGCAACGCGAGCGGAGCCCGCCATTAAACCACCTTCCCCCTTACAACAGTCAATAAAAATGGAAAGAGAAAACATATGCAATAAAATGGATCTAAACACAGGTAACACAAATGCCTAAAATTTAATGAACTCGTTATATCTCTCAGGAGCCCTGATGTGTCTGCCGAAAGAAGAAACTTTTGTGTGAGTAGGGACATCCTGGGTAACAACAACGTTTGGAGGATCCAGAGAAACCTCCCCTGAAGGCTGCTCTGAAGACTGAGGGGCTTGTGGGAAGGAATGGTTAGGAACACCAGAAACAGAAGGAGCACTCATCCAAAAACTCCAATCCAAATTACCGGAGTTACCATTATGCTTCTTTCCTTTGATAATTTCTGCTTGGTGATCAGAGACTTTCACAAGCTGGCGTTTGTTCCACCAACCCTTTTTCCCCAAAAAGGCTGCCCCCTTACTCACTTTAATTACCTGGATGGGTGCAAAAGATTTTGAGCGACCTTTAACTACCCTACCTGGATTCTTGATTAAAACCCAATCGCCAACTAGCAGGTCCACCAATTTACCATCTGAGGTACCATCAAACTGTAATTTCATTTGGCTCTGTTTTTCTAGAACAGACTTCCTAACAGAATCCAAATCGATAGTTTTACCAGCGGAGTCCTGATGCAGCCAGGAAGGGAATAGGACAGAACGATTCTCTCTACCTCTCAGTAAGGAAAACGGGGAGACCCCAGTCACGCAATGAGGGGAAGTATTATAGTGCCATACTTTTTGCTTTACAAAATCAACCACATTGTAACCACAAGAAATCGCTGTCTGAACACCCTCTTTAATCACTTTATTCCCCCTCTCGACAAGACCATTCGAAGCTGGTGAATAAAGGGAGACTTTGAGTTGTTTGATGTCTAATTGTTTCAAAAACTTGGACATTTTATCCGAAACAAAATGAGTTCCGTTATCTGTGACAACGAACTTGGGGGAACCTTCCAAATCAAACACCCTCTTGAGAAAGGTTATTGTGGAATCTGTATCAGGAGTCTTAACAAAATCAAAGTACATCCACTTTGAAAAATAGTCCACCAAAAGAATAATGTACTTATTCTCCTGCTGAAGAATGGAATATGGTCCCAAAAAGTCTACCCCAACTTTCTCCCAGGGAGAGTTAGGGAAATCCGTGGGATGCAGGGGAACTTTCAGTGTGCGCCAATGTTTATCGGATAATAAACACTCCGGGCACGAGTCAATCAAATTTTTAACTTGGACATCAATTGAGGGCCACCAATAGTGTTGCTTAATGCGCATAGAGGTTTTAGTTGTCCCCAGATGTCCTTGATGAGCCTTATTAATAATAGACTCCCTCAGTTTAAAAGGAGGGACACATTTCTCACCTCTTCGTACTACACCGTTCTCAACAGACAGTTCCTCAGAAATTTGAGCAAAACTGCGTAGATCGCCATTCAGACTTCTCGGTTCAGGCCAACACCGTGTGGTAAATTCTATCACTTTTAACAACACATTGTCTAAAGCAGTGGCTTCCTTCCAATCGCCCTCAGAAATCACATCACTAACTTCATCCACTGCATCCACAAAGGTAACACATTCGACGTCCTCTACAAGAAAATCCTCCTCATCGTCTTTCTCCATAGCCATTCTAGATAGGCAATCAGCCCGAAAATTCTTGCCACCAACTATATGCTTAACAGAAAAATTGAACTCTTGTAATTTCGAGACTAATCTCATCAGTCTAGCTGACATGGACGTTGAACTGGATTTATCAAAGATGTAAATTAGTGGCTTGTGATCAGTGACCAACTCAAATCTTCTACCCCAAATGTACATTTTAAACTTGTGGACCGCCCAAGCACAAGCTAGAGCTTCCCTTTCGATAGTGCTGTATCTCTGTTCGAACTCTTTGAGTGCTCTAGATGCAAACACCACAGTTTGTTCCTGACCATTCACCTTTTGTGTAAGAACTGCCCCTAGACCAGAAATACTCGCATCTACAGTGATAACTGAGGTGGCATCTTCTCTGAAGGCATGTATGGCTTTAGCAGAAACAATCATCTTCTTGATCTCACAAAAAACCTTGTCTAACTCTTGCGTCCAAACGAAACTAGACCCTTTCCTCAAAAGCTTTCTCAAAGGTTCCACTATTTGGGAATACGACTGGACAAACCTTGCATAATATTCTGCAAGTCCTAGGAAGGACCGTAAAGCATCCTTATCAGGAGGAGGTTTTGCGTCTTCAATGGCTCTAATGACTGAAAACTTGGGAGTGATACCTTGGTCCGATACTGTATGCCCTAGATAATCAATTTTGTTAACTGCAAACTTGCATTTGTCTGCGCGAACAGTCATGTTCCTAGACATTAAAATTGAAAGCACGTTTCTAAGAATAACGTCGTGTTCATTTAATGATTTGGCGGAAAAAAAGGTCAGCGTGGGTGGGGTGGAGTCTCCCGCTCGTCGCCAAAATATGTAATAAAGGTAGATGAGGCAGTAGATTCAGGTAAGTGAATTTATTCTTCTCAAAGATGACTCCACCCGTCATGGACGTCTGGTCTCCGTGAAGCCGATGGTTACAATGGCAAACGGAAAGACTCAGCCGTCCATGCGCGAGGGAAGTAATTCAAAGCACAACAGGGTATACACGGGCCGTGGCACGTGTATACATATACTTAAAAGTAAACACACTAGGCTCGGGCTTTGGCTCGTGAGGTGGACAGAGATCGAACCCACGAGCCAAACCCACGAGAAGACGGCAACGCGAGCGGAGCCCGCCATTACACTCATATGAACCCTCATTAAGAGTTGGCCTTTAGTTCCAGTATCAGCCACAAGGTGTGCAGATTTACCACAGACCCAGTGTTTGCGGCCGAAACTTTCATCAGCTGGCGATCTTCCTGGAGAGAAAAAAGGGCAGAAATGAGGCAGTACATTTTGAATTAGACACAGTATCATCAATTTCTGTATTAATAACCCGATGTCGCATTGGTCCAACCTGTAACCGACCAGCCTTTCTCTATGGTCAGTTACCAGAATGCTTAGCATTTGTAATTCCATGAGGGGGGTACCACTCCTTTTACATGACTCTGATGTTAGAGATGCATCTTGTGCAATGTTCACCACGTGCAATGTTGGCTGCACAGAATGTTTATGTTGTTAAGATTTGTATTTTCACTTGTGAGTGAAGCGGACATTGGTAATGATTCGAATGGCAAAAAGCAGTTGCCTGTCACTTCTCCAAGCTAGTTGGACGCAGCATGCTGTGTATGATTTATGCATATAAATAAATAAGCTCTTTCCTTATCTCAATTGGTTGGTTAATTTCACCACATTTGGTGGTGACTGTACTTCACCCACTGGCACACCCACACAATTTTTGCATTTTGGACCCTTGTCTATTGGCTTACTGCTGTGAGAAATGCACAGGATGGCAAGATGCTCAAAGTTGCCCGTGACAGCCGGAGACAGTCGAAGTCAGCCGAAGGATCGCGGGGAGGTCATATGCTTTCACAGGAATGTGGAGCACAATGCAAGGAGCACTGCGGTTTTAGGCCATGGAACGTGCACACTGGCATATCATCCCGTGCACACTCCACATTACTGTGCTGTCCGTTCTCCACCAAACTGTACTGTCATTACATTGGGAATGGCAGCCATATTTGGTGTGGTTGTCACTGTGTAAGATTTCAATTGCGACATATTCTTGTATTGAAGATCGGAATTTTTGCCTACAACCGATCAGAACATTTGGGCCAAAGTTGGGGCGCAGCAATGACCACAAACAAGCTCTGTATGTGTGAAAAAGGCTGCTTTATTGAAGACAGGTGCACTTCACAAAACATTTCCCTTGGCCTTTGCCATACAAAACGAAATCTCGCTATACATTTGTTCCCCTACCTTGCCTCCTACTGCCACCCCTAAGGTTTCCCCTTTTTCCCTTCCTTGCAACTATTCATAACCCCCACGCAGCCATTAACTGTTGAACTGTAACCCTGTAACCTCTTACCTCCATCCCAAAACATCTACCTAACTAAGCATTTCCTATGTTAACTTCCCCTTATTGCCTGCTTCAGGAGTAACTTGTTTCCAACATTGAACTTAACCTGTAAACATGCCTAAACTAGTTACCAAACACCACTCAGAAAAGTCACTGCCTTCCCCAGACTTTTCTGACCCCCCAAAACTAGGACTTCATAGGATACCTTTTTATGTCCAATGCCCTATCTAGGACCTCCTTAATCTGAATCAGAAATAACTCCATATTGAAGTGAGATAAAGGCACCCCATCATCCCTGACAAAATATATCGCTGCATACTTTAATTCTGTGTGCTCCACTCTCCCAATACCTTGCTTATCGCAAAAAGTCTCACATCACTTGATTTTTCACCTAGCCTCATCTATTGCTGTTGGTCTCTCCGCCCCCCCTCCCACTGTCTCCTCAGAATGAACTCTGATCAAATCATATAACACCCTGACCGCTGCTCTTTAATTTCAAAAGATCCCTTTTCATTTGTTTTAACAGAGCCAAGACCTTACACAGCACAAAGTCATTTTACCCCAGGTGTTTAATGAAAACATCCAGACAAATGTTGCCCCTGATTAACTAGTTTAAAACCAAAATCAGCTCATGCCATCGCATGCCACCCTTCCCCATCCAGGAAACATTAAACAACGATGTGTACAATGTAAGGCTAAAACATTTCCCTTTGCTCAATTCATGGCACTCTGCCCATTTAACTAACAAATGGCCATCTATCCAGATGGACAGCTCCGCCATTGGTGGCCATGCAACCACACCTGAAGAAACATATATATTAATATAGAAAACTATGCTTCCTCCAACCCTGACTCCCCCAACTTAATGTATGTTTTAAGATAATCAGATGTCTATCGCCCCAAAAAGTATTATCCTGTCCTTCTCCCTGCCCTGTTTTGCTGCATCTGTTGCTACCCCCGATCTAAAATGAGTGTGTACCATATTCAACCCGGGCCTCCCCTAAAACAACATCGCTTTCCGCATTACCCACAATAGCTGCGCAGCTGACACCATGTGGCCTGAGCTCATGCAAAAAAACACCCCACTGCCTGGAGCATACCACCCTATCAATGTACACCCCAATGCACTGGGCTTACCTCCCTGTCGCCCGTGGCTCCCCCCACTACGCACTTTCCAGCTCCCCTTGGTCTGTTTTGGATTGTTTAACCTTCACTGTAAACTCCCCTTTCCACAGATCCACTTCACTCCATTGCACACCCAGCACGCCCTTCCTTCCCAGCAATTCTGAAAACCAAAATACCCCAAAATGCATTCAAGACATTAATGTGTAAAACAATGCTTTCTCCTCATGATTCCTGCAGATTCACTGAATGACGTCTATCAGACCTAACAACAAAACCTTAGACACTTTTCTACTCACTTACGGCCTATCCCCCTTCTCTCTGTCCCAGCGCTCTAGAATGTGTCTGCCCAGTTTACTTGCTGAGGAATCCTACCCCCACCACAACTTCCCCATGAAAGCGATCCGTGCCAGCTTACCTGCAATAGTGTCACTTGACAATCCTCTGTCAATCATTGACAGAATAAACTGTACATCATCCTCTTCCCTTACCCACCTATCTGTCCTCCTCTGAGCCTCCCCTTCTAGGAAATCCCACAAGGCCTGTTCATACATCTTTCGAGTGGATACATCCAAAGACCCTACCACCAGTTGGAGAACCCTTTATCTTCTATGGACCGCATCCCTGCCGGCACTAGTGTCTTGAAATTGTACAACTCCGTGGCTAATCCATGGAACTTCTCCCACTGTGAATGAAACAAAGCGTCCACAATTTCATTTTCAACCTCTGGCACATGTCAAACTTAAAAAGAAAAAATTGGGTTTCAAACAACTGAGTACAAACACCTGCATTAGCTTAAGTACCTGGGCATCCCTTACAAATTGCTTGTTCACTACTTGCATTACTGCCATGTTGTCCACCTTAAAAATAACCTTCCTGTGTGCCAAGTCCCGCACCCACACTGTAACCGCAACTGCTAGAGGAATTAACTCTAAAAAGGCAATACTCCTCCTCCCATTATTCCACTGTTGTGGCCACTCTTTGGTGCATCATCTACTCTGCCAATACAAACCAAAACCCCTAGCTCCTGCTGCATGTGAGTATATGTGTACATGCCACTCCCAATCATTGGGAGTCGCCATTGGGATGTCATTAAACTCTTCCAGATATTTGTGCCATATCCATAAATCTTCTTTCTTTCCTGGGGACCAACGCATGTGATGATATGGCAATGTAAGGCTAGATAATGACCTTCCCAACCTCCTAATAAATGTCCTTCCTGTCCGTACGACTCTGCATGTGAAGCTGAGATGTCCTAGCAACACATGTACCTCCCTAACTGTCATTTTACGTCTAGGCAGCATGTCATCTATCAGCATCATCATATGCTTCTTCTTCTCCATCAGTAGGCATTCCTCCATTGCCCCGAGTTCAATTCAATACCCAGAAATAACAACACCTTACTTGGACCTTCTGTCCTCTCTGGCGCCATGGGCACCCCCAATTGCCCATGAATTCTTGAAAACTTGTCAGCTAATGCAGACTGTCTGTCGAACTGTGTTGGTCCACCAGGAAGAAGTTGTCACAGTCACTTTGCCTGTCTGCCTCGAGTAGAACCATTGTAAAAAAGAGCTGAAATGCTCGAACAATGCACAGGATATGGAGCAGCCCATTGGTAGTGCTTTGTCTACAAAATATTTGCCTGTTAAACTGTATGCCAAGCAGCTGAAAATCATCGGGGTGTACCAGCAGTAAATGGAAAGCAGACTCTAAGTCACACTTTGCCATCAGGGCTCCAGTTCCTACCCTCTCTACCAGTTCTCTTGCCAAGTCTACTGACAAATATGAAACTCATGTCAAGTACTCAGCTATAAAAAAAGTAAACTGAAACCTCTTCCAGCCATGAGACGTGTAGTCATAATCTAAATTGCCAGTGATCTTTCTTGTGCACCACTCCGATTGATGAAATTATTAAGTCCCTCATAGGCCAATCTGTGACTGGGACTGCCATGAACCCCCCCTTTAACTTCTTTAAACAATTTGTAAAACGCTATTGTCTTGTGTGAATTCACTGATTTAAAATGTTTGGCCCACCTTTGCTAAACCTGGCTCTCAATACTGTGGCATCTTCCCGCTAGGGATAATATGCCAACCACTGCTCTAGTCATTGTTGGTTAAGGGGTGTTCAAGCCTTTTTCCATAGTCCCATAGTGCCTTGTGCTCCTCTACCTCCCCTGTCCCCTGCATTATGCTGTGCACCTTGGCTAAACTGCTGCCCCTGTCCGTTGATTCCTGCCCCGTAACATTGCACCAATGGGTGTTTTCCTGCACACTTCGAACACTCGTCCCTGAACTTGAAGTACTCACTTGTGCATTATCCTTTGTTAAAATCCCAGCAGGCCCCTTGCCAGTCCCCTGAGCTTTTGGCTGCATATCCCCCCTCAGGTGGTGTGGCTCTGTAAGGGGTGGTACACCAAAGAAAGCCCACTGGCTGTAGAAGGGGTTTTCCCAAACTTAACTGCCCCACTTTTCTGCTGATAAAAGTCTGCTTCTATTTCTCCCTACTTCACCTCTGGGTCCCTCGCAAGCCTTGCCCTGAATTCTTCATCATAATGGGACCAGACGTAGCCCCCATATGTCACCTGAGCTCTCTTGATCACGTCCATGTATTTAGAAAGAGAAACATACCTTTCAGGGTATTTCTCGCAGTATATGCTTGCAAATATAAGGAAGGCCGCTGACCATTTCTCAGTCAACATGGTCAACAATATCCCCTTCTACAACACTATCCATATCGTAATCCAACTGTGGATGGTCCTCCCCTATTATCACATGCACTTGTGCCTCAGCTCTTTCCCGTCTATTTCGAATTAACTCCTCCAGGTCTAAGCATGGATACTGCTGTGCTACCAAAAGCCCTTCAGACCCACTCCTGGGTTCTTGCCCTGAAACTTGTGCCACTGTGGTCACATCGACCCAACAGGGTTGCTGTACCTACTGATTGCATATCTGTTGGCCATTTTAATGAGTCCTATCCATTCCTCGAGGTGGTCCGGCTCACCGCCCTATGTTTCTCAGCAAGGTATTAGTAACAGAAGGAGCCCCTAGCGTTATTGTCACCAACAATGGCACACAGTTTGTTTCGGAGCAAAACATAAAACATTTGAAAGTTGCGCCATGCTCGCCCACTACAAATGGTCTAGAGGAGCATGGTAAGAAAGTTATGAAAGAAGGCATACAAACTGTCACTGCTTCATGATGGGATGTTTGTGACTTTATCGAACAGAAGTTGTGAAATTACAATACTTTATCACACTGTACCACATGGGTCACACCATCCTCTCTAATGAGGGACAGGGAAGCGCACACATTTCTGTTTCTGTCATGGTTGAGAGGGTAAAGAAAATATGGTCAGAAATGAAAAGTCAAGTACACAGAAGGTATATCATCTAAGGTGATCATTAAACATGCAGCCATGAAACATAATTTTGACGTTAAGTATGGTTCTGATAAAAAAAGACTTGTCAATTGGTGATTTTAATCAAGAAACCCCTCACAGTAACTAAATGTGAATCTAAGTTTTCCATGCCAATACACGTCAGTAAAGTTAGCAAATGTGAAGCTTCTATGGTAGGGAAAGGATGGTGGAATAAAAGGCAACTGGTGAAGGTTACACCAGAACAAGCTAACATCATGCAAAAGAAGAAGTGTGTTGTGCATGACAGAGATTGGGCGCATTGGTTGCAATCTGATGTGACTGGGAAGAATGTAACTGGGCATTATGGCTCTTGATCATGTTGAAATTAGCCACAATGATAATGGCAATGAGATATGATAACGGATAAGGAAAGTTCTGTAATAGTTTGATGATTTCAACAAGGTTAGTTGTTGTAGTACTATTGTTCTTTATTTACATATGTGGTCATAAATCTGATTTTGTATTGTTTTAAAGGGGAACGGTGATGTGATATAAAAGATGTATCTCATGCAATGTTTAACTCATACAATGCCTGCACGGAATGTTGATGTTGTTATTTTTTTGTACGTACTCTCATGAATGAAGCAGACACTGGTAAGGTATCAAGCGGCAATATGCACTTGTTGTGGACACAGCATGCTGTGGGTGATTTATGCATGGAAATAAATAAGCTCTTTCCTAATCTCAATTGGTTGGCGTATTTCACCACAGGGGTCTCTCATGATGACATCCATAGTGGTTTTCCAATTGTCAGCCTTTGACGATTAGAATGCTCATTTGACTTTGCTGCATTTCAAGCTCATGACCTGCATCTTCACATACATGTCGACAATGGCGGCTTGACTGATTGACTGATTGACCACTACGCAGACATTATGTGGAAATATAACAGATTTAGTTGCTTGAATCACTCAACATTTCTCGTGTGGAAATGTGATTGTTCTTTAGCTTTCCTATGCAATTTCAGATACAAACCAAACATTTGTAAATTACTGTTGACCCTGCCCAAAAAACACAGTGCAGTCAACGTAATCATTATATTATAAAAGGTAGAAATGCATGTAATATCAACATTGTCTGCTTCTATGTTTCATAAATACATATACAAAAAAGCAACTATATCTAAAACTATATTGTGTTAAAAAAAATACACATCACATTTCTGCCCCCAACAAAACCCTTTAACAACTGCATCACCCCTAAAATATGTTTGAATCTGCACAACAACCCTTCAGCAAGTGATCTGAATTCTCCTGTACACTGTCACGTTGGACTTGCCCTTCCTTACATTTTTGTTATGTTATGTTATGTTATGTCATGTTAAATTAATTTATTGAGCGCACTAACACCATTAGGTTCCTTGGCGCTATACAGAGGGAGCAGGGAGGAGAGACAGACAATGACATAACAGAGGATAACAACTAATTGTACGCTTCAGTGAAGAGGTACGTTTTAAGGGAAGATCTGAATCTGGAGTAGGGGGAGGACAACCTAAGAGAGAGGGGTAAGGAGTTCCAAAAAGACGGGGCTAAAAATGAAAACCTAAGGCCGCCGTGTTTCTTCCGCTTGAATCTAGGGACAGAAAGCAGAGCCATTTGAGATGACCGAAGGGTGCGAGAAGGAACATACTGATGAAGCAAGGAAGAGATTTAGAGGGGGCTATGGCCAGTGAGGGATTTAGAAATGATGCAACCAAGCTTAAATTACAGCGGGCAGAAACCGGAAGCCAGTGGAGACTTTTTAGAAGAGGTCGGACGTGTTGATCTCTGGGCTGATGGTATATCAGGCGAGCAGCCTGATTTTGGATCAGCTGGAGTCTCCTGAGTTGGTATGCAGGAATGCCTACGTATAGTGCATTTGCGTAGTCAAGCCTGGACATGACTAACGCAAGCAGGGCCAAAATAAGGGCATCAGTGGTAAGTAGGCGAGAGATTTTACGTATTTTCCTGAGCTGGAGGTGGCTTGAGGAAACTACAGCGCTGATCTGGGGTGTCATAGAAAGGTCGTTACTTATGACAACTCCCAGACTTTTTGCTGAGTTGACAGGACAGGGGGGGCTGCCAAGACTGGCAGGCCAAATGGAAGAGTGCCAGGGATTGGAGGGACCCCCGACAAGAACCAACTCAGTCTTGTCGGGGTTGAGTTTCAGATGGTTTGTGCCCATCCAATCACTGATGAAACAAAGGGTGTTTTGGAAAGTGGAGATGGATTCATCCCCAGAATCAATGGTGAAAACCAGTTGAATGTCATCCGCGTAGTTAAACGCGGAGACATTAAATCTACGGAGGGAGCGGATTAACGGGACCAGGTATAAATTAAAAAGGAGAGGGGATAAGGAAGAGCCTTGTGGGACACCACAGGTCAACTCGACTTGAGAAGCAGAAAACTGGGACAGCCTGACAGCTTGATGGCGATGGGTCAGGAAAGAGCGAACCCAGTCCAGGGCAGTACCCTGGATGCCAGCCTCTCTGACACGGTCGACCAAGATATCATGGTCGACCGTGTCAAAGGTTGTTAGAAAGTCTTAGCCAAAACCAAAATTTGCGATCTTAATAATGAAATCTACATGACTTCTCTTTGTTGAAAACCACTAAAAGCTCATTAAAGCACTGTCTTTTGTAAATTGCCCTTTCTGCAGGGTCACTGGCAATATGTGGCAACACTGGCTTATCCATAATTGACATATATTCCATTTACTTTTAAGTCCCTAGTAAAATGCACTACATGTGACCAGCGCTTGTATATTACATACTACTAGTGGGTTTGCATCATTGATTGACCCACCGACTTAAGTAGCCCTTTAAACATGTATGTCAGGCCTGTCACTGCAATGCCGATAAAACCAGTTTACACTCCCAAGTCAACTTGGCATTTAAACTCGCTTGCCAAGCCTTAATCCCCCCTTTTATAACACATAAGTCACCCTAATGTAGGCTCTAAGTAGCCCATATGGTAGGGTGTTGTGTAATTAAATGGTGGGATATGTACTTTTTAAGTGTTACATGTCCTGGTAGTGAGAAACTCCCAAATTCTTGTTCTGCACTCTGCGGTCTACCCCTCCCACAGGTTAACATTGGAGATTCCTTTCTACATCTAATGAGCTCTAATTCCCTGTTGGAAGGCGTTAGAACTGTCATGTTTAGCACCTATAAAATTACAATATTAAATCCTATAAATCCTCCTTAATGGTAAAGTCAAATTTATCATAATTTTAAAAATGCCACTTTTAGAGAGATTACATTTTTCAGCTCTAAGCCCTGTGTGCCTGCAGCCTGTCTCCAATATAAGTCTGGGGTGGGTGGCACTTGGGCTTTGTACATTCCCACAAACCCAAAAACAAAGAGAGCTTAAATGTGACTTGATAGGCCATCACAGATATGATGGGCCATTCTGGGCGGGATGGGAGGGAGGAGCTGGACACAGACTCACACTTACACCTGAGTAGGCTGTGTTCAGTCTCCACACAAACGTAGTGAATCTGGAGCCAGGGCATGAAGGGAGGACCTCTGTGCACTTTAAAGCCCATCTTTGAAGTCCCTCTCAATTCAAAGGCACAACAGGGTATAAGACAAGGACTTCTGACCCTATAAGCTCAATACAATTCTGGACAATCTGCCAGGAAGGACTGCTGTGCTGCTGAATGATTGGCACTCTGCTGGACTACTGCTCTGGAATAACAGCTTTTTTGCTGTGCTGGCCTGCTGCCCTACTTGCCTGAGTTAGAAGGACTGAACCCACATCACTTGAACCCAACACCATAGTGACTCCAATGGCTTGCTGGCTTGCCCCCTATTCTGATGTCTCAGGGACATCAAAAATATGCAACCACTCTGCTGCAGCACTTGGACTCTGCCATCTGTGGGTCCGCCCTGCCAAGTGGTACTTACCCAGTCCTGGACCTTTGGAAGTGGGTCTGAAGTGCTGCTCCAGCAGAATACATGTATTGCTGTTGATGCACAGGAGTTTGAACAGCACATCTCGTCAACTGCACATGCACTGCCACCGTTGAGAGGATTGATCATGACACATTGCCGACTGCACTGTGAAATGGCTCCATTTCCGACAGCTCAGAGCCAATGCATTGCCTGCATCATGTGGATCGACGACAACGCATCACCTTTTCTGCTCCACACATCTCATCCTCGACGAAGACACAAACAAGGTAAATAGCAGTCAGCCAAGGTTGACTCCTGTATCTGACATTTGCTCGATCACGGGCAGCCGAATTTGTGGATTTGACTCGATCTAGCATGAACAGATACCTCTGGTGGTGCTTTATGCTTTTAATAATAATAATAACAGAATTTATAAGAAGAGTGAACAGCAACCTCAAACAGAGGTCTACCGGCGCTGAGAGAAAGACAGAAAGTGCAAACCGCTAGATCGGCAGGTGTAATCCAGTCAATATGGGTATAGGCTAAAAAGCCACATTTTCAAGGCTTTCCTAAAGATAGGCTGAGACTTTATCAGTTCATTCCAAAGCTTTGTGGCCACGGCCACGAAGGTTCTTCCTCCAAAACGTGCTTTCTTGAACCTCGGAACGCTCAGAAGGTTCAAGGTGCTAGATCTGAGAGGCCTATTTTGTTTATAGCTGCACAAACGCAGCTTCAGATACCTTGGACATTTACTGTGGAGAGAACTGAAAGCAAGAGTCAATGCCTTGAATTATATTCTCCTATCCGCAGGCAGCCAATGGAGTTCCTTGATGTGTGGCGAAATGTGGTGACTGTAGGGGACTCTCCTTATCATTCTTGCCGCTGCATTTTGGACTATTTGAAGCCTTTTAATCAGGTAGGCAGGTAAGCCTACATGTAAGCTATTAGCATAGTCCAATCTTGCCGTCACCTTGGCATTTATGACTACTTGGCGGCGGTCTTTCGGTAGTAAGTGGATACATTTGTGTAGACTTTTCAGTTTCCCAAAACAAGCCATGGGCACCTGCGTAATCTGGGTTGAGAGGGAGAGGTCCGGCTCCCATTTCACCCTTAGGTTTTTTGCTGACGTTGCCGGTGTCTTGTGGCAAGGAGCCAAGGAGAACCTCATTGAAAACATCAAGAACCTCAATGAAGTAGACAAACGCATACAATTCACCTTTGAAACCCATGCCAGCACTATTAATTATCTGGATGTCTCCATCACCAAAAATGACAATACATTTGAAAGCACTTCATTTATCAAAAAAATGGATCGTAACAATTTGTAACCCTACCAGAGCTTCCACCCAACTTTCCTTAAACACCACTTGCCATACTCGCAACTATTGCGAGTCAAGAAAATTGTTTCAGACCCGGAGGAATTCATGAAGCAATCGCAGAAAATGGTACAGCGATTCAGAGATAGAGGATACCAGGATGCCTGTGTTGACAGCAGCCATGGAACGAGTTCAAATGAAAGAAAGAAAAACACTCTTAACAGCAAAAAAAGTAACCAAAGAACCTAAAATAACTTGCGTCAGCACATTCTCCACAGTCAGCTATCAGTTTAAGAACACCATTAAAAAACATTGGGGTCTACTACGGGCAAAACCCGATTTCAACAACATATTTACAGATTTACCAATTTTTGCATTCAACAGGGCAAAAAAATTAGGAGAAATCATCAAGCAACACCTAACACTGAAACTACGAAAAAATACAAGGGCACTATTCCATGTAGAAACTGTAATAACTGTAATAATATCTTGGAAGGCAAAAGCATCACCCACCCTATGAAGGGTAATAAAATCAACCTACGTGTGAATGCAACTTGTGACACCACAAATGTTATATATATGATTAAATGCCCATGTGGCAAAGCATGCATTGGACAGACGAAACGCAAGTTGAAAGTTGGGCTTAACGAACATAAAAGTAACATTAGAACAAAAGCCCTTAAATCAGTAGTAGCTACCCACTTTATTGAAGCAAATCATCAAATTAATCAAATAAAAACATGTGTACTGGAAGTAGTGGAGAAATCAGAGGATAGAGACAACAAGAAGGCTCTGCTAAGACGCGAGAATCACTGGATATATCATTTGCAGACCCTTAAACCAAACGGGATGAATGAACGAACAGAATTTAGGTGTTATTTATGATTAATTACTTTCATTGGACATATGACTATAAACCCCTAGTGCTGGTCATTCGCTGACAAATTATGTACTGTTCACGATTCATGTGCAATGTTTAACGTATGATGATTACTGTATTTAACTTTAAGCTTAAGTGAGTTATTTCACAGCAGTAATTACTTGTTGTGGTTTGCTTAGATTCCATATTATAATAGGATAATTTATTTGATACGTCTCCATATATTTTCACGTTTACTTAACTTTATTAACAATATGCAAGCACAATACACGCAATCGCGAGGTCCCTTTAAATCTAATGCAGGCAGCGGCTCCTCTAAACCACATCCCCTATGTACGTCACACGCCAACGAAAGCGCTCAGTTAGTCATGGCGGCAGCTTTGATAGAAGAGAGAATGCATTAAATGAATCACGGTAAGGGCCGTAATTATATTTTGTTAGCAACACCTTTCTTGTGCGGTGACAGTTGTTTTCCCTGAAATTATTAGATCTAAGCGATTTGGCGCGTAAAATTGTCACTCGATACATTGTTTGTATCAGTTATATTACCATCTTCACACAAGTTAGCATCGAGACGTTCAGTTGTATATAGTGAGCCAAGCTTTGCAAAGAGTTTTTTCTTGAACAACACACAAACGGTTACCCGCAGTGATCAACCGTTGTGCAACACGTAGAGCGTATAAATGTTAGTATAAAGAGCCTTTTTTATAATATGGGAATTAGGACTTTCTTTACATCAGACACAATGATTGCTAACAACAGTGAATTTTGCATATGTTTATTTGTTTGTTATAACATGATGTTTGTATAAAATAGAGGAGGACCCAAGATTTACACATATATCACTTATTTTTTTAAACTTCCCTAATGAAGGCTCAAGGCCGAAATGCATTGGAAGGATTAATGTGATTCATGATGATTTATATGAAGATTTGAAAATATATTAATATGAAAATACAAGTGAAAATTCATGAAATCTGATTTCAAATATGAATAAAATACTTTGGAAACAAACCTTGAACATTTTCAATTTTTTTTATTGAATAACGAGAAGCTGTATTACATAGCACCCCCGTGCCTGTGTCACACTTAGTGGTCGTGCAATCTACATTGTATCTTGATTCACCACATATCTCATGTCTGACACATATCCAGTCTTGTCCTGGGCTCATTCTGCCCATGCTCAATCAGAGGATTAAGTGCAGGCACAGGCTAGCTCATATTTTATAATGGCTACACCTGCTGCCCAAGGCCCTTGATCAAGGTAAATACAATTTGTTCTACAAAACAGCAGTCTATTTCCTAGTTTCTCAAGGATTGACTTATAAATGTAATTTAAACAGGAGCCACACAAACATCAAGTGTTTCACTCAGTGCTGTGTTATTCTTGTCTGCAAGAGTGTATCAAAATCCATTCAAAATTTGGTGTCTTGTGTAAACATTTGTGAATTCAGTTATGAAAATCGGCCCTGCACTAGCACAGTAGATCAGGTGCTCCGGTTTAAACTTATATACTGGCGTATTGTAATATCAGGGAAAGGTACTATCTATGCAGCCTTCGTTGATCTTAAGTCGGCATTTGACCTTGTACCTCGCACCAAGATGTGGCGCACATTTTTGAAGTTAGGCATGCTGCCAGACATTTTGGCCTTCCTAATCAAGTGGCATGCCGACAATTATGTACAGGTGAGATGGGACGCGGTGGAAGCACCACTGAAAAGTTCCCGGTTGAGAAGGGGGTGAGACAGGGGTGCATTTTAGCACCCACACTCTCCTCAATTTTTATTAATGGGGTAGTCCAATATTTTGAGAATCTTCCCACGGACTCCGTCTTTAGTTGGGTCAAAGATCCCATTACTCATGTTTGCCGACCACACCCTCATTCTCTCCAAGACGAGACAGGGCCTACAACGCGCCCTCACATGATTTGAGGGATTTTGTGAGGAACATGATCTAATTGTCAATGTGGACAAAACAAAATATATGGTCCTACATAACTCCAAGAAAATTATAGGTAGAGTCGAAATGAAGGGAGGTAACCTAGAACAAACAGAGATTTTTTCTTATTTGGGGTGACAATTGAAAAAAACTAAGCTGGAAGCCTCACACAGACTTTCTTACTGCCAAGTATGCCTAACTTTCGGGAGCTCGGTTGAAGGAACAGAGGTCATCACACACAAAACCAATTGCCCCTGTGCTACAAATTTATAACACTAAAATTGGCGCCTCGATCTTTTACGGGGCGGAGCTCTGGGGATATGACAATTTGGAATCTCTGGTGGTTGCACAAATCAAATTTCTGAAGTCCATAATTGGCCTCCCTCAGTCCACCCCGCTATTACCTTTATACTTAGACCTGGGATGCCATTCAATCAGGGATGTGGCACAGTTTAAACCAGTTGCATACTGGAGGCAGCTTTGGGTGACACCCAAGTTTTCACATTATGCTCTGGCTCTCTTGGAAGTCAGAGAACATAGGGCCAGATGCAGGTGGCCGTTTGAGGCCATTTACCGAGCGGTAACAGCCGATTTTGGCCGTTACCGATCGGTAAATGGGTGACAGGTATGTAGGGGGCATTATTTTACCGAATCGGTAAAATTACCGATTCGGTAATTTTACCGATTCGGTAAAATAAAAATTCGGTAATTTTACGCACCCAGATGAAGGTGGGACTCTTGAGAATCCCAGAGGCCTTACCGAATCGGTATTTTACCATCAAATCCAATTTGATGGTAAAATACCGATTCCGGTGTGCATGCACATGTGTGCATGCACACCTATGCCATGTGACAGGCAGACCTGCCCTTAGGGCATGTATGCCTGCCACATGGCACCCAAGCCTGTTTTGGGGGTGCCAGAGGGTGTCAAAGTGACACCCCATGCACCCTTGTGAAAATCGGTATTTACCGATTCGGTAAATACCGAATTCTTCCGATTCGGTATTCCAGCACATCTGGAATACCTACATATCCACCCCATAGATTTACCGATTTTTAATTACCGAATTGGTAAAATTCGGTAATTAAAAATCGGTAAATCTATTTCACCTACATCTGGCCCTTAATGTCTCCAGAAAGATCCAGTGGTTAAGGTGTGTTAAAAATATACTTTTCGTGATGGGGATGAGCCGTTTGTGGACCTCCCCTGCCGAAAGTATATTTCCAACAAAAATCGAGTTAAAGGCTGCCTATTGGAACTTGATAATCAATAGCCGTTTTGCAGCTTCAACTAGTCCCTCCCTGTCTAAAGCCTTCCTTGATTGTAAGCATGAACCCAAATATGAGGGCTATTGGGACTTACCCAGTACTAAAGACAGGAAATTGTTTCACCATTTTAGGGTGGGATCGCTCCCTGCGAATGTTTTTATTAACAAATGGTGTAGCTCGAAAACTAGCAACTGGCGCTATTGTCAGAATTCGAAAGAATCATTGGGACATATATTTTTTGCCTGCCCAGTGTACCAGAAACCTAGGCCCAATGGCTGAAACCCATATGTTCAAATATGGGGACCAAGTCTAGTTGTCAGGCATTTAGGATTTTAAAAACATCAGTGGACGGGCCCATTGTGATTGCTGTTTCAAAGTTCCTGGGTTAGGTGTGGGTGATTTGATGGAATGAAAGGAGGCATAGGTAAATGTCTACGCCTTGTCCAGTAGCTTGATATGATCAAATGAGCAACATGCACTTTACTGTACTGTATTGATATCACTTTGTAATACAAAGCAAAGAAGGTGGATTCTCTAGGCGGCAGTTTTGCCGAGTGTATTTTAGCGTTTTTAAATTATTTACTGTATTATCATGGAATTCAGGGTGATTGTTTTAATAAAATATATCTTTGTGCTGTATATATTTTATTCGACCTCTGTAAGTTGTTCTAACTTTTGTGATTTTCTTGTAAATAGAAATAAAGTTTATGAAGTGAAGTTATGAAAATGCCCCTCCCAACCTATTCAATCCACTCATCTTATTCTACTGCTCAAGGGACTTTAGAAGTCATAGCAGCCTGAAACTTGCTGCCTTTTAACCTCAAAATACTGACCCTCACACTCAATTTACATTAAGCAGCTCAAGATCTTTTCAGACAAGTTTTAGATGAAATGGTCTACTGATTCTATCGACTTAGATCGAAGCATGAATTGTGATTATGTTCATGCCTTTCAAAATTAATTTACCTTTGTAAGCCAAATCTATTAAACTCAGTTGTATTTTAAAGCACCTTTCTAACAAATAGTCCAGTTGAGCTATATAAATGGCCAAATTAAATAAATAAAATACATTTTTGATCCAGTAGACAATTAAAAAATTAGGTCCGAAACAGCATTAATATAGGGTTTGTTGTGCAGTGTGCTCTACACTTACTTTTTCTTATTCGCTCTTTCCCTACAAGACTGCGCAAGAAAGCAACCTGGGACTGGCCTGACCATTCTTTGATCACTGCCTGACTAAACAGAGTTGGAAGTCAGATGGCATTCCGGATGGAAGGCCTTGTTTATGTACCCAGCAAAAGAAGAGAGTGTCTTATGTGGAAGAAGATCGTGTGACATTTAAAGTAAATAGTAAGAGTGTGGGTGCCCTCATGGGTCATTGACTCAACTCGTCAGAATGTGCGCAAGGAGGAGGAAGGGAATGCAGAAATTAAGACTGCTCATGTACAGACAGAAACATATGCAGCAATTGTAAAGATTGTTTTTACTGCCGCAATAAAATGGTATCTTAATATTTGTCAAATGCACATTTAAATCTAATCTTACTTTTTTTTAATCTGTGAAAAGTTTTGCATATTTTCAAAATAGATTTTCAGAACATTAAATATATTGATGACTCACTTGCAAAAAATTCAGTTAATTTACCATAATAAATACATTCCCTCATAGGCCTATGCATTTTCCCTTTTCGGGGGCTCACTACAAGCAGCCCATATTTAGGTGCGGTAATAGTGGTGTGCTGGATATTCTCATTTAAATTGGTATCTGCACACTTTAATCCAATTATTCCAAATTAATGAGTCAATAATTGAGAATATCATGCAGGGACAAATACTGCACTCGAATCCCGTCCTGGGCCAAATAAAGGACCCTTTTCGGATCCTCTCGCCACCCACCAGTTCTGAGCAAGTGGTAAAAGGGATTAGACCTCCCATGTGGGTCGCAGAGATGTGCGTGGGGGGTGTGGAGGGTATCAAGGCTGAGTGGAAGCTGTCACTTGACTGTGGGATTATTTGATGCTCCCCCAGTGAATTCGCAGGCATCTGGTGTACGAGAGGTGGAGCTGATAACTGCAACCCCAGGCAACACTTTTACCGATTGCAGAACCACATCCTGCATTTATAAATACCGGGGGCAGATTTATGTTAACTGGCGCATCCCCATGGATGCGCCAGTTAATGTGCGCCACAGTGCGCCACAGCTCCGCCACCCATGGTGCGCCGCATTTATAATGCGGCGCACCATGGTGCAAGGCAGGGAAGATGCGTGACGCATCTTTCAGCGTACGGGCGGCGCATTGCTTGAGTCATGTTGCAAGTGCGACATGACTCCTGCAATGCACAGGGGCCACCCCTACATTGCATGGTGCATCACCCTTACGCCTGCTTAAAGCAGGCGTAAGGAATTGACGTAGAAAGTGACTCAGTGAAATCTTGTAGATTTCACTGAGTCACTTTCCAGGGGCGTTCCTGCGACGGAACGCCCCCCCCCTGCACTGGAACGCCTACATGAAACCTGACGCAGGTTTCATGTGGCGCAGGGCCTTACACCGTGACGCATCTCCATAGATGCGTCACGTGTAAATGCCTCGTAGGGATGCGCCACGTTAACGCCGCCTTGCGTGACGCAACAGCGGTGTAAACGTGGCGAGAGGGCCTCATAAATCTGCCCCAAGGTTCACTATAAATACCAGGTTCACTAAAATCCCACTCGGAAATTCAGGGTTTGAGAACAGCAGGCACATCAGGATCACCTGGAGTGGCATTTCTCCGGGATACTACATGAGGCATCTCCGAATTAGGGCCTCAATTAGCTAAAGCAAACCATTTTGTAGGTAATTCTTTTGCATTCTTCCCTTTTGCATCGTTCCCATTTCCCTTCTAGTTCTATATTTTCCCTTTCAAGAACCTCGGATTATCTTGCTTCTCAATTTTCTTAAAAATTATAACACGCAATGCCCAAAGCCACTTTGAAATGACACATAATCCCAAACGATATTTGCCAGTTTTTTCATGCACTGAGATAGGAATTTAAAATGCATTTTGTCCTGTTCTAGTTTGCATCCCCAAGGTTTCTAAAACACTGGCATGCACTTATGACCTTCACAAGCCATATATTGTAGGAGCTCTACTTCTCTCTGTATTGATTCTGCTGCCACCAGCTGGACACTGCTCAATAAATAAATCCTTTTCTTATCAGGTCTGTCTCACAACGCAGTAGAGTGGGACATGAACACAGATAGCATACTGCAAATAATCTTGTAGCTTCGGTTCGTAAATTCATTCGATGTGGCAGCTAGCAGTACACACTTAGGAAACTGTGGCATTGGAATCCGGCTTTATTGATTAATGTACCTTTGCTCCAAATGTCACAATTTTAGCATGTTAAAAAAAGACAAGCAAATCAACATGATAGCCACATTGAATCAGTGTAGATTAAAACTATATTAGAAACACTAATGGAATAATGAGATTTGGTCAGCCAACCAAAATTCTAAGCATGTTTCTACTAGCTGTTGTTTGTCAGCTTTCTGAGTTCAGGGGCAAGGACAATAACAGAAACAATAACATGCATATTTGCCAGTGTTGCTCATATTATTATGACACGTGCTAATAGTCACACGTGGGGAATGGGACTAACCCGACGAAATAGGTCCTAACAGTGCATTCAACAATAACAGTGTGCAAAAAAGGTGAAATAGCCATGCCATTTATAAGTCATTTTCAGTGTAATTTACAGGAATATTTTAAAAAGGCAGCATGCTGTACACACAGTTTGGGTAATATGATGCAGTTTTAAAATTTCAGCATCAATAAAGCAAATTCTTTTAAACGTTCTTTCAAATTATATATTTAACACTTTTCTGTTTCTATCATACCCCTTTAAAGTAGATTTTCAAGAATATATTATGAATAAGAATGCATCAGGATAATGCGTAGTGGGATGATAATGTCACACATATTTGTTGGTATGACGATGAAATGCCTCCTGACAAATAACAACCATAGCAGAAACCATCAAGTAAGTAGCATCAAGAATAGGTTTCCTCAACTTGGGCATGTGTTATTGCTGAAAAATAGGAGTTGTAATATGAAAAGTCAATAATGTTGTCCTCAATTATTAGCTTCTTGAAACACAATGTATTTTAAGCTTCCAGCTTGATTTAAAGTACACAAACAATTTTTTTTTAAACTTTATTTTCTTTGTGTTTTTACTAAGACACTAGTTTTAATTTTTTTGGTAACATACAAAAATACGGCATCCAAGTAACAGATTGTAATTTTTATCAATCATATATGCTACTACAACTTGAACAGTGATATACACAAATAGAGCTGATCCAGATACACATAGGAATCCATGGAGGGACAGTATGTCAAGTCGAAATACTTTATTTCCAATAAATATACACAAGCATTTAAACATTACAGTTTCTGTATTCCAAGACACAAAACAATATCTCACATATGTTTAAAACACCTTAGATAGAGTAATGAAATGTTTTGCCAATGAAAACAAATTCATTCTACCTCGATAGGCATGTATAAAGTGCAATGTGCATAGCAGCTTATCACAACCCCAATGATCTCTCAGAATCATGCTTCAGTTAGGGACATGCTTCCCGTTTTGGAACATATTCCTATTAGGAGATCCTGTCATTGCGCTTAACATCCCCTTACTAATAGAAATGATACATAACAGCCTAGGATATTAAGATCTTAACTCCTTCGCTGGTCGTGTGCGGATGACGAGCTGAGCTCGTCATGTAACGCAGCTTTTTAAAAATTGCGGCACACAGCGGGAAAAGCCGCCGCAGCGATGCGGTTAAAAAAGGGATAACTTCACTGGAGTCTTTAAAACTTTACGCAAATATTGCTCAATTGCAATAGCTACATCCCGAACCCTAAGGTCATGAATCAAATCCAGACCCATTTCCCTTGTTTGGCTTCCATATTTTTTAAATACAGATCGGAGAACTTTTTTCCTTTCTCAATGAAGAAAGCACAATCAGAGTGTGGCTCACTGAGTATTTCCTACCTCACTTGCAGGGGCACTATCCCATATTATTAGCAACTTTTATTTGTCACCCCTTAATGCGTCACCCATGTTCAGTTCTCACCCTCAAACGCAAAAACTTCATTACGTAGGTGCTTGTTGGAATGTTACACATGACCGCCATGCTGCTGAGTTGAGGTATGTGGGATCTACCCATGTCAGGCATTGTCCATTGCCCACGATCTCCCATTCATTGCAGTGCACCCTCTACTCTGCCTGGCAGCCCCTGTGAGGGCCCTGACTTTGTCTCCAACCGCTGCAAGCTCTAACAACTACCACTTCTGATCCACGGTGGGCACAAGCAGGGCTTCACCATGGCCTACACAGGTCCCCACAGAGACCTGGACATGACGTGCCTGACTTTAACATGGAGGCTGCCTCTGCCTCCTTTCCCTCTGCAGGCTAAATGGCAGCCCCAGCTCCTTCTCTGGATTACTCCCTCCACCCTCTGTTCCTTTTTAGCTCTGCCCCCTAGTGGCACCACTAGCCGTCTATGGATCTATTAAATTGATTTTCCTGAACTCTGAGACTGACCAACATGGCTGATGCCCGGTGGAGCTACTAGACAGCTATTGAGGAGATAGGCCCTGATTTCCCCCTCGACCGTCATCTACCCAGCCGGACATTGGGCACAGCTCTTCTTCGTCTCCTTGCTATGGCTCCTTCCTCCCCTCCCAACGAATTATCTCAACTCTGCTTTTGTTTACTGTACCTTACTATGCTCCTGCAACTAATGTAATTTGTAATGTAACGATCCTTTGGTAAGCGCTCTGATACCTCTGTGTCTAGTCAGTGTGATATATAACTGTTAAAATCATATCAAATCAAAATTGTTTCCCTGATCGCTAAGGCCTGTGCAACACGGCTGATGCCCGGTGGAGCTGCTAGACAGCTATTGAGGAGATTGGCCCTTGTTTCCCCCTCGACCGTCACCTACCCAGTCGGACATTGGACACAGTTCCTCCTCGTATCCCTGCTATGGCTCCTTCCTCCCCTCCCTCCTATAAATCCCCGCAACATTGTTTTGTTTACTGTACTTACTATACTCTGAAGTAACTTGTATCACAATGTTCCGAAATGTAAAGCGCTCTGATACCCTCTGGGGTCTGGTTCTCCCTACTACATAAAACTTTAAAAGTAACTGTGCTTGCCTAAGAGTTTAAGTAAGGAATAACTGAGCTCATAGTTTTAAGATAGTGCAAATCCTTTCTCCTGCTAGATTCTTCACTAGTTTGCCCAAGCGT
The DNA here is from genome assembly GCF_964263255.1 of Lissotriton vulgaris. Taxonomy (NCBI): domain Eukaryota; kingdom Metazoa; phylum Chordata; class Amphibia; order Caudata; family Salamandridae; genus Lissotriton; species Lissotriton vulgaris. The sequence goes on along the minus strand of NC_141696.1, from coordinate 1,011,993,098 downwards.
ACTTTTTATCTGATTGGTCCAAACTACTTCAGCATTATTACCACAGGGATCTTTTCATCTGCATAACTTAACATTATCTCTAGTAAAATGAATTCCAACATTTTGTCACCAGGCACCCCATCTTTAAGAGAAAAATAGAAATGCAGGGCTCTGGCATCCACCGGCGCATCCAAGGCTACAGTTCTCAACTCACTCCCTCCCTACAGCTTGAATCATAGGGATTTCCAGGAAAAGTTCAGAGAATGACTTTTTAAACCTTCCCATGATACCTGCCTATCCCAAGTCATCCTCTCTGCTACATAAAGGGCCTGCGGAATTAGCTTACCCTGTACAACTTTACTTAATGGCTCAAAGCAATGGCTTCCAAACTTACGCTCAATCCTTTTCTCCCCATTCATCGCTGTAGAAAGAACAAGTCTCCCGGAAGCCATTTGTTTATCCCACCTCAAATCATCTGTAAAGGTTACACCCAGATACTTATGCTCCCTAACCGGCTCTAATCGTACATCACCTAGGAACCACACAAATTTCCTTTTCCTCCTTGCAAAAAACCTTGTTTTTGTCTTGTCAACAGTTATCATTCATTTGTTTTTAAGACAATAGGCATTTAGGGTATTTAGTTTTAGTTGCAGCCTTATAGGCTTGAGGTAAATCAACACCGGATCATCCACATATATGAGACAACTAATATGCCTACCTCCAACCTTTGGCGTAAAACTATGCAAATCATGTAATGTCTGGGGCAGGTCTGCAATGAATAGACTAAACAGCAGAGGTGCTAAGATGAACCCCTTGTGCAAGCTGTTCTCAACCGAATTTTCCTAGTCAGGCTCCTGAGGCCATTGAGGTCAATCTGTCCCCAGTTATCACTACAGAGCTTTATCAACAGCCCCAACAGGGCTCCAGATGTCTTCCACTGCTGTAGTTTAAGCCCCCTTTTCTGAATCGTAGTTTAAGCCAAAGCATGCCCCTGTCCACCCTGTCCAAATCCGCTTGGAAGTCAAAGAAGCAGCAGCAGAGGCCCCCTTCCGACACCATTGACTTCTTTGCGACTCCCCACAGCGTAAAACATTGATCTATTGTAGAATGCTTCGGCTCCCAAAGCCTCCTTGCTCCACTGTAATCAATCCAGTATTAAAGGCCAAGGCTGTTAGATGTTTTAACAATGATTAGGCATTGAGTTTGGAATGGATGTCTAAAAGAGAAATCAGGCGATAATTAGCCAGATGATCCATTTTGCCCTTTTTATGAAAGGGCTTTACTATGGCTCCCTTGCAAGCCTCAGGGAAGAAACCAGTCAACGTTCCCTTTTGGGAAAAAAAGCTCAAAACATTGGAATGACTACATGCAAGAAATGTCCATTTTTGTGCCTGGGATTTGTGGGATAATGGCAAGAACACTAACACGATGCCTAGAATTCCTGTTATGTGACATGGCTACTATTATGTCATGGAAGGACTCTGTGATACTTGGCATGTCCATGATTTGTCAATGAGGACTACAGTATCTCTAGATCGCCATACAAATATCGGAATAAACATAATATTCAAATCATTTATATCTAATGCTGTGGACTCCACATTACATACAATGACCTCAAAATGCCAAGGAAGGCAACATTAGGCCTGAGCCATCATATTGTTTAAAATGCTTAGAGTATGCCAAGCAGGGTGGTCACAAAGTCTAGCATGTATACAATATGTAAATATTGGACATTTTGTGCCAGGAACAGTGAAATTACTAAATAATAAATCTTTTCCAGTTTCATGTCATCTCAATTGTCACTACTGCCTCATTATGTCACCTCTATTTTTCTATTTCTCTCACATCCATTTTCAGAGGTTTTCTCACCTGAACCTTTCTCTACTACTTGTGTTTCTCCCTTTTCCATGCTTATCAACCTCAAACTACTGTTTCTACCTGACCACTCAGCCTTCTTTCTTTACATTATAAGCACTCTTGTATATCAGTCTTTTTTTACCACCTCTTTTCATTCAATTTTATTCCTTCTCTCATGTTTTCTTTAGCTCTCTCCTTTCCATTCTTCTATGGCCATGCCATGCGCTTAGCTCCCCACAGGCAGCAAAACCTTTACCATGCATTGCCTTCTGTTGAGCCCCGCGGGCACTGGGCTGTGCGAGTGGCCAGCTGAACTGCAATGAACAGCCTCTGGATTGGGGTTAATACCAGGTCTTATAAAACACAGGTATAGGTCCCTAAGCTTACCTGGAGAATTTCCCTTGTAAAATGTACAAGCAGAAAATATTCAGAGAAAAATCTGTTCAGGAGGTGCTTGCTTTTTGTGAACTTTAAGGTCAAGTGGACTATAAACTGCATTACACATTATAACACTTGAAGAACCTATCTTGGGAAGCCAAGCTCAAGTTCCTCCTTTAATTCAGGATGTTGAAACATTTGAGAAAATTATGCAAAATGAAAAAAATTGCATTTTTCGCTATATTTGATACAGAAATCTGTGGCTTTACATTGCCCTAAAAATAGTGCAAAATAGTGCAAAAATACAAGTGTCGCAAACAAAGGCTGTTCAAGTTCTGGTAGCTTATGTTGTTCTAGTGTGCTGACACTCCTATTTTGCCAAGAATGGGGCATAATTGTGCAAGGTGGCATCATAGTTTAATTTAGAGAAATTCAAAGTTACTAAAATTATGCAAAATTACACAATGTGATAAAAATATCACCCATGCCTAAAACACTCACTCAAATGTATGTGTGACATGCCTTATCAACATTCACGCATAAATATATACACATGCATTATCATATACTGTGTGTTTACTACTAAGTGTAATTGCATGGTGAACAGTTCAGACATACTTCAAATATTTTATTTAGACACCTGCCAACATATAATCTCCTACCACTAAAATTCCAAAACCAATACAGAACCCAAGTAGAGAGGGGAGGGGATGTGGACAACCAGATAGGGCGGTCGACCTCAAATCTGGCGAATCAGGTTTGAGTTTCGTCAGTGACTCTCAACGTCCTGTGATTCTGGGCAAATGACGTAATCTCCATGTGCCTTACAAAAATTCATGTGTCCATCTGGAATGGAGAGAATTAAGGAAACACGAGAGAAGGAAATATGTAAGAATAACAATAAAATGAAAAGGGAAGGTAAAAAAAAGTCTGAGATACAGGAGTGCTTACAATATAAAGAAAGAAGGCTGAGTGGTCAATCAGAAACACTAATTTGTCGCATGGATATATAGCTGTTGTGAGACAAGGAAGTCTCGAGCAGGAAAAAAACAAATAGGGAAGGCTTTTTCTGTCATGGAGTCCATGGTCCTGCGTTAGCTGGGCCTTAATCAGTTTGTTATGGTGAAAGCTTAGCCGTTAGATTGGTGGTTGCGGTTTAAATGACCCACAAGCATCACAAGGAGGGTGCATTTGACATCTTGATTTGTTCTAATGTCCCAAGAGAGTCCTCCTGTAAATGACCCTCTTAGTGTTAGATGGCTTAAGTGATCTTCAAAAGCCCTTGTATCTATGGAAGAATAGTACTCACTTGTGGACTGAAAAAGAGATGGCTGATGCTGGCTGAGCTTGAGTAGGTATTTTAGTAAACAGTATTCCGAGATGTCTCTAGTCAATTTTGATGAACAGTGTAATTTCCGTGACAAAACGATGGACCTTATTTGGTACTCAAAACACACGTCCACTGTATAACAAGTGCACTGTAGTCAATGGCACTCTGAATATAGCAAAAGGCTCCTGCCATGTTTTAGCATGCATTCGCCACACTCTTTAAAGGTCTAAAGGCTTGGGGGCATATTCACAAGGAGCTATTGCCAAATGAACTGCACTTTATCACAGCCAAATTTGTGATAAATGTATCCCACCATTCACAAGCTGGTGCTAACAGCCCACAGTATCAGTTTTACTGCGATAGTAGCCACAAAACCCATACCCACAGAAGACCCCCGCAACTATTGCTAATGATATGCAGAGTAGGCGTTCCCATGCAAAAAACGGCGACAACACCACACCTCAACATTCACAACAACCAGCCAGATCGGTGATAAGAACACAAAACATGTGATAAGGCACGTTAGCAACAGGAAATTAACACCTGCTCTGACCTGGTGTAAAGTTGGACCACAACCTGCACCACAAAAGGGAGCATAGCCCACAGCCACACCTGAAGACAAACAGATGCCATGGAGCAACTGAACATGCAGCATTGACACCCAAGAGGGCCACAACACCCACCAACACCACCCCCAGGACCACCTGTCCCTGGAACCCCCCAACCAAAGCATACCACATCAGCTACACCAAAACATGTCCGAAATAATCCGCATGATGTTGCACAATCACAACTGGGGACATGCATGTGTCATCACAGAAATGAGCACCACACATTCACTTTGTCAGAAAACAATGAAACTTTATTGAAATTAACAGAAATTAAATGACGACACTTGGCGGATCCCCTCGACACAATCAGTCGGTCACAGCCTGCAAGACAAAAAACATGATGAGAAGGTGTGTCCTGCGCACATCAAAAGACAGGGAGAGAGCAAAGTAGAGAGAGTAGAGACGGGAGAGAGAGAGGGAGAAGAAGAGAGGGGGAGAGTGAGAGGGAGAGAGAAGAAGGGAGAGAGAGAGAGAGAGTGAAGAGGAGAGGGGAGAGAGAGAGAAGAGATGGGGATAGAGAGAGAAGAAGAGAAGGCAGAGAGTGAGCGACAAGAGGAGAGGGGAAAGAGAGAGGGAGATAGAGAGGGGAGAGAGAGAGAAGAGAAGAGTGGGATAGAGAGAGAGAGAGAGAGAAGAAGAGAGGGTGAGAGAGAGAGAAGAAGAGAGGGGAGAGAGAGAGAAGAGGAGAGGGGGAGAGAGAGGGAGAAGAAGAGAGGGACCGATAAAAGAATTGGGGGAGAGATAGAGAAAAGAAGAGAGGAGAGGAGGAGAGAGAGAGAGAGTGACAACCCTTCACACCCAGGCCACACTGCTTACCTGATGCCATGGTGGTCTCCAACCACTTGCCGGTATGTATAGCAGTACACCCGGTCACACATCTGAGACAGAGCTGTCATCTGAAACAGAGTCCAGAGACATGACTGGCACAGTACACACACTTGCACAAGACAACATCGCCAGCCCGCCCATGCAAACCCAGGCAGAGGCATCCCAGCCCCTCCCGCTGCCCATTAGAGCATGCTTGCCCATGCACACCGGGCCTCACTGCTCACCTTCCGCCACCGGCATGTAGACTGCAGGTCCCACCATGTGCTGTTGCAAGCCACAAGCCCAGGACCCACAGACTTGGCACTCTCCACGTCATGCATCCACGCTGCGCTGGCCACCAGGTCTCATGTCTGCTGCTGGAATTTGATTACATCATGGCATAGGACAATCCATGGCACCCGGCAACATCGCAGCCTGCACAGCCGCTCAGCCCAAAGTGTGCCGCTAAGTCTGTGATCCTGGAAGTGAGGCCACGTGACGTTTGGCCTGCGCAGCCCACTGGCTCAGCCTACACTGCAGTCCAGCAAGGCACACAAATCCTGAGCAGTCCGGACCGCCAGGATGGGGTATCCTCGCAGGCTACTCCACCTGCTCAGCAGCTGAAGGTGTCAATGACTCAGTGCACCCAAAGTCACCGTCCCTTGGTGGGGTGCCTATGCCAACCGCAATGCAGCGTGTGCCACAGACCCTGTCTAACCCCAGTCAGCGTCCGGTGGCGGGGTGCCTGTGCCATTCGCAATGCAGCGTGTGCCACAAAACCTGTCCAATCCCTGTCGGCGCGCCCGTGGAGGGGTGCCTGTGCCGGCCCAATGCAGCCTGTGCCAGAAACTATATTCAACCCCAGTCAGCGCCACGTGGCGGGGTGGAAGGCCCATGCAGGCCGCAATGCAGGGGGAAACAACCATCACGACCCAACTTTTACAACGCAATACCATCACAACTCTGCTTTTACAACGCAAGATCCATTACAACGCATGCCATTACAACGCATGTCCTTACAACGCAGATGCTATTACAACGCATGACATTACAACGTAAGTATGGGTAAATATTTAATTAAAATAATATTAATTTATTTTTAAATTAATGTTCTTAAAATAATTATAGTTTAATTTATTATAATGAATTTGAATATTTTAATTTAATTTTATTTAAATTAAATAATGAAAATTAAATGTATTTTAATTAAACCCCCTGGAGTTAGAATAGTAATATTTACCCCTACACTATCCAGCACTTACCCTACTATTACACCCCCCTAGAGTTAGAATCACAATGTTTACCCCTACACTATCCAACACTTACCCTACTATTACAACCCCCTGGAGTTAGAATAGTAATTTTAACCCCTACACTATCCAACACTTACCCTACTTTTACACCCCCCTGGAGTTAGAATATTAATTTTAACCCCTACACTATCCAGCACTTACCCTACTATTACACCCCCCTGGAGTTAGAATAGTAATTTTAACCTCTACACTATTCAGCACTTACCCTACTATTACACCCCCCTGGAGTTACAATAGTAATTTTTACCCCAACACTATCCAGCACTTACCCTACTATTACACCCCCCTGGAGTTAGAGTAGTAGTTTTTACCCCTACACTATCCAACACTTAACCTACAATTACACCCCCCTGGAGTTAGAATAGTAATTTTCCCCCTACACTATCCAGCACTTACCCTACTATTACACCCCCCTGGAGTTAGAATAGTAATTTTTACCCTTACACTATCCAGCACTTACCCTACTATTACACACCCCTGGAGTTAGAATAGTAATTTTAACCCTTAAACTATCCAGCACTTACCCCACTATTACACCCCCCTTGAGTTAGAATAGAAGTGTTTACCCATACACTATCCAGCACTTACCCTACTATTACACCCCCCCTGGAGTTAGAATAGTAATTTTTACTCCTACACTATCCAACACTTACCCTACTTTTGCACCCCCCCTGGAGTTAGAATAGTAATTTTAACCCCTACACTATCCAACACCTACCCTACTTTTGCACCCCCTGGATTTAGAATAGTAAATTAAATGTTATTAAATTAAAAAAAAAAGTTAATTTAAATGAATTATTGCAGGTGTGCCTCTCGAGGGCCGGGCCCGGATTGACCCTGAGGCCCGGAAGGAATCGGGAAGCCGAGGACGGTCCAGCCCTCATTGTGGGGGCTCCGAGTGGAGCGGGAGCCCCCTTCCTTCCACGCAGAGGCCGACTAAGAGTGAGTGGAGGCCTGGGGAGGTCCTGGAGAGGCAGGGGATGGTCGAGGCACATACTGGTGCCTGTCCCCTGTGAGAAGATGTCGACAGCCTACCCCCTAGAGCCTAGTGAGTGGGGGCTCTTTGGGGAACCAGTGGGGAAGGGGGCAACGGGGCACATTGTTGGTGCCCGCTCCGGGGCCAGAATTCTTCTGTGGGCCACGTCATTTTTTGGTGATACTCAGGGACCCAGAGTGGACTCCAGCTGCCCGTGTTTGGTTCTGGGCGGACATCACATGGACCTTCCTTATAATGAGAGATACCGATTGGGGGGCTTCCCAGGTGCTGCGACGCTGAGGACTAACCTGCCCCCTAAACTGGACATGTTTGTTTTGGAAGGCAATTTGTGCCTCTTCCCCGGATGATGCCCCGAGGCCCACAGGTTTAGGTCTGGGGTGACATAGGCTGCCATATTGCTCTACGCTTACAAGGTGGTATTGAGCTCATAGTGAGGCTTCATGGCCCTGCCTAATGTTTAGCTGGACGGTCCCTGCCTCTTTTTATTTATTTTTTTTTCTTTTCTTTTTCAACCCTCCTCCCCCCCCCCCCCCCCCCCCCCCCCTACCTCCTCCCCCGAAGGACAGTTCCCTTTGAATTCGGACCTGGAGCAAACCAAACAGATAATCTGTAAATTTACAAAACAAACTTTGCTTACACATTTCACAGTTATTAACAATTAATAAGTAATGCAGAAGGCAAGCATTATGAAAATAGAAATGGGATATAAAAAACGATGAAAAAAGAGTGATAGAAGAGTAGGGATCAGGATGAAAGAAAGGTCATGTAAGGATATAATCTACACATTCCACGAAAACAAACATAGCTAAATTTATGTGGCCTCAATGATCAGATTAAAAGGCAAAAAGTGGCGGTGTTGCTGAAAGAGACAAGGGCAGATTTTTTTCTCCTTCAGGAGACTCATATAGAGGGGAACAAGCTGTTTTTGCTGGAGCAATTAGGGTTTCGGGTACTAGCCTACTCTAAACAAGGAGTTAAGAAAAGGGGTGTTGCCATTCTTACAAAGAGGTTTGATATCCAGACCAGGAAAAAACTAGAAGATCAATGGGGTAGATGGGTCTTGATAGAATGTCTGATTGGGGAGGAATGGGTCACATTAGGCCCAGTATATGGGTCTACCGAGGATGATCCGGAGGTATTTTACTTTTTGGATATAGAATTGGCAACATGGGCACCGAAAATAATCTTAGCAGGTGATTTTAACATAAACGGTGCTGACGGGCTAGGTTTTGGGAAATCATGGTCACTACTCAGGAAGAAAAAAAAGAGTATGCCGGGCAATTCAGAGGATGGCTAGCAATAACTCATTAAGTGATATATGGGGGCAACTAAAACCATCTGAACCTGGATATACCTACCTACTATTCAGCACCCCATAAAATCTGTGTCAGATTAGATTATTATTTTGCATCTGGTTTTCCACTCTCCAAAATGCACATTGAGAGACTACCTCGTATAGTATCCGACCATAACCCTCTCGTTCTCACGGTCCTTGGAGATGGCTTTAGGAGACACGCAAGGGCCTGGTAATTAAAAAAGAGCTCTTGGTAGATCCAGCCTATGTAGAACGTATGTATGCATGGATTAGAGACTTTTGGGATATCGATAGGGGTAGTACCGCAATAGGAAATGCATGGGATGCTTTTAAAGCATGGGTCCGTGGCGAGACATTGAGCTACAGCTTGGCAAAGCAGAAAAAAGAAAAGGAATTATCAGAGCAGTTAAAGATAGCAGTATTATATGCAGAACAGGAACTGGTCAAGGTTATTAGGGACAGGCAGGATTCGGATCAGCAGGTTTTACAGGTAATGTTAGCTAAGGCGGCAGCTGAGGAAAGCTTATCACGGAAGGCAGCTAAAATCTATAAGGAAAGAAGGGAAGGATGCTACGAATATAATGAAAAGGTGGGCCACACTCTAGCAGTTAGAACAAGGCAGAGAGAAGCAAGAGGGAAAATCAGTGTAATAAAAGATACAGAAGGTAACATAGTCACAGAAGAGAAAGAGATCCCTGAGGTCTTTAGGAAATTCTATCTCACACTGTACACAGAGGAACAGGAAAGATTACCAGAGAATATAAGTGGATATCTTGAGGGAACACCAAGTAGAGTACTGTCTGAGGCTGACAGTGAGGCGCTGGGGGCCCCATTGAACGAGGAGGAAATTATGGAGGCCATGCTAAGTTTGCCATCTGGTAAAGCGGCTGGGCCGCATATGATCCCAGGAGAATTTTATAAGTTTTTTTTAAGTCTTTAAAAACGGATCTAATGAATACAATGCTGGCTGCTCAAGAAGGAGTATAAACTCCTGTCAGCTGGGCCGGGGCTGACATAATATTAATCCTTAAGAAGGGAAAGCCACAAACCGATCCTGGATCATATCATCATATAACCTTAATTAATTCAGACGTTAAAATTTTCTCAAAATCCTTGGCTACTAGACTATCGGGGTGATAGGAGGACTAGTCAGCAAAGATCAGCACAGGTTTATCCCAAACAGGGGCACGTCACAAGATATCAGAAAAGTTATTACTTTATTTTGATGCCCAGGGGATAGCACAAGAGGGGGCAGGGGGACCTATGGCAGTCCTCCTGCTAGACTCCGAGAAGGCGTTCGATCGAGTGACCTGGGAGTTCCTGTGGGCAGTACTGAGGAAAGCGGGGTGTGGGGAAAGGTTTTTGAAATCAATACGATCAATGTACAGGGCTCCAACGGCACGTATAAGAGTAAATATGGAACGCTCAAGCTCCATTGTAATTTCGTGTGGCACTAGGCAGGGGTGCCCGTGTTGACCCCTGCTGTTCGCGCTGTATATTGACCCACTATTGGCTAAGCTAGAACAAAACGAGCTGATACAACCCCTGGCAACAAAAATGGGTCTGTGCAAAGCACTAGAATATGCGGATGACGTCGCAGTTCTTACACCCACACCCATAGAGCCTATCAGGGAAATAGAGTTAGAGGCGGATCAGTTTGGAAGGGTGGCAGGGTACGCACTGAACAAAACCAAAACTCAAATTATCTGTAATGCATGCACAGAATGTACCGATTCCCGGGTGGTGACAGAGGTTGTGTATCTGGGAGTGGCCATCACGGCAGATCTAGATCAGTTAGTAGAAATTAACATTAGACCGATAATAAACAAGGCCAAACGAGATCTGGATAGGGTACATAACATTCATATGTCTATAGTAGGCCGAGTGAATTTTGTTACAATGAATCTGCTCCCAAAGTTCTAATATTTATTTAGAACAATCCCTTTACATTTCAATGTTCACTGGTTTAATCTAATAGAACAAATGTTTAACCGATTTATCTGGTCCCACGGTAAAACTAGAAGGGCTCTTAGATTTATGTCGCTACCACGGGAGTGTGGGGGTTGGGCTATGCCGGACCTTAAGTTGTATTATTGGGCAGCTGCATTACAACAAATGACAAGTCTTTTGGGAGGGGCTGAAATGGAAGCAGTACACCATACCGGCTCCACTGAGATCTATGGATTGGTCTTGGGAGAGGATGTTAAGAACGTGTTATTGAAGCAAACGGAGCTGCGCTTTTTTAAAGATACTAAATCTAAGACAGTGGATGCGGCATATAAGATCTGACAAGCTTTCAAGAAGAGCTTTGGCATGGGTAGATTTAATGCCCACACCAGATTGGCAAAGAATCCTCCATTACCACAGGATATATTTGGAGACGCCACTTTTCGGGAGTGGGTAAGGCTTGGGAGTAGGAAGGCAGGGGATCTCATAGGCCCCGAGGGTATTTACCAATTTTCGGTATTGCAAGGGAAGTTTAGAATGAATTCAAGAAGCTTCTTCAAATATCTAGAAGTAAGAAGCTTCCTTGCAGGCAAAACAGGGGGGGAGAGAGGTTTCGCATATAATATAATACTGCAGGCCATTGAGGAGGGGCAAGGCTGTACAATTGGAAGACTGTATGCAGAGCTGATTAACAATAGAGATGACGATTTGGAAAAGGTAGAGCTTAAGTGGATTAATAGAATGGGGATAGAGCGGGCGGTGTTTGGGAAATCACTAAAGTATGGTTAAGAAATTCTCTGCTCCTCAGCCTTGCAAGCACAGCACTATAAAACTCTGTATATGCTGTACTATACACCTGCCAAAATAGCTCAATGGGGGGGAACACAGGGAATTACATGCCCCAGGTGTGATAGTAATGAGGGCGATATAATGCATATGTTTGTGGCTTGCCCAGTCTTACGGCAAATACTAGAAGCTATGGAGGTATTCATGGATAGAACACTTAAATTGCAAGTTAAACTAACCCCAGAACTGGTCATGCTAGGGGTCACAAGTGATGCCTCTTGTCGCAATTATGAATATTTTCTATTTGTAGCAATGGCAGTTTTCCGCCTGTGTATTGCGACGGCCTGGAAAAATAAAACACCACCTCTGTTGCAGCAGTGGGTAACCAGGCTACTGCATAGCTGTAACTTAGAGAACTCAATTTATGCCAGGCGGGGAAAAAAAGAGAGAGCAAAGGGGCAGAAAATCTGGGCCCCAATTAATAAATGGAGGGAAGGGGTGGGTTAAAAAATTTAGCTATGGACGGTGCCTGTCCTAATACCGTTCTGTTAGTATCGTCCATGGCCACAGGTCACAGGTCCTTGCCTCGTGACTTGCGCCTGACCACTGTTTGTTTCATCCCTCATGTTACAGGGATGCTCACCCCTGCGGGCCTACAGCGTTGGAGTTCTGCCTCATGTTGCATGAAAGCTGATAAATTAGACCAATGCTAATGTGCTGACGGGCATGCCGAATGTGAGGTCCATGGTTATAGGAAATGTTACAGTCACTGAGCCTACTGCTTTGATGCTAGGGGTTATGCCTGCAGGTTTATGATTGGTGCTAATGCTTTATGCATAAGGGACTGCAAGCCTGTTTCCTTTCCAGGTCCTGGCTGGATTATGTGGCCAGGTAGGATGCACGAGATGCCACAGGTTCATGTTTCATGGTAATGGTTCCTTAATGCTCCTGGGCCTCAATATCATCTATGTCTAAGGCCTCATGATTTGTGTCCACTGCATGGATTTGCCAAATGTGACGCTGATGGACTTAACTTTTTTTTCCCATTTCCCCTGTAAATAATCCCCTTGTATATAGTGCCCTGGCACCAGTTGGCGCAGCATTGTGACTACTGTGTTTACTATTGCATATTTGACCCAATGCAAAAGTTATTCTTTTTCACCTAATCTGGTGTGGTCTCTTTTTGTGGTGTGCCTTGGGTTTCGTCTGTGTGTACTGCGTCAATGCTTCACACATGTCCTCAGGAGTTTGGCCTCCCCGCTCTGCACCATGCTACCCCCTTTCTAACAGTGGGGCCTCCTCGATGTAGCTGGCCTGCCCTGTTCCTGGAGGTGAGTGGAGGATGAGGTCAATGATGTATTAGATGGCTTGGGTTTCAGTGCTGGTGTTGTCCTCTTCGTCACCAGTGAATAGTGGCTGGGATTGCTCTGCAGGACGTGTTGACAGTGCCCCAGTGAAGTAAATGGGAGATGGTGTATTACAATGTGTCCACATGTATGTAGCCACATGGTACATGTTGACATTCAGACAGCATGGCATTGTACTTTGTGACAGTCTGTAGATCAGGGCGAGGACCTAGATTTAGATCCAGATTCTTTATTTCCTGCATAGTTACTTAAAACCATTACAATATTGTTACATAAAATACAAAAATAAATTCACGAATTCATCAGTGTGTGTCTGTAATTAAAACAAAATCTAAAACCCAGTGTTGGGAACATCTTTACCAGTTTAAAACCTGATTTAATTATAGGCATAATAAGAGACTTTGAGTGTCTTACTGCTATGAATTGTGGATTCGTGTTATTTTAATCCAGCCATAGGTTTCTTTGCAGGTTGTCATGATTGTTTTGGTCCCGTTATCTCTGCTTGTTGTAAAGTTTAACCCTTTACTTCTGGCAGTATGTTCTTATTGTGGTCTGGTTTAGGAACATATGCTTTTTAGCATTGTACATCCCAGGCCTTGTTCAGTTTTCGCTAACTTGGGCATTTTTTGTTCAGCCAGCATAAGGAAATTGACCAATGTACAATTTAGTTGTATATTTATTGGATTGAAGCATGCTAACACCGCTTGTCTCCTGGTCCGAATGCCTTTCTGTCTGAAGGGTTGTTTGAGAAGCTGATTCAGTGCTTGGCACAGGTACTTGCATAGGCAGATTATGTGTAATATGTTGCCTCATTTGATGTGGCACAACCTGCACAACTCTTGTGTTAGTGACCTTTGCCATGGTGGAAGATGCTAAGCGCATGGAAGGATTCCAATCCTGTGCCTCGGAAAGTTCATTTTTATGTACTTCGAGTAGCCCTGGTTGAAATACAATTGTGGCGGCAATGTTTTATAGGAGTTAAGGGTCATCCAGGCGTGCAATCTGTTTGAGAAGGTTGCTTTGTCTTCCACCAAAGAGATTTGTTTTAATGTTTTCCAGACCAGTTTTTTTAAATTGGGATAGCCAATTTGTGCATTCCAGAGTTCTGTGAGTTGGGTAGATTCTAGGGCTAGCTGTAGGTAGCTTCTGTCTTGGGAGTGTTCCCTGTCCTGTATGTCCTGCCTCAGAAGATAGTTTAGCGTATTTGTAGAGCCACTTCTGATCCTGTGCAAGCATATGATATACGCACCATGCCTAGGTAGATCTTGTCATAGGAGACCAAACTCCAGCCCTATTTGAGCAGGTGATGTGTAGGATGGAAGGCTAAACAAGATTCTATAGCCCTTGACCTGTGTGCTTTCCAGCTCTTTTGCATCTCTTTCCAGCATTGCCTCACTGCCATAGGTAATTGAGGGGAGTAGTTTGGCCCGGACTACTTTCAAAAGCGGAGTCAGGGTAGGCCCCGCCAGTTTACTTGCAAGATTTTTCATTGTTAGGCAATCAGCAAACCTTTACTTCTAGCTTCCTCTTTCTGATGACTAAACGTCCCATCCTTGTCAAATGACACTCCAAGGTACTTGTATTTTTGAACTGGGACAAGTTTTGTACTGCCAAGGAACCAGCTTTTTTGGAGGTTCTTTTTATAGTTTATTGACTTTGTCCGTGTCTTGCTCAAGTTTACTTTTAATGCAAAAACAACAGTTGATGGACAGAATGCAGAAAAATGTCATACATTCACCCTAGTATAGAGATCTGGGCCTAAATCCATTGTTTTTTTGCACTCCACACGACCCCAGTTCAGACATGGCCATATGCAAATCAGCCTTGACCCTGTGCCTCATGGGAACAGTCCAGCCCGAACTGCCAAGCCATGTCTTTTCTGGACCGGAATCAAGCATCCTAGGACCAGTTTCTGGCTATCAGCCGTCTTCAGCCAGGATAGCTTGACCCCAGTGGCGTGGAGAGCATGGGACTCACGTGTGAGCATACCCATCCCACTTGGGATGACAAATGCAAAAACAACAGTTGATGGACAGAATGCAGAACAATGTCATACATTCACCCCAGTACAGAGATCTAGGCCTAAATCCATCGTTTTTTTGCACTCCACCCCACCCCAGTTCTGACAAAAGTTTATTTTTAGGTTGTTTTTTGAGGCATAGTTCTGCATTTCCATCAATAGACGCTGGAGACCGTATGAATGAGCAAAACTATGTCGTCAGCGTACATGAAATTGGACAACGTTTTCCCTCCAATCCTTGGTGAATGGGAGTTGCAGGTGTTGAGCACCTTTGGAAGGTCAGCCATAAACGGATTAAACAGGGTCGGGTAAGCACACAGCCCTGTTTCAGGCCCTTTGTTGTCGGAACCTTTGTGGAGATGTCAGTGTCGCCACCTAATTTCACCTGCACCCAGGTATCCGTGTGCTGAAGCTTTAGCATGTTTAAAGTGTGCTGAGGTATGCCCCATTATGCCAGTTTCCCCCACAATCTGCCCCAGTCTACGTTATCGAAGGCTATTCAAAAACAATGGTCTCAGACAATTATTTCTGCTTCAGAGATTATTCACTTAGTCCTGGGGCATGTACAATTACTCAGCCCAAGTACATTCAATGATAATATGAATACAATCAAAATCGAAATCAAACGAAACAACAGCAATAATTCAGGGCAATTTTAATTCATTGCAATTGTAGCTATCTCAATGCACAGAGAGAAAGATTTATATCAAAAACAGTTTTTTCAAATGTCCTGGCGTATAATATTTTCAAAACACTTTCTTATGGAGACCATGCTTCCACATTTATATTGCACACGAAAAGAGTTTATGACAACATCCAGGATAAAGGTTCAAATAGACGCCACTTGAAAAAACTGTTTTTGATATAAATTAATTGTTCATGTCTCTTATTTGAAGCACTTTTCACTCTATGCTCTTTTACATCTTTCTATTCTAACACGCTATATTCAATTTCGTGCACATATTCTAGTTTGGGCAACCAAATCTTTCTCTCTGTGCATTGAGATAGCTACAATTGCAATGAATTAAAATTGCCCTGAATTATTGCTGTTGTTTCGTTTGATTTCGATTTTGATTGTATTCATATTATCATTGAATGTACTTGGGCTGAGTAACTGTACATGCCCCAGGACTAAGTGAATAATCTCTGAAGCAGAAATAATTGTCTGAGACCATTGTTTTTGAATAGCATTTACTACCCGGGTCTCTTTGACGTTCTGGGTCACCCCATTGTCTTAATGGTTACGCTATCGAAGGCAGCGCTGAAGTCAATATAACATAAATGTAAAGGTATTTTTGAGGCTTTGACTGCATCGATTATTAGTGAGATTGTGAGGATGTTTGTGGATTTACTGGCCATTTTGTGGAAGCCGGTCTGATTCAGTGGTATTATAGAATTCCTCTCTGCCCAGTTTGTCAGCTCCTCTCCTATAGTGCCCGAGAAGTATTTTGCTTCCTTGTCTATTAGAGCTATTAAGCAATAGTTATTGGCCTCGGCTGTATCACCTTTTTATGGATTGGAACTATAGTTGAGCCTTTCCATGATTCCGGCATTCTATTTAACCACCTGACTTCCAAAAATAAAATATGCAGGATGTCCGCCCAGTCCCACACTTCGCTTTAAACAGGGCTGGTGAGATTCCGTTCGGACCCGGGGCCCCTTCCTTCCTCCCTTTGGCTATCTTCTTTTTGATTAAGAGGGGCTGAGGACCTAGAGTCATTGTGGGTGTGCACTGTGCTCTGCTTGATTGTGCATGTGTGCCATTGTGCCCATCTCCACCCGTCCCCTGAGTACCTCGTGGTCACTCACCCTGTTGCGGTTGTATTGTGTCCTTTTGAGCAGTGTCCGATCTCCCGACTCCGCCCACAGTCTCCACACTGATGACTGTCAACACTAGCTCCTCCATGTCATCCAGCTCGAGCTGTGACACTGGGTCCCACCTCCAGTCTGCGTTGCTGCCTTCTGGTTGGCAGAGAGTTTCTCTTGATGTCATTTCATCAGCTCTTGACCTCATCCATTGTCCTCTTGTGCTCCCCAACGGTATTCACCTTGTCCACAAAGTCTCACCATACTCCATTTTTGGTGCTCAATGACACATTGCAGGTGACAAACCGTTGTTGATGGGGTTCCATCACCTCTATGGCTATGAGCCTGTTCGCCTGCGGACTGAACTTTGTCTTCATCTTCCTCTTGTCCTTGCCCTTCCCTGTCCCCAAGGTCCCAGGCTGGCCATCCGGGGTGCTTGTGGGGTTGCACGCGACCTCTGCACCTGCTATAGGCTGCGATGTTGAAAGTTGCGCAAAGCTACTCTTGCAGTAATTATCACACGTTCTTGTGAATATAGCCCTTAGTTTAATAAGCTGTGTGGGGGGTTTCAGCGATATTAGCATTGCATATCAAGGTAAGACTCCCCGTCCCATTATTAGTAGCAAGTAAATGGGTCTTCATTTCACTATTCCTTTACAACAGATGCAAGCAATGGTCACTTTCTACAAGGAAACCACAGTCTTCAGGGATTCAGACAGATCATCATATATATGTAGCTTCTCTTGTTGTGTGTCACAAGGCCATCATTTAGTATGTGTACAGTTACATGGTTCTAGAGATGTAATATGTAATACAACAGTAAAATAATCATTAAAGGATTTTTCTCGATTTTCCTGATAGATAGATAGATAGATAGATAGATAGATAGATAGATAGATAGATAGATAGATAGATAGGTAGATAGGTAGATAGGTAGATAGGTAGATAGATAGATAGATAGATAGATAGATAGATAGATAGATAGATAGATAGATAGATAGATAGATAGATAGATAGATAGATAGATAGATAGATAGATAGATAGATAGATAGATAGATAGATAGATAGATAGATAGATAGATAGATAGATAGATAGATAGATAGATAGAACCAACACTGCCCTCAAAGTGTAATAAACAGAGCCTCCTACGTCTTTCAAATATGGGTAAACCATATTGATCCCTTGTTAAATTCTAAAATCATATTGATCATTTGTAACACATTTAATTATTTCTTTTTTCAAGATAATTAGAATTTGATGTTACATTTGATTATATTAACGCGCGTTTTTTATCCCCAAACCTGAATAACATTTTGTGACCAATACATTGTCCTTTATGTTTCACACTACGTCAGCAAGTGCAAAACTATAATTAATTATGATGCCTGAGTGGAAATATGTGCCTCAGTGGAAATATTTATTTTGTACTTGTTGCTCATTTTCTAGCTTAGCACAAGTGACCTAACGGAAAACCTAGCTGGCTCTTTAATAAGCTTCTGGCTTTTACAATAGCAGTAGCAGACAAGAAAAAAGTGAGACAGCAGGTGATTTGATACTTCAGACTCGTCTGGGTCTAGGAGCCTGCTGAGTGTGTAGGAGTTTGCCCGTTAGCCATTTTGCAATATTTTCTTCTTCATCAAATAAAAATCCCTAAGCTATTCAGTACAATTTCAGTCATTGCTTCCAGAGACTGTCTGTTCTCATGTTCTTGTGCAGTTCCCTCTGCGGATTTTTTTTTAAATAAGACCCAGTCAAAAAACACAAGTTTCCAATTTCAAAGCGATAACACACTGTAAAAATTGTGAGTAATTGTTTTAGGAATGAGCAAAAAACCCAAGTTTCCCAATTTCCTAGCCATATAACACTGTAAAAAGTGTGCGTAGTTTTTTTAGGAATTAGCAAAAACACAAGTTTCCCAATTTCCGAACCGTATAACACTTTGAAAATTGTGCTTTGTTGTTTTAGGAATGAGCTGCAACTTAATTTCTGCTACAAAGAACTACTGGTATTTACTTTGTAACATTTCGTAGCAGAAAGCATAAGCCATTTAGAGCGCACTTGAAAATACAGAAGAGCCCCTCCTATAGAAGGGAGTGAATTATCACAAGCTATTGTAATATTCAGAGTGGGGTCACATGATGCAGTACAATAGTTTGAATGATGCATTCCTACCAGCGATATTTCAAATGGGGTCACCAGACGGATCATAAAGTGTGATATTCTGAATACTGTTACAGCAAACAAATGATGGATGGAATGCTGACAATGAAAACATTCTCCCCCAGTCAGAAGGTCTGGGTTAAATCCATCGTTCGTTTGCCCACTCTGCCACCCCAGTTTGGACACAGCTATATACAAATCAGTCTTGACCCTGTGCCTCATGGGAACAGTCCAGACCTAACTGCCAGGCCAGGTCCTCCCTGGACTGGAAGCAAGCATCCTGGGACTGGTTTCAGGGTATGTCACACTTCTCCAGCCAGGCTAGCTTGAATCCAGTGGGTGAGTGTCCTAAAGGTTTCAGAGCTCCATCCATCATCTGCTTTATTCACCCTAAGTTGGCAGAGTATGCCCAGATGTGGGTCCATTGCCCACTTTGCCACTGGATTTAAGCTAGCCTGGCTGATAAAAGGTGTTACCCAGAAACCGGTCCCAGGATGCTTGTTTCTAGTTCAGGGAAGACCTGGCTTGGCAGTTCGGACTGGACTGTTTCCATGAGGCACAGGGTCAACTTACATGCGGCGGTGACAGCGGCAATCCAGAAGCACTGGAGGACGGGGTTGACGGAGCCTTGTACAACCATGGCTTGTCAATATGCTGTAATGGCTGCGGGAACTGTTAAGGCTGTCACTTGCCTGCATAATATAATGTTGCACGAGGTATTGGAGCCGCTCACAGCTCTAAAAGAAACTTGGGAAATGAGCATAGGCAAACCCATACTAGACACGGTATGGGGACACATCTTGAGAAGAACGTGGAAGGGGTGCAGGAATGCACGCTTCCAGCAAGTGCATTTCTTTGTGATACATAGAGCCTACCTGACCCCAGGGAGGATACAAAGGTATTTTCAGGTGCAGGATGCAGCGTGTCCGAGATGTTTGGCACCTGGGGTGGAGTTGGACCATCTACTGCGGAGCTGCCCGAGGTTGGGGACGTATTGGTCGGAGGTGGGGGAGCTTCTCAATACAGTCACTGACCGACAGGTGGAGTTTGACATGGCAGCATGTCTGCTGCTCTGGTTCCCACATACGGCCAAGACGAAAATTACCAGTAAATTCATCAACTTAGGACTCATTTTAGCCCAGAGAGAGATCATCTGGCACTGGAAGTCGAGGGAGGGCCCCTCAACCAGGAGATGGATGAACGAACTGCAGAAATGGGCTGGGAGTGAAGGGGTGATCAGGTTACGGCAGGCCTTTCGCACAGGGAATGAGAACTGTCTAGAAATGGCGAGGGCCAGGGAGACGATAGTACAAGCACTAAGGGACTACCTGACAGCAGAGGAAGACTAGGAGGTGGTTGGTGCGAGACGTTCCTTGAGACACATAGAGAAGAACTTATGGATCCTTCAGGTAGAGCAGATTTGATAGAGTACATAGAACTGGAGCCCACATCAGCAGCAGTTGGGGGGTGGGATGGGGGAGTTATTAGGGACCCGCTATAGTTAGTGGAAGGAAACATGCAGTAACTAGTCTCCGACATGGGGGAATGTGGGGATGCCCTTGGAATTCAGCACAAGGAAGCTTAGAGGTATGTGTGAACGGAGCGAAGTACATCGGTACTGATGTTGCTTACCACTCCTGGTATACTGTTTTCGGGTGATAGTATTGGGATGGGGGTAAGGAGTTTAAGAAAAGCAGATACTAAATTGTGTTGCGGACCGGGCGCCTCTATGAGGTGGTTTCCTTGACAATTTTAACGGATTGGGCACGAACGCCGCCCGGCCTCCGGGATGTGGGCTGAATGGCTGTGTGCAAATTTGTTACCGAACTGTGCCTTATAATGCTCAAGGTTGGGAAGGTCACATCATTTCAATGCTTGTTTGTGAATCTGCAATAAAAACATATTTAAAAAAAATAAAAAAAAATGAGGCACAGGGTCAAGACTGATTTGCATATAGCTGGGATGGCTAAGTGAGCTAAATAAGGATGATAGATTCAACCCGGATCTGTGACTGGGGAGCCGCTGCGCTGTTGTGTTTCTGCCTGACTGCCTTGAACCGGCCAGATCTGCGGAGGGACTCCAGGTCCCAGGGGGCAACGGGAAGTGCCACACCTACCCTGCATCGATCACAGTGATAATTCAGGAACGTATCGATTTGGATGTTAAAATATTATGATGTCCTGTATGCAGTACAACATAGAATAACTCTTTGTTTTCGAACGTGCTGTCTACTAACAATACTTTTCTCATTTTATTGTAGGTGAGAGTTTAGCACTGCAGATTAGCTCAATGTACACAGAACATGAAGGTCTTGATAATGAGTCGGGAGGAGTTGAACTCCTTTGAGGTATGCTACTCGGGCTCATTAATACATTGGCCAGTGTTCCTGTACACCATACCTGATTTTACCAGCCTAGAATTCTAAATCTGCTTTATAAATTCCCATGTGGCATGGACTGCAAGAGCAGTCCTTCCTGGGTCCCCTATTCCACTCGACCTCATAAAACAGGCACATGGAGAATACAATGCTTTGCATTTAGGGCATAAGTTATAGTTTCATGGCAATTGCGCGCAGTATGGATTTTGAATGGATTTCAGATTTTCAAAAAAAGATATGTTAATGTGTAAAAACCAAAGCTAACCAACCATAACTTCACTTTAAGTCTGTGTGGTAAATAAAATTCTGTTTTTATTTGTTGTTATACTAAATCCAACCCATAAGAGTAGCCAGTGTGCTAACCCCAGAGGAGGCCCACACTCACAGTACATAGCCTTTGGATATGTGCATTGGAGGTTAATTGGAGGGTCTGGAACAGTAACGCACAAGGGACAGACAACTGCTCTTTCGTGCTGGTTTTGGCGGCATGCACTAGGATTGGCTGCAGTGTCAGGCCTGGAGCCATCCACAGCAGATGCTGGCCACAAGTTCTTCCAGACCATATGCACAACCCACTCAGGTGACCAACCCCCATTGCATATGGCCTTCCACCATTTGCAGTGGAGATTGACTGCAGGACCTGGCATGCATACAGACTTCGTGCTCAATCTGTCACATGCACATAACACTTGCTGAACCTGGACTTCAACCATGCACAGAAGCAGTTTGCAACAGACCCTGACCTACAGCCAGGGTAAACATCTGCTATCCATTATTCTTCATGTTTTACAACTGTATGTTGGTTGACTTAAAGTGTCTAAAAAGTAAAACGCTACAGACAAAGAATGCTGTCATACTTATTGAAATATCTTGAATTATTTGAAATCAAAGTTCTTGCAAAACTAAATGTATTCATCTTGGGCAGTCCTGTTTGTCATCTTTTCGATCTCCCTTGGAGTAGTACATACTTTCCTCCTCCAAAGGAAATTGGCCTCTGCTAAATTGAGGACAAAATTAAGCCTTCCAATATTCTAATATGACTCTGAGCCTGGCTGAATCCACACACCACTCTCAATTACACCATAGTTGCTAATGGTATGAACATGGATGGCTTTGATAAAATGTCATGACTCATGTATGTAACATAAGTTTGTGAGGACCTGGGAAACACTGTCTGTTTTTAGACCCTACATATCTTGTTCAAATGGGCAAGACATGGATGAACATTGAACAACAATTTTTTAAAGCTTAAATGCTTACAAAGTGAAGCTACTGAATTCCCATATTGTTTCATTAGACAGTACTTTCTATTAAGAAAAACTCTACCAACATGGGTCACCACTAAACCGTTTGCCTTTTACCCCCCACTTTTTGTTGAATTTGATTTTGTTGGCCTTAGGACTCTGTGCACCTTCACAGTGCTAATCAGTGCTAATGTGCGTGTGATCAACCCCCTAAACATGGTTTGAAAGGCCTACACCTATTTGGAATCATTAGTTAAATTGTTAGTCCCTTATAGAGTGGTAAACCATATACCCCGGGCCTGTAAATGAAATGCTGCTAATGGGCCTTCAGCACTTACTGTGCCACTCAATTAGGTCGCACTTTTAACTAATTCCCAGGAATGCCATTGCAGCCTGAATGCAATTTTAAACTGCCAATTTGACTTGGAAATATAATCCTATTGCCAAGTCTGAAACTCTTCTTTAATTGCAAATAAGTCATCCCTAAAGAAGACCCTTGGGAGCCCAAAGGACAGGCTGCATGTAAGTGAAAGGTTGGACATGTAGGTTTGAGTTTTACCTGTCCTAATAGTGAAAAACACCCACATTTATATTACACTACTGTGAGGCCTACCCTCCCATAGGACAGTATTGGGGATTCCCTATTGCATTTAATAAGTGCCATCTTTGGTTAGCACCAGGTAGCTAGTTCATGTTTGGTGTCTATGAAATTGTAATAAAAAAAACCTCTTTATTGGAAAAGTAATAATTGTAATGATAATTCTGAACAATCCACTTTTAGGACATTTACATTTTTCTGCCCTTATTCCTTTTGTGCCTGCACCCTTTCTTGGGTCACATGACTGGGTGTTTCTGACAGTTAGAGTTTGTTAATTCCTCCCAGACAGCCACACAATAGAAGGATTAGATGTGTCTGGCAGCATGGGGTGGTGCTGAGTAAGCTCCATTTGTAACTGAATAGGTAGTGATCTGTCTTCATACAAAGGACCTATCACCTCCGCAATGTCTCTGCAGCCAGCTTAGAGCCGGGCAGGGTAGTCAAGAAATACCATGCACTTGCACTTCAAAGTCACCGTCTAGAGCTTCTCCTACACCAACTCTTCAGTTCACCCCTGGACCTGTGCAAGGACTTAAGTCCTGCTGCTGTGACCTGCTGTGCCCTCAGTAAGGCTGCTTTGTTGTACCTAGAAAGACTGTTCTGCTGAATAGAGTCTGCCTTGATCCCTTAGAGGTAAGTCCTGATGATGAGCCCTGCATCTTCAGCTGAACTCAGCACTACCAAAGTGACTCAATGGGCTACTTTGCAGACCCCTGTTCAGAGCCACAGGGATACAAAAGGATCCCTCCATCTTGAACATGCACCCGGACCCAGCCTGTGTGAGTCCTGACCTTGCAAGTAGTGCCCCATCAGTTCTGGCCCTTTGGTTGTAGTGCTAAAAGTGCCAAGATGGCAAAACCCCAAAACAGAGGAGTAAGAAATGTGATTTCTGGTTGTCTGAGGCATGCACCATTGCCAGGCAGGAACCACCAGTCTTCTCAGGGTAGGCTAGATACACATTAAAAGATAACCTGTGCTCACCCTCTAGTAGCTTGGCACAGAGCAATCAGGTATATCAAAAGAGGATTTGTGCACCACACACACAGTAACACAATGAATACACCACAAAAGACTGCACACAGGCTTAGAAAAATAAAGGATATTTAGCTGAGCAACATAAAACTATAACAACAAAAAACCAATCAGTAGAAGTCAAGATATGAGCTTTTAAAGATTACATGCAAAAACAGTGCATAGAAGTCACTGGCAGTCACAAGATTTCTTGCGGTTACGAGGGACCTGTGATAATCCAAAGTTCAGGCTGATCGCGAGGAGGGCTGGCCGGCTATGGGACCCATGCAGGGCCCACTGAGAAAGTACTTTGAATGGAACTAAACATCGACGCTGAGGGCACTAGACATTAATCTTTCCTATGCAGTCGGGTAGCTGAGTCGCCGTCGAACTTCGCTAAGTTGAAGTTAATGCGTCATCGAATTTACAAGCGGAGGCTGTTTCCAATCTCTTAACACAGTTCCCTTGACAAGCAGAACTAAAGACACAGTTCCTATTGGCAGTTCAAAGTGGAGGTGAAGTACCCAGGACCTTGGATGTCGGCAAGAGTGGTGCATCAGACTGTGGGGAGCCCTGCCGGTTTTGCACTACTGCCTTCTACACTCCAGGAGGAGTGTGGCTTTCACAGGGAGGGCACCCGGGAGTCAGGAGAGCATACAGGAGAAAACTAGATAAATGCTATATGGTGAAGTCCTACAGTAATGAGTACTGAGAAGGCACGTAAAGAAGCTTGGACTAAGCAAATCCGTGGGAACGGAAATCCTGTCTCAAGGAAGAGATGTTCAGATAACAGGGATTTAAGTTGTAATAATTTATTGTGTTATTTTTTCACAAAAATTTGATTTCAACTGTGAAAATGCACTGATCTAAAGAGAATATCTCCTCAAAAAGAAGGTATACTGAGCTCAAGATGAGCAGGACAAACAAAACAAAGTTGATGAGAAGACAGAAAAGGCAGGATAAGAAAGAAGTATAGAACAAGTTTATGACCTACAATGCAGAAGACAGGAAAGAAAGGAAATAAGAAATATATAAAGAGGTTATAATAGTTTTTCATAAAAAGAAATTTACCTTTGCTTTGTTCTCCTCTGCGATAACAACAGGGAAGAGTGTGACAGCCCTAAGAGAAGGAGAGAGGAAGTACGGATTAACCCCAATAACCTCAGAACAAGAGACTAAAAATACTACTATATTGAGAATGACTGTGTTTATAAAACCTAGATTGGGACTTACCTATTAGATGCTTCTCTAAAGTCTTCACTATAAGTAAAAGAAATCCGTGCTAGACAAAATAATGTCTGGACTCATATTGTGCCAAACGACACCGAGCGTTGAGCATCATTGTGAGAGTTTGAATGAATTTGAAAATTCTTGCATATAATTGCCATTAATCCCGCTCTAAGCATTCATCTGTCGCTGCTTTGCAAGATCTGATGTTCAACCATCTGAAGATTGGTGCTAGCCAAAAACAATTAGTGTCACTGAGATATGTGCACACACAAATTACATGCTGAGAGTTTACATTGAGGAATGACAGCCCCAGCATAAGACATCATGATCATTAGCTAAACATCCATATTGTTATGCTTTCATGGGCTCATGTCAAGTTGAAAGTGAAGTAGTTGAGTTCTAACAAACAGTTTGGACAGGTGAGATAACTACGATGACAAAGTTAATGGCTGATAAAGATCAATAAATAATGTTGCATAAGGTTTGGAACAAATAGATTCCAAATCATCATGGGCTGAAAATACCATTGCCTATATTGAGAATTGTTTTGCTAACTTTTTTAGTGAAGCTGAGGTTTGCATCAGGTCTTTAGTTGTGAGCCAATCAATTGTAGCCTGATAAAAAGTATGCATTTCTGATTCCTTGATGGTCCAAAAAAGATACCTGAAAGACCCAAGTTTCACAGATTTCCCTTTAATACAAATGGTGAGAAATTGGGCATAACAAGAGAAGTTCTGGAGAATCAACATGGACTCACGAAGAATTAGAGCTGACCCCGGCATGGCAGAAGTTGGAAAAGAAGATGTCTATAGAAATGGCACTGAGCAAGGTCTAGCCAAGATGTTAAACGTGTTTTAAAAATAAAGGCGCCATATGCCAAGATGAGCATCAATTTACTATCAATCACTTTGCAGATTGCAGAATGAAAGGCAAATATTAGAGCTTTTTCCATTATTGTTAATTCCTCAATTTATTTGGACGGATGACCTCAACCATTTAGCCATACCCTTAAACATTTGATTGAGGTAACTCTTTCAATTATCTGCCGATTTATAAACCATGCCCCACATTTAATCTTCCTTTACCAAAGACTATGACCTTCTTTTTTGATGTGTTGATGATAAACTTGTTGACTTTACATTATTCTGCCAGGCTGAGCTGCGATCTTTGTTCATCTATTGCAGTTTGATCCATCAAAATGCTTTCATTGGCATTCTGCTAGAGGTGCAGGCGAGTACCACCGATTTTAGAAGGGCAAGCTTTACCTGTGCTTAGATGATCATTCATATCTGCTAAGTACAAATTAAAGAGTAAGGGAGCCAATATGGAACCCTCCTTCAGTCCGCTAATAATGTATATCTTCAGACAGGTTGATAATTTGCTTGAAACTTTCACCTTTACCTACGTGTCAGAATAGAGGGGTATGATGGCAGTCAGTAGGCAGCGAGGTATGCCCAATTCATCTAATTTAGACCAAAGCAGCCCTCTGTCCACCTTATCAAAATCTTTAGCAAAGTCTATGAATGCACAAAATAGAGAGCAAGCACCCTTTTTTATACAACGGTCTATTTGTGCCATTAGACAGAATAAGTTAACCTCCGTACCATTAGGAGAATCATTTTTATATTGATCGTCCAATCCTCAATATCATTATTCAAGATTTATTGAAAAAATCTTCCCTTTAGGTCAAGTATGGTAATGAGATGAACGTTTCTGGTCTGTCAGAAGAGCCCTTTATATTTACTGGGACTATAATAGAATGTCATCCAGGTTTCTGGGACTTGGTTCCCACTCAAGCATTCATTGAAAAGAAGAGTGAGGTGACTTGCCCATTCTCCATTTGCTGCCATAAAGAAATTGACAGGAAGCCATTTGGACCTGGAGTGCCTGCGAGGGCAAATCTTGACCAATGCGTCAGCAACCCTTTCATCTGTGATTATTATGATCTGGCTCAGGGACACACGACCTATGAGTATCTTGGGCAGACACTGGGTCGAACAGCGGTACATAAGGGTAGGAATATAGCATTCCAATTAAACAGACCCCCGCCCACACACCAAAATGTTAAATAATTCCCTTGTAGAATGGGTGGCTGTGAAAGCATCTATGGAACATTTGCCAAAATCTCATAGGGTTTTTAGATTTTGCTGCTTCAAACACAGCAATCAATTACTCATTTTGAGGCAGCTGTTTAACTTCATACAGACAGCAATGTCATCTTTTTCGGACAATCTCAAGTTTCTTTTTCTAGGCAACATTGGCTTTGTCCTTGTTCACTGCTCTTATAGTTCAATTTAATTTTCTTTTTGTAAAAGAGAAAGAATGAACATGGTGTTCCCAATCGCCCGACGAAGGAAAGGCAGGATATTTTAATAGATCACTAGGGAAGTAGATCAGCCTTTAATTAAATGTTGATTTACCTTGAATGAGGATTGTAACAGAACTGTACATTTTTCCATCTTGCTGTCGGTAAGCCCTTCATCCCATCGAAGACTTCTGACCATTTTCATTTCTGATTGAAGGCCACATGCAGTTTAGTTTTGCAGGGGAACAGCAATCAGAGGGAAAGAACACAACAAAATGGCATGATAGCCGATGACTTGGTGTTCAATTTTAAAATTTCTGAATCATTGAAAGTGCAGGATAGTTGAACACAGATAATCAAGCATGGCTAGCCTCTGATGAGAAGTGTGTTTATTAATCGTAGCTTGGCCACATAACATTCTGCCATTCAGTGATCCTAAACCCAGGGCTTTCAAAATGGAAACCCATGTAATAGTAGCTTTTTTTGCTTCAACTTGGAAGAGTTGTGGTTATCTGAGTGACTTCCCATAAATGATTCTCAGTATCCAGCCATTGGGTTTAACATTTTGGCATTGAAATCTCCCGCTAGTATAAGTATTGATTTTAAATGGCAGGCCTTAATTGGCAGAGTATAACAGTTAAATGCCACATTGTAGCACGTTACTTTGCTAGATATAGGATTTAGGTATATATTAGCCAGCACCACCAAATTGAGAAAGAAATTTGGGCCAGTGCATGACTTAGTATAGCGCTCCAGTTTTAATATGATAATCGCACCGTTGATTTTTGCTAGAGTAGTCGCAGTTGGCCCCGGATGATTTTGCACATAGATTGAAACGACTCTGGAAGGGCAGCCCCCCTTGTCTGATCTCCAAGGTGGTGACTAAAACTGGGTGTAATTCAGCCAAGGATTAAAGGTTATTTGCCAGATGTCTTGAAGGCAAACTATTTTGAAAGTGTGAACATGTTGCAAACAGTCTGGTGAGGAGATTAGATTGTTATAGCCCTGGTGTTCCACAAGCAGTTATTACCCAGACTGATAAATTGGTTTGAGTTTAAATCAGGCCTGATGATGAATGGCACCTGGTAGACAGGCCCATTATCAGCTGTTGTTTTCAGGAGAAAACAGTGCACCCGCCACATCCAGTAAGGGTGCTGGCAAGGGTGCCGATGGGGCTGAGGAGACCTGGGCCTTCCCCGGATAGTCCCCTATGTGGTGTATGTTGTGAAATGCCCCGGGAGAACAGCGGGCAACCTTTATTTAACAAAAAGGTGTCTGGCTCCTGTACTTGCATGTGGAGATCATTAAATAGTAGTGGCCATAGCTGATTTGTTGCTTCTACTAAGATATTGTCAGATATTGATATCGGTGCTCCCTGTCCAAAGAGAAGCTGTTCTATTCAGGATAAGCTATATACAAAGTGAAAGATAACCTAGGATCACTGTCTTATAGCTTGACACAGAGTAGTCAAGCTTATCTAAACAGGCAATGTTTAATGTATTTGTGCAACACACACACAGTAAAACAATTAAAACACCACAACAATACTTCACACATGTTTATGAAAATAGGCTATTACATTATAAACAAAATACCAAAAATCCAAGTTATAGAAGTTGAGATATTGAATTTGAAAAGAATAAATGCAGTAAAGCAAGTAGTGCTAAAAAGGTTACTTTGGATTGTGCTGGACATGGGAAAAGTCAAAGTTCAGGCCGACCTCATGAAAGTGTAGGCTGGTTACAAGACCCATGCAGGGCCTACTGAACAAGTACCTTTCCTTGTCACAAGCAGCAAGATGTGTTGATCTTCTCCACGCAGTGAAGGTGATGGCTCAGTTCAGAAGACGGGTGCTGGAGTCGAGAGGATGAGTTGATCTCACTATGCTGCCACCACAGCAATACACTGTCCGTTGCGTTGGCCTCTCGAGCTAAAGGACGGGTTTCGATGTGATGCACCAATTTTACTCTTGCAACCTGGTTATGTTATACACAGACAGGAGATGTGTCAAACTCCATGTTGCAAGTATCTTGGCTATTTCCAATGAGTCAGGCACAGGAACAGGGGTAGAGACTTCGATTCCCCTGAGTCTCAAGCAATAGGAGCCAAGCCAACAAGCCATTGGAGATCACTTACTAGCGAAGGTGGAGTCAAGCCCTTCTTCAGCTGAGTCAGACAGCAGCAGGCAGCAGGGTATCACAAGAGAAAAGCAGGCATGTCAAGTCTGCAGTCCTTTAAGCAGCACAGCAGCCCTTTTGACAGGGGTTCAGTTCTAGATGCAGAAGTGTCTGACTTTAGGGTGTCAGAGACGCAGTACTTATACCCAAAAGTGTCTTAGATGTGAGGGTGACTTCAACGCAGCTATCTGAAGCACACAGGTTTCCTTTTCAGCCCTGTCCTGTCTGCAGGATATTAATCAGCGATATTTCAGCCTTTTGTTTGGGGACAGAACACTATCTATTCAAGTGAAGTGTTAGCCCCTCCCTTCCATCCCTCCCAAGCAGGCCATCGGAATGCAGATATATGTGGATGAGTACTCAGACACAGCTATCATTCTTGTGTTGTGGCTGATAGAGGTAATGAACAAAGCGTGGCTATCACCCACCCCAGACATGTATTGGAGACAAAAGAAACACAAGGACAGCCCCAATAAAGGTAATAAAAAACGCAAAGGTCTTCAAGGAATGCTCCACTCTCAGTTGGATTCTAAAAAGAATTGACTGAAGCATGGGCTCCTGATGGTGATGAGTAAATAGCAAGGATAATTTATGATTGTGATGAAGGCCAATGTAAGTCCCAAGCGGACCAGAGATTTATGTATCTAGGGACGGATGACCTTTGAATGACCATTTTTAACCATTTATACAACACTGTATATATCTTGCTCATAACTAGCACTTTTTTGCACCTTGTCACTTCATCACTTGCGCCGTTCTGAATAATTGTTTAGTCTATTGCTTGTGACAGCCTTTCAGTGTCATTTGGATCGAAACAACGACATGCTTGTCAGAATCCTGACCCTATTCTCTCCTCTCCACGTGGAAGGCAAATTTAGTCCTAAGCGGACCAGAGATTTATGTATCTAGGGACGGATGTCCTTTGAATGACAGTTTTAACTATTTATACAACACTGTATACATCTTGTTCACAACTAGCAGTTTTTTGCACCTTGTCACTTCATCACTTGCTCCTTACTGAATAATTGTTTTGTTTACTGCTCGTGACAGCCTTTCAGTGTCATTTCTACACCACTAAATGTAAAATAGAAAGAAAAGTGACTAATCTTTCAATTCATTCTTTTGATTTATTCATGATCGGTGTGTTCTTTTGTTCTTCTCTTCTCCATTGACTGTTATGGCACAATGTTGGAGTAATTGTTTCTTTCTCTATTGTTTATTATTCATTAAGTAAGAACACCATTTTTTACCCGACAGAACCAACATTACTCCACATTCTCCACACACAGGCTCTGAGGGGCACTGGGTTACTCCATTATACTAGATGCACTTTCTAAAAGTGGCATTTCTAAAACAATAATGTTAAATAAAAGTTCACCAGTAAGTAGGATTCATCAATACCATTCCAAACATATGAAACATGAAAAAGCTACTACTCTCTGATCAGCTTAAAAGTATATTTAGGAAATTCTAATACTAATTCTATCTCATGAGAGTCGTAGGCCTCACATTAGTGAAAAAATGAAATAGGCTGTTCATCACAAACAGGACTTGCAAATCATAAAAGTACTTGTCCTACCTCATACTTACATAGCACTCTGTCCTTAAGGCTACCTGGGGTCTACTTTAGGAGTAACCTATATATAATAAAAGGTGATTTGAAGGCTTGGCAAGTAGTTTTGAGAATGTCTTTTACAGTCACAGCCGAGTAATTGACATATGCCATACATTGCCATAGCACTTTTTTTCACCAGGCTGCTAGACCATATAGACTCACTGCTGTGCCTACCTGAGATGCATTTACAGGCACTTGATCACGCAAAAGATTACATTTTATGTTGTTTCTCTCTTCTTTATGTGTCTTATTTTGTCTTTTGCCTTACAGGTTTCCAACAGTGGGATCGTAAGTATCAACACCACTCATTTTTCCAGCACTCCTTAGCGCGTGTGTTGAACATTCACAATTCACATAGCCTGATTTAGCCACTCACTCACTTTTTTACACAGTCCTGACAAAAAGCCACTCTATCTATATATTTTTTCCGGGCTGAAACATGTAGACCCACTAGAGACAACTATGAGTAAATCACTATACTAGTTGCGCTTTTGGAATTTAACCATATCTTTGGCCGCCACAAATAAACACATTTGGCAAGGATCCCTAGAGATATTTTTAATTTGCTCATTATCACTTCACACAAATACACAACACCAGCTCTGCTGTAATCAGGCGTTGTTGCACAATGGGGGGCATTCAGTGACCCCAATGTTGAAGCATGACACCAACCAGGTTGGTGTGTGAGGGGTCTTTTAAATAAACCTAATGGTTCCTCTGCACTGTTTACTATTACATTGAGTCCAAACCTTTTTACTATTCAGTGGGTACGTCCACATTGTTTGCGTAAGTAATTTTAAATGCCAAGTTGAAGTGGCAGGAAACTGTACACACAGGCACTGCAGAGGCAAATTAGCTAGGTTTGAAAGGCAACTTCTGTGGGTGGCACAATCAGTGATGCATTCCACTTCAAGCATTTAGTTTACAGGCCCTGGGTATATGGTATACCACCTTACTAGGGGCGTACAAGTAAATTAAATAGGTCAATCAGGTATTCACCATCTATGCACATGTTTAGGGAAGAAGCACCTGAACTTAAGCACTGATTAGCAGTGGTGAAGTGCCCAGAGTCATAAGGCCAACAAAAAGCTTAAGCGTGGCTGAAGAAGTGTGATAGGCATACATTTGGATAGGGCATTAGGATCTTGGTTAGATTTAAATAGAAGCAGCCTAACTTGCTTTTCTGCTGTTCTACTGGGAGCATACCAGTGTTTAAGGAAAGGCTGATAATCTCAGTTATTATCTGAATTGGGGCTAGAGGGCCTTTATGTAATACCTTGATAAGGATTGAGTCAAGGGCAGGTGTATCATGTGTAAGCATGGGCAAATTTTGCGAATTCGCGATCTGCAGATTTGCGAATTTGCGATTTAATAAATAAAACGAATTTCGTAGTGCACCCTGCATCACATTTTGCGATGCAGGGTGCGCTACGAAATTCGTTTTATTTATTAAATTGTTTACTTACCTTGAATTATCCATACTCCGGTTTTTAGCACCCCCACCCTGACCCTCCCCCACCGAAACTCCCTCCACGGGCCATTGCTGAAATTCATCCTCATTTATAGGGAAGGACAAAAAGGCAGGCCAAGGGAATGTGTATTGAAAAGTGAGTATTTAGGCAAATCTATATTATCCACCAGAAACATTAGTGTTCATTTGATCCCCAGCAAACTAAATTCAATACAGTTTTGCAAGGATATTATGAACAGCTGCATAAACAAGAAGCTCCATGCTGGAACCCAGGGTAAACACATATTTTTTTAGTTGACTGCCTTTCTTTAACAGGACATTTATTAAATAGAATATTTAAAGTTAGAAAAGAAGTCTGTGTTCTACTGATACATAATATCTCTATGATCTGACTCTTTTGTGTTCATTTTCATATAGTGTGAACTCAACCCGTAGGTATTGAAGCCCTTTATATGAGCACCAGTTACATTACACAAGGACACATTCTTTTTTTGGATAGGCACATAAACATTAAGTGATTTGCCCCAAACCACAGGATGTTGAGCCGACGCCCAGACTAGGACCTGGGTCCCCAGCTCCAAAGTCGGCAGTTTTGTCCGCTAGGCCACATCCTCTACCTTAAAGATTCAAGTGTCCTTTTAGGGCAGTGTTCTTATACATATGCTCTGAAAGTTTTCCAATATAAACTGAGTGTGAATCATTCCTTTCCTCATAAATTCAGGAGCATCTTTGAGAAATGCTAGATGTTAGAACTGGGGGTCTCTAGTTGGCAGAGGTAGGTACCACTGTCCAAATAGGGACCCTTGCTTCTAGTCAGGGTAAGGAGGAAACCCTCTGAGATAACCCCTGCTCACCCTCTAGGTAACTTGGCACGAGCAGTCAAGGCTAATCAGAAGGCAATGTGAAAAGTATTTGTAACAACACTCACAGTAACACAGTGAAAACACCACAAACTGACTCCACAACAGTTTCGCAAAATAAAGGTATTTAATCTAAACTACACAAGACCAAAACAACAAAAATCCTACATACACAGTTCAAGAATATGGTTTCAAAAGAGTTCTTAAGGTTGCGATAAAGTTCTTTAGGTTGCGATAAAACAATCCACAGTTGCGTGAAAAGTTCACAGTTGCGTCACGTTAGCTCACAGTACCTTTTGTTGCAACAAGGTTCCAAAAGCAGAAGCTGGTGCTGTGGAAAACAAGCAATGCGTTGCTCCTGAGACCCTGGGGAGGCGTTTGCGACAGCCCCGCTGCAGCAGCGGGCGTGTTGCCACAAATCCGGTCTGTATGGGGAGAAAGGCCACTTGTGTGGATTCCGGTGCTTAGATTCAGTAGGAAGTTTGTTCTCGCAAAGGCACGATCTTTGGAGTTGCG
Organism: Lissotriton vulgaris; assembly: GCF_964263255.1. Taxonomy (NCBI): domain Eukaryota; kingdom Metazoa; phylum Chordata; class Amphibia; order Caudata; family Salamandridae; genus Lissotriton; species Lissotriton vulgaris. The sequence continues at coordinate 1,011,959,016 of NC_141696.1, read as the reverse complement.
ACGATCTCCGGGGCGATGATGCACAGACCAGCGTGATCTTCTCTCTCGCAGCTCCTCGATGCAATGGTTTCGGCGCTGACTCTCGCAGCGACGTGATGCGGTCCGCAAGTAGGCGGTGCGGCGATCTCACCCAGCGACGACAGGCTCTGCGACGACACTCGCAGCGATGTTAGACTTCCCGCACCGATCAGGTGCATCCCGCAAACGAAGGATGCGACGGCTCTGACAGCGGCCACAGGTGCTGCGATGATCTCTGCCTTCGTAGCGGCGGGAATTTCCTCGCACTGTCGGGGATGCGCTCCACAGCGAGCGATGCGATAACTTTTCTGTAGCAAAGTCTCTCAAATCTTAGTATCCAGCTTCCCAGCACAGGTACAACTTCCAGAGGCACCACACATGGGCCAAACACTCCAGGAAGGAAAGAACTCTCTAAGTAGAGCTCAGTGGAAGCTGGGGGTGAAGTCCTTTTAATCCTGGGACTTCAGAACATGGAGCCAGCTCTTCTCAGGCCCTTGGAGATTGCTTCAAGCAAGGGGACACAGCACAAAGCAAAGTCCTTCCCCTCTCCTTGGCAGCAAAGCGCAGCAGGGCCATCCAGCAGAGCTACAGCTGGACAATATTCCTTCTTCAGTTTCAGCTTTCTCCTTCGCAGAGGTTCCTTCTTGATTCAGGATGATCTAATTTTCTGTTGTCAGGGGTCCTGTACTTATACCCTTAAAAGTCTTTGTTCTCTTTGTGCAAGTGGGCCCTGAGCCCAGTCTGAACCAGTTCTGGGTGTTTCTTGAGCACTTTGTTTTCCTGGCTTCTCCTTTCCTTTCAGAGTGAGGGGCACGGTCGTCAGCCGCCCAGCAGGAGGTGGAGCCAGCATTGTGGAAGGCAGGCACAGCCCTATTCAGGCCCAGGTGCTATCTCCTCCCACCACTCAAGTTGCAAATGCAGTCATTCAGCCTAGGGCTGACTCAGCTAGCCTCCTGGGGAATCCCAGCCCCTGTCACTCTCAAACCAGACAGTCAATACACAAACAGTCCAAGGCACACAGAAGGGTCAGACAAGAGAACAGCAACTTTCTAAAAGTGCTGTTCTCAAACACAGGATTTAAAAACAACCTTTCCTAAAAGATGTGTTATTAAATTCTGAGTTCAGGGATACTAGACTCTTATATCCTATATTTTTCCTATGGGAAGAAATGCTGGTAGCCAGCATCCTCCATGTTAACCTATGGATCAAGATAGCCTTACAATAGTGAAAAACGAAAATAGCTGTAATTCACTACCAGAGCATGTCACCTGCACCAGTACATGCTCTACCTTTCACATACACTGCACCCTGCCCAGGGGGTACCTTGGGCCTTCCATAGGGGTGACCAATGTGCAAAAAATGGGAAGGGTTAGGCCTGGTCAGTGGAGACACTGACCAGGAGGACATGACAGTTCACAGACTGCACACAGGCACTGCGGTGGCAGGCCTGAGACACCATTTTAGGGCTACTCATGTGGGTGGCACAATCAGTGATGCAGGCCCACTAGTAGCATTTGTCATCACCAGCCCTGGCACACCCAGAGCACTTTACTAGGGACTTCATGGTGATACAAATATGCCAATCATGTACATCTAATCATAATAACAATTTACACAGGGAGCACTTACACTCTGGCACTGATCAGCAGTGGCAGAGTGTCCAAAGCATATAAACCAGCAAAAACGAAATCCAGCACAGCATCAAAAATTCAGTTGGTAGAGGCCAAAAAGACAGGGGAAACCACGCCAAAGATGCCAGGTCTAACACGTGTCCCCTCCAGCTGAAAGTGGGGGGAACTGCCTACCCTCTTGGGAGTTCTCTTCACTAAGGCGAAAAAATCTGGACAGACCATCAGCATTGGCATGTTCTGTACCAGGACGGTGTTCCACCGTAAAGTCCATTCCCTTTAGGGAGATGGAACACCTCAACAGTTTTGGGTTCTCCCCCTCATCTGCATCAACCACCTGAGGGGCCTGTGGTCGGTCTGAACACGAAAGTGAGTCCCAAACAGGTAGGGCCTCAGCTTCTTCAGGGCCCAGAACACAGCCAAAGCTTCCCTCTCAATCGCACTCCACCTCTGTTCCCTGGGGAGTAGTCTCCTACTAATGAAAGCCACAGGCTGGTCCCCGCCCTCCTCAGTGATTTGTGAGAGTACTGCTCCCACACCATGTTCTGAAGCGTCTGTCTGTACTATGAACTCACTGGAGAAATCAGGTGTCTTGAGCACCGGTGCTGTGCACATTGCAGTCTTCAGGGAATCAAAAGCAGTCTGGCAGGCTTCGGTCCAGTTCACTCTTTTGGGCAACTTCTTAGAAGTCAATTCTGTCAGGGGGGCAACGATGGTGCGATATCCCTTGACAAACTGTCTGTAATACCTGGTGAGACCTAAAAAGGCTCTCACCTCTGTCTTGGTCTTGGGGGCTCCCATGCCAGAATGGTATCAATCTTAGCCTGTAGGGGCACCACCTGGCCGCTCCCCACCTGGTGTCCCAAGTACACCACCGATCTCTGCCCTATCTGGCACTTGCTCGCCTTGATAGTAAGGCCTGCCCTTTGCAGAGCCTTCAACACTTCACAGATGTGTTGCAGGTGTTTCTCCCACGTGGAGCTGAACACCGCAATGTCATCCAGGTATGCAGCACTGAATTCCTCCAGCCCGGTCAGTACCTGGTTAACTGGTAGCTGGAAGGTGGCTGGGGCATTCTTCAACCCAAAGGACATGACTCAGAACTGGAAGTGCCCCTCTGGCATTTAGAATGCAGACCTCTCTTTGGCCACATTCAGTTAAGGAAATCTGCCAGTACCCAGAAGTCAAATCAAATGTACTGAGGTACTGAGCAGCTCCCAACTGATCCACAAGCTCATCAGCTCTGGGGATGGGGTGTGCGTCAGTCTTCGTGACCGCATTGAGCCCACGGTAGTCCACGCAAAACCTGAGTTCTGGAGTAGCCCCAGGCTCAGCAGTGCTTTTGGCACTAAGACCACTGGGCTAGCCCAGGGGCTGCTTGAGGGCTCAATCACCCCTAGCGCCAACATCTTGGAAACCTCTTCCTTGATGCTGGCCCTGACCTTGTCAGCTACTCTGTAAAATGTTTGTTTCACAGGAAAACTATCTCCAGTGTCCACATCATGGACGCACCAATTGGTGATACCTGGGGTCAGGGAGAACAGGGGGAAAACTGACCCAGCACTTAGTGACAGTCCCTCTGCTGTTCTGGGGTCAGGGTGGGCGAGAAGACCACACCATCCACTGACCCGTCTTGCTCCTTAGTTGCCCAGAGGTCAGGGAGAGGATCACTCTCCTCTTCCCCTTCTGCATCTGTAGCCATGAGCATTGTCACTTCAGACCTCTCAAAGTGTGTCTTGAGGCGGTTCACGTGCAGGGCCCTCAGGGGCTGCCTGGGGGTCCTCAGGTTAACCAGCTGTAGGTTACTTCACTTTTCCTTTCCACCGCCTCATATGGCCCAGTCCACTTGTCTTGGAGGGCACAAGGCTCCACTGGGGCCTTCACCCACACTTTCTGCCCAGGTTGAAATTAGACCAGAGTGGTATTCTGGTTGTACCATCTTTTCATTTCTTCCTGGTTAGATTCCAGGTTCTCTTGAGTGAGCTTCCTGAAGCGTTGTGTCTGGTTGCGGATGGCCAGCACATAGCTGAACACATCCTGGGGTGTTTTCCCACTGGATTTCTCCCACTCCTCCTTCACCAGCGCGAGAGGTCCTCTAACAGGGTGGCCATACAGGAGTTCCAAGGGACTGAACCCTAAGGACTTCTGAGGCACCTCCCTGTAGGCAAATAACAGGCATGGTAACAAGACGTCCCACTTCCGTCTCATGGGCTCTTCAAGGCCCATAATCATACCCTTCAGGGTGCGGTTGAACCTTTCAACCAACCCATTTCCTTGAAGGTGGTAAGGAGTGGTGAACTTATAAGTTACCCCACACTCCTCCCACAGAGACTTCATGTACCTAGAGATGAAGAGACCACCTCTCGGGGGAACCCCACATGGGAAAAGATCCCCATCAATGCACGGCCCACCACGGATGCTGCGACTGTCCTGAGAGGGACTGCTTCTGGGTACCGGGTGGCATGGTCCACCAAGACCAGGATGAACCTGTTGCCTAAGGCTGTCTTGGGGTCCAGGGGCCCCACGATGTTGATGCCCACCCGCTCGAAAGGGGTACCTTGCACTTCACTCCAGTCTTGCCACTGGTCTGACATGTTTGGCAAGACCTACAAAAGGAACCAACGTGCTTCCTCATCTGGGGCCAGTGGAAGTGGGTGACAGGCCTGTTTAGGGTCTTGTCTTGCCCCAGATGTCCTGCGAGAGGCACGTCATGAGCCATACCCAGTAGGAAGTTCCTGAAGCGCGCGGGTACCACCAGCACACAGGCTGCACCGGGCTCAGCAAACCTAGGCTCGCTATATAATAAGTCATCTTCCCAGTAGATGAAGTGATCCCTGGCCGCTCCACCTGCTGCCTGGTCTGCAGCCTGTTGCCGCAGACCCACGAGAGATGGGCACTCTTTCTGCTCCTGGCAGAATTACTCCCTGGAGGGCCCACCTTCTTGCTGCCAATGGGTCAGCTCAGGTAGGCCACCCAGTTCCGCTACCTGCTCCCCTGTAGGTTCCAGGGCATCCACCTCAGGGTCTGCTTCCTCCTGGACAGTGGGAATGGCTGGGGCTCGTTTCCCATGCCCTCTTCCCTGTCCTCTCCTGGCAGGTCTCTGGGCCACTGTGTCAGGCTCCAGTTCTGCTTAATCACCCCTACTGGCTGCCATAGCACGCGTGGTCAAACAGATCCACGCAGGCAACCCCAAAATCTCCAAATGAGTTCGATGTTCCACATCCTTCCATTGAGAACTCTCCAGGTCATTACCTAGCAGGCAGTCTACAGCCAAGGCAACACTGACAACAACTTCCAAAAACCAGAGACTCCCCACCACTCAAAGCGAACACGTGCCACTTTGCAGAGGTGTACTGAACTGTATGCTGCTACTACAGGGCGGAGTACATTAGGGATACACTGTTCTTCAGACACCCACTGACACCTCATGGATGTCACGGTGGCACCTGTGTCTCTCAGAGCCTCTATCTCACTCCCAATGACGGTCACCTTCTGCTCATATTTCTTAGTGTTCAGGGAGCAGTAAGGTTTCCTGGACCATCTCTTGGTCTCCTAAAGAGACAACGGACATAACTGCTAGCCCCACCTCCCCACTAGAAACCAAATCCCCTCCCAGAGCTACACTTGCTAACCCTGGGGCTGGAGCACCAATGGGTGCTGGGGGGCTCTTGGGGCACCGGCTTATAACATGTCCCACCTCATTGCAGTGAAAGCAGGTAGGTAGACCTCTGTTGTCCTTGGGATCTCTGTAGTCCCGCCTGCCCCTAGGGGGACATGGCTGTCTAGGTCTGGGGGGTTGGGATTCCTTCTCCTGGGAATTATTTTGTGGCCCTTTTGGGGACTCTTTTTGGTTACCCTTGTCCCCCCCACTGTTCTGATGGGGACCCTGCCCAACTTTGGCTGTGGTACCCACAATTCCTCTGTGGACTCTGGTACTGATCCAGCAGTCCGCCTCCTAAGCAAGCTCAATGGGGTCTGTCAGCTTGCTGTCTAAAAGATGCTGGCGCAGCACTGGAACACAAAGACTACTCAAGTGCCCCCAACTAATCAAATGCAACAACCCCTTATAATCAGTTACTTTGCTGCCCTTCATCCAACCTTCCTGTGCATACGAGTACAAATTCACACACTCCATCCAAGTCTCAGAATCCTTCTTCTTAGAATTTCTAAACGGCAGTCTGTACTGCTCTGGAGTAAGTCCACACCTGAGACATAGGGCCTCATTCATATTGGGGTAGGTCATGGCACCTGCTAATTCTGAGGGCTTTAGAGCACTCCTCCCAGAAGCCTCAAAATGTTTCCACAGGCCCGCCCCCCAATGCTGTTCAGGCACACCATTCATTCTCAATGCAATCTCATTGGAAGTAAACCAGGCATAAATATCCTCACTCCTATTGTAATTCTGTACCAGATCCTTGGGAATGTATACTTTACCCCCATGCACTGGCTGCGCACTGCCACCATTTGAACTGGCATCCACCTCCTTGGCTTTAAGATCCAGTTCTCTCATCCTCAACTCATGAGCCAAAAGAAATTTCTTCTCCACCAAGGCGCACATTTTTGCTCTCCTCCGCTGCCTTTTCTCTCTCTTTATCCATTTCCAATTGATTCATTTTTATCTTCATGACTTCCAAGTCATATTCCCTCACTCTTTGATTCTCCTCTAACCCTTCTTGGGTTGACCCCCAACCGGAATGGTTACTTCCAGCTCCTGAGCCCACCCTGCCCACAGGCAGATCTGTGACTTGAAAACCATTCCCTGTATCCACATCATCATTTCCCCTCTTGTGCTTCCCAATGGGCCTTCAAGATTTCTCACAGCTCATCCCTCCTGTAGGTGGTCTTTATGGGGCTCTCAAACTCGTGGCAGAATTTCCTAAGTTCCTCAACTTTGTAGGAATACAAGTCTCCAATGACAAACTCTAATTCTACTTCTGCCCCCTCACTGAGGGCCTTTCCTTTCGCAGGGTTAATGCTTTGAAGAGTTACTCAAAAATAGAATCAAAAAATTAAAAACAGTAGTATGCAGTGGCGTAGTAGTCTGCACTCACTAGTGATGTACACCAAACACTGTGGGTCTAGTACAAATACAAGTTCAAATCCCCACCGCAGACCAACAATGTTAGAACTGGGGGTCTCTAGTTGGCAGAGGTAGGTACCACTGTCCAAATAGGGACCCTTGCTTCTAGTCAGGGTAAGGGGGAAACCCTCTGAGATAACCCCTGCTCACCCTCTAGGTTGCTTGGCACGAGCAGTCAAGGCTAATCAGAAGGCAATGTGTAAAGTATTTGTACCAACACTCACAGTAACACAGTGAAAACACCACAAACTGACTTCCCAACAGTCTAGAAAAATAAAGGTATTTAATCTAAACTACACAAGACCAAAACGACAAAAATCCAACATACACAGTTCAAGAATATGGTTTCAAAAGAGTTCTTAAGGTTGCGATAAAGTTCTTTAGGATGCGATAAAATAATCCACAGTTGCGTGAAAAGTTCACAGTTGCGTCACGTTAGCTCACAGTACCTTTAGTTGCGACAAGGTTCCAAAAGCAGAAGCTGGTGCGGTGAAAAACAAGCAATGCGTTTCCCCTGAGACCCTGGAGAGGCGTTTGGACAGCCCCGCTGCAGCAGCGGGTGTGTTGCGACGAATCCGGTCTGTATGGGGAGGAAGGCCAGTTGTATGAATTCCGGTGCGAAGGTTCCGTAGGAAGTTTGTTCTCGCAAAGGCATGATGCGACGATCTTTTGAGTTGCGATGATCTCCGGGGCGAAGATGCACAGACCAGCGGTGATCTTCTCTCTCGCAGCTCCTTGATGCGATGGCTTCGGCGATGACTCTCGCAGCGAGGTGATGCGGTCCACAAGCAGGCAGTGCGGCGATCTTACCCAGCGATGACAGGCTCTACGACGACACTCGCAGCGATGTTAGACTTCCCGCATCGATCGGGTGCGTCCCGCAAACAAAGGATGCAACGGCTCTGACAGCGGCTTCAGGCGCTGCGACGATCTCGGCCTTCGTAGTGGCAGGGATTTACTCGCTCTGTCGGGGATGCGTTCTGCAGCGAGCGATGCGATCATTTTTCTGTAGCAAAGTCTTTCAAATCTTAGTTTCCAGCTTCCCAGCACAGGTGCAACTTCCAGAGGCACCAAACATGGGCCACTCACTCCAGGAAGGACAGAACTCCCTCAGTAGAGCTCAGGGGAAGCTGGGGGTGAAGTCCTTTTGTTCCTGGGACTTCAGAACAGGGAGCCAGCTCTTCTCAGGCCCTTGGAGATTCCTTCAAGGAAGGGGACACAGCACAAAGCAAAGTCCTTCCCCTCTCCTTGGCAGAAAAGCAACAGCAGGGCAATCCAGCAGAGCAAAAGCTGGACAATATTCCTTCTTCAGTTTCAGATTTCTCCTTGGCAGAGGTTTCTTCTAGAATCGAGGATGTACTAATTTTCTGTTGTCAGGGGTCCTGTACTTATACCCCTAAAAGTCTTTGTTCTCTTTGTGCAAGTGGGCCCTGAGCCCGGTCTGAACCAGTTCTGGGTGTTTCTTGAGCACTTTGTTTTCCTGGCTTCTCCTTTCATTTCAGAGTGAGGGGCAGGGTCGTCATCCCCCCAGCAGGAGGTGGAGCCAGGATTGTGGAAGGCAGGCACAACCCTATTCAGGCCCAGGTGCTATCTCCTCCCGCCACTCCAGTTGCAAATGCAGTCATTCAGCCTAGGGCTGACTCAGCCAGCCTCCTGGGAAATCCCCAGCCCCTGTCACTCTCAAACCAGACAGTCAATACACAAACAGGCCAAGGCACACAGAAGGGTCAGACAAGAGAACAGCAAATTTGTAAAAGCGCTGTTCTCAAGCACAGGAGTTAAAAATAACATTTCCTAATAGATGTGTTATTAAATTCTGAGTTCAGGGATACTAGACTTTTATATCCTATCTTGTTCCTATGGGAAGAAATGCTGGTAGCCACTGTGGCCAGCATCCCCAATGTTAACCTATGGAGCAAGATAGCGTTACAATAGTGAAAAACGAAAATGGCTGTAATTCACTACCAGAGCATGTCACCTGCACCAGTACATGCTCTACCTTTCACATACACTGTGCCCTGCCCAGGGGGGTACCTTGGGCCTTCCATAGGGGTGATTGATAAAGTTTGTTAGGGTTGGGTGCTCCACCAGGTAGCGTAACCGTCCAAATACGCTCAATGAATAATGCTTATTTGCGCACAAACGTCGTAAGTGCGTCCCTAGGATTGGGCACACCTTTTGGTTCGTCACAACGGACAGACTCCGTTGGGTTTTGTTTGACTGTTTAATCGTTGTTTGTGAGTTCAACAAGTTCATTTACATACGACATTCGTTGGATGAATATTTCATAATATCCAATTCACATTTGGAACAAAAAACACACGCTCCGATGCATTTCGGGCGAGGCACTTTATCGGGGAGCTCTGTTGGAAAAAATATCATAGTTGATATACACCATAATATATAATTATCATCACACAAAAAAACGGTTTGCGAGAACATGCAGCAACGTGCAAAACGGTGTTAAATGTGGCTAATAAATAGATGCGTGCTCAACGGGTGTCGTGAAAATCCGTGCGGGTACATGATGTCAGGGTAACAAAGTGGCAAATTAAATAACTACGTGTGCAGAAGTGAAAACATACCGGGTGTTTTCTAGTGACTGGATTCAAGGCGGTTAATGGCTTGCACTGTTGGTACACCATGCAATATGATGAAATTTCCAAAACTACAGAACAAAGAGCCAGCACCCTGGCCTTTGGCGAGGATGAAACCGCACGGATCTATGCTCTAATCAATGAGGATCTCACACAAGCTACCTCAAACCGCACAAAGGAGCAGTGTGTTAAACAACTACTTTACCTTTCAAAAAGAGAGATAAACCAGAAACTCCATGCTAACACTCCCATCAAGTACCACCACGCGTCGCGCATACCACGTGGACTCAGGATTTCTCTTAAGCCCTCTTTATGCAAAAATTCCAAGAACTTTCAAGAAAGATGGAATGCTATCTTGAACAAATACAGCCTAGATTTAATCCTGTTGATTGTGGAAGAGTTATCAAGCATACTCACTGACCTGTTCAAAGAAATCAATGAACTTGAAAAAGAGTTAGAACAATCTATTTCCCCAGAGGACTTAGCTAAAACATTGGATGAAATCAAGTTGCAACTTGACAAACACACTAAAGATATCAATGAGAGGAAAAATCTGCAAGTTCCGCAGGGACACTTTAGATTATAAGCTAGGTGAGGTTTACACCTGGGCGGACATATACGCCCAACTACGCCGCAACAAACCATACAGCCAACAAACAGATACCTCATCTTCAAGCAGCGAGACATCTAACCGCCCACCTAAACATGCTACTTTCTCAACCACACCAAGAAACATCCTGGAGACTCGTCCTAGCACCGATTCAACTACAACCAGCATTCCCACTAGGGAGCCTTTTTTAGAGGAGGGCCCGAGGAAACCGAAGACCCCGGAGGAGCAAAAGAACAGGAAACAAATCAGACCAAAACAAGAAGTTCAAAGAAGACCACCAAATAGAAGAATCGTTAGTCATTAACATTTCTGACACGACGTTGACACCGTATGAGGTCAAACTCCTACAAAAAGGAACATCATTCATTCCTACCTATTCCAGCAACCTTCTCGAATTAGAGATAAGCACATTCAAATTAACCAGGAAATTAAGATTGAGATATTTCTTCAGTAACGTGTTAACACCAACCACAGAGGTGAAACCTGATCAATTGCTTGGCTTACGCCCCAAAAGTACCAACATACCACCATGCAGCCACAAAAGCATTGATACTTTTGAAACTCTTGTTAAACAAGATATCGCTAAAATCAATTTTCAAAATAGGACACAACCGAATATCACTCAAAAGGACAAACAACAATCAAATCAAGTGCCTCAAGGCAGATAAAGGTGGCGCATTAGTCATCGTTAACACCAGCATGTACACAGCAAAAATAATGGACAACATTTCTGACCGCAACACTTACATGCCACTTGAAGACAACCCAACCTCGGAATATAAGAATGAACTAAGGGAACTCATCCTTAAAGCCCTCAACAAAGGGATCATTAATGACAGAACCAACAAATACCTCACGGTTGAACATCCCCGTAGCCCAACCATTACAATGCTTCCTAAGATCCACAAAGACATGGTGGATCCGCCATTTCGACCGATAGTTTCCACCACGGATTCTATCCATGAACCAGTGGGCAAATTCTTGGACCGATATTTACAGCCACTAGTGAAGAACCAAAAGAGCTACATAAAGGACACCACTGAATTTCTGGCCAAATTATCTGACATACAAATTGAAGAAGGAGAAGAACTTATTCTGTGCACCACAGATGTAAGAAGTTTATACACATCAATCCCACACGGCAGAGGGATCGACGCCATAGAAAAAGCAATTCTAAACAGTGACATCCCCATCAACCTACAACCATTCCTTCTGGAGTTAATGATTTACACGCTGTATCACAGCTACTTTACCTATAATCAACGTTGGTACCTACAACTGTCTGGCATGTCCATGGGCAATTGCGCCGTGCCAACCTACGCCAACATATACATGGCAGAGTTCGAAAACACATACATCTATGACAACAAGAACTGGACAGACAACCTCAAAATGTTCGTCCGTTACATTGACAATCTTTTTTTTCGTTTGGAAAGACACAAGGGAGAAATTGGAATCAGCGCTCATTGAATTAAACACTAAGGACAACAGAATCCAATTAACTTGGCACATCAGTGATCATATAATTAGTTTCCTGGATGTATCCATTGAATTCACAGAAGGCAAACTTCAAACTGATCTGTTTAGGAAAAACACTGTTTGGAATAATACTCTACACCACACAAGCTTCCATCAGAATTCCTAAAAAAAATCTCCCATACAGCCAAATGCTGCGTATTAGGCGAATAACCTCTGATCCCACAACTTACTGCACCCGCCTGAAAGAAATAAGCATCAGATTTCAAAATCGGAGGTACTCCCAAGATGTTATAACCAAGGCAACTGAAAGAGTTAACGCCATCTCACGCAGTGAAGTACTCACCAGAGCGAGTAAAAAAGAAGACAACAGAATGGTGGTGGTTTCTCAATATTCCACCCAAAGCAATCAATACAAAAAAATTGTTTTAAACCACTGGCGCATACTCGTCACAGAGCCAGAATTTAAAGACTTATTCAAAGATCCACCAATTTTTGCTTACACCAGAGCAGCTAATTTGAAAGAGATACTATCAAGGGAGTCCGGGAAACAGATTACATACAATGGAACACATCCCTGTTATAACTGTAACAGTTGCAACAACATTATAAGAGGAAACAACATAAGCCACCCCATGAGGGGACACAAAATCAAGGTGAATGTAAACACAACTTGTGACTCGATGAACCTTGTTTATCTACTAAAGTGCCCATGTGGGAAGATCTACATTGGTAAAACTGAGAGAAAAATCAAGATACAACTCAATGAGCACAAATCCAACATACGGACAATCAATGAACGATCCAGCATAGCTTTGCACTTTCAAGAACAGAGACACAACATAGCTGAACTCAAATTCATGGTACTAGAGTTGATTGAGAAAAAAGAAAGGAGAGATAACAACAGAACCCTACTACAACGAGAGACAGCCTGGATTTATCGATTACAATCTTTGAAACCGTTCAGTCTTAATGACGCTATAGAATTTAGTTGGTACTTGTAAAGATCTTTATGATATCATAATGCATTGCAAATAGTGTGGGTTGCCTTAACAATTTATGTTCTCTCACAGTTTTTTCACACCCATTAGTATACACCCGTCCCCACTTCACACACGTCGCCGCATTTTTCTTGCACCTTTCTGACAGTGCATTCATTTCATTTGTTCTACCAGCCACGATCTTTCCCAGGCTAAGATGGCCGCCAAACTCCCACTGGTTCTAACAGTCCATTTTCTATCTTGCTGACACCACGAACCTCACCGGGTTCTCGCCAGATTTAAATCTCCCACTGACGCGCTAACAAACCCTCGTTCAAGTTCCCTGTGTGTTCCGATACGAGGAGAACTTCCGACTTGACCGTCCAGGATCGAAAACCCCTGAGACGTTTTCAGCTTCAAAACAAAGTAAGTCTATTCGCGAACCCGAGTTTGTTTATTTTTTGCCGACCTGCCATCATATCAGAACACCATCCTAAAACTTGTGTTTTTTACCAACAGTGCAAGCCATTCACCGCCTTGAATCCAGTCACTAGAAAACACCCGGTATGTTTTCACTTCGGCACACGTAGTTATTTAATTTGCCACTTTGTTACCCTGACATCATGTACCCGCACAAATTTTCACTACACCCGTTGAGCACGCATCTATTTATTAGCCACATTTGACACTGTTTTGCACGTTGTTGCATGTTCTCGCAAACCGTTTTTTTGAGTGATGATATTCATATATTATGGTGTATATCAACTATGATATTTTTTCCAACAGAGCTCCTCGATAAAGTGCCTCGCCCGAAATGCATCGGAGCGTGTGTTTTTTGATACAAATGTGAATTGGATATTATGAAATGAGGATATGAAATGAAATATTCATCCAACGAATGTCGTATGTAAATGAACTTGTTGAACTCACAAACAACGATTAAACAATCAAACAAAACCCAACGGAGTCTGTCCTTTGTGACGAACCAAAAGGTGTGCCTAATCCTAGGGACGCACTTACGACGTTTGTGCGCAAATAAGCATTATTCATTGAGCGAATTTGAACGGTTACGCTACCTGGTGGAGCACCCAACCCTAACAAACTTTATCAATTTGACTCAAATTTTCCAATCAACCACAGCTGTGCGCCCAGCCACCACTCAGTTTGTCTACTCATGTGGGTGGCACAAACAGTGCTGCAGGCCCACTAGTAGCATTTGTCATCACCAGCCCTGGCACACCCAGTGCACTTTACTAGGGACTTCATGGTGATACAAATATGCCAATCATGTACATCCAATCATAATAACAATGTACACAGGGAGCACTTCCACTCTGGCACTGATCAGCAGAAGACCTGGGTCTATATAAAATGTACTCTCATAGTTGAACTTCTGTACGAAAATAATCTTGTATGAATTAAAAACACATATGTGAACTATCTCAGGTTATGTGTTGCTCTGGAGGTTGCCAGTTGTGTGAAAAGTGTCATATCAATAGTCAGTGTCAAAGGTAAAGGACATTTGACACAATCAGTCAGGAGTTCATGCAACAAGTCATGACATGAAACCTCTTTTTCCCCACCATCCATGTCCAGTAGCTCAAATGAAGGACAGTAGTTTGTATTGGAAGAGTCTACAAGGTAGGGAGACACTGTAAATAATTCATTGCCAGCTAAAAGTGATATAATGCTACAGCCATACGTAACAGAAACAACAGATTTGCCAATAAATTTAAATATTTGACAAGGGACTGATATATAGGAAAAGTAAAATAGTTGAATAGGAAAACCATACTGCTTATAATGTGAAAGATTGGGTAAGCTAGAGAAATCAGGAGGGACTAGGCCTGCAAAGATAAAAATAGAGCATTACTTAAGTGAAAAGGCCAGTGATATCCAATATACACCAAATGGGAAGGAAGATTAAGTATTTGACATCTAATGATATATGTTTAAATAATAAGATTTATATATTTTACACCGATAATTAGAGACCTATGTCCAAGTAATATTAGCCAAGTCTATCACTTCTTGTGTTTGCTTTGTTTGCCCTAAATTGGCAGGGCATGGTCAGACGTGGGTCCCTTGATCACTTTGCCACTGGATTCAAGCTAGCCTGGCTGATATTGGGTGTTACCCCAAAATAGGTCCCTGGATGCCTGCTTCCAGTCGAGAGAAGAGCCGGCTTGGGAACTCGGGCTGAACAGTTCCCATGAGGATCAGGGTCAAGACTGATTTGCAAATGGCTGGATCTGAACTGGGGTGGCGAAGTGAGCTAAAGAATGATGATGGATTCAGCCCAGATCTGTGAATGGGGTTGAAAAGTGTCAGCACTCTTTTCATCATCTTCTTGTGTTTGCTTTGAGTCTATCACTCTCAGCAGATTTTACACTGCAGGTTAAACCTTTAATTGTTAATATACCAATTTTACCTAGTCAAGAATCCTTTGAATCTATCAATTTACTAAGTTACAAACCCAACTTTGTTTCTCAGGTAAAATCTCTTTCTTCAGGTATGGTATAGTATGATTTACAAAGTGCCTATGCATATATGTAGCGTTCTTAAATCCTTGAACCTATTAAAAAAGATCTATTGACACAGTTTGCAACATTGTTTACTTCCTCCACATTTTGTAAAAAAATGTTGGCTATACAAACAAAACACAATTTAACATTTCTAATGTAGTCATTTATCTAAGAGAATGCTTTACTAATTGCCAATCGCATTCCTAATTACTTGCCTGCTTCTGTTTGACGGCTTCTTCCAGGAGCACTTTGGTATTACCATGACAAATACTTGAAAATCACAACAGTCTCCTAAAGAAACAAAGGGAGAACTAGCATTTCAGCATTGAACCTTCTGAGCTGTGCTCCCTATAAAATTACTTTCATTAGCCAATAATTTGGCATTTAGGTTATTATTTTTACTGAATGCTCTGTTGAGTTTAGTACACAATAAAAGAAAACAAGAATCTATCAGCAGGTTACCATATATTCAAACCCACAACCAGTTTTGAAAGTAACCAACACAGGACAGATTGCAAGTTTTCTGTACAGCTGTAACCAGAAGAAGATATTTCACAAGACGGTGTAAGAGACCAATGCTTTAAATGAACATTTTGTGTAAGGTAAGGATGTGGGCGTGCTCATTAAATGTGCTCTTGTGGCAGGGATCTTTCTACACGAAATTACTCTTAATTATGCAAGAAGTAGTAATCATGTAATTATCGGTAATTCTGTGTGAAAGAGTAATGCAAAATTACTTTAATGTCTCCGCCTTAATCGAAATTCTGGAGAGGCCTACTATTAATCATGCATCATTTATATCTTGGGCAGTCAAGTTTCTGTGCCACAGCTGTAGGTTGATCTGGCTACCTTAACATTATGAAGAGGTAATTTCAGTTAAAGCAGGTGTGTTGTTTGGGGAGGCTGTCCCATGCTGGGCAAGGTTCAAAGAGCCTGAGAACCCTTATTAAAGTTCTAATTATATTCCCTTACAAGGATTTTGTGATGATGGGGCATATTACCAAGCAATTGGTATAATTATCGCTATTGCTTGGTTAGAGACAAAAATTTACCGCAGAGCTGCGGCGATTTTTATCGCAGATAAACCTTGGTATTACCAAGGTTTATCGCAAATGCGATAAAAATCTGCCGCAATGCATGAATATCGCTGAAAAGTCAGCGATATTCATGCATTACCGAGCTAATGCTCTTAGCCATGTTATCCACCTCCCTTTTGATGACATGGCTAAGAACTGCTCAGGGCAGGTGTTAGCTTTTGGAGATATTCGTGCTTAGCGCGAATATCTCCAAAAGTTGGTAATAGGAGATAGCGATGTTAGAGACTGTTTCCAGTCACTAACATTTTGGCACGCCCACTTTGCATGTCATTAGTGGTAAATATCACTGACATGCAAATTGGGGCCCAAGATGGACGCTAACTGGTGTTAGGGACAGCTAGGTAATAGGGAGATAATTTTATCTCCGCTTTCTTGGCTTTTAAAGCCAAAAAAGCGGAGATAAACCCCCTTGATAATATGCACCGTAGTTTTTATTATATTTCAACTTGCCCAATGAAACTTTTGATGTCAATGTTGTATGTTTCACTTTCGACCAAAACATGAAATGAAGACAAAAGAACTGAAAGCCACTGGTACGATTAAAGAGTAAATTTGACAATGAAAATAAAACATAGAATTCATGAATGCAACACGGGTTTCGCTCAAGAGTGTACGTACTGGTATCTGCATAATTAAAAAATTCCCTTTCACTTTGTTAAAAAGAATATAAATGTGTGACCCTGCTTAAGCATAAACGTTTAAATAATCGAGACACCATTCATCTAACTTATTGATATCTGCAGACATGTGTTTACTAAAAAATCTATTCCTGGCCATTAATCAGAAATATGTAGTCATGTCTTGTCAACAGTATCCTGACTGAATGCTAAGTATGTCTGATCAGTACACTGCTGATGGCATGGGAGAATATTATGCGTGTTTCCGTAGCCAGTCAATAAATGTCATGAACATTTAAAGGTAATACATCTAAAATTATGATAATAGTAATGCACGAGCACACATTTTTTGTAACGCCAATGTCTCACAAGAATTTTCATTAACATTGTAATGATCATACCTACCATTCGATTGACAAATTCAATATTTTCTGTGAGTTTGCAATATTTTATCATGACACTTATTTAGTGTTACATTGAACGTGCACTGTAAAGTAATAGGCACGCAAGAGGGGAATGGCCTTAGGCATTATAATCATATAAATATTATATAAAATGATTTTATTCAAACCTCTCTGGATAATTCTAATGAAAGATATTTTTTTTTAAATATATGCCCCAGTAAGTTTGGAATGATGCCAATATTCAGATGGTATTTATGCAAACTGTGCTCATGGGAGAGCTTAGATTTTACTGGGAAAGGAGCAGAAACATCCAACGTTCACGCTTTTTTTTTATACATCACAAAATGAAATTAATGTGTCAAAGAAAAACACAATAGCACATTATTTATACTGTAGGCTTCCGTCTTCAGGTAATATAATCCTTTTACTATAATGCCCCATGGTTTGCTGATCAGGTTTTGCTTTTATTGTTGTTTGAGAGGAACACTCTGTGCATATCAAAATATGACTACAGCGTTAGGGTCCTATATTACATTTACACGACGATTTCCAGTTAGCAAACGTGTAACCGCCGAAAATGGTATCACAAAATGCACGAATGAGACATATAATGTATATGTACATATTTAGCTACACGTTTATTTACAGTGCAGACATGGCTCAAGGTTGTAAGGGTGCTTTAGAATGAAAGCCCATCCAGGGATAAAGATATTAATAAAGAAAATAAAGATAGTAATAAAGAAAATACAACTAATCAAAATGAAACGGGTGGGAGCAATATAAATGTATGACATCTATATGAGGGTTGGCACCGGATGGTCGGGTCACAGCAATGGCATTAGAAAACACCCATAATAGGAAGAGGGACAAGAAAGTCCCCCATATCTCGCAGATGTTCATTGACTTTGGACGGAATGGGGGCCCCTAAAGAGATGGGTTGGCAGGTCCCGTGCGCGGCAGGGGATGCAGGGACCTAAATTATGCCCCTGAACCACAGCATCATGCGAGAGAATGATGAGAGGCAGAGCGCATGATGACAGACAGAGCTTGTCGTGAAAATATCTTTACAGAAGGAGAGCTTTCAGGATATTTTTGAATGTAGATAGACAGTATATACAGGAGGAAAATAATTCCAAAGTTTTGTCGCACTGTCAGAGAAAGATTAAGACATTTTTTTTCTTTTGAAGACCAGCAGCTCCTTAGGCTAGTGTCTGCGAATACACAACGTTTCAAGATTACTATCCACTCAATGCAAATTAAGCTTAAACCAGACACCCAAATAGCGATTCATATCACAGTCTGAACAATGGAGACATATACCCATGCAAAGAAAAATAATAATGCTATTGCAATTAACCAGAAAAGTATTAGCAAGTGAAAAGCAAGGCACGAAAAATATTAGCACAAAAATATCAATTATGTTGCATAAAAATTGCAGCATTTCGACAATATATTAGCAGGGCAGTAATTCAACACCAATTGTTACCTGGGCATCCAGTGTTGTCATACAAAATAAAGTCCCTTTGGCAGCAATTCATAACCCCATTGCTGATGACCATGTACGAGAACGACGTACAAAACCCTCAAAGAAATGGTCAAATCATAAAAATGCAATGGTTTGTAATGCACAAATTCATAAGCGATGTTGGAAATTGGGTTATGAATGACTGTGGTGTAATCCCAGGTCATGCACCAACCACTACCCTAGTAAGGGTAAGGTACAATTTCGTTGCGCGCACTGCATCACAAAATGCGATGCAGTGCACACAACGAAATTCGTTTTATTTATGTATATGTTTACTTACCTGTAATCCTCCGTAATCCATAGATTACTACCCCCCACCCTGCCCTTCCCCCTCCCCACATCACCGCCTGGCAGCTGCTCCCACCACTGACCGCTACTGGTGTAAAGAATTTGTGCAACACTGCAAACATTAAAACTGTGAAACCACCACACAAAAAGATTCCACTCCTGGATAGAAAAATGGAGCTTACTTTAATAAATAAAATAAGGACAAAACCACAAAAATCCAATCATAGAACAGGAGTTAGGAATTTTCAAATAATAAACTAAAATACAGCACATAAAAGCATAAAGCGCCAACTGTGGCTATCTAGTCACACTGGACTTGGTCAAAGTAGAGTTTTCAGACTGACCGCAATGGAGTCTGGTTCTGATACAGTCCCAGATTTGACCGGCTGAAGGTTTAATCTCGTAAGAGAGGGTCACGTGGAGCAAGAAGAGCATCACTGGTGGTAGCCAGCATGGTGCGAAGAGCAAGCTGGGGGTTGCGTATCGGCATGCTGGAGCTTCAGGTTGGCAACCCCCCCCCCGGACTGCCAATGCTGCTGTGTGAAGAGATGGGTTGTCGGCAGCTCGTGCTGAATTTTGGTTCAAAAGCTTGATTTAAGAGCATGCTGTGGCACACCAGGTGTCCAGGTCCGAGGGGCACCTCTTGGGGGTCAGAATCTCACTGCAGCTGGGTCCATGAGCTGGTTGGGGAGACCTTTATGTCCTTGTGGCTCAGATTAGTTGGTCAGCAGACTCCTAATCTGGGGTCTCTCTGGGGTCCTGGTTTCAAAGATGAAATTGCAGGTCCAGTTCTTCTTCCATCGTCAAGAGGGCAGCATGCAGCATGTCAGCACAGCATGACAGCAGTTACTTTAGAGCAGCAGTCCATAAGGGTATCAGTCCTGTAGCAGCACATGAGTTCTTCTTTTTCATGGCAAAGTATCCACAGGTCCAGAAGTGTTCTGAAGAGTTGGTGTCGGGGGCCTTTCTTTTATAAAAAAGTTGTGCCTTTGAAGTGGGGAGAAGCTTCTAGAGTCATGCGTTTGAAGTGCACAGATACCTGGCTTTCCTGCCCTGGCTCCAGACTAACTACAGCAGGAATGCAGCTCTTTGTGTGGAGACATGACATGGCCTATTCAAGTATAAGTGGAGCTGAACCAAGCTCCTCCCATCCATCCTGTCAGTGATGGACCATCCAGTCACACCGAAGCTCCCCATTGTGTTTGGCTGTCTAGGAGGTATACTCAAAGCCCAACTGTCAGCTACACCCAGTCATGTGACCCAGAGAGAGGCTGCAGGCACCTAATGTCTTTCTTAAGGTGCCATTTTCAGAAATGCAATTTAATATTTGGCTTCTTTATATGTTAGGATTTTACCTTGTGATTTCAGAGACATAAAATATGAGCTGGTTATCTCTTCCCATTTGGAAATTACACTTATACAATGTAACAAGGTGACTCAAATGTTATCCTATGGGAGAGAACCCTGCAGTAGTGAAAAACAAATGTAACAGTTTTTCACTACCAGGCCATGTAAAATGTTAAAGTGCATGTCCAACTTTGTAGGTACATTGCAACCTGCCCTATGTGCTTTCAAGGGCCTAGGGCTACTTAATTGGGTGGTCCAATCAATGTCACAGACCTACTAGTAACATTTAATTTACAGGCTATGGGCACATTGAGTACCAATTTGCTAGGGACTTATATGTAAATTAAAAATGCCACTTTGGTATAAGCCAACATTACAATGTTTACAGGAGTGAGCACAAGCACTTTAGCACTAGTTAGCAGTACTAAGGTGCACAGAGTCCATGGTCAACAAAAAATAATTTCAGCAAAATTAGGAGGACTGAAGGCGAAATGTTTGGGATGACCCTGCAGAAAGAGCCAAGACCAACACATGGAAATAGAACAAGAACCACATGACACAGGTGAAAGATTCCATCACAAATAATCCACCATTTGAATATTCAGGAATGAGTACATACTGCCTCAAGAAGGAGCTAATCACTAACCTAATATTGTTAAAAAAAATACAATGGAAGATAAGTCTCTTCTCTATCTTTAAAGGAGGTATTTGCTACACTCGGTTTGACAGGAGTAAGTCTGTATGCCAATACCATGAAGGATATACAAAGTTGAGTTATTATTTGATGCTCAAATTCTCTAAGTTAGCTGGGTATGCCTAGCCGTGGGTCCCGGGCTCACTGTAGCAATAAATTCCAGCTAGCCTTACTGATGAGGGGTAATACCCCAACACCAGTCCTAGAATGCTTGTTTCCGGTCCAGGAAGTTTCTGGCCTGGCAGTTTGGAATGGACTGTTATCATGGGGAGCAGGGTCAAGACTGATTTGCATATGCTGGGTCAAAACTGGAATGCCGTGGTGAGCAAGAAACAATGGATTTAGGCCCAAATCTCTTGCTCAGGGTGAGTGTTTGATATTGTTCAGTATTCTATCCATCAATTGTTCCTTTTGCATTTGTCATCCAAAGTGGGCTAGGTATGGCCAGACATGGTTCCTGTTCTTGTCATTTCACTAGATTCAAGCTATCCTGGGTGATGAGCAGTGATACCCTGAAATTGGTCCTAGGATGCTTGTCCAGGAAGGGCCTGACCTGCAGTTTGGGCTGGACTGTTCCCATTTAGAGCAGGGTCAAGACTGATTTGCATATGGCTGGATCCAATCTGGAATGGCACAGTTAGCTGAAAAATGATGGATTTACGCCCAGATCTCCTGCTTGGGGTTAGTGCTTGATATTGTTCAGCATTTCTGCCCATCAATTAGTCTTCTAGGACAAACATTTCTAAGCGAGCTCTAAATGGTTTGTAAAGTTTGAAATTGTCCTGCCATTCTGGATGAATGCAATGACACAAGAACTAAAACCTCCTTAGCAAATCTCTCTTTCAGGTACATGCAACCACATGCATCATGGACACTCACTTATACACACGGACACCATTCGTGGCTACCTGCTCTAGAAAAAAAGTGACATTAACAGGTTCACATCTGTACCTGATGTACCCGGAAGTCTGTATTAGCCAAATACGATTGCTGTAGGCAGGGACGCTAATGCAGAATAGTTACAGGATCCATAACATGGCTGTACCACGCCCCCTGTTACTGGAGTAATGGATGATTGAGCAGTCATCAACACACCACAATACTGAATGTGCCTTTTACCTGAAGTGGATGGCCACACTTCTGGCGATGCACACTAAAGAGATTGTGAAATTTACAAAGGAAGAGTGGATTGTAAACCTGAGCTTGGGAACAGTGCTGCAGTACCCACATTAAAGGATCCACAAAGATAATATGCAGTATGTAGTACGTTACACTCGTATACACTTCTAATGCCTTTGTGGCATTTGCACAGGTAAAGGAGAATGAGACAGGCGGATATAATTAAAAGATGTAGGCAAGAACTGAGGTGAGATATTTTCTGGAGAGTATGAATCACAGGGCTTTGCCAACATAATGTTGATAGAAAATAATTACTAAAGAGAACACTTATGTTTGCATACAGTAAAATGTTAATTGATAAAGTACGTGGAGAATGCAACATTTGTTATCTTATTTATTTTTCAACTGGGGTATTTATAATCTGTGAAACTAATACTAAGGTGAAATAGGCTACGTTACAGTGCATAGTGGATAAGTGTAGCTTAAAAAGTACAGAAGGAAATTTGCAAAACGACTGTGCAGTAGAATAAGAGTGCAGGTAAAAGGGGCAGACACATTTACCCATATTGCAGGGGGCTAAGAAGGGATAAAAAGTGGAGGTAAACAGCAAGTGTTGTCAGGATTGTTGATTTCTGATCTATCAGGAGAGGAATGTTCAAAGTTATTTTTTGAGTGATTGGGGTGTGGTGGCATTTTTAGATAAGGGGACAATTCCTTCTAAATGATGTCTATAACAGCAGAAGAGTTATTTGTCAACTTTCCTTTATTTCCATTGTTGAATTCCAGTCACATCATGTTATGTAGGGCTGTTGCTGTAAGACAGGAATGTTTTTTTCATGTAGGTAGTCAGGCAAGGTGTCATCTTGTATGATCCTTATTATTTTAGCTTTACATGCGTTGCAACTGCATGCACGATAGTCAGAGAGTGAACTTCAATCGACCTCTGAGTATGGTATTACCTCCATCAATGTGTGGGAGGATAAGGGCTTGCCCTGCGGATGTGAGAGAGGATAAGGGCTTGCACTACGGAGTGGAATGTCTTTGTTGGGAGAAGTAGTTTTATTACCATCACCTCTAGGCTTTCTTCTTGCTCACATTTTGTTTTACTGAAAAGAATGCATTGATGCAGAAGCCCGGGGTTTTGGCCCTGGTGGCAAG
This sequence comes from Lissotriton vulgaris, assembly GCF_964263255.1. Taxonomy (NCBI): domain Eukaryota; kingdom Metazoa; phylum Chordata; class Amphibia; order Caudata; family Salamandridae; genus Lissotriton; species Lissotriton vulgaris. Next base: position 1,011,935,853 of record NC_141696.1, on the reverse strand, counting down.
TAATTAATAGAAGCCAACCAATTTTCTTTATGTGAGCCATTCTTCAATATGAGCTTTTTCATGCAGATGTTAAAAGGATTTAATGAGCAACATTGTCAAAACGTTCCTAGAGATCAAAGACGATTATGAGATGCTGGTCACTTTTATTTCTTCATTGATTTGTCATCTATATGGATTATGATGTTTTCTATGCTGCACCACGCAAATGTATGACGTTCCAACGCATTCATTACATTGTGGTAAATTACATCACGGTTTTTACAACGCAAGTCGTTACAACAACTTGCGCTGGAGGTCCCTGGACTTAGGAGTAGTATAATTTACTATTCCAACTCCAGTCTACGTACAGTAGGGAAGGTGTTGGATAGTAAATTATACTATTCCTTATCCTAGAGCACCATCCAGCGCAAGTCGTTGTAACGACTTGCGTTGTGAGAACCGCAGTGTAATAGCATCGCAATGTAATGCCTGCATTGGTAACGATGTTTCCCGCAACACACCCATAAAGTGATCCGTATGCTGGGAGGAGACTGTGTCTTTCAATTCGGTTTGGAGATTTTGTGATGGGTGGCTGTTGGGAAGTGGGTTATTTTAGTAGGGGTAAATGTGCATCTTCCCCTCAAAATAAGGCACTACCACAATATAGTAAAGTCTATCTTGATAATAGAATGCGCAATCGTAATGGGAAGGGTTTGAGTAATGTCAGAGGGAGAAGAAACAATATACACCTTTTGGTTAAGTGTAACACGGTTAAATTTGATATTTGATGAAACGATATATATACAATGAAAAAAGAGAGGGGGATTGAGAACAATTGTGCATAGTGTCCCAATTGAAAACAGGAACCCAAGGTAATATTGTGACAAGTTGGTGACAGTTTTTACAAGGTTTCCAAAATGACATAAAAGTTGACCATTGTTAATTATACACAGTTTAAACAGCGACCATGACCTTCGGGCAAGCATACTAACACTGTCTTGCTGCCAGCGCATCAGATTGTCACGCGTTACGGGAACTCCTTCATGTTAATAAAGAACCCTTTTCGTACAAGTACGGATGCAGACTGAGCTATGCTGGCAGCAGCAGGCACACTATTATTGCAAGTGTGCGATAAGACCGTAATTAGAGTTCCCCCCCACACTATCAGCCCACACACCCGATAGTGTCATCACCTTAATCATAGCTCTGTGCTACCCCTTGACTGTGAGCCTTCCCCCATTCTCACTTGGGTAGCCAGCTGGGTTCCTTTTTTGAGTATCTTTTTTCTAATATCACTCACTTGTGGCACATACTCTTCACACAGCTGCGCAGTCGACCCACCAGATGTCCCTACCCCCAGGTCCTGATGAAACCCTACACTGCACAGAGGATTGAAACGTCATCGACACAAAGAGAAAGCAAACCATTAAACCAGCGCATTTCGTTGTATGTAGTCGCTGTTTAATCTTTATATAATTAACAATGGTAGACTTTTATGTAATTTTGGAAAACTTGTGAAAACTGTCACCAACTTGTCACTATTACCTTGGGTTCCTGTTTTCAAGCCTCTCTCTCACCCTGTCACAGAGCGATAGAGGTACTTATACACTCACCCATATATGCAGTAACTGCTTATGTATGGAGGAACATACCTCTTTATTATCTTGCACAGGTTCTGAGTTATTCATTAGGCCACTTACATACACATTTAGAGACCTATATTTTAGAAAGATTACTCTTTATGTTACTAGTTGAATACTTCAAATGTGTAATCTCATAATACATAATTAAAAGGTAAATATTGTTATTTTTCTTCTTTTCAGGCATCAATTTCTATTTAACAACAGACAGCTACAATGCCATTAAAAATACAGAGAAGAAAGAAACAAAATCAAGGATGCTATCTCCTTACAATTGAGAAACAAAATGGGATAATTGCGGAGAAAGTGGTGAAAGAGAAAAGAGCTGCAAGCAAGAGCAAAATCAAGTATATAAAAAACAAAGCTTGAGATCAACTGAGAAAGTAGAAAAACAACATGATATAAAGTGTAACAAATCAAATAAAATGGAGAGAATTCAACCAGAAGATAGAAGCTGTTTAATGAAATCTAAGAACAACTATGAGGAAGTATAAAAGAAAAAGAGAAACAGTCAGACAAAAGGAACGTGTGGATGGTATAGTTGAAAAGGAGTTAGCTCTAAAGAGAAAGCAATTTATTTGGATTCTAAACAGAATAAGGGCACTGGATAAAATAGTGTTGGTTACGAGAACAAAGACGCCCAAAGGTAAGACTTGCCAACAGAAGTGCTTTTTCTAAAGTTACCAGTGATGAATGGAGTCATACTTTTAGTACTAAGCTTTCTTTAATGAAGAAAGCTACTTTCAAGAAAACGCAGTGCATGTAGTTGAGAAATCTGGACCATGTTATGAGATGAAAGACGGTTCACCTATTCCAAAAGAAGTTATGGTACCTAGAAACGTAGAAGCCGTCATTCCTGAAGAGGTACAGGGAAGGCGTAGACAGGCCCCAGTACATAAATGGAATGGTAGCAAGATTTGCAGTGCTTTGCAGAAATAAATTGATGTATTGAGAGCTTTCCTACGTCAGTTTCCCTGGAAAAGTCTGAAACAGATCTTTGGGATTTTGCAAGGATGAGATTCATGAAAAGTCAGGAAATGTACAAAACTACAGGGCCTTCACTAGCATGTCTATCAAAGAAAGTGTGCCAAAGCACCTTTCATCATTTCAGAATTTGTTCACCCCATTAAAATTTGAAATTTAGGTAGAAGACTATATTATGTGAAAACTCCTGTACTATGTTTAGGAGAAATTCTTTTGCATGGTACAGTAGCACAGGGACAGAAACTTTGAGATTATGTTTAGTTTTGTTTTTTTAGTCCTGAAGAGGAAAGTATAGAAAATGAGGATTTGGGGCCAGATTCTGATGTCCTTACAGCATCGGGACTCTCCGAATCGGCTTAGGAAGCTATGTTTCCGAATGATTCAGACGAGTTTCCAAACAAGCAATTGCACTGCTCTCAATGTGTCTGGGCTGTCCAACTCGGTGCCAGACATCGTTCGGAAACACAACGTCATCCGGACCCGATTAGAATAGCCCAATAGCATTGTAGTCCAAATGAGCAAAAACAATGCACGACTCTGACAGCCGTCTGGAGTTGGAGTGCCTGACACAAAGCGACTGTTGTAGTCGTGCTGCAGGGGCCATGTAGCAGGCCCCCCTATACCTGGAGGACTCCTGATGGTACCCATAGGGGTACCCAAGAGACCTCCCTTTCACACCAGCACAGTGTGGCAGTCACCAAGGTGTGTCTGCCACAAGGTGCACGGTTTTCCCTTACCCCACCTTTTACCAATAGGAACCTGTGTTCGCGTTCAGCACACAGACTCCCATTGAAGTCAATGGTGACTCGCAGCAAGACGTGTACAGAGTTGTCCATATACATTCCAATTGTTCGCTTGGAGTCGACGGATCCGAGACTTTCGGAAAACCCTCCGGAGTCGAAACGTCCGGAAGGCTTTTTATAACGACATTGGAATCGGGCCTTTGGTATCTGCAGGTGTAGCAGAACAGGTGACAGATATAACTATTGATAACTTTCGAGAAGAGATTCTAAAGTTTAACACAGTGTATTCAGAGAAACTGGACTGTACTAGTATATGTTGTCAATTAACTCACTACAAACTTAAACTCCTTATGGTAATGTGTCTTCGAAAACTGAAGAAGACAACAATGATAATTGGTGGGAATTTGCAGCTTGTTTATTTGTATGGGAATGCTTTGATTGTTCCACATGACTAATTATATGTAAGTACTGTTATATTAAAATACATGACAATAACATGCCAGCTAGGACAGACCGCAATAAGTGAAATTGTCACCATAGGAAGGTTCTGGAGCCGCCAGGATACGTACATTTCTCCTTGTCCCAATGGAGGTGGCAAACACACACACGTGTTTGACCTAAATTTGTCCGACAGAACCCATTGTGGCTGTTTTACACGCACTTCATGACACAAACATTTTATTTTGAGATTGTACTGGCGAATTTTGCTTCCCCACATACCTTTGGAAGATTGTTCTAGTACTCCAGCCACAGTAATTTACCCAAGTGCAGTTGTGCCTGGTTGGAAGTATCACCAGCATCACGACTACTCCGTTCTGATGACCCACCTGACTGCTACCTGCCTTTCAACATCCAAGAATTGGAATAGACAGACATTTGTGCCCTAACGGGTTAGAATTATCTCCGGTTTGGGGACGTTACAGAGTTCTGGTAAATCCTTTCAGCCCTGAAGAGTCAGGGGACTACTTGTACCCTGATAAAACACGTGTCAGCTGGCTGCGTTGTACAACAGAAATTAAAGAAACTAAGACACCAACAGAAAATATTGTTCCATTTTGCTTTTACGTTACACTTGTATAACTTGGTTTGATATTGTATGTGTGCACAGGATATAGGTATAAGTTAAAATTAGTTCCAATCCCTCAAGAACTACAAGATTTAAATGTTCATAAATCAATTCTAATAAAATGTATGCATCCACGCCATGCTATAATTTGCATGGAGCCAAAGACAGGGAAGTTACCTCCAGCAGAGTTTCAGAAATTTCTTAAATGTAGAGGTGTATACTTGATATTAGATTTCAAGCAGAATAGTGAAACTATAGGTGTGCGGAGAGGTTTGTAAGAAGCGCTTATTATTCTAGTCAAAGATATCCCTACCAAGAGTAGAAAAAAATATATACGGCAGGGGTTAATGGATGTTAGTAAAGTAAAAAAAAGCAACATTACATGTGGGGTAAAAAAATATTTATTATAAAAATGTAAATGTTCTTCAAGATATAACACGTATGGAGGGTGACACATTACCATCAAAAGGTCAGAATGAATAAGTCTATCAATGCCAATGAGAAGAAAATTGATGAACACTACAGTATCCACCCTCTGCATTCTAAGGAGATCATTGGTGATGCTATTGATCTCTTTCAAATAAAAGAAGCAAGAGACACACACTAGAGTATGTGGGAGAAAAGATTAGAAGTTCAGTGTTTTCTGCATCTGTTTCTCAAAGGAGTAAGTGGTAGATATGATAACCAGCCTTTTCAGAAACCAGCTGCTGAGTACAAATCAACCAGACTATTCTCAGAGGATCCTAGAACTTGCCAGTGTATTTGTATATATTTCACTTTTCTTTGAGAGTGAATTGTGAGGCCTATCTTATGCTGTAAACCACATTTTCAAGAGAGGAGTGAATCTGCAAAATGACACAGTAAGGACATTTGTTGACAAAATTCAAAGACCAGATGAAAACCTGGAATAGAACTTGATACATTTGATGGTGTGTCAATGCGGCACTAATGAACATTGGTATTGTTATCATGGTTAGCTGAAATGCATGTTAAGAAGCCTGGGATCACCTACTTGGCTTTTAACACTCAGTTGTGCTGAATATGAACTGGATGACCTTCTTCAATTTTTGCGAGCAGAAACTCAAACAAAAAATATAATAAATAAAGACACAAGGAGAACTTTGCTTGCTGTATCCTGCAAAAGCTTGCAGATATTTTAACTGGAGAGGTTCAAGCGATGATGGCTTTCATCAGCAACAAAACTAAAGCTCCTCTTGGCCAAGTAACTGACTTCTTTTTGGCACAACGATGCCCAAGCTAGAGGTGCTCCACATATTCATATGCTGTTATAGGTAAAAGATTCCCAGAAATTTGAAACAAAAAATTATGAGTCTCTCTTGTATTTAGTACAATAGTATGAGGCATGTACAATCCCTAACAATAGTGCTGACAAGGGCATGAGACAAGTTCTACTGTTTCAAATGCAAAGATGTGGGAAGTACTGACATCAAAAATACAGATGCAGAGGAAAACCTTTCATAAAATGTCACTTTGGATTCTCACAACATTTCCTCTCAGAAGGAACAGTCAACAGTTTTTTGTCTGCTGTCAGACTTCCTTCATCACGGAAATGACAAAAAATACATACAACCTGAGAGGAAAAGATGCTTCCAAGTACCAACTACTACAACCCTGAGATTCTGAAGAAGTGGAATGCGAGTTTGAATCTACAATTTGTTGCAGACGACTTCATCACGGTTGCTCGCTACTTGACATCATATATTACAAAATAAGAATAGACAGAGATGAAAGAGATGTGGGAGGATAGTTCTGCAGAAAAGAGTCTTACCAAGAAATTGTACAGTTTCAGTTTGAAAATTGTCTAGCAAAGAGAAATAGGATCCTATGAAACCTCGACAGGTTGAGCTCAGTTAGTTTGTGCTCCAAGTCAAGACGAATTTGGGTAAGCTTAGGCCTTCTAAGCAGTCGAAATAGAGTATTAACATATTTCCCAGGAATACAGTACCTTCTAGAATTTGATCCCAAAAGTTGAGACATTCTGAAAATGAGCATGGTGGATACATATTACCCATAAAGGAGTCCTCAGCTTTAAAAATATGTCTTTATGAATACTTCAGAATCATACATATAAAAGAAATCTAACAGAAAACATAGAAGAGGAAAGATATGCAGTACTTGGATGTGACAGTTGTCTGGTGAAACACAACAAAGGGAATCTAACTGACCACCATAGACTTATTTGCCAAACACCAGAGCACAACGCGTTTTCTACTTGGCACTTTTACAGTTGTTCAAGCCATGGCCTGCATACAAGATTTATTTGAACAATATGACTTTGACAAAGACTCTTTCAATGCTGTGAAAGACTGCATTGAGTGTTCAATCTTTCCAACCCACTTGCAAATGTTGAAAGATGAGATTTAACAAGAAGAAACCATAGCTCCTGAGATAGCCAAGGAGAGATCACAAAGCAGCCAAAGTTCTGCACCAGCGAGTCAAGATTCTCTTGGAGAACCAATTATTCGAAATTAAGCAGCTATATATCTGAATAAGGTGAAGACTGCAATGCATCATGCTAGAGAGGAAACTGTGGATTTCAAACACTTAGCTGAACAACTGAGAGACATTTACAACAAATATAAGGATAAAATTGAGCATGGATACCTCCACAAGAAGAAACAGTCGTTCACCAATGCAGACAGTCACACACCAATATACAGACCAATTCAGACACTACAATATCAACTCACACATGCATACAACCACTGATACAGCCACTAACTCACTCTTAGAGCCACTCAAACTACCACTCACTCACCTATGCAGCCACTCACACATGTAATCTCTCACCCATATAGCTCCTCACACATAAAGTCAATCATCAATACAGCCACTAACACAATCACTCTGTCACCATACAGTCGCAAAACAGATTCAGTCACCCATACATCACTCATGCACTCACTCACTCACTCACTCACTCACTCACTCACTCACTCACCCATATGTCACTAACAAAACCATTCAGTCACCCATATAACCACTCACTCAACAGAACACTCTCTCATATGGTCGCTGACATACCCACTTACTCACACATACAATCACTCATACAGCTGCTAATACACCCACTCTCTTACCCATACATCTACTGACACACCCAGTGCCACACCCACTCCGTTATTCACACAGCTACTCACTCAGCTATAGTTACTCACATACCCACTCACCTATACAGTCACTGACAAACACATCCAAGTCACTCATATATCACTGATGCACTCATCCATACAGCCACTGACAACACCATTCACTTACCCATATGGCTACTTACACGTGCATTCACTCACCCATATAGCCACTAACAAAACCATTCAGTCACCCATATAACCACTCACTCAACAGAACACTCTCTCATATGGTCGCTGACATACCTACTCACGCACACATACAATCACTCATACAGCTGCTAACACACCCACTCTCTTACCCTTACATTCACTGACACACCCAGTGTCACACCCACTCAGTTACTCACACAACCACTCACTCAGCTATAATTACTCACATACCCACTCACCTATACAGTCACTGACAAACGCACCCCAGTAACTCTTAAATCACTGATGCACACAACCATACAGCCACTGACAAAACCATTCACTTACCCATATGGCTGCTTACACATATATTCACTCACCCATATAGCCCCTGACACACTCAATCCCTCACCCATATAGCCTCTAGCATATACTCTTACATACTTAGATAACCACACACACACCCATACTGCTACTCACACAGCCACTCACTCACCCATACAGCCACTCAATTATCACTCACTTACCCATACAGCTACTAAAACAGCCTCTCACTCACCAACATAACCACTCACACTGGCACTCACTTTCCCACATGGCAACTGACGTACCCACTCACTCAAACAAACATCTATTCACACAACCACCCACTCACCCAGACAGGTACTCACTTACCCTCTCACTCACTCATGCAAGCACTTCCACACTTACTCACGTACTCAGCCCCTCAGGTATATTTTATTAAAAAATGGCAATGAGGGGAGTACAATCTGTAACCAGAAGCACAAAAAAAGAGCAAAAACTGGGATACCTTAAAAACCATTAAAATGTATGTTGCCTTGCAGCTAATAGAATGATGTCAACAGACTGCTCATCAGCTGTGAGTGTGGTGTTGCAGTCAAGGCAATATGTGCCGACATGCCTTAACTCTGGGCATATTTGTGGATGACACCGCTCTACTTCAGTAGGCACTCCCTCATCAGGGACAAATGATGCAGCTAATAAAGCACAATGATCCAGCACTCTCCACAAAATGTGAATGACAAACAAATATAATAGAATTTGAAATCCGTTCAGCAGGTCTTTAAAAGTTCTTTAGCGTGGCTACAATTTGTTTGAAGAATAAGAAAAAAGAACTTTTAAAGACCTGCGGAACGGATTTCAAATTCTATTATATTTGTTTGTCATTCACTTTTTGTGGAGAGTGCTGGATCATTGTGCTTTATTGTAAATTGTGGGTATACTTCCCTTGGAAGCTTACGGGTATTCAGCTTCAGATCCTTGGCACCCAGACTCCATGAGTACATAGGACAACATTATAGATAAGTGCAGTCACTATTGTCCTATACCCTGAATTTTCTGTCATTGCTGTTTCACAAATGATGCAGCTGTAGGTGGCCCTTCTCCATCCCTCTCCTTTCGTGCCCTCTTGAAGATATTCCAACGGTAGGTCGTTAAGTGGTATAACTTAGAATTTGTACCACAGGAATATTATTTGTTTGTTCCTCTTAAATGGATCTTCTCGCACAAACTGCAACTTACAAATGTTACCACAGTCTTATACACACTACTGGGGATTGTAAAATAAATCCCAAGCGATACTTTGTTTTTTTTACAGACCTCTCACCACCAAAGCCTTGCTGTTCTACCTCCTGTTCCTTCAGATGCCGAGATATCTCCTGTTGGTCACTGTGGCCTATTGCCATCGTAGATGATAAAAAAATCACAAAACAAAAGTTGTAATCTGAGTTTTGTACTACAAGCACAGGGCAGCTCCAAAGAATGATGCAAAAATGAATGGAAGATTCCAAAAGTGGGAAATGGGTAGGAAGTTAGGAACTTCCTTTGAAGTGTAATAAAAACGGTCTTGTCCATTCACATCTCTTTCTTACATGGTCACAAGATCATTGTGAATATAGATGTCATTGCGAAAACTGACTTAACTGAGAAGACATGAGATACAATTGAAAAGTGCATTAAATTAAAAATGATTCCAAAATAGAAGTTTAAACGCTTTGGGACTGATTATGATATCGTGTGGTAAGCCTCCGCCCAAAACTGACTCGGAATCAGGACCAACCGATTTGTGGTCGGTGGATCCAACTGCCGGTTTACGATGTGAACAAACACTGTTCAGCCAGAGTCCCATTGTTCCTTAAGGGAGCTCCTGTTCTGCCCGACAACCAGCCGTAACCCAGGCTCCTATGGGGAAATGGGGTGATTGAAGAAAACCCTTGCTCCCTTTCGCAGGCACCGCATGGTGCCTGCCACACAGAGCAGGGTTTTACATGGGGGTCCCCTAGGTACCCTTTTGCCCATCATCCGTAGGCCGCATAGGAAAAGGGGGCCCTGTAGGGCCCCTCAAAATCACTTTCTGACAGCCTTTCTGTGTCAGACAGGCCGAGGCGGAAAGGCTGTTGGAAATCGACATTGTCATCCAGAGGGAGGAAACGCTGTCCATAGGTGTGTATGATGCGGTTCCGACCGACACAAACCAATTTGGAATGACTGCGTGGTGTACATTTCTACAGCGAACATTATCATCGGAATGGAAACCGATTGAGTCGGTGTCAGGATCCTTGCTGTAGCAATGCTTGTTGGTTTACTGTAACACTGTACCTTGTTGGTTTACTGTAGCACTGTACTTGCACTGTATTGTAGCAATGCTTGTTGGTTGTTGGATCATGCCTCATAGCTCTGTGCTGTGCCAATGCTTGTTCACTATGTAAATGACTTGGCCTTTGCGTGTTCACCGCTTTGCCAATGCTTGTTGGCTCTTAGCCTTCTAGAGGTTCTGTTTTGGGTTTGCTGCCGAGGTCTTTTTACCCTCTGCAGCTCCTGTATCTTTAACCGGGACTATAAAGGATGCCACGCCCTGGACGCTGTGCGGATTATTCTTGCCGGTTCCCGAGCTCGGAGGTCTTCTGTTTCCTGTCCGGTCTTCATTCCTGTGCGCAGAGGACTTCACGGCTGTTCCAGATTCCTGACTCCTGTTTGATGGTAGTAATCTACCACGAATATCCGCTTGCAGAAAACGCAGGTAGGATTTATCCTTTTCTTTTCTTCGTGTCGAGCCCAAGATTTCCCGGCTGGAGTTTTCTACAAGGCGCTCGTCAGGCTTTACGCGAGTGGCGGTTATTGACAGCATAAAGTACAATTGCTTTCAGCGAGTTGTCGTTTAACCCCTGCTGCTTGATCCAGACCTGCCTGGTTGTGACTCACTCCCAGTACCACTTAAAACGCCAGAAACTGTATTTAGAAGGCGAAGGACCTTGGTTCAGATTAATGCTTCATTTTTGGGGTTCTTTTGGTTGTGTTGTGAAAATAACAGAACGGCTCCTACAATCTTTTAAGGCAACCTTGATCCGAACTGTATAATTGCTATGCTGTGAGATTAACAGTGTGTAGCCTTTCGTGGACACTTAATGTGAATTGTGAATAACAATATGTACTAATGCCTTAACCTTATGCTGTGAGATAAACAGTGTTGAGCCTTTCGTGGACACTTAATGTGAATTGTGAATAACAATATATACTAATGCCGTAATCTTTGATCTCCTAGTCAGACTAGAGTTATAGCTCATACTATTATTTAGTAGCCTGGTCATCTTCGCATATCTGATTACAAACATTACATATTGGAATACCAACCTCCTTTTGTTGTTTCTATAGTAAGGTGATATATTTTGGTCTAATATATATAACTATTATTTAAACTCACAATGTTTAGTCTAATCTAACTTTTCTTCCTATGTTCAGGAAAATAGTCCATTTTAGTTTCTTAGTAAGGAAGCAGAGAAGTTCTAGCGTTCCAGTGTTTTCTTCTCGTTCCAGATCTCCCTCCCCGCAGTACCCTCCCTTACCTCCCCTCGTCTAGCCACTTCGATCCTCTGCGGAACTTTCTAAGTGCAGAGTTGGAGCTGCTGGAAGGTGGGCTTTTGGGTACCACTCCTGAGGAACTCGAGAGCACTTAAAAAACTAAGATCCTGACAGTCGGTCGGAAGGGCACCAACGCGGTTGATGAGATTCCAACTGTTGGGAGGAGGTTTTCGGCCCAACATTGTAATCGACCCCAATAATAAAAAACAGCTTTCGTCAAATAATATTTACAACAGGTGTATATATGTGTTTTACATTCTTTAAAAAGATACCACCTTCTTGATTTTTCTGCAAAACTGAAGCATACATATTTTGAACATTTGCAACTAATTTGGGACAGTTAAGAATTTTCTGTTAAATATTATAGTTAGTAATCCACTGAAACAAATGACATGGTGTAACACAGAGAAATACATAAGTGGGTGGTACATTATGCAGGTATGGTGAATAATATGCAGTAGACATTCACACAATAACAAAATAGTATTTAATTTCCCAGTAAAAAGTAGCACAAATGAGTACACCTTTTTCAAAAAACGGTGGACCCTTCTTTAAAAAATTAAATTACAATCAGATCCTCATGTTAATTTTAGTTAAATTAGATATCTACAGGAATCATTTACAAATATAAAGATACCACATGCCCCAGAAAAGCTCCACTTGAGAAAAATTGAAACAAAGGTATTTTCTTAGGTGGAGCCAATAGAAACCAAAAGTGTTCCGCCAAAAATTATTTATTGAAAGAAGATCTAAAATCCTTAATAGAAGTAATTGCATTATAAATACATTAGAGTAAGATCTGAACTTCAGTGAGAGTGACATATTAATTCTTTATGAAATCTCCATGTATTAAAGAGCTTGGTTCTGTCCTTTAAATAAAGTACATATGGAAATACACAAAACAATAGCACCACTGACATGCCCACTTATACACCCATAAACTAACTAAAATACCAACCCAAGATCTAAATTAGCACTTGCACTTGCACTGCCACTCACAGACACAGTGTCTGCACAACCAGTGACAAACCCACAGAGGTATTTACACAATCGCTAACAGACTCACTCATACAGTCATATACCACATCAGATATATACTGACATACTCCCACTCCGAGAGCCACACACACCCTCATACACCCACCAACAGACCTACGCAGGTGGTCACATATCTAATGTGAAACATTACAGATTACAGTGTGGAAAACATTTTAGAAAAAGCTTAGCAATTCATGAAAATATCAAAGGTTGGTGGGACATTATAGTTAGGTAATAAAATAAAAAAAATGTTCTTAGAAATTCCCTGGAAAAAAAATGTTACAGTGGCGTTATAATTAGGCTCAGATTTCACTCATACAAAACTAGTGAAATTCAGCAGATATAGTTACCTGAGATAATGATAACTTACACCCCCACAATGCACTGCTTATGACCTCACATATTAAATCACTTATGACATGGTCAGGGACATCACTGATGACTTTCAAATGACATCACTGATGACATTTTTGATGACATCATCCAGTAACTGTGAGTGTTTTAAAAATGTTTATGAGTGTTAAATATATATATACCAAGATGAATTGGTAAATCAGTGGGTGTATGAGTGCCTGTATGCATGATTCAGTGGGTGCATGACTGACTGTATAAGTGAGTGGTTAGCTGTCTTAGTCAATGTCAGTTGGTGTCTAAGTGGCTGCAAGGGTGTGTGAGTGAGAATATGAGTGGCTTTATGGGTGATTGATTGGATGTCTGAGTACCTGTATGTGTGTCTGAGTATCTGTGTGGGCGGGTGAAGTGGTGAGTGACTACCTGTATGGATGAGTGAGTGTGTGAGTCAGTTGCTGTTTGGGTTAATGAGTATGTGTGTGAGGGGCTCTATGAGTGAATGTGTATATGGCTGTGTGGGTGAGTAAGTGGATGTGCCAGTGGTATATGGCTGAGTAGTGGGTAGTTGTGTGAGTAAATGTAAGGGTGTCTGACTGTAAGTGGCCGTATGGTATATGAGTAGATGTCAGTGGCTATATTTATAAGCGAGTGGGTGTATGATTAGCTGGATGGGTGAATGAGTGGATGTACATGTAGATCTATGAATCAGTGTATTGGTCAGGGTCTGTAAATGGGTTTGTGAATGATTGTATGGGAGTGGGCATATGAAACGTTCAGTGGGGGCATTAGTGATTTTGTGAATGATTTCATCAGTGATGTCATTTGAGATGTTATCACTGATATCACTGACCATGTCATTAGTGAGTTAATATGTGAGGTCATAAGCAGTGCAATATGTGAGCATGAACTGCTAAATTTCACAGGTTTTGTACAAGTGAAACCTGAGCCTAACTATAACGTTCTTGTAACCTTTGTTTATTTCAGTGAATTTCTATGTTTTTTAAGTACTAATGGCATTTGCAGAGTGGTAGAGAAATGATGTAGGACCTCTGACCAGCTGTTAATAATCCTGCTTTATAGGACTTACAGAAAGTACCATGAGGGTTTCTTCACCCCCAAGGTCCCTCAGCATCCAAGAAGACTTTTTTCTCGATCATTCTGCAAACGCGCCTCCTGGAGACTTTCTGGTTGGGGGAAGAAGATAAGACCACTAAAGTCCTGTGGCCTTAAGGAACCAGGGGGGCTTAATCCTCCAACCATTTGTGCATCAGGAGGTGTGTTTCCAGCGTGTAGGAGAAAGGGGGTGAGGCCTCTGAACACCTCTCAGTAATCCTACTGTGTGGGACTTACGAGAGGTAACAGGAGTTCTTGTTGGCCCCAAGGACCTTCTGCAGCTAGGGGACTCTAAGCCAGAAGGTGCGATTGCTGAGTGCTACAGAAAGGGGGCAAGCTTCTGTCATCGTACTGTTAGCTTTTGTTTTTTATTATAAGGAAAGGGTGCCATGTGGCCCCCTTCCCTGGGCTAATTTTGGCCCTGAGGACCACATCCGACGGGACCAGGTATTTTAAGAATTGAGGGTGGCAGGGCAGCCCCCTCCATTGGCGGATTTTAGCCCCAGGGACCCAATCCCTAAAGAAAGCGTAGCCGTGTGGCCCCCCTTTCCAGGGCTGATTTTAGCCCCAGGGAACCCTATTATTTTTTTTAAAGACCATGGGAGGGGGCCCAGCCTCTTTTCATATTATTTGCAATAATATAATGACCCAGTAGGGGGGGGGATTGCCCCCCATCCTCCGGGGCCCGACATCTTTTTTGTATAATTTTCTTTATTAAATAAAGAAATGTAGGTGGGTTGGGCGGCCCCCCTCCCAGGCCGATTTTACCCTGGGAACCTGACCTCTAAGGCCCATCCTCCATTGTGGGTGCCCTGGAGCCACCCAGAACTTCCACTTTCTACTGTTGGGGACCTTGGGAGTAACCTCAAGTTAACTACAGTCCCTGATGGCGCCACACCTCCTGTGGGAGCGGTTTTGCTTTGACCCAGAGGGAGCTGCTAATATCCAGTTCCCTCTGTGTCAAAGCAATTGTGCTTGCTTTCAACAAGCAAAAGCATTTTATATGCTCTTTCTTGTTGAAAGCTAGCAAAGTTTGCTATTTCTTGGCTGCAATGGTAAACATGCTGTCAAGCCATAGCAAACAGATATGTCCTGGGGCAGACACCAAGGACATAGCAGCAGCCAGACCTGGGGGGTGGCAGTCCCCAGGGCCATCTATGGCTCAAGGAGGTGGGATGCCCAGTCCACCACCAATCTTTTTGGCTCCAAGCAGATGGTGGTCCCCGGTGGTCCGCAATGGACCCCCTCCATTACTTTGTTTCAACCCCAGGGAGTTGGCGGTCCGGGGGGGGCTTATGGGTCCCCCTGAATTTTTGATATTAAATGCCCCTGGGAGGTGGTGGTCCCCCGAGCTGCCAATGAAGGAGGTGGCCCTTATCTAGCCACCTGGGCTACTTACAACCACCTGCTATGCCTTCCCAAGAATGAGCA
The DNA here is from genome assembly GCF_964263255.1 of Lissotriton vulgaris. Lineage (NCBI taxonomy): Eukaryota > Metazoa > Chordata > Amphibia > Caudata > Salamandridae > Lissotriton > Lissotriton vulgaris. The sequence continues at coordinate 1,011,920,348 of NC_141696.1, read as the reverse complement.
TACAAGCATACATTTTAATAGCAACACTCTGCAGAGGAGTCCATCCTGACCTGCACCCTAAGATGTCTGCCGAGGGACTGGGCCCCAACAGTCTACAGTGAGTATTCATTCCTCTCGAGGAGCCTCCAACCGCGCCCACAATAGAAAAGTACCGGCTTCCTCTTGAGAAGCCTCCACCCGCGCCCACAATGGAAAAGTACCGGCATGGGCCGAACTTGAACAAAGATGCACAGTAGGATGAGCTAACACCTGCTAGATGAGTACATGTTATCTGCAATTCAAGGCTACGGTGCTGGGTCTCAGCATCTCCTAACGCGGGAGCATAAACTACACACTCATATAGGTATGCAAGGGAAGATTTGCCTATTCATTAGTAGGTTGAGAAACAGCCTTGAACAGAAGAGAAAATAATAACAAAATACAGTTTTCTGCTGAGGCAGGCAATACGAGTAATGCAGCCTAGTTCAGGCACAGTCTAAGCATTCTAATAGGGATTACGAAATGCAAAATAGAGTCACACTCTCTAACTAAAGCCTGCACATTACGGGGATAACTCAGTGGATTGCATAATGTGAATACAAATAACATCTATTTAGCCACACACTGATAATCTAATATAGCATGAAACAAGTCAGTCGCAGGAATGATAATTTTAAACCTAACACTAAGGAGGCAAAACAAGCCCCCATGCACTTCAATCTTTAATAGTCCCAGGGAGGAGGCAGTCCCCAGGGTAGCAGTGGGGCTGAGCGAGCGCCCCGTATTTCTATACAATGGTGCCCCCAGGAGGTGCCGGTCCCCGTGGCAGTAGGGAAGCCGCACGGCTCCACCGCATAATACGCGCGCAGGCACAAGTCAGTTACTGCTGCTGAAAGCAATCATATCACTTAAATACTAAGCCCTCACTTTGATTTTAGATTGTTGTTTTAATACTGAACTTTTAAAATTGATTGTTGCACCTTGCACTGCATTTTTCAAACTGAAACATAGAACTCTGCTTCTACCTGCACTTTGCACTTTGTTCCTCTCCCGGGTCTGACGCCTGCATCCCGGTCCACCACAGGGTTTCCCCGCTTGTTGTGGATGGTGCCGACGTGTCAGAGCCCCGGTGTCAGGCAGCTGGAGGCTGTTAAGGGGCAGAGCTAAAGGTTAGTGCTCTAACACCCTCACCCTATATTTTTAGCATGACTTACTCCTCGTGCAGCGGGTGCGCAGCCGGTGTCCCGGAGGCGCACCAAAGGCAAGACCCTCTGTGCCTGTCCGCGTCTGGCCGGGGCTAGGGGCCAAACACTATGCCCAGTTCTTAACCTACTCAGCATCTGAGATGAAACAGTGGCAAGGTGATTGGCCTATTAACGTCGGTATCAGGTCTATAGATGATAAGGCAGGGATCCTTACTCACAGGGACTCCTATCCAGAGCTCTCTGATCAACTTAACCACCGGGAAACACCTGTTGAGGAAAAGGGCCTGGTTGACTCCACCACCTACGAGGAACAGGAGGTGGGGTACTCGCAATTAGCTACTTAAATACTCGTTCAATGGTGAAACATCAGCTAGAGATTTTCCAGCTAATAGAATCCGACAAACATGATATCCTACTTCTTTCTGAAACATGGCTTACAGCAGAGTCTGCTCCTGATCATTCTGGCAGCAGTTCCCAATGGTTACTATATCCATCAGGCCAATAGGCCCTCGGGCAGGACTGGGGGAGGGGTTGCGGCCATCATCAACCGAAAACTCCAGTTTACTTTATTAGGGATTACAGGCGTACACTCAATCGACAGCCTCATATTGAAATTCAAATTGCCTCAGTCCTCATTTATTTGCGCCTTATTCTACAGACCCCCCTACCACAAGCCTTCATTTCCACAACTGCTAGAGGAAATTATCTCCCACCTAGTCATCAACCATGCCAGAATCATTATAATCGGATATTTCAACTATTGGCCGAATGACACACAGGAGAGTGCTGGTTCCATTAAATTAACAGATCTTCTCTTGGGATTGAACTGTATCCAGCATGTGAACGCTGCTACCCACATAAAAGGGCACATCTTGGACCAGGTCTGGACATCCAACCTGGATATCTCAAAGCTACTAATTTCCCTATGTACATGGTCAGACCATACCCTCATTACATTTATAATGGCCTGTGCTCCCCTAACTAAAACTTCATAGGGAGGAAATCACCTGGCTAGAAACTGGAATTAAGCCAACATTGGAGAGTTCTGTACATTATTAGAGGCAACAATGCCTGCAGACCAGGAGTCCCTCTGCAATCAGGAAATTTGTCTCAAGCAGTGGCTTGAATCTGTCAAACGACAGCATCTCCCCCTTCCAAAAAATCAAGCTCAAACGCCCCCACGATGCACAACGCTGGTTTCCGATGACCTGAAATAAAAAAACTTGCCTTAAGGCAAGCTGAACTAAGCTGGAGACGGGACTATTCCCTAGAAAAAATGGCCATCTATGTTTCCCACCTGAAATAATATAAAAACTCTATCCTTTGGACTAAAGCAGCTCATTTCTCCTGAAAGATTATGAACTCAGCAAGGACATCTTTTCTATAGTCAATAAGCTCGCACAACCAGATAGAGAGATGGCGAAATCTTTCCCCTCGCAACCCCTATGCGATTTCCCCAACTCCTACTTCATTGATACAATCGCCACCATCAAAGCTAGTATCCCCACCCCCTCCCCTTCTTCAACCGTTCCTATCACATGTAAAAACTCACTCCTATTGGAACATATTCCCCCTATTTCTAGGGAAGAATTTATTGTCTTACTCAAAAAAGTTGGATCTGGCTCCACCACTGACTGCTGTCCTCCTCATTTTTTACAGGCAGCTTTCGTCACCTGTCCTGATCTGCCCCCCTCACTTTTGAATAATTCTCTTAAAATAGGCATTGTTCCTGACACCTTCAAAAGCACAGAAATTGGTCCGATTTTGAAGACACCCAACTCTGACCCTTTGCCTACTAGCAACTTTCGTCCAATCTCCTTACTCCCCTATTTAGGCAAAGTTCTATAGGCCCATGTAGCAAACTGTCTTAGCACTTTTATTGAACCCTCCCACTTTCTTGAACCCACCAGGCATCTCACTCCACAGAATCAGTTATCCTAGCAGTCATGGACGAGTTTAGGAGAGGGGCCGACAAAGACCTCACCCATGCCCTTGTACTCTTGGACTTGTGGGCTGCGTTTGACACAGTCATCATGGTCTCCTGATCGACCGTGTCAGCAATGCAGGAATCCAGGGTGTGACGCTGAAGTGGATCTCATCTTTCCTATGTAACAGATTCCAAGCAGTACGCCTTGTCAATTTCCCTTCCAAGAAAATGAACTTGTCTTGTGGGGTCCTCCAGGGCTCTTCCCTTTTGTCCCTTCTTTTCAACTTGCATTTGCAACTGCTGATCTGGTCTCAGCATAAAAGAAGGGTCGAAACCTTCATTTACTTTGACGACCTTTAGCTGGTGTTTGATATTGATGCTGCCACCTCTTTAATATCCAACTTTCAATCTACCACAAGCTTTATAAGCGAATGAATGTACGCCAATCATTTGAAATTAAACACCGGACAAAACCGAGCTGATTATCACAGGTGGAACTGCCAAACTTTGGAACCCTCATTTCTGGCCTCCACTGCTGGGCATGGAGGGATGCCCAGCAGGCTCTGTAAAAAGTTTAGGGGTCATAATTAGCAACGACCTATCCATGAAAGCCCAGATCGGCTCAGTGGTCTCCACTTGTTTTTTCCACCTCCGTAGAATCTGTAAGATCAGTAGATTCTTGACCACTGAGGCCTTGACTCTAGTCACCTTAGCTCTGGCAATCTTCCAAATTGATTATGTCAACTCCCTATATGATGGCATTTCTGCATTTCAACATCACTGCTTGCAGTTGGTATAAAACCAAGCAGCTAGGCTAATATTTTGTCAACCCAGACACCATCATGTCAATCCTCTGATGAAGAGTCTCCATTGGCTCCAGGTGGCCAAATGCTGTGCCTTCAAGTTGGGTTGTACTATCTTTAAAGCCCTTGCTGGGGACAGCACAGCATTCATCTCCTCAAGGATTCAGCGTTATATCCCTCTCCCGGAATTGTGCTTTTCTCACCTGAACCTGCTGACTACTCCCACCTGCAAATGCAAAAAACATGGAGGACTCTGATTCTCAGTCTTGGCCCCACAATTCTGGAACTCGCTTCCTGCGGGACTGTGGTCTGAGACTACCTATACTCAGTTCAGAAGACAACTCAAGACCTTGCTATTCTCCCAGGCATACGAGTAAGCTAACTGGACTGTTGGCGCCGCCTTCTCCCTTATTTCTCAGCGCGATAAAACCGTTTGGTGTACACACGCTTAACAAATATTTTAACATAACAATGCCCTGACGATGTGGCCGTATGATCTCCCGTGCATTCTTTTTTTATTAATATAGATACATTTATTATATATAGAGATATATATATATATATATAAATACATATATATGTATAGGTATATACACATATATATATATATATATATGTACACATACAATGTGAAAGAAACTCAACAGTTATAGTTATCTGAGCTAACGTTAACTTACGTCCCCACAATGCACTGCTTATGTCCTCACATATTACATCACTCATGACAAGGTCAGTGACATCACTGACGACATCTCAAATGACATCACTCATGACTTCATCTTGTGACTGTAAGTGTTTTGTAAACATTTCTAAGAAAAATATATATACTAGGCTACAGTATAAGTTAAATACCTACTCTTTCTGTATTAGTAATTAGTCATACAATTTCTAACATCTCAACTGAGTGGCTCTCTGACTGTCTGTGTCAATGTGTGAGTAAATGTGTGAGTGGCTGTATGGGTGAGTGAGTGGATGTGTGAAGGGCTGTATGGACGTGTTAGTGGGAATGTGAGTAGCTGTATGGGTGAGTGAGAGGCTCTGTGACTGGTTGTATTGGAGAATGAGTGAGTGTGAGTGTAGCTGTATGGGTCAGTTAGTGGCTGTTAGACCTGGCATCTTTGGCGTGATTACCCCCATCTTTTTGCCTCTGCCTCCTGTATTTTTGATGCTGTGCTGGATTTCGTTTTTGCTGGTTTAGATGCTTTGGACACTCTGCCACTGCTGACCAGTGCCAGAGTGTAAGTGCTCCCTATGTAAATTGTTATTCTGATTGGATATACATGTTTGGCATATTTGTATCACCATGAAGTCCCTAGTAAAGTGCACTGGGTGTGCCAGGGCTGGTGATGACAAATGCTACTAGTGGGCCTGCAGCACTGATTGTGCCACCCACAGGAGTAGCTCTAAAATGGTGTCTCAGGCCTGCCACTGCAGCGCCTATGGGCAGTTTAGAACTGCCATGTCCTCCTGGTCAGTGTCCCCACTGACCAGGCCTAACCCTTCCCTTTTCGTGCACATCAGTCACCCCTATGGAAGGCCCAAGGTACCCCCCTGGGCAGGGTGCAGTGTATGTGAAAGGTAGAGCATGTACTAGTGCAGGTACCATGCTCTGGTAGTGAATTGCAGCCATTTTCGTTTTTCACTATTGTAAGGCTATCTTGCTCCATAGGTTAACATGGGGGATACTGGCTACAGTGGTTATCAGCATTTCTTCCCATAGGAACAAGATAGGACATAAGTATCTAGTATCCCTGAACTCAGAATTTAATAATACATCTTTTAGGAAAGGTGGTTTTTAAATCCTGTGTTTGAGAACAGCACTTTTAGAAAGTTGCTGTTCTCTTGTCTGACCCTTCTGTGTGCCTGGGCCTGTTTGTGTATTGACTGTCTGGTTTGTGAGTGACAGGGGCTGGGGAATTCCCCCAGAGGCTGGATGAGTCAGCACTAGGCTGAATGAAGCAATTGCAACCTGAGTGGTGGGAGGAGTTAGCACCTGGGCTGAATAGGGCTGTGCCTGCCTGCCACAATGCTGGCTCCACCTCCTGCTGGGCGGCTGAGGACCCTGCCCCTCACTCTGAAAGGAAAGATGCAGCCAGCAAAACAAAGTACTCAGGATCCACCCAGAACTGGTTCAGACCGGGCTCAGGGCCCACATGCACAGAGAGAACAAAGAATTTAGGGGTATAAGTACAGGACCCCTGACAACAGAAAATTAGATCATCCTGGAAATAAAGAAGGAACCTCTGCCAAGGAGAAAGCTGACTCTGAAGAAGGAAGACTGTCCTGCTGTTGCTCTGCTGGACTGACCTGCTGTTGCTTTGCTGCCAAGGAGAGGGGAAGGACTTTGCTGTGAGCTGTGTCCCCTGTCTTGAAGGAATCTCCAAGGGCCTGAGAAGAGCTGGCTCCCTGTTTTTGAAGTCCCAGGAACAAAAGGACTTCACCCCCAGTTTCCCTGAACTCTGCTGAGAGAGTTCTGTCCTTCCTAGAGTGCTTGATCCAGTTGTGGGGCCTCTGGAAGTTGAACCTGAGCTGGGAAGCTTGAAACTAAGCTTGAGAGACTTTTTGAAGCTGAAAAGTGTCGCATCGCTCGCTTGCGGAGCGCATCCCCGACAGTGCGAGAAGTTTCCCGCCGCTACGAAGGTCGAGATCGGCGCAGCGCCTGACGCCGCTGCCGGAGCCGTCGCATCCTTCGTTTGCGGGACGCACCAGACCGGTGCGGGAGAATCGAACATCGCTGCGAGTGTCGTCGCAGAGCCTGTCGTCGCTGGGTGAGATCGCCGCACCGCTTGCTTGCGGACTGCATCACGTCGCTGCGAGCACCGTCGCAGAACCATCGCATCGAGGAGCTGCGAGAGAGAGGATCACCGCTGGATCGCGCATCTTCGCCCCGGAGATCGTCGCAGCCCCTACGAGATCATCGCATCGTGCCTTTGCGAGAACAGACTTCCTACGGAACCTACGCACCGGAATCTACGCAAGTGGCCTTCCTCCCCATACAGACCCGATTCGTCGCAACACGCCCGCTGCTGCAGCGGGGCTGTCGCATCGCCTCCCCAGGGTCTCAGGAGTAACGCATGGCTTGTTTCCACCGCACCAGCTTCCTGCTTGTGGAACTTTGTTGCACCTAAAAGGTACTGTGAGTAAACGTGACGCAACTGTGAACTTTTCACGCATCTGTGGATTATTTTAACGCAACTTAAAGAACTTTGATTACAACCTGAAGAACTCTTTTGAAACCATATCCTTGAACTGTGTATGTTGGATTTTTGTCGTTTTGGTCTTGTGTAGTTTAGAATAAATATCTTTATTTTCCTAAACTGTTGTGGAATCAGTCTGTGGTGTTTTCACTGTGTTACTGTGAGTGTTGGTACAAATACTTAACGCATTGCCTCTGGTTAGCCTAGACTGCTCAGGCCAAGCTACCTTGAGGGCGAGCAGGGGTTATCTGAGAGGGTTATCTCCTTGTCCTGACTAGAAGCAAGGGTCCCTATTTGGACAGTGGTACCTACCTCTGCCAACTAGAGACCCCCAGTTCTAACAGTGGCTGTGTGAGTATCTCCACAGGTGTGTGACTGGATGTATAGGTGGATGAGTGGCTTTATGGGTGAGAGAGTGGATGTATAAGTGGCTGTATGGGTGAGTAAGTGGCTGTTTGAGTGGGTGTTTGTTTCACTTTGTGGGTGTGTAAGTGGCTGTATTTGAGACTGAGTATCTGTTGGAAAGTGACTTATTAGTAGGAGTAAATGTATATCTGCCACTGGCAATAAGGCCACTAACACATTATAGGGCTCAAAATTTGGTCTTAGAGAAGTATTCCCATGCTCAACACTAGGTAGCTTGGCTGTGAGCAGGAGGGCTTAACTTCAAAGACAGGTATGTAATGCATTCAAAAACATCAATTCAGTGAATAGTTAAGACACAATGCACAATGAAAATCTAACACCAAGTTATAAAAAAAGTAAATATTTGTATCTTTAAAATGACACCTGTGAGAAGTTAGCCTGGCATATGATGTCCACTGGTTCTAGTGGGCACCTTGTACCAGTCTAATCGACCCTTATTGATGCTAGTTGTAAAGTCAACCTTATAGAAAGCTATCCTAGTGGTAGCGTGAACCAGCAGTCTTCAGGCTAAGACTATAGTAGGTGAGTTAAGCAAGTTGTTTTACCATATATAATCCCTTGAATACCAAATGAAAGGACACCATGCAAGTTATATATCAAATATATATGTATTTAACCTAAACACAACCCCTCTGTACTCTTTATGAGGTCAGAGGTAAAAATACAATACAAGTCACACAGTTAATACACAATAGGTTGCACAGTATACGTTATGCCCTAGGGGCCTCACTAACCATATACTAAGAAAGTGGTATAAGTACGACATGAGAATTAGAAAGCAGGCATAGGGCCTGTAGACTCGCTGGGGCTACACTAAGCAACCAAAGGTTAAGAAGTAGGAGACCCGCGGGAGTCGCATGCAGTGTCTAAACACTAGTGCAGGCTCCCATTGCCTTTCTATGGAGTTCGTAAAAGTTACAAAGTTACGGTTTAAGGACACTTCTGGATGAACTAGGACGGAACCCTTTTAGACTTAGACACTAGGAGGGCCAATGCTCTCAAGACTACCAGAGTACTCGTGTTACCTCACCCACGGAAGCCGGGTGCATAGGTGTCTTTTGATGTCGGATTTAGTCGTCGTTTTCTATGTAGAGCTGCAAAGAAGTGCTGCAGGCGACCAGAGGAAAAGTGTCCAGGGGATCCAAGGGTGGATCAGAGATGTGAAGTACCTGAAAGCAGAGGGGACAGAGACCAGGAAGGAACCAGGAGATGTCGCATGCTTGAAGGTGAAGAAGGTGAGTTGTCTCTTCAGACACAAGGTCCAGGAAGCATTGACGATGACCAGGAGCAGGATTCTTGCTGTCCCACAATAGATCTAGAGGAATGCAGTGTCGGTATCTGGATTGGACCCAACAAGCCTTGGCAACTGCAACCTACCCAGTATATCATGATTAACTCTCTTGTAGACCAGCAAGGTTTGTGGTGCTTCTCCTTTGCAGGGAAGCAGAGGCAAGTCTGGAGCAACTAGGATCACAAGTTAGATCCAACATGGCGTCTTCAGGGAGCTCACTAGGCAATGGGTCAGGAACCAGGAAGACGCATCAAGCACAAATGTGAAGGCGGGTCCACGGGACACTTGTGGAGTATGGGGGCCTGGCTTCAGGTCAAATGATGCTCGGGCTGGGGCTTCCTGTACCCCAATGCACAACTTACTTAGACTTCAGAAAAGGAGTGCAGGTAGCAAAATGCAGGATGTCCAAGATGTTCGGTCCCACGTCTCTCGTGTCCACCACGGGTCTCCGCTTTGCTGTCAATATGGTTCGGGGTCAGAGAAGTCTGGAAGTCCAGTTCTTGAGTGGCAGAGTTTGGGTTCCAGCGGGAGGCTTGAAACTGCAGACAGGCAAAGTTGCTGTTGGAGCCTGTTTGAACAGGGTGGTCACTCCTTGACCACAAGGGAGATGTCTTCCGTCTCCTAGTCAGAATAGAATTTTGAAGGTCCAAGAGTTCTGTATCAAAGTTTCATTCCAGGATAATCTAAAGTCCTCGGGATACAGCTCCTATACTTATACTAAGGATGGGGGCTTGATTACCTGCCTAGGTCCCTCCTATGTGTGGACCTGAGAAGTGGGTGGTTACACCCCTTTCCCTTTGTCCAGTTTCATGCCAGAGCTGGGGCTGGAGTGCCCCAGCCACTGGTTTGAACCAAGCTATGCATGGAGCACCTTGTGTACCCCAGGCAGTGTCTAGATGCATTCACTGAATGCAGCCCTCCTCACCCCAATACACAAAACCCCTGTCTGGGGAGGTGCTGGCACCTCCCTGGACAAGAAACCTATTGTCCAGGCCGCCCTTGCTGGAGTTTCCCCCAGCAACAGGAGGTCAGACTCGTGTCTGTGGCAGCAGAATCCATTTTGTGATGTTGAGGCTCTGTTTAACTTTAACCGGGTAAAGCAGTAACTTACATGTCTTTTCCCCCTAGAAGGGTGGAATGCTACCCCCGCCACCAGAATTGGCGGGGGGTAGCATTCCAAAGTGTTTGCCACCTTACACAACATGTTTTGATAAAGCCAAACCAAAGTTAGCATTAACTGCGAGGATTATAATGCACTTATAATGCACGATTTATATAGCGCATGGCGGGCAGCCATGCGCTATATAAATCCTGCTTTCATTTCATTTCATTTCATTTCTTAAGAGTATATGGTATGGCTACATCATAGAAGAGCTATAAAGAGATGGTTCCGAAAGCTGCAGAGGGGCACAGCTCATGCTACGGCACCCTCTCACATAAAACCTAGCACTCTGCCTCCATGATTGTCGAGGCCTACCATAGGAGTGACTTATATATGCATATGTGTACCCAGGCTGTGTGAACAGACCTGTGGTGTCAGTTTGGAAGGCAAACCAGGGGTGGCACAATACATGCTGCAGCCCCTGGTAGGCCTAGGGTACACCTATGCCCTGGGTACCTATTGTACACTATACAGGGGCTCACAAGAGTGACCCAGTAACCAATCTGGTATGACCCTAAAGTACATGGTATCAATTTAGAGAGAGAACAGCTGGGCTGTGGGTCTGTTTAGCAGGCCCACAGCCACACTAAAGTAAAAAAACAGAGAATCACAGCAAAAAGCGGGGGTGAACATAGGAAGCAGACCCTACTCTCCTACAACACCAAAACAACAAAAATCCAATGTATAGAACCGGAGATATGATTTTTTAAATATTTAGCACTATATAGCAAATAGAAACCTATAGCGCCTTATCGGGACATCTGGTCGCAATAGACAAGGTCAAAGTCAAAGTTTGAAGTTGACCGCGATGGAGCCCTGCTTGACTACCCCAAACTGACTAAAGACGGCTGATAGCCAGAAACCGGTCCTAGGATGCTTGATTCCGGTCCAGGAATGACATGGATTGGCAGTTCGGGCTGGACTGTTCCCATGAGGCACAGGGTCCAGGCTGATTTACATATGGCCCTGTCTGAACTGGGGTGGTGTGGAGTGCGAAAAAACGATGGATTTAGGCCCAGATCTCTGTACTGGGGTGAATGAATGGCATTGTTCTGCATTCTGTCCATCAACTGTTATTTTTGCATGTTACCCCGAGTGGGATGGGTATGTTCAGACGTGAGTCCCATGCTCTCCACACCACTAGAGTCAAGCTATCCTGGCTGAAGATGGCTGATAGCCAGAAACAGGTCCTAGGATGCCTGATTCCGGTCCAGGAAAGACATGGCTTGGCAGTTCGGGCAGGACTGTTCCCATGAGGCACAGGGTCGAGACTGATTGCATATGGCCATGTCTGAACTGGGGTGATGTGGAGTGCAAAAAAACGTTGATTTAGGCCCAGATCTCTGTACTGGGGTGAATGTATGACATTGTTCTGCATTCTGTCCATCAACTGTTATTTTTGCATGTTACCCCGAGTGGGATGGGTATGTTCAGACGTGAGTCCCATGCTCTCCACACCACTAGAGTCAAGCTATCCTGGCTGAAGATGGCTGATAGCCAGAAACCGGTCCTAGGATGCTTGATTCTGGTCCAGGAAAGACATGGCTTGGCAGTTCGGGCTGGACTGTTCCTATGAGGCACAGGGTCAAGGCTGATTTGCATATGGCCATGTCTGAACTGGGGTGGTGTGGAGTGCAAAAAAACGATGGATTTAGGCCCAGATCTCTGTACTGGGGTGAATGTATGACATTGTTCTGCATTCTGTCCATCAACTGTTATTTTTGCATTTGTCACCCCCGAGTGGGATGGGTAAGCTCAGGCGTGAGTCCCATGCTCTCCACACCACTGGAGTCAAGCTATCCTGGCTGAAAACGGCTGATAGCCAGAAACCGGTCCTAGGATGCTTGATTCCGGTCAAGGAAAGACATGACTTGGCCTTTCGGGCTGGACTGTTCCCATGAGGCACAGGGTCAAGGCTTATTTGCATATGGCCATGTCTGAACTGGGGTGGTGTGGAGTGCAAAACAACGATGGATTTAGGCCCAGATCTCTGTACTGGGTTGAATGTATGACATTGTTCTGCATTCTGTCCATCAACTGTTGTTTTTGCATTTGTCACCCCGAGTGGGATGGGTATGCTCAGACGTGAGTCCCATGCTCTCCACACCACTGGAGTTAAGCTATCCTGGCTGAGGACGGCTGATAGCCAAAAAACGGTCCTTGGATGCTTGATTCTGGTCCAGGAAAGATATGGCTTGGCAATTCGGGCTGGACTGTTCCCATGAGGCACAGGGTCAAGGCTGATTTGCATATGTCCTTGTCTGAACTAGGGTGGTGTGGAGTGCAAAAAAACGATGGATTTAGACCCAGATCTTTGTACTGGGGTGAATCTATGACATTGTTCTGCATTCTGTCCATCAACTGTTATTTTTACATTTGTCACCCCGAGTGGGATGGGTATGCTCAGACGAGAGTCCCATGCTCTCCACACCACTGGAGTTAAGCTATCCTGGCTGAGGACGGCTGATAGCCAAAAAACGGTCCTTGGATGCTTGATTCTGGTCCAGGAAAGATATGGCTTGGCAGTTCGGGCTGGACTGTTCCCATGAGGCACAGGGTCAAGGCTGATTTGCATATGTCCTTGTCTGAACTAGGGTGGTGTGGAGTGCAAAAAAACGATGGATTTAGACCCAGATCTTTGTACTGGGGTGAATCTATGACATTGTTCTGCATTCTGTCCATCAACTGTTATTTTTACATTTGTCACCCCGAGTGGGATGGGTATGCTCAGACGAGAGTCCCATGCTCTCCACACCACTCGAGTCAAGCTATCCTGGCTAAAGACGGCTTATAGCCAGAAACTGGTCCTAGGATGCTTGATTCCAGTCCAGGAAAGACATGGCTTGGCAGTTCAGGCTGGACTGTTCCCATGAGGCACATGGTCAAGGCTGATTTATATATGGCCATGTCTGAACTGGGGTGGTGTGGAGTGCAAAAAAACGATGGATTTATGCCCAGATCTCTGTACTGGGGTGAAGGTATGACATTGTTCTGCATTCTGTCCATCAACTGCTATTTTTGCATTTGTCACCCCGAGAGGGATGGGTGTGCTCAGACATGAGTTCCATGCTCTCCACACCACTGGAGTCAAGCTATCCTGGCTGAAGACGGCTGATAGCCAGAAACCGGTCCTAGGATGCTTGATTCTGGTCAAGGAAAGACATGACTTGGCAGTTCAGGCTGGACTGTTCCCATGAGGCACAGAGTCAAGGCTGATTTGCATATGGCCATGTCTGAACTGGGGTGGTGTGGAGTGCAGCAAAAAAAATGATGGATTTAGGCCCAGATCTCTGTACTGGGGTAAAAGTATGACATTGTTCTGCATTCTGTCCATCAACTGTTATTTTTGCATTTGACTACCCCAAACGGCATGTCTCAATCCAGATTCGGTGAGGGTTCCCTGTATTGCCGTGCAACGAGCTTCCGGTCAAACTTATGGAAGTCCGACCTCCGGTGCGTTCCAACTGGATGAACCAAAGATCCAGGTCAACTCGAGGTTGAAGGCAGGTGGCGTGGCTCTCGCGGTTCCTCCCAGTCACCTTTTCTTCGTTCGCACTTAGAAACTTTTACGGAGCTTTTACTTGCGGGTTCCTTCGATGCTCTTCACCAGGCCGTAATTAGTGAGGGTTTGCCGGCCTCAGATTTTGCCAACTCCCTGTCAAACTCTGTAAATCAGACCTACAGAGCTTTTCAGCGAGACAAACTGGACTGCAGGCCGGCTCGCTGTAGAAGGCAGGCAGATTGGCTGGCCAGGTTGAGTCGGTCCACTAATGTAGCTTTTTCCCAAAGTTGCTCCAAACTTGTCCAAACTTCTGAACTTCTTCTTGAAGTTCCCCAAATGGTCCCAAAGTGTCTCAAACTCACTCCAGGGTCTGGAAGCTCCAAGATGGTCCTTGAGAGTTGAGGACCTCAGTTCCTACAATCCACTTGGACAAAACCCTTACAAATCCACTCGTAATGCTCCAGGTTGAGGATTCTTGGTGATGTTGTTTCAGGTGAGCTCTGTTAACCTGTAGCTTGCAGGGAGTCCCCTCTTTAGTCCTTTTACAGCAAGGTAGTCCACAAGGCTGTAGTACTAGATGGTGCAGAAGGGGCAATCTTTAGAGCGCATGCCTTTCTTAGGTTTCAAGCAGCAGATCTGAGAGACTCTGCTCCTCTCAGATACTCATTCCAAGTTCACTGGGTCAAGCAGAAGATCATTCCTGTCCAATTGGGACAGGGTCAACCCCAAATTGATAACTGCAACCTGCAAAGTGTGGCACTATTTTGTCCCAGAGTGCACCAATTCCTTCAAATTCATCATGGCTAATTTTCCAGCAAGAGAAGAGTTGTCTAAACAAACACACCAAGGATGGTTAATCTCCATAGTCTTTCCTCCTTGAATCTGCTCATTCCTTCCTTAAGCCTAGCATCTGGCTGGGTTCCAACGAGTAGGGTTGTAAATGACCCTGGTGTCTTTCTCTTACATTGAAGTCCATTGTTTATGACTCCTCCCCCTGCTCTGGCATTCCTGTGTAACTGAACACTACCCTACCAGCAGAGCTGGTTAACTCCAGGGGCTTTTTAATCACCTCTTCAAAGGAGCCTGGCTAATCCACTTAACTCCGACTAATCAGGACAGACCCCTGGCAGGCTGAATCTGGGCTTACACACAAGGAAGTCTTATAACTTCTTGTCAGTTCATTTTAGGAGAAATTCAATAATATCATATTGTTGGATTTATTAATACCATTCTGGGAAGTCTTTGAATGCTTGTTTTATCATTCTCCTAGCAGGACCTATTAGTTAATAACTTCTTGCCATGTTAATCTATGTGTCAGGATTTTTGCAATGGGAAAACATGACTAGGGCCAATTTTTATAATAACATACTTTATAAGTGTTCTGCCTATATCTACAGGCCCCCACCCCTTGAACACCTAGGAGAGACTTTAGGGGTTCAGAATATGTAAACATATTGCAGATCCTCCCTCCACAGTGATCCTAGCACCAAAGTCAATTTTGTGCAGCATTTAATCACAATGTGTGGAGTAAAATGTGCAATTATACTTAATTAATGGCATATAAAACTCATTTTATGAGGGTCCTCCAAAATAAATACCTGACCCCCACCCCTGGGATGCCTAGGGGTCACCCAGGTGGTACCTAATATGCCCAAACATTGTAGGTTATCCATTTTTAGGTCGAGTATGGGCACAATTTACTTTTTAAAAGCAGTCCTGCAACACAGAGCTACTTTTAAACTGACCTCAGGCTTCAGCACATATGCAAATGCAGAAAGGGCTGCTGGTCTCTAAACTGGTATGCCCTATTTTACACTAGGGACTTAGAGGCAGTTTCAATCCCCCTGACATATTAATATGTACCAGGACCTTATAAGGTAGGTCATACCAATCAAAGGAGTACCCCAGCCCATAGTGTACCCTAGCGTATGTAGGTGTTTTCACTGTATTCTAAGTGTCTCTTTTAGCATACCACTGGCCCTTTGCCTGGTTAGGCTGAGTCCCGGGTCAGTCGGAGTCAGTTACCACCAGTACCAGTGAGCAAAATGTTGGCCCAGGGCAAAGGATGACTTTGCAACAGTGTATGTGTGAGTGAATGGTCATCTGAGTGCTTCTAGGAATGAGTGAATGAGTATGTAAGTGGTTGTGAGAGTGTGTGAGTGGGTGTGTTGGTAGTTGTATGGGTGTGCCAATAGCTCTGATGAGATGCTGTATAAGTGAGTGACTGGCCGTCTGTTTGTATTATTGATTAACTTGGTATGTGAGTTGCGGTATAAGTGATTGTATGGCTGTGTAAGTTGGAAGGATGAGTAAGTGGCTGTATGACTAGCTGTATGAGTGAGTGAGTGGTTGTGTGAGAGGCTGTATGACTGAGTAAATGGGTATTTGAGTGGCTGTATGTATGAGTCAGTTGGAGTGTGACAGGTTTTATGGATATGTGAATGGTTCTGTGGGTGGAAGAGTGAGTGCATGAGAGACTCTGGGGATGTGAGTGAGTTTGTGAGTGGTTCTGCAGATGATGTCATCAATGAAGTAATCTGTGATGTCACTGACCATGTCACAAGTAATTTAAAATGTGAGGACATAAGCAGTACATTGTGGGGGTGTAAGTTACAGTTAGGCCAGGTACCCTCAACTCCTGAATTTCTATGGGTTTGTATGAGTGAAATCTGAGCCTAGCTTTATCATTTTTGTAACCTTTGATTTTTTCAGTAAATTTCCAAGGTAACTAACTAGTGAAGAAATGAGGCGGGGCTTTCCACAGTCTCCCAGAAATCCTGCAGTGTGAGGGTTACTGGAGTTAACAGGATGGGTTGTTGGCACCCAAGACTTCTCAGCATTCAAGGGGACTTCACACCCCAACAAGCATTGCGACTTGAGGCATGTTTGCAGAGTGGTGGAGAAAGCGGGCCGGGCCTCCCATGAGCTCTCAGCAATCCCCACTGTGCGGGACTAACCGTGTTGTATAGCTTTTTAAGACCCTAGTGTAATTTTCCCGATTCTTGCCCTTATAGAGGTATAATTCATATTACCCTTATATAGGTATATAAATCATAACCATATTTAGACCTAACCAATCCAGTCCAAATATGACAGGGCTACTTCCACTAGCTCAAAAAAGCCACAACGATTTCTTGGAAAACTCAGCTTCAGCAGTCAGCGACATCATGGCATTGTCAAAGAACTACCGTTCTTTGGTGACCTTATTATGCCCGAACATACGTCAAACAAGGCACCTTCAATGTATAACTATGCCTACACTTTCCCTAGCAAACACACAGTGGTTTGGAGCAGTTCGACTATCTACTTGCTCGACTCATCTCGCTACAGCAAGTGCTGAAGGAAGCCGACCCTCCAGCTGACGCACTGACAGAGAGGCTGCCTTTCTCTCGCTGACAATCCAGCTCCAGTTTTTCCAAGCTCCCCTTGCGGGGTGTTGGAAATCGAGTCCGGAGACAGAGATACCAGACCTCCTTCATTCTAAACCAAGAAACGGAGCTGATTAGACCCTAAGTGAAATCTTGGATAGATTCTTAACAAAGAAACTAAAACCTATGCTACACCATTACGTCTTCCCTCGTACTAGACTTAGGTTAGGTACCTCGGGGTAGGCGTATTTTAGAAGCACCAGTTGAGCACCAGTTGAGTACTTTTAGTCCTTGTCATTTATGTATGTATTTTATGGCTTAGAAACCATACCATGCTTTTACAGTATTATTTTATAATACTCTTCTTGCTGTACACATTATACTTTACAGCCAGTATTACGATTGCAGCACTTCATTTCTTCTGCATGAGAAAGAAGACTGTTCAATAAATACTTTTATTGAAAACGCCCGTCTCTCTATTTCCTTGCACCTCTGATGAAACGAAGCATGCACGATTGACTGAGTAAAATATCTATCTATTGTTTCCACGACTCTGAAGATCAGTTTTATTCTTGGGGAAACAAAGTTGTCATGTTTATGCGGTTGTCAGAAACGAATCCCTTCTTGTTTATTCGAGAAAGTTTCTAGTGACCGCTGAGCTAGCTGGCACTCACAATTAAGTCTAATATATTCGATAGAGACCTAGTCGAATTAAGTCCTACGTCAAATCTATAGGAGATAATATTCCAATGCGCAGAGCCTATTGGGAATACAGGAACTACACTACATGGTGCCCAACGTTTGGTAAGGCACTAATTTAATGCTAGATACTAGAGTAACTCAGTTGTGCTTTTCACAGCAACCCCTTTCTCCCGTAAAATACTCCAATAGACTTCTGGAGTGGGTAAAAGGCTAAAATATCCGCCACAACTGAGTAGGATGAAAAATCCTATGTATTAGTTTTTGGTTTGATTCAACGTCGAAGGATACATTGTTCCAAAATATTGTGCACCTTATCTTTGTTTCCTTGAAACTAGCTCTGCAAACTTTTAGTCAACAAAATGACTGAAAACAAGACTGGTGGAGCTGCAGCCAGACCGGGCTTAGACTTTACAGGTTTCCAACAAAATGACCCGGATGCTATAATGAGCCCAGGAAGATACGGATTCATGTACTTAACTTTTAATGAAGGTGAAAAAGTACCAATTGCTTATAAATCACACTTGTACACACAAGCTGAAATGAAATTCACTTCAACAGAAAAAAATCTGACAGCGGTTCAAACTGCTGTAGCAAAAGAGAGAGCTCTCGCACAGGGAAAACGCATAAAAGTCGTAACTCCTATACCTGCCTAAGAGGCAGTGACAAAAGCAAGCATTCTGAATGCAAAGGCTTTACATCCGAGATGGATACAATGGGTTAACTTTCTTGCTGCAACAGACATTGAATACGTCTTTGACCCCTACTTGAAAACTCAAGAATTTTTACAATATGAACAAGAAATGTCCTCTGCCGACTGAAATTCTCCCTCTAGAACAGTACAAATGTAAACATTGGGGGTAAACAAGCTTATAGTGCTGCTTGCGCGATTGTTAAAGGTCACTGGTGCGATGGTAAATTCAGACCCATGGTCACAATAACTCAATCTCTAGGAGATTGTACAGCTCAGCAAGCTGAACTGCAGGCTTTCAAGATGGCGCTTGAAAATACCGATCGCGAATTCCCCACACTCATAGTGTGTGATTCTTATTACTGCATCCAATCTTACAGTGAATACTTGCAGAACTGGGTTCAAAACGGCTTCAAAGATGCAAAACGTGAAATCAGTTGCTTTGGGAACAAGTAGTTCAATTCCAGAAAGAACTTCAAAAGACTCACGTGATCCATACACTGAGTCATCAGTGTGATGGCGTTCCAGTTGAAGGGAATTCATTGGCTGATGAAGCCGCGAAGGCAGCTGTGCAAACGGCCCTTCTAATTACAGATAAACCATTAGCATTTGTTTATCTGGACCACTGTGGTCCCTTACAGAGGGATGACAACTATAAATATATCATGGTCGCAGTGGACTCATGCTCAAGATTCATTTGGATGTGGCCTCAGCGCTTCGCTGACACCCCAACTGTTATAAAAGATTTGCTAGTCTTTATCGGCACATGCGCAATCGGCATGCTACATTCTGATCAGGATCCTGTGTTTAGCGCTCGAGCTTACAAGGAGGCCATGGCTAGTCTGGGCGTTGCATTGCGCTACTCAAGTCCATTCCATCCTGAGGGAAATTCGGTTATGGAAATAAAAAACGGTGACATAAGCAATCTATAACAGCTAGTGTACTAGGCTCGGATGACGGGTGGATCAAACATTTAATAAGTGTCCAACGTAGTCTTAATAATCTGCCAAGAAATTCTCTGGGTGGAATCACTCCATATGAAATACTTTTTGGTACTAGAATGATTGTCAAAGACCTCGATCGTCATACTTCAGTGGTAGGACAAAAACCTTTTGATATCAAAGACCGTTTGGCTGTTTTGCGGACTTAAATGAAACAAGAAGAAGTCTAAGCAAACATTACAGAAGCCAACAACCACTGAAGAAAAAGCACCTGTCCCAGCAAGACCTGTCTGGATTCCAAAGATTGGGGATCTAGTCAGAGAAAAGTTGCGGATAAGAAGGAATCTGGGCCTTCATATAGAGAACCACTATCTGTGCTATCAATCTACGGGTCAAGAACAGTGTTACTGCCGCCCCTTGCTGGAAGAAAGGAGAACAGGTTTGTATCAATTGTCCTGGTAAAACCACACCATGTGGCCGATAATAAGTAGTAGGCCCAGTGGACTCCAAAGATGTAGCAGACAACCAAATCTGGCTACTATCCAAGAGGTTCAAACTGAGAGACTCATCACGTTTGAAGAATCTGCAGTAAGAAAAGATGGACTATGCAACAAAGCAATGGAAATTGTGCCTCTTGAAACCCAAATAACAGTTCGTCAAGACACTCCTGTTTACAATGATGTAGCCTCGGACTACACTAATATGGCAAGAGATCCAGTAGCTCCAGCGATTTCAAGTAATTTGGATGCAATACCAACAATTGACAGAACTGCCTCTGGCTATTTCATCAACTTTGATACATTTTCTGAGGATTCCAGTGAGCCCGAAACAATGCCAGGAAACAAAACTTTCAAAGACAAAATAACAGCACTTTTGCAGCAACTAGACTTATCTGGTTTCACCATGGGTTGAATTCTGGATTGTGTTAGGTGTACTTTTTCTCCTACTTTGGCTCATTCTTGTTTTAAGTTTGGGAAAGATGATAGATGGAAAATATAGTAAAATGGACACAGCAAGTAAGAACATCAACTTGCTCCTGAAGCCACACAAATCATCTCATCGTGAACAAAGAGACCTAACATCAGTGAACAACACAGCCGTTCCTATACCAGGTGGTATAGCATGGGACAGAACCAATTATGACATTCATTGTCTGGCCGAGCTGCTGAAGATTCAACATCAATTCAAGGTTTCGCTGAGTGACTTTCTTTCACCCAGCACATTTTCTGATGATTGGGACTTTGAGACTGTTAATAACATGATGTCAAATCTAGAAATGTCTGCAAAATTTACAAAACATGAACACTTAGAAGGTTCATCAGATTATGCCCAAATGTATTGTTATATTCATTTTGGTCATCATTACTTGCACAAATCTGCAAGCCCTAGAAATGTTTATACTTTCAATCAATGGGAACATTGTCCAACGCCATCAAAAGGTAGCTCAAAAACATTCTATAACAAATTTCTATACTTCTCAGGTTTTAATACCACAAATCCAGAAACATTTTACTTTAAAAATGCTAATAAGACAGGAATGAAAAGTATGTTGACAAATACAAAGCAAATTTATTTTGCAGCCTTTTGTGCCCAGTTGTCCTCATTAGGTTTTGACTTTTGAAGAGACAACATAGAAACGAAAACTGTCTGGGGTTCAAAAGACTGGCAAGTGCAGGGAATATAAGCCTTATTCTGAGCCTGCATTATTCCTGAGCAAATAATGTTTTTGAATGACACTGTTCAACAAACATCACGTCTTGGCCTAGCCAAGATAAAAGATCTAAACAAACCGAGCATACCTGTACCTACAGCTGATAGTAAAAACACTTCAGAGGGAGGGGTCGACGTAAAAACTATTTTACTTAAAAACAGAACTGATCCTGATTGGAAAAATGTGTTAATCTGGCCCACAGACATTTATTTATTTTTATTTATTTTATTTAATTTTAAGAGTTTTATATAGCGCTGGCTAGGCCCAGAGGTATAAGAGCGCTTTACATGAGGTTCCACAAAATTAGGAGGGGGCAGGGAAGGTGCAAAAGGGAGGACAGGGGAAGAGACAACAAGGAGAGACGAAATGAAGTCTGTCTAAAGGCTGACTGGGTAGGTGACTACCAAGGGAGGGAGTCCACGGCCCATCTCCCCTATAGCTAAACCAGGTAGCTCCATCGGGCATCAGACAAAATAGTTCAGTCTCAATACATTGAGAGAGGAGAGAAGGAGAGACATAATAGAGGGAGGATGCGGGAAGAGACGACAGGAGAGACGAAAGGAAGTCTGGCCAAAGACCGACTGGGTAGGTGACGTCCAAGGAGGGAATCCCCGACCAGTCTCTCCTATAGCTAAGGTAGCTCCATCGCGCATCGGACAAAATAACTAGGTCTCAAATGACAAGGGAAAATTCACAGATAAGCAGGGTGGGGATTAAGGGCCAGAACAGAAGAGGGCAGAGGTCAGTAGCAGGAAAGTAGAGAGGAGGAGAGCGGGGAGGAGGGAGATACAGCGGAGAGATGAAGGAAAGCCTGTCCAAAGTCCGGCTGGGTAGGTCCTATTAAGAAAAAGGTTTTTAATGGAAAGGGGGAAATACCAGGCGCACATCCCTATGGACACACTACCGGTAATGTAGTGGAAGTAGTGGTGGTGGTGCAAACAGGCGAGGGGATAAGCCCTGTAACCCCTCAATAAGTGTGTGGTAAGAACACACGCTCAGACAAATACCAATTGGATGCCTATTGCACATACCCGGAATACAAGAGTGTAGACTTTCTGCCTTAATAGACACACACAAAACCAAATTATAGCTGTTAGAGAAACACCAATGTCCTTGTGGTTAAATCTTCCTTAAATAATCTTGATTGCCAGCCGACACGTGTTTCGTCACGGGAATGTAATATTTCCGCGACTCATCAGGGCTGGAAGGATACCAACAATATATATGGAGCATACAGTAATACAAAAAAAAACACTTTCGTTGTATATGTAAAGTGACTTGGTGGTTATCCTGTGTCATTGCAAAATTCTGAAAAAACGTGACATAGGGCAATTCGCTAGTGGAGACTAAGACAGGACCCCACATATGAATGTGGGCGGTAGCGTGTAGAAGAAGGTGCATATTTTACTAACCGACATACAATTTGAGAATGGGTGAACAAAAGTAGCGGTGCCTAGAACCGAGTTTCAGATTCAGACCAAGTTGAAAGAGCAATTCAGCGATATAAAAAGAGACCCCGGTGAGTAAAGTGGAGACACAAGAGGGGAGGGAGGAGAAAGTTGGTGGAACAGCGACTATCCGTTTGGGTGTGCTGTATGCTCAATCATCCTTAATCTAATTATACTCCCCTTATACTATTAAAAGGTGTGCATTTTACCTGAAAAAGGTTGAGGTGAAGTGCTCTAGGTCTGTAGGGGTTCAAAAATAAAGAGTAGGAACAAAGGAGGAAAATGGTGTTTAAAAATTTGAAACAACCGTTAGATTCAACACAGCATTCCAAAAGTGGAAGTTCCGTTGGATTGCATCATATAACGATGACCATAGGGGATTATTTGTAAGAAGCATAGTGGAGACTCACTGCTAGGCCGGTGATACTTCCAACCTGGCCCCGCTCAGGACCAGGTGAGCACGCACGGTTCTTGATCTTATCTGTGCGTTGCTGTTAGTGTGTATGGGTAGGTAACAGAAAAGAAACACCAAGGCGGAAAGGAAAAAATGGGGGGGAGGGAGAGGAAGTAATTTAGGTTGACGGTAGCTAAATGGATGAAAATGCTAATTATTGTGGAGGGATGGGGAAATTTTCCACCTTACCTCAGGTCAAATGCCTTGTGGTTAGTTCAGTAAATGACTCCGGTTAGAAGTTAGTAACAAAGGTTGCTTAGCCTCTCTTCAGTCTATGCACGAGTTACTGGAAAAGTCATTAAAAAAAAACCCATAGAGGTCAAGTAGTGAAAGCGAACTGAAAGGCACAAGCATAATGTGCTTTCATCGCGCATCCATAGAAAACCCCACATTCATAAAAGGTACCTCTTGTGTAGATATGATGAGTTGCCTCATGTACAGTAACACCTCGTGTGTAGGTACGAAATGTGAAATGCTGAGCAGGTATTGGGTCCTCGGGTACGGAGGCTCCCTGTAGATTCCTGACCCTGCAATCAGATTTAGAACATGTCAAGGAGAGCGAGCATCATTGCTACTCCTTATCTGCATATTAAACCCAAGGTGAGAGAAGCTCTCATCCAATAATCAAGTTTGAAGAACAGTGCCGGTCGTGCGGTTTCCCTTAATATAAACGCTTACCCAGTGCGGGACTGGAAATTCGGAGCTTCTTTTCCATAGCGTCTTTGAATAAATCAATGAGGTTGTGGGCCTTCGGGTGCGGAGGCTCACTGAGTGTTCTTTGCCCTGTAATCAAAGTTAAAGTCCGTCAAGGAGAGCGAGCGTTATGGCTACTCCTTGATATGGGTTCAAAGCGTTTGTTAATAGCGGTTCTCGCCCTGCTTTTATTGTACCATTTATCAAGTCATGATAGCAAAGTGTGATTAATCCTAACTTCATTAGCTTACCGGATGCGGCGGAGGGAGAAGTTTGAAACGTCTTCTCTGTTGTTCCTCTCGAGAATCTGATTCCGGGTTCGGACACGTGACCCGGAATCCGGAAGTGATTTTAAAGGGGTAATCAGACCCGGATGAACAAGACTAGAGCGGCAAGAGCACCTAGTGTTCCCAGCTCCGTCGAATTAAAGTCGTCACATGACTCGTCAGTGCACGCCCGCTGGACAATCAAATTAGTTTTATGATGTCCGTATTAAAATGCTCTGCACTATTCAAAAAATATTGAAAGGTGATATAAAAGAGAAGAGTGGGAGGAAAGAAAAAGAAAATGGAAAAATAAGGGGCAAGGTGTATCGGGTAATAGAAAATGAGTGACTTTCAAGCAAAAGTACGCTATGTTCACAATGGGTCATGGTGGCTTAGATCCACATACTCGAATTGACGTCATATTAATACAGTTCAAATTATTTATAGTATATATAAAATATCAATCTTTTCTCCTTGCAATAGAAGTGTCAGGTATCATACTAGGCAATACATGCAAGCGTTGTGTGCAAATTCTTGTCTGGCAGTCTAACATAAAAAGTGGTTCCTAGAAATTGCAGTGGGCATTTTAAAGTATACCTGCCAGAGTGGGGTTGGAGAGAAAAATTATTCTATACTTATACATGAAACTATTGTTTAAATACATAACAGTAGGCAATGACAATACAAAACATGGTGTTTTGGTGTGACAGAGATTGTGATTGTTTAGGTTGCGTCGTAATTTATCTCTCATGGAAGTCTCATAAAGTAGATAACTATCTGGACAGACACCAGAAGAATACTTATTGGACAGGGATTTTTCTCTATTATAGCACAATAATGCAACATATATTTAAAACCACACCTAATATTTATGAGCAACTTTTAAGCGCGTTGGTCTTATAGTTAGTCACCTAAGAAATACTTAAGCTCCTGGTCATAATTGAGGCCCTGCTCTACTGTACGTAGGCGCAGAATCCACATGGCTTCTAGGCGTCTTAACTTTAGTTCTCTGTTGCCACCCCGAATTCTTGGTTGTACAGTATAAATTCCAAAGAAAGTTACTTTCTTGTCCGTCATTTGATCCTGACATGCAGCCGCATGCAGTGCCACCGGGTATTTCGGATCTTGTTTTGGATGTCCCTCATGTGTTCGGAAATTCTGTCCTTCAAAGGTCGGATCGTACTACCTACATATACTTTCTTACAGGCACACTCAATATTGTATACTACAAATCTTGTTGAGGAATTAATGTTAGTCCTGATATTGTAGAATTCCCCTTTGGGGCCCTGAAATTGTTGTGTGTTATGTTTTGCCCATCAACACATGGAGCTAAATCCACATTTATAGAATCCTATGCTACGGGTTGTCAGCCATGTGGTTGTTGTGGTTCCTCTAGGAATAGTTGGACTTAGTCTACTTCTGAGGGTTCTGCCCCTCCTGAAGGTGATCTGTGGGTGCTCTCCAATGAAATCTTGAATATTCCTGTCAGCTTTGAGTATATTCCAGTGTCTTGCAAAGCTCTTACGAATAGATCGATGCTCACTGTTAAAATTTGTGATCATTCATATTTGGGTTGAGTACTTCTTTGGTTTAGTATTAATCTTGAGTGTGTCTGTTCTTTTGATTTTCTTGATCCTTCTTGTGGCTTTGTTCAGTGTGTCATCTGTATAACTTCTCTTTCTGAAGCGATCTTTCATTTCCCTCAAGTTACTCGTGAAGTCTGTATCCTTACTGCAGTTTCTGCGTGCTCTTAGAAATACTCCATAAGGAATAGTGTTGATCTGGTGTGGTGGATGAGAGCTTGTTGCGTGTAGAATCGCTTTGCATGCTGTGCTTTTCCTGTAAAATCTACTGTGTAGGTTGTCATCTTTGATGAAAATCTCTAGGTCCAGAAATTCTACACTTTCCAGACTTGCTTCCATAGTAAAACTCATCTCCCAAGTGTTGTGGTTCAGGTATTTGTGAAATTCTATCACATGTTCCTCTGTACCAGACCAAATGAGGAAGCAATCGTCGATGTATCTTCCCCAAAAGAGTATATAGTCTATGAAGTTGGCGCCTTTGGGTCCCCAAATCAAGTCTGTTTCTAATGCGCCCATAAACAAGTTAGCGAATGAAGGGGAAAATTTCGAGCCCATGGCTACACCTTTAGTTTGTCTGTACCATGAGTTGTCGAACATGAAATAGTTATTTGTGAGGATGAGCTCCATCATGGAGACAAGCATGTTAGTGTGTTGCCACGTAGTGGCAGGTCTATTGTGTAGCAAATTGGTAACTACCTTCATGCCCAGATCCAGGTTAATGCTGGTGTAGAGTGCTACAACATCTAATGTGGCTAAAATGTTTCCTGATTGCCATTATACATTAGCGAGTTTGTTTGATATGTGTTTTGTATCTTGGATAAAAGACGGTAGGTTACGTACTAAGGGTCCTAGAAATAGATCTACGTACTCTGCCAACCTCTCTGTGGGGCCACCAATGCCTGATATTATGGGTCGACCCGGGGGTAAAGGGAGGTGTTTATGTACCTTGGGTAATGCATACATCCAGGGATAAGGTGGTATAAACACCTTCAAGTAAAGGTATTCGTCCTCATTAATTAGACCTTCCTCCTTCCAGGTGCCCAGTAGTCTGTTAATTTCAGTAGTAAGTTAGGCCATGGTGTTGTGATCTACCTTTTCAAAACAAGTAGTATCTCAAAGTTGACCCAAGATGTCTTCGTAGTAGTCCTTTTTATCCATGACCACCACGTTGCCCCCCTCATCCGCCTCCCTGATAATGATATTGTTGTCTTTAGTGAGGTCGTTCATAGCTTGTCTTTCCCCTGCCGTCAAATTGTCATTGTATTTAAAGGTTTCTTGATCTTTCTTGTTATCTAGTTTCTCTTTATCTTCCAGAACTCTTGTATGGAAATTATCCATTTGGATTTCGATTTGAATCCACTCACAATACTAAAGTCCGATTCAATATTCAGTTTCTCAAGTAACCTTTCCATATCTTATGGTGTTTGCTCTAGATCTGTCAGAGAAAGTAAGAGCTCGGTCGCTTGAATATCATTAATGGATAGAACACCAGATTCAAACTCAGTTGGGATGGTTTTAACTGCTTTAGTAGATTTTCTGTTGTTTGCTAAATATTTCTTCAGTTTCAAATTGCATACAAACTTGAACAAATCAATTTTCAGTCTGCAAATGTCAGTAGTGGCAAAAGGATTGTATTTAAGGCCTTTACTGAAAAGGGAAATCATGTTAGGGGACAGGGTCTTAGAGGAGAGGTTAATCACCTGTACTTCTCCCTCACCTGTATCTGTTATTTCTGGGTTGTGCCCGATCTGTTTTTTTTGTACCCTTCCACGTTTCCCCCTGCTGCCCCTACGGATTTTGGATCTTGGATTTGGTTGCCCCTTCTAATCCGTTGTATTTTGCATAAAAAAGACAATTTATCCTGTCCTGCACTGTCCGGGTATTCAGTCTCATTCTCACTAATGCTGACCGCACTCAGTGATGAGTTGCTGGATGAGACTGAGCTAGGTCCATCTTCATTCTGCCTGGTCCTATTTTGGTGTAGGTTTTTGCTAATCATGTAGTCATATTTTTTTGCATAGGTAAATATCCTGCCCTCTGTGTAGTCTGCTTCATCCCGTTTAAGTTGCCTGGCTTTACGGTTCTTGATTTCATTTTGGTGTTTGAATAAAATATCATCAAAAATAGTATAATTCTTTACAGTGGCTTCAGGAAGATTGAGATCCTTAATCTCTTTTTCTAAAACCGCAATATCTGACTGTAATTTAGTGACTTTCCGGTCTGAGTTCTCTATGAGAATATCCATAAGAATATTGGAGTTACTTACTAATGCCCCCTCCCATTTGCCTAGAAAATCACTATCTAGATCGTTGTAAGTTGGGAAAATTTGGGCCCTTAGGCCCCTAGGTATCCGTTTAAGTCTCATGTATTGCTTGAGCACGGTGCAATCCCACCATTTTGAGTTTTCTTGTTTTTTTAATTTCTCAAGTTTTACAAATTTATCCCTGAGACCTTCTTTTATAGGTTGGTTTCCACTAGTGGTTGCCCTTTGTGTAGACATACCTTTGGCAAGATTATCAAAAAGTCCTGCTGCAGCTTTATCCCTGTTCATTATTGTACCAAGGGTTGGATCTGCCTAACCCTTCAATTGTTCAGAATATGGTGTGTGGCGGCTTCCCCCCCCCTTTGAACCTAATAAGAGAATCCTATTAAGAAAAGGGTTTTTTATGGAAAAGGGCAAATACTGAGTGCACAGCCCTATGGACACACAACCGGTAATGTAGTGGAAGTAGTGGTGGTGGTGCAAACAGGCGAGGGGATAAGCCCTGTAACCCCTCAATAAGTGTGTGGTAAGAACCACACGCTCAGACAAATACCAATTGGGTGCCTATTGCACACAACCGGAATACAAGAGTGTAGAATTTCTGCCTTAATAGACACACACAAAACCAAATTATAGCTGTTAGAGAAACACCGATGTCCTTGTGGTTAAATCTTCATTTAATAATCTTGATTGCCAGCCGACACGTGTTTCGTCACAGGAATGTAATAATTCCGTGACTCATCAGGGCTGGAAGTATACAAACAATATATATGGAGCATACAGTAATACAAAAAAAAACCACTTTTGTTGTATATGTAAAGTGACTTAGTGGTTATCCCGTCTCATTGCAAAATTCTGAAAAAATGTGACAAAGGGCAATTCGCTAGTGGAGACTAAGACAGGACCCCACATACCAATGTGGGCGATAGCGTGTGGAAGAAGGTGCATATTTTACAAACCGACATACAAGTCGAGAATCGGTGAACGAAAATAGCGGTGCCTAGAACCGAGTTTCAGATTGAGACCATGTTGAAAGAGCAATTCAGCGATATAAAAAGAGACCCCGTGAGTAAAGTGGAGACACAAGAGGGGAGGGAGGAGAAAGTTGGTGGAACAGCGACTATCTGTTTGGGTGTGCTGTATCCCCAATCATCCTTAATCTGATTACACTCCCCTTATACTATTAAAATATGTGAGTTTTACCTGCGAAGGTTGAGGTGAAGCGCTCTAGGTCTGTAGGGGTTCAAAAATAAAGAGAAGGAACAAAGGAGGAAAACAGTGTTTAAAAATTGGAAGCAACCGTTAGATTAAACACAGTATTCCAAAAGTGGAAGTTACGTTGGATTTCATCATATAACGATGACCATAGGGGATTATTTGTAAGAAGCACAGTGGAGACTCACCACTAGGCCGGTGATAATTCCAACCCGGACGTTACAAAATCTTCGTTCTGGCTATGTGCCTTGGCGTCTAATCAACACCACATCATTGTTTACTGGATTTAACCTTACAGATAAACAAATCTTTTTGCCACAAATGGGAGCAGATAATACGGTGCAGAGCATAGAAAAACTGGGAAGATTACCATTAACTGTTTCTGAGCAACCAGCCATAGAATGGATAATACATGGCAACATTACGCTGCCAGTGACGATTTACCAGTTTCACTATTGCTTGGTACACACCAGCAGGCCTGTATGAAAGGTTGGGTAAAGAATACATTAGGTCAACCTGGGATTTACCATACACACACAAATGTTAGAGTGGGGGAAAACAAATATTTCTAAGTGGCACACAATGTAACAGCACACTAAGCGGTACACTTTTATGTCAGTGTATTAATTTACATTGAGCCTGTGATGGTTCTTCGACCAACTTATCCTAGCACCTGCAAGGTTCTCTGGCAGCTGTGATAGATACAATTTTTAGGCAGCTTTCCAATGGGAGCTACATAATGTTGAATGATCACAGCTGTTGCGGAATGATGCCAGGAATTGCCTATCTCAAAAGTGTGTCAGCCAGGGTAACTTGTTGTATGCATGTATTGTTTCTTAAAGAAAAGACAGATGGGGAGTCGCCATTATGTCCTTCACTGAACATCTCTTCTATTCGAATTGATACTTTAAGCAGAATGAAAGCCATTCCTTTACAAAAAACTGTGCCAATGATCTCGTCCATCAAGACATATGATCTGAAAGTTGCAAGGTCCTCTGCGGGGATACATGCCTTATTATCAACAAACTGTTTTATACATTTCACAGAAATGTTAGGTTGTATCTTAAACATGTCTGATACCAGTGGTATTGTACACGTATTTAAGACAATTTTTTGGGGACTGTTAGCACCTTTTGAAGCAGTCCTCAGCATATTTCGAAACTTCGTGCACTCAGTGTTTGGCGGACTGCCTCTCGTTTTGGGACTCAGAGCTGGAATTTTATTTTTGCTACTTCTGCTTCGATATGGCAAGCCAATCCACCAACGACGCCCAGATTACCATCAAGAACACTCTCCTGGTAATGAAGTGGTGTCGTGAGTGCATAATCCAAATTTTGGGCTTGGCTCGTTTAAGAGATCTGAATACCACATGGTTTCTTTCATTCAGACCAATCTGTCAAAATTGCATGTTACCTTTTCTACGATGCCTGCTATGTGGAGAAGAATGCATGCTAGACATCTGTCTAACACTTGCATCAGCCCTGCCAACGGATGTTGACTCTTTGCTTGGTTCTGTAATGGCTCATGCATTGTGTTGTCCCCAACAGCTACCTATCCTGATGACGGCATACATGGAGGTCTCACCGGCACAACCAACTGACGGTGAGATACGTGGACCGACATGCACACAGGTACCATCTACTGCAAACATTGCTAATGCAACTGACCCTGACGGCGATGCTTCTCATCTGTGTACAATTGATCTGCTTAACGAGGTAGTCCAACTTTCCCCTACAATAGTAGACACATTCTTTTCAAACTTAGAAGACTTAATGTTTTCTCCTAACAGCAAAAATGACTTTTGAAGTTAGCACACACCATTCTGATGAACTCTGAATACGACCTTCACTTTTCAAAACAAAACTTCTAACTTTAGAACTAGATTTTTATTACATTTTACTTTTTTTAAATCAAACTTTTTTGGGACAAAGTAATTGCTTAAAGAAGAACTAGTCTTAGAGAACAAGAATTCTTGGAACACTTCCAAGAGACAATATTTGACCTCGTTCACAACCAAAACAGTTTATATATTCTGTCATGGAATGGTCTCGACCTTTCTTCTGTATTTCAGAGCCATTTCATAAATGTTATTCCATGACTCATTCTGATAAGCATTTTTTCCAAATGTCACACTACATGCTTTATATGAAAATAATGTTTTTAAATATACTTGCAGCACAAATGCTAATTTTCGTGTACAACCATTTCAAATGCATTTTATATATTTTTGGTGGGATTGTAAACACATGCTTTAGATATGTTTTTGCTTAGTATTTAGTAATATCAAACATAATTAAGTGGAGTTGGTGGGCCTCCCATGAGCTCTCAGCAATCCCCACTGTGTGGGACTAACTGTGTTGTATAGCGTTTTAAGACACTAGTGTAATTTTCCCAATTCATGCCCTTATAAACGTATAATTCACATTACCCTTATATAGGCATAGAATTCATAACCATATTTAGACATAATCCATCCAGTCCAAATACGGCATGACTACTTCCACTAGTTCCAAAAAGCCAGAATGATTTTTTGGAAAACTCGGCTTCAGCAGTCAGGGACATCCCCTTTCTTGAATATTGATTTATCCTAGAAATCATGGCGTTGTCAATGAACTACCGTTCTTTGGTGATCTTATTATGCCCTAACTTACGTCAAACAAGGCACCTTCAAGGTTTAAATATTCCTACATTTGCCCTAGCAAACACACAGTGGTTTGGAGCAGTTCGACTATCTACGTGCTCGACGGATCTCGCTACAGCAAGTGTCCAAGGAAGCCGACCCTCCAGCTGACCCACTGACAGAGAGGCTGCCTTTCTCTCACTGAGAATCCAGCTCCAGTGTTTCCAAGCTCCCCTTGCAGAGTATTGGGAAATCGCGTCCCGAGACAGAGATACCAGACCTCCTTCATTCTAAACCAAGGTACGGAGCTGATTAGACCCTAAGAGAAATCTTGGATGGATTCTTGGCAAAGAAACTAAAACTTATGCTACACCATTACTTCTTCCCTCGTACTAGACTTAGGTTAGGTACATCGGGGTAGGCGTATCTTAGAAGCACCAGTTGAGTATTTTTAGTCTTTGTTATTTATGTATGTATTTTATGGCTTAGAAATCATACCATGCTTTTAAGTATTATTTTATAATACTCTTCGTGCTGTACGCATTACACTTTACAGCCAGTATTATGGTTGAAGCAGTTAATTTCTGCATGAGAAAGAAGACTGTTCAATAAATACTTTTATTGAAAACGCCCGTCTCTCTATTTCTCTGCACCTCTGATGAAATGAAGCATGCACGATTGAGTAAAATATCTATCTATTGTTTCCACAACTCTGAAGATCAGTTTTATTCTTGGGGAAACAAAGTTGTCATGTTTATGCAGTTGTCAGAAACTAATCCCTTCTTGTTTATTCGAGAAAGTTTCTAGTGACTTTAAGCAGCTGTCACTCACAATTAAGTATAATATATTCAATAGAGATCTAGTCGACTTAAGTCCTACGTCAAATCTATAGGATATAATATTCCAATGCGCAGAGCCTATTGGGAATATAGGAACTACACTACAACTGGAGGTAACAGGAGGCGTTCTTGGGCCCCCAAAAACCCTTCAGCATCGAAGGAGACTTCATCCACCAACCAGTAGTGGGTCAGGAAGCGTGTTTGTGTGGTTGCGGAGAAAGGGAACAGGACTCTGATGACCTTGAAGCAATGCCACAGAATGGGGTTTATTGGCGGTTTATTGGCGTTAGGAGGACTGATTGTTGGCTCTCAAGGACCCTCAGCAGCCAAAGGGACCTCATCCCCCAACCAGTTGTTAGCCAAGGGGCCCCTTTGCAGAGTGGTTGAGAAAGGTGGCGCGCCTCCAACGACTTCCCCCGTTGTTTGTCTTTACATTTTTTTATATTTGTTAGGGAAGGACCGCACGGCCCCCTCCCAGGGCTGATTTCTGCCCCTGGGACTGCATCCCCCAGGGCCACGCCTTGTTAATAAAACATTTTATTAGGGAAGTGGGCAATGCCCCATCCCCCAGCGCCCGGCCTTGGTTTTTTATTCGTTTTTATTAGGGGAGAATGGCTATGCGTCCGCCCTCCCAGGGTCGATTTCAGCCCTATGGACCCACACCCCTGATCCCCAGCTGTGTCACCTGGGTGCCCTTAGGGCACCTACTGTGCAACTGCAACATGAGGGAGCCTCAAGGCCCCCACGTTTCCATCCGGCTACCCACATCATGCGGGAGACAGAATTTTTGTGACGGACAGGAGGCTGCTGAGAGGTCAGAGCAAATGTTTTCATCTATTTCCCTGCATGCATATTTTGCGTTCAGGGGAATAGATGGAAACTCCACTTTCTGCAAGCCAGAGCTGTCAGTTCCCACCAAGTAAAAGCAAACTGCTACCTCCTGGGGTTGGGCACCTCAGAAGGTAGCTGAAGCCGATCCTCAAGGTGTGGCAGTCATGCTGGACCCCTGAATTCGTTTGTAAACATTTGTAAACATTTGTCCAAGGAGAAGGCAGTCCCTGGCAGCAGAGGGAGCTGGTGAGCATCAAGAACGCGAGGACGCCATTCTGACCTGGTCGGCTGGTCGCGGGGTGTCTGTTTGTGGTCCCAAGGTTTGGGTGAGGCTGTTGCTGTGGCTTGGAGACCTGGGGGCTGCCACAACCCCTGTACCGCTGTACCGCTGTACCCGCACTGACGACTGGCGTTGCCGCGACGCCACCACTGCACCGCACCTCACGCATTTGGCAGGCGCGGCTCTGCGGTTCTGCGGCTCTGCGGCTCCACGGCCGGACTAAGCAGGTGAGTGGGGAACACGGGCGGCAGGCAGCGTGTCCTAGGCTGCCAGTAAAGTAAAGTAAAGTCGGGTTTGGAGCGGGGAGCTGTGACCTGGGTGCTGGTAGCAGGTCTGAGAGACCGCATCCCCGAAAGGATGCCTGAAAAGGACTTTAAAACACGGACAGAATGCTGCAGTGGCTCAGTGGCTCCTAAGGAAGAGCGCTAAGGAGTTCTAAGGAGCAAAAGTGAGTCACCACTCCGGAAGATCGCCATTCTGCATAGCTGAAGGACCCCCAGCAAAGCTTATTTTCTTTACTTACTTTTCATACTTGCTGAATCTTGCTGGAAAAACGGCAAAAAAACGGGAAAACAACAGTAAAATAATTGGTATTGTGACGACAGAGCCAGTGAGCCTACTACCCTTTGCCTGGTGCTCTCCTTCTCAACAGTCGCAACTCAGTGAGTACAATTGGGGTGACTGTGAACTGTGAACTGTATACTGTGAATCAGTGAACTGTGAACTGTGTACTGTGGGAGCTGCAGGGGGGAAGAAAGGTCTCAGAAAGCTCTTCGAAAACTTGGATAACTTTGATAACTTGGTCCTGGTAAGCTAGGTGGATAACATAAAGGGTCACCATTATCTCGCCGAGGACCCTTGCTATATTTGCTATATCACTACAGTGCTCAGCTTTTCCTTCCCGCCCTTGTCCTTGCTCCCTCCCTGACGGCAGCTGTCCATTATCTATAGGGCAGAAGGGCTTGGTAGGGTGAGCGCCCAAGGGTGAACGGGAGGCAGAGACGTGTAGCAAATTTGAGCGGTCATCAGTGGGGGGTATATATACCACCCAGTTTCTTTCCCCACGACAAACTTGGATATTGGAGAAACCTGCCAACGATTCTTATGGAAAAGTTAAAAGACTAAGAAATCGGGGGGTCGAGGGCTTGCACTGGTGAAACGCAGGTGGGATGCAGGTTGTATGTTGGCGTGAGCGCGGAGATACGCGCTGGGAAAACAGCGCCACAGCAAATTAAAGATTCCCTGGTACACAGCAGCCCACAGGTGGTGTCAGGTTGTAAGTGGGTTGAATGCAGGCGTGAGAGCTGAGAAAAAAAGTGCTGTGATAACAACGCCGCTGTAACTCACAGGCCGCAAGTTTAGAACAATAGTGTGCTTTCCAGATAAGAACTTTTTATCCTGCAATAAACCGTTAGCAGCAGCTTGAATTCTAACTTAATTGTGTATACCGCCCTCGCCAGAACCGGGGACCGGGGATAAAGTGCGGACTTTATTGGAAGAATGTAAGGAATGATGCGCTCTGGCAAAGTGAGAACAACGGGAACAACTGTCAGACGTACAAAGAAAATACAACAGCCAAAGGTGAAAGCAAATATTGCAGGAGCAAATCAAATTTTAATTTCCCCAATAGCCAGAATGTTCGCAAAATCAGGAAAAATCCCGGATAAGTTTGAGTTCGTGAAAGATCCAGCTGGTGCTCTTATCACTATGCATAAGGATAGGGAAAACGATAAACTTCAAATTCCAATAAAGCCGACGAGTACGGAAAAATATAGTAGACAAGTCATCCAAAGTACTCCCCAAAACGGAGATTGCAACTTACAAAGGAAGGAGCATGAATTCCAAATTACAGACCAGGATATCTTAAATGTAACCATCTATCCTGATACAAAAAATGATAAACCAATTGATCTAGAGGATTTAGAAATATTGGATATACAGGATACACAAGACGTACATATTAAAAGTGGCACGATGGAAACAAAGCTAGCAGTAATTCCCATAGATGTGGAATTAAGCCAACATTGGTGAGTTCTGTACATTATTAGAGGCAACAATGCCTGCAGACCAGGAGTCCCTCTGCAATCAGGAAATTTGTCTCAAGCAGTGGCTTGAATCTGTCAAACGACAGCATCTCCCCCTTCAAAAAAATCAAGCTCAAACGCCCCCACGATGCACAACGCTGGTTCTCCGATGACCTGAAATTAAAAAACTTGCCTTAAGGCAAGCTGAACTAAGCTGGAGACGGGACTATTCCCTAGAAAAAAAGGCCATCTATGTTTCCCACCTAAAATAATATAAAAACTCTATCCTTTGGACTAAAGCGGCTCATTTCTCCTGAAAGATTATGAACTCAGCTAATAAGTCCAAGGACATAATTTCTATAGTCAATGAGCTCGCACAACCAGATAGAGAGATGGCGAAATCTTTCCCCTCGCAACCCCTACGCGATTTCCCCAACTCCTACTTCATTGATAAAATCGCCACCATCAAAGCTAGTATCCCCACCCCCTCCCCTTCTTCAAGCGTTCCTATCACATGTAAAAACTCACTCCTATTGGAACATATTCCCCCTATTTCTAGGGAAGAACTTATTGTCTTACTCAAAAAAGTTGGATCTGGCTCCACCACTGACTGCTGTCCTCCTCATTTTTTACAGGCAGCTTTCGTCACCTGTCCTGATCTGCCCCTCTCACTTTTGAATAATTCTCTTAAAATAGGCATTGTTCCTGACACCTTCAAAAGCACAGAAATTGGTCCGATTTTGAAGACACCCAACTCTGACCCTTTGCTTCCTAGCAACTTTCGTCCAATCTCCTTACTCCCCTATTTAGGCAAAGTTCTATAGGCCCATGTAGCAAACTGTCTTAGCACTTTTATTGAACCCTCCCACTTTCTTGAACCCACCAGGCATCTCACTCCACAGAATCAGTTATCCTAGCAGTCATGGACGAGTTTAGGAGAGGGGCCGACAAAGACCTCACCCATGCCCTTGTACTCTTGGACTTGTGGGCTGCGTTTGACACAGTCATCATGGTCTCCTGATCGACCGTGTCAGCAATGCAGGAATCCAGGGTGTGACGCTGAAGTGGATCTCATCTTTCCTATGTAACAGATTCCAAGCAATACGCCTTGTCAATTTCCCTTCCAAGAAAATGAACTTGTCTTGTGGGGTCCTCCAGGGCTCTTCCCTTTCGCCCCTTCTTTTCAACTTGCATTTGCAACCGCTGATCTGGTCTCAGCATAAAAGAAGGGTCGAAACCTTCATTTACTTTGACGACCTTTAGCTGGTGTTTGATATTGATGCTGCCACCTCTTTAATATCCAACTTTCAATCTACCACAAGCTTTATAAGCAAATGAATGTACGCCAATCATTTGAAATTAAACACCGGACAAAACCGAGCTGATTCTCACAGGTGGAACTGCCAACCTTTGGAACCCTCATTTCTGGCCTCCACTGCTGGGCATGGAGGGATGCCCAGCAGGCTCTGTAAAAAGTTTAGGGGTCATAATTAGCAACGACCTGTCCATGAAAGCCCAGATCGGCTCAGTGGTCTCCACTTGTTTTTTCCACCTCCGTAGAATCTGTAAGATCAGTAGATTCTTCACCACTGAGGCCTTGACTCTAGTCACCTTAGCTCTGGTAATCTTCCAAATTGATTATGTCAACTCCCTATATGATGGCATTTCTGCATTTCAACATCACTGCTTGCAGTTGGTATAAAACCAAGCAGCTATGCTAATATTTCGTCAACCCAGACACCATCATGTCAATCCTCTGATGAAGAGTCTCCATTGGCTCCAGGTGGCCAAATGCTGTGCCTTCAAGTTGGGTTGTACTATCTTTAAAGCCCTTGCCGGGGACCGCACAGCATTCATCTCCTCAAGGATTCAGCGTTATATCCCTCTTTCGGAATTGTGCTTTTCTCACCTGAACCTGCTGACTACTCCCACCTGCAAATGCAAAAAACATGGAGGACTCTGATTCTCAGTCTTGGCCCCACAATTCTGGAACTCGCTTCCTGCGGGACTGTGGTCTGAGACTACCTATACTCAGTTCAGAAGACAACTCAAGACCTTGCTATTCTCCCAGGCATACGAGTAAGCTAACTGGACTGTTGGCGCCGCCTTCTCCCTTATTTCTCAGCGCGATAAAACCGTTTGGTGTACACACGCTTAACAAATATTTTTAACATAACAATGCCCTGACGATGTGGCCGTATGATCTCCCCTGCATTCTTTTTTTATTAATATAGATACATTTATTATATATATATATATATATATATATATATATATATATATATATATATATATATATATATATATATATATATATATATATATATATATATATAATACATATATATGTATAGGTATATACACACATATATATATATATGTACACATACAATGTGAAAGAAACTCAACAGTTATAGTTATCTGAGCTAACGTTAACTTACGTCCCCACAATGCACTGCTTATGTCCTCACATATTACATCACTCATGACAAGGTCAGTGACATCACTGACGACATCTCAAATGACATCACTCATGACTTCATCTTGTGACTGTAAGTGTTTGGTAAACATTTCTAAGAAAAATATATATACTAGGCTACAGTATAAGTTAAATACCTACTCTTTCTGTATTAGTAATTAGTCATAAAATTTCTAACATCTCAACTGAGTGGCTCTCTGACTGTCTGTGTCAATGTGTGAGTAAATGTGTGAGTGGCTGTATGGGTGAGTGAGTGGATGTGTGAAGGGCTGTATGGACGTGTTAGTGGGAATGTGAGTAGCTGTATGGGTGAGTGAGAGGCTCTGTGACTGGTTGTATTGGAGAATGAGTGAGTGTGAGTGTAGCTGTATGGGTGAGTTAGTGGCTGTGTGAGTGGCTCCACAGGTGTGTGACTGGATGTATAGGTGGATGAGTGGCTTTATGGGTGAGAGAGTGGCTGTATAACTGGCTGTATGGGTGAGTAAGTGGCTGTTTGAGTGGGTGTTTGTTTCACTTTGTGGGTGTGTAAGTGGCTGTATTTGAGACTGAGTATCTGTTGGAAAGTGACTTATTAGTAGGAGTAAATGTATATCTGCCACTGGCAATAAGGCCACTAACACATTATAGGGCTCAAAATTTGGTCTTAGAAAAGTATTCCCATGCTCAACACTAGGTAGCTTGGCTGTGAGCAGGCGGGCTTAACTTCAAAGACAGGTATTTAATGCATTCAAAAACATCAATTCAGTGAATAGTTAAGACACAATGCAGAATGAAAATCTAACACCAAGTTATAAAAAAAGTAAATATTTGTATCTTTAAAATGACACCTGTGAGAAATTAGCCTGGCATATGATGTCCACTGGTTCTAGTGGGCACCTTGTACCAGTCTAATCGACCCTTATTGATGCTGGTTGTAAAGTCAACCTTATAGAAAGCTATCCTAGTGGTAGCGTGAACCAGCAGTCTTCAGGCTAAGACTATAGTAGGTGAGTTAAGCAAGTTGTTTTACCATATATAATCCCTTGAATACCAAATGAAAGGACACCATGCAAGTTATATATCAAATATATATGTATTTAACCTAAACACAACCCCTCTGTACTCTTTATGAGGTCAGAGGTAAAAATACAATACAAGTCACACAGTTAATACACAATAGGTTGCACAGTATACGTTATGCCCTAGGGGCCTCACTAACCATATACTAAGAAAGTGGTATAAGTACGACATGAGAATTAGAAAGCAGGCATAGGGCCTGTAGACTCGCTGGGGCTACACTAAGCAACCAAGGGTTAAGAAGTAGGAGACCCACGGGAGTCGCATGCAGTGTCTAAACACTAGTGCAGGCTCCCATTGACTTTCTATGGAGTTCGTAAAAGTTACAAAGTTACGGTTTAAGGACACTTCTGGATAAACTAGGACTGAACCCTTTTAGACTTAGACACTAGGAGGGCCAATGCTCTCAAGACTACCAGAGTACTCGTGTTACCTCACCCACGGAAGCCGGGTGCATAGGTGTCTTTTGATGTCGGGTTTAGTCGTCGTTTTCTATGTAGAGCTGCAAAGAAGTGCTGCAGGCGACCAGAGGAAAAGTGTCCGGGGGATCCAAGGGTGGATCAGAGATGTGAAGTACCTGAAAGCAGAGGGGACAGAGACCAGGAAGGAACCAGGAGATGTCGCATGCTTGAAGGTGAAGAAGGTGAGTTGTCTCTTCAGCCACAAGGTCCAGGAAGCATTGACGATGACCAGGAGCAGGATTCTAGCTTTCCCACAATAGATCTAGAGGAATGCAGTGTCGGTATCTGGATTGGACCCAACAAGCCTTGGCAACTGCAACCTACCCAGGATATCATGATTGACTCTGTTGTAGACCAGCAAGGTTTGTGGCGCTTCTCCTTTGCAGGGAAGCAGGGGCAAGTCTGGAGCAACTAGGATCACAAGTTAGATCCAACATGGCGTCTTCAGGGAGCTCACTAGGCAATGGGTCAGGAACCAGGAAGACGCATCAAGCACAAATGTGAAGGCGGGGTCCACGGGACACTTGTGGAGTGTGGGGGCCTGGCTTCAGGTCAAATGATGCTCGGGCTGGGGCTTCCTGTACCCCAATGCACAACTTACTGAGACTTCAGAAAAGGAGTGCAGGTAGCAAAATGCAGGATGTCCAAGATGTTCGGTCCCACGTCTCTCGTGTCCACCACGGGTCTCAGCTTTGCTGTCAATATGGTTCGGGGTCAGAGAAGTCTGGAAGTCCAGTTCTTGAGTGGCAGAGTTTGGGTTCCAGCGGGAGGCTTGAAACTGCAGACAGGCAAAGTTGCTGTTGGAGCCTGTTTGAACAGGGTGGTCACTCCTTGACCACAAGTGAGATGTCTTCCGTCTTCTAGTCAGAATAGAATTTCGAAGGTCCAAGAGTTCTGTATCAAAGTTTCATTCCAGGATAATCTAAAGTCCTGGGGATACAGCTCCTATACTTATACTAAGGATGGGGGCTTGATTACCTGCCTAGGTCCCTCCTATGTGTGGACCTGAGAAGTGGGTGGTTACACCCCTTTCCCTTTGTCCAGTTTCATGCCAGAGCAGGGACTGGAGTGCCCCGCCACTGGTTTGAACCAAGCTATGCATGGAGCACCTTGGGTACCCCAGGCAGTGTCTAGATGCATTCACTGAATGCAGCCCTCCTAGCCCCAATACACAAAACCCCTGCCTGGGGAGGTGCTGGCACCTCCCTGGACAAGAAACCTATTGTCCAGGCCGCTCTTGCTGGAGTTTCCCCCAGCAACAGGAGGTCAGACTCATGTCTGTGGCAGCAGAATCCATTTTGTGATGTTGAGGCTCTGTTTAACTTTAACCGGGTAAAGCAGTAACTTACATGTCTTTTCCCCCTAAAAGGGTGGAATGCTACCCCCGCCACCAGAATTGGCGGGGGGTAGCATTCCAAAGTGTTTGCCACCTTACACAACATGTTTTGATAAAGCCAAACCAAAGTTAGCATTAACTGCGAGGATTATAATGCACTTATAATGCACGATTTATATAGCGCATGGCGGGCAGCCATGCGCTATATAAATCCTGCTTTCATTTCATTTCATTTCATTTCTTAAGAGTATATGGTATGGCTACATCATAGAAGAGCTATAAAGAGATGGTTCCGAAAGCTGCAGAGGGGCACAGCTCATGCTAGGGCACCCTCTCACATAAAACCTAGCACTCTGCCTCCATGATTGTCGAGGCCTACCATAGGAGTGACTTATATATGCATATGTGTCTATATATACGGTAGATATAGGTATACTATATCTAAGTAAGGGGTGATTACACCACCTTACCCAGGCTGTGTGAACAGACCTGTGGTGTCAGTTTGGAAGGCAAACCAGGGGTGGCACAATACATGCTGCAGCCCCTGGTAGGCCTAGGGTACACCTATGCCCTGGGTACCTATTGTACACTATACAGGGGCTCACAAGAGTGACCAAGTAACCAATCTGGTATGACCCTAAAGTACATGGTATCAATTTAGAGAGAGAACAGCTGGGCTGTAGGTCTGTTTAGCAGGCCCACAGCCACACTAAAGTAAAAAAAACAGAGAATCACAGCAAAAAGCGGGGGTGACCATAGGAAGCAGACCCTACTCTCCTACAACACCAACACAACAAAAATCCAATGTATAGAACCGGAGATATGATTTTTTAAATATTTAGCACTATATAGCAAATAGAAACCTATAGCGCGTTATCGGGACATCTGGTCGCAATAGACAAGGTCAAAGTCAAAGTTTGAAGTTGACCGCGATAAAGCCCTGCTTGACTACCCCAAACTGGCTAAAGACGGCTGATAGCCAGAAACCGGTCCTAGGATGCTTGATTCCGGTCCAGGAAAGACATGGATTGGCAGTTCGGGCTGGACTGTTCCCATGAGGCACAGGGTCAAGGCTGATTTACATATGGCCCTGTCTGAACTGGGGTGGTGTGGAGTGCAAAAAAACGATGGATTTGAGCCCAGATCTCTGTACTGGGGTGAATGAATGGCATTGTTCTGCATTCTGTCCATCAACTGTTATTTTTGCATTTGTTACCCCGAGTGGGATGGGTATGCTCAGACATGAGTCCCATGCTCTCCACACCACAGGAGTCAAGCTATCCTGGCTGAAGATGGCTGATAGCCAGAAACAGGTCCTAGGATGCCTGATTCCGGTCCAGGAAAAACATGGCTTGGCAGTTCGGGCTGGACTGTTCCCATGAGGCACAGGGTCGAGACTGATTTGCATATGGCCATGTCTGAACTGGGGTGATGTGGAGTGCAAAAAAATGTTGATTTAGGCCCAGATCTCTGTACTGGGGTGAATGTATGACATTGTTCTGCATTCTGTCCATCAACTGTTATTTTTGCATTTGTTACCCCGAGTGGGATGGGTATGTTCAGACGTGAGTCCCATGCTCTCCACACCACTAGAGTCAAGCTATCCTGGCTGAAGATGGCTGATAGCCAGAAACCGGTCCTAGGATGCTTGATTCTGGTCCAGGAAAGACATGGCTTGGCAGTTCGGGCTGGACTGTTCCTATGAGGCACAGGGTCAAGGCTGATTTGCATATGGCCATGTCTGAACTGGGGTGGTGTGGAGTGCAAAAAAACGATGGATTTAGGCCCAGATCTCTGTACTGGGGTGAATGTATGACATTGTTCTGCATTCTGTCCATCAACTGTTATTTTTGCATTTGTCACCCCCGAGTGGGATGGGTATGCTCAGGCGTGAGTCCTATGCTCTCCACGCCACTGGAGTCAAGCTATCCTGGCTGAAGACGGCTGATAGCCAGAAACCGGTCCTGGGATGCTTGATTCCAGTCCAGGAAAGACATGGCTTGGCATTTCGGGCTGGACTGTTCCCATGAGGCACAGGGTCAAGGCTGATTTGCATATGGCCATGTCTGAACTGGGGTGGTGTGGAGTGCAAAAAAACTATGGATTTAGGCCCAGATTGTTGTATCGGGGTGAATGTATAACATTGTTCTGCATTCTGTCCATCAACTGTTATGTTTGCTTTTGTCACCCCGAGTGGGATGGGTATGCTCAGACATGAGTCCCATGCTCGCCACAACACTGGAGTCAAGCTATCCTGGCTGAAGACGGCTGATAGCCAGAAACCGGTCCTAGGATGCTTGATTCCGGTCCAGCAAAGACATGGCTTGGCCTTTCGGGCTGGACTGTTCCCATGAGGCACAGGGTCAAGGCTGATTTGCATATGGCCATGTCTGAACTGGGGTGGTGTGGAGTGCAAAAAAACGATGGATTTAGGCCCAGATCTCTGTACTGGGTTGAATGTATGACATTGTTCTGCATTCTGTCCATCAACTGTTGTTTTTGCATTTGTCACCCCAAGTGGGATGGGTATGCTCAGACGTGAGTCCCATGCTCTCCACACCACTGGAGTTAAGCTATCCTGGCTGAGGACGGCTGATAGCCAAAAAACGGTCCTTGAATGCTTGATTCTGGTCCAGGAAAGATATGGCTTGGCAGTTTGGGCTGGACTGTTCCCATGAGGCACAGGGTCAAGGCTGATTTGCATATGTCCTTGTCTGAACTAGGGTGGTGTGGAGTGCAAAAAAACGATGGAT
Organism: Lissotriton vulgaris; assembly: GCF_964263255.1. Lineage (NCBI taxonomy): Eukaryota > Metazoa > Chordata > Amphibia > Caudata > Salamandridae > Lissotriton > Lissotriton vulgaris. The sequence continues at coordinate 1,011,876,845 of NC_141696.1, read as the reverse complement.
TTAGACCCAGATCTCTGTACTGGGGTGAATCTATGACATTGTTCTGCATTCTGTCCATCAACTGTTATTTTTACATTTGTCACCCCGAGTGGGATGGGTATGCTCAGACAAGAGTCCCATGCTCTCCACACCTCTCGAGTCAAGCTATCCTGGCTAAAGACGGGTGATAGCCAGAAACCGGTCCTAGGATGCTTGATTCCAGTCCAGGAAAGACATGGCTTGGCAGTTCGGGCTGGACTGTTCCCATGAGGCACATGTCAAGGCTGATTTATATATGGCCATGTCTGAACTGGGGTGGTGTGGAGTGCAAAAAAACGATGGATTTATGCCCAGATCTTTGTACTGGGGTGAAGGTATGACATTGTTCTGCATTCTGTCCATCAACTGTTATTTTTGCATTTGTCACCCCGAGAGGGATGGGTATGCTCAGACATGAGTTCCATGCTCTCCACACCACTCGAGTCAAGCTATCCTGGCTAAAGACGGGTGATAGCCAGAAACCGGTCCTAGGATGCTTGATTCCAGTCCAGGAAAGACATGACTTGGCAGTTCGGGCTGGACTGTTCCCATGAGGCACAGAGTCAAGGCTGATTTGCATATGGCCATGTCTGAACTGGGGTGGTGTGGAGTGCAAAAAATGATGGATTTAGGCCCAGATCTCTGTACTGGGGTAAAAGTATGACATTGTTCTGCATTCTGTCCATCAACTGTTATTTCTGCATTTGACTACCCCAAACGGCATGTCTCAATCCAGATTCGGTGAGGGTTCCCTGTATTGCCGTGCAACGAGCTTCCCGTCAAACTTATGGAAGTCCGACCTCCGGTGCGTTCCAAGTGGATGAACCAAAGATCCAGGTCAACTAGAGGTTGAAGGCAGGTGGCGTGGCTCTCGCGGTTCCTCCCCGTCACCTTTTCTCCGTTCGCACTTAGAAACTTTTACGGAGCTTTTTCTTGCGGGTTCCTTCGATGCTCTTCACCAGGCCGTAATTAGTGAGGGTTTGCCGGCCTCAGATTTTGCCTACTCCCTGTCAAACTCTGTAAATCAGACCTACAGAGCTTTTCAGCGAGACAAACTGGACTGCAGGCCGGCTCGCTGTAGAAGGCAGGCAGATTGGCTGGCCAGGTTGAGTCGGCCCACTAATGTAGCTTTTTCCCAAAGTTGCTCCAAACTTGTCCAAACTTCTGAACTTCTTCTTGAAGTTCCCCAAATGGTCCCAAAGTGTCTCAAACTCACTCCAGGGTCTGGAAGCTCCAAGATGGTCCTTGAGAGTTGAGGACCTCAGTTCCCACAATCCACTTGGACAAAACCCTTACAAATCCACTCGTAATGCTCCAGGTTGAGGATTCTTGGTGGTGTTGTTTCAGGTGAGCTCTGTTAACCTGTAGCTTGCAGGGAGTCCCCTCTTTAGTCCTTTTACAGCAAGGTAGTCCACAAGGCTGTAGTACTAGATGGTGCAGAAGGGGCAATCTTTAGAGCGCATGCCTTTCTTAGGTTTCAAGCAGCAGATCTGAGAGACTCTGCTCCTCTCAGATACTCATTCCAAGTTCACTGGGTCAAGCAGAAGATCATTCCTGTCCAATTGGGACAGGGTCAACCCCAAATTTATAACCGCAACCTGCAAAGTGTGGCACTATTTTGTCCCAGAGTGCACCAATTCCTTCGAATTCATCATGGCTAATTTTCCAGCAAGAGAAGAGTTGTCTAAACAAACACACCTAGGATGGTTAATCTCCATAGTCTTTCCTCCTTGAATCTGCTCATTCCTTCCTTAAGCCTAGCATCTGGCTGGGTTCAAACGAGTAGGGTTGTAAATGACCCTGGTGTCTTTCTCTTACCTTGAAGTCCATTGTTTATGACTCCTCCCCCTGCTCTGGCATTCCTGTGTAACTGAACACTACCCTACCAGCAGAGCTGGTTAACTCCAGGGGCTTTTTATCACCTCTTCAAAGGAGCCTGGCTAATCCACTTAACTCAGACTAATCAGGACAGACCTCTGGCAGGCTGAATCTGGGCTTACACACAAGGAAGTCTTATAACTTCTTGTCTGTTCATTTTAGGAGAAATTCAATAATATCATATTGTTGGATTTAATAATACCATTCTGGGAAGTCTTTGAATGCTTGTTTTATCATTCTCCTAGCAGGACCTATTAGTTAATAACTTCTTGCCATGTTAATCTATGTGTCAGGGGATTTGCAATGGGAAAACATGACTAGGGCCAATTTTTATAATAACATACTTTATAAGTGTTCTGCTATATCTACAGGCCCCCCACCCCTTTAACACCTAGGAGAGACTTTAGGGGTTCAGAATATGTAAACATATTGCAGATCCTCCCTCCACAGTGATCCTAGCACCAAAGTCAATTTTGTGCAGCATTTAATCACAATGTGTGGAGTAAAATGTGCAATTATACTTAATTAATGGCATATAAAACTCATTTTATGAGGGTCCTCCAAAATAAATACCTGACCCCCACCCCTGGGATGCCTAGGGGTCACCCAGGTGGTACCTAATATGCCCAAACATTGTAGGTTATCCATTTTTAGGTCGAGTTTGGGCACAATTTACTTTTTAAAAGCAGTCCTGCAACACAGAGCTACTTTTAAACTGACCTCAGGCTTCAGCACATATGCAAATGCAGAAAGGGCTGCTGGTCTCTAAACTGGTATGCCCTATTTTGCACTAGGGACTTAGAGGTAGTTTCAATCCCCCTGACATATTATGTACCAGGACCTTATAGGGTAGGTCATACCAATCAAAGGAGTACCCCAGCCCATAGTGTACCCTAGCGTATGTAGGTGTTTTCACTGTATTCTAAGTGTCTCTTTTAGCATACCACTGGCCCTTTGCCTGGTTAGGCTGAGTCCCGGGTCAGTCGGAGTCAGTTACCACCAGTACCAGTGAGCAAAATGTTGGCCCAGGGCACAGGATGACTTTGCAACAGTGTATGTGTGAGTGAATGGTCATCTGAGTGCTTCTAGGAATGAGTGAATGAGTATGTAAGTGGTTGTGGGAGTGTGTGAGTGGGTGTGTTGGTAGTTGTATGGGTGTGCCAATAGCTCTGATGAGATGCTGTATAAGTGAGTGACTGGCCGTCTGTTTGTATTATTGATTAACTGGGTATGTGAGTAGCGGTATAAGTGATTGTATGGCTGTGTACGTTGGAAGGATGAGTAAGTGGCTGTATCACTAGCTGTATGAGTGAGTGAGTGGTTGTGTGAGAGGCTGTATGACTGAGTAAATGGGTATGTGAGTGGCTGTATGTATGAGTCAGCTGGAGTGTGACAGGTTTTATGGATATGTGAATGGTTCTGTGGGTGGAAGAGTGAGTGCATGAGAGACTCTGGGGATGTGAGTGAGTTTGTGAGTGGTTCTGCAGATGATGTCATCAATGAAGTAATCTGTGATGTCACTGACCATGTCACAAGTAATTTAAAATGTGAGGACATAAGCAGTACATTGTGGGGGTGTAAGTTACAGTTAGGCCAGGTACCCTCAACTCCTGAATTTCTATGGGTTTGTATGAGTGAAATCTGAGCCTAGCTATATCATTTTTGTAACCTTTGATTTTTTCAGTAAATTTCCAAGGTAACTAACTAGTGAAGAAATGAGGCGGGGCTTTCCACAGTCTCCCAGAAATCCTGCAGTGTGAGGGTTACTGGAGTTAACAGGATGGGTTGTTGGCACCCAAGACTTCTCAGCATTCAAGGGGACTTCACACCCCAACAAGCATTGCGACTTGAGGCGTGTTTGCAGAGTGGTGGAGAAAGTGGGCCGGGCCTCCCATGAGCTCTCAGCAATCCCCACTGTGTGGGACTAACCGTGTTGTATAGCTTTTTATGACCCTAGTGTAATTTTCCCGATTCTTGCCCTTATAGAGGTATAATTCACATTACCCTTATATAGGTATATAAATCATAACCATATTTAGACCTAACCAATCCAGTCCAAATATGACAGGGCTACTTCCACTAGCTCAAAAAAGCCACAACGATTTCTTGGAAAACTCAGCTTCAGCAGTCAGGGACATCCCCTTTCTTGAATATTGATTTATCCTAGAAATCATGGCGTTGTCAAAGAACTACCGTTCTTTGGTGACCTTATTATGCCCGAACATACGTCAAACAAGGCACCTTCAATGTATAACTATGCCTACACTTGCCCTAGCAAACACACAGTGGTTTGGAGCAGTTCGACTATCTACTTGCTCGACTCATCTCGCTACAGCAAGTGCTGAAGGAAGCCGACCCTCCAGCTGACGCACTGACAGAGAGGCTGCCTTTCTCTCGCTGACAATCCAGCTCCAGTTTTTCCAAGCTCCCCTTGCGGGGTGTTGGAAATCGAGTCCGGAGACAGAGATACCAGACCTCCTTCATTCTAAACCAAGAAACGGAGCTGATTAGACCCTAAGTGAAATCTTGGATAGATTCTTAACAAAGAAACTAAAACCTATGCTACACCATTACGTCTTCCCTTGTACTAGACTTAGGTTAGGTACCTCGGGGTAGGCGTATTTTAGAAGCACCAGTTGAGTACTTTTAGTCCTTGTCATTTATGTATGTATTTTATGGCTTAGAAACCATACCATGCTTTTACAGTATTATTTTATAATACTCTTCTTGCTGTACACATTATACTTTACAGCCAGTATTACGATTGCAGCACTTCATTTCTTCTGCATGAGAAAGAAGACTGTTCAATAAATACTTTTATTGAAAACGCCCGTCTCTCTATTTCCTTGCACCTCTGATGAAACGAAGCATGCACGATTGACTGAGTAAAATATCTATCTATTGTTTCCACGACTCTGAAGATCAGTTTTATTCTTGGGGAAACAAAGTTATCATGTTTATGCGGTTGTCAGAAACGAATCCCTTCTTGTTTATTCGAGAAAGTTTCTAGTGACCGCTGAGCTAGCTGGCACTCACAATTAAGTCTAATATATTCGATAGAGACCTAGTCGAATTAAGTCCTACGTCAAATCTATAGGATATAATATTCCAACGCGCAGAGCCTATTGGGAATACAGGAACTACACTACATGGCGCCCAACGTTTGGTAAGGCACTAATTTAATGCTAGATACTAGAGTAACTCAGTTGTGCTTTTCACAGAGACCCCTTTCTCCCGTAAAATACTCCAATAGACTTCTGGAGTGGGTAAAAGGCTAAAATATCCGCCACAACTGAGTAGGATGAAAAATCCTATGTATTAGTTTTTGGTTTGATTCAACGTCGAAGGATACATTGTTCCAAAATATTGTGCACCTTATCTTTGTTTCCTTGAATCTAGCTCTGCAAACTTTTAGTCAACAAAATGACTGAAAACAAGACTGGTGGAGCTGCAGCCAGACCGGGCTTAGACTTTACAGGTTTCCAACAAAATGACCCGGATGCTATAATGATCCCAGGAAGATACGGGTTCATGTACTTAACTTTTAATGAAGGTGAAAAAGTACCAATTGCTTATAAATCACACTTGTACACACAAGCTGAAATGAAATTCACTTCAACAGAAAAAATTCTGACAGCGGTTCAAACTGCTGTAGCAAAAGAGAGAGCTCTCGCACAGGGAAAACGCATAAAAGTCGTAACTCCTATACCTGCCTTAGAGGCAGTGACAAAAGCAAGCATTCTGAATGCAAAGGCTTTACATCCGAGATGGATACAATGGGTTAACTTTCTTGCTGCAACAGACATTGAATACGTCTTTGACCCCTACTTGAAAACTCAAGAATTTTTACAATATGAACAAGAATGTCCTCTGCCGACTGAAATTCTCCCTCTAGAACAGTACAAATGTAAACATTGGGGGTAAACAAGCTTATAGTGCTGCTTGCACGATTGTTAAAGGTCACTGGTGCGATGGTAAATTCAGACCCATGGTCACAATAACTCAATCTCTAGGAGATTGTACAGCTCAGCAAGCTGAACTGCAGGCTTTCAAGATGGCGCTTGAAAATACCGATCGCGAATTCCCCACACTCATAGTGTGTGATTCTTATTACTGCATCCAATCTTACAGTGAATACTTGCAGAACTGGGTTCAAAACGGCTTCAAAGATGCAAAACGTGAAAACAGTTGCTTTGGGAACAAGTAGTTCAATTCCAGAAAGAACTTCAAAAGACTCACGGGATCCATACACTGAGTTATCAGTGTGATGGTGTTCCAGTTGAAGGGAATTCATTGGCTGATGAAGCCGCGAAGGCAGCTGTGCAAACGGCCCTTCTAATTACAGATAAACCATTAGCATTTGTTTATCTGGACCACTGTGGTCCCTTACAGAGGGATGGCAACTATATCATGGTCGCAGTGGACTCATGCTCAAGATTCATTTGGATGTGGCCTCAGCGCTTCGCTGACACCCGAACTGTTATAAAAGATTTGCTAGTCTTTATCGGCACATGCGCAATCGGCATGCTACATTCTGATCAGGATCCTGTGTTTAGCGCTCGAGCTTACAAGGAGGCCATGGCTAGTCTGGGCGTTGCATTGCGGTACTCAAGTCCATTCCATCCTGAGGGAAATTCGGTTGTGGAAAGAAAAAACGGTGACATAAGCAATCTATAACAGCTAGTGTACTAGGCTCAGATGATGGGTGGATCAAACATCTAGTAAGTGTCCAACGTAGTCTTAATAATCTGCCAAAAAATTCTCTGGGTGGAATCACTCCATATGAAATACTTTTTGGTACTAGAATGATTGTCAAAGACCTCGATCGTCATACTTCAGTGGTAGGACAAAAACCTTTTGATATCAAAGACCGTTTGGCTGTTTTGCAGGACTTAAATGAAACAAGAAGAAGTCTAAGCAACACATTACAGAAGCCAACAACCACTGAAGAAAAACCACCTGTCCCAGCAAGACCTGTCTGGATTCCAAAGATTGGGGATCTAGTCAAAGAAAAGATCGCGGATAAGAAGGAATCTGGGCCTTCATATAGAAAACCAGTATCTGTGCTATCAATCTACGGGTCAAGAACAGTGTTACTGCCGCCCCTTGCTGGAAGAAAGGAGAACAGGTTTGTATCAATTGTCCTGGTAAAACCACACCATGTGGCTGATAATAAGTAGTAGGCCCAGTGGACTCCAAAGATGTAGCAGACAACCAAATCTGGCTACTATCCAAGAGGTTCAAACTGAGAGACTCATCACGTTTGAAGAATCTGCAGTAAGAAAAGATGGACTATGCAACAAAGCAATGGAAATTGTGCCTCTTGAAACCCAAATAACAGTTCGTCAAGACACTCCTGTTTACAATGATGTAGCCTCGGACTACACTAATATGGCAAGTGATCCAGTAGCTCCAGCGATTTCAAGTAATTTGGATGCAATACCAACAATTGACAGAACTGCCTCTGGCTATTTCATCAACTTTGATACATTTTCTGAGGATTCCAGTGAGCCCGAAACAATGCCAGGAAACAAAACTTTCACAGACAAAATAACAGCACTTTTGCAGCAACTAGACTTATCTGGTTTCACCATGGGTTGAATTCTGGATTGTGTTAGGTGTACTTTTTCTCCTACTTTGGCTCATTCTTGTTTTAAGTTTGGGAAAGATGATAGATGGAAAATATAGTAAAATGGACACAGCAAGTAAGAACATCAACTTGCTCCTGAAGCCACACAAATCATCTCATCGTGAACAAAGAGACCTAACATCAGTGAACAACACAGCCGTTCCTATACCAGGTGGTATAGCATGGGACAGAACCAATTATGACATTCATTGTCTGGCCGAGCTGCTGAAGATTCAACATCAATTCAAGGTTTCGCTGAGTGACTTTCTTTCACCCAGCACATTTTCTGATGATTGGGACTTTGAGACTGTTAATAACATGATGTCAAATCTAGAAATGTCTGCAAAATTTACAAAACATGAACACTTAGAAGGTTCATCAGATTATGCCCAAATGTATTGTTATATTCATTTTGGTCATCATTACTTGCACAAATCTGCAAGCCCTAGAAATGTTTATACTTTCAATCAATGGGAACATTGTCCAACGCCATCAAAAGGTAGCTCAAAAACATTCTATAACAAATTTCCATACTTCTCAGGTTTTAATACCACAAATCCAGAAGAATTTTACTTTAAAAATGCTAATAAGACAGGAATGAAAAGTATGTTGACAAATACAAAGCAAATTTATTCTGCAGCCTTTTGTGCCCAGTTGTCCTCATTAGGTTTTGACTTTTGAAGAGACAACATAGAAACGAAAACTGTCTGGGGTTCAAAAGAAGGCAAGTGCAGGGAATATAAGCCTTATTCTGAGCCTGCATTATTCCTGAGCAAATAATGTTTTTGAATGACACTGTTCAACAAACATCACGTCTTGGCCTAGCCAAGATAAAAGATCTAAACAAACCGAGCATACCTGTACCTACAGCTGATAGTAAAAACACTTCAGAGGGAGGGGTCGACGTAAAAACTATTTTACTTAAAAACAGAACTGATCCTGATTGGAAAAATGTGTTAATCTGGCCCACAGACATTTATTTATTTTTATTTATTTTATTTAATTTTAAGAGTTTTATATAGCGCTGGCTAGACCCAGAGGTATAAGAGCGCTTTACATGAGGTTCCACAAAATTAGGAGGGGGCAGGGAAGGTGCGAAAGGGAGGACAGGGGAAGAGACAACAAGGAGAGACGAAATGAAGTCTGTCTAAAGGCCGACTGGGTATGTGACTACCAAGGGAGGGAGTCCACGGCCCATCTCCCCTATAGCTAAACCAGGTAGCTCCATCGGGCATCAGACAAAATAGTTCAGTCTCAATACATTGAGAGAGGAGAGAAGGAGAGACATAATAGAGGGAGGATGCGGGAAGAGACGACAGGAGAGACGAAAGGAAGTCTGGCCAAAGACCGACTGGGTAGGTGACGTCCAAGGAGGGAATCCCCGACCAGTCTCTCCTATAGCTAAACCAGGTAGCTCCATCGCGCATCGGACAAAATAACTAGGTCTGAAATGACGAGGGAAAATTCACAGATAAGCAGGGTGGGGATTAAGGGCCAGAACAGAAGAGGGCAGAGGTCAGTAGCAGGAAAGTAGAGAGGAGGAGAGCGGGGAGGAGGGAGATACAGCGGAGAGATGAAGGAAAGCCTGTCCAAAGTCCGGCTGGGTAGGTCCTATTAAGAAAAAGGTTTTTAATGGAAAGGGGGAAATACCAGGCGCACAGCCCTATGGACACACAACCGGTAATGTAGTGGAAGTAGTGGTGGTGTTGCAAACAGGCGAGGGGATAAGCCCTGTAACCCCTCAATAAGTGTGTGGTAAGAACCACACGCTCAGACAAATACCAATTGGATGCCTATTGCACATACCCGGAATACAAGAGTGTAGACGTTCTGCCTTAATAGACACACACAAAACCAAATTATAGCTGTTAGAGAAACACCAATGTCCTTGTGGTTAAATCTTCATTAAATATTCTTGATTGCCAGCCGACACGTGTTTCGTCACGGGAATGTAATAATTCCGCGACTCATCAGGGCTGGAAGGATACAAACAATATATATGGAGCATACAGTAATACAAAAAAAAACACTTTTGTTGTATATGTAAAGTGACTTGGTGGTTATCCTGTGTCATTGCAAAATTCTGAAAAAACGTGACATAGGGCAATTCGCTAGTGTAGACTAAGACAGGACCCCACATACGAATGTGGGCGGTAGCGTGTAGAAGAAGGTGCATATTTTACAAACCGACATACAATTTGAGAATGGGTGAACAAAAGTAGCGGTGCCTAGAACCGAGTTTCAGATTGAGACCAAGTTGAAAGAGCAATTCAGCGATATAAAAAGAGACCCCTGTGAGTAAAGTGGAGACACAAGAGGGGAGGGAGGAGAAAGTTGGCGGAACAGCGACTATCCGTTTGGGTGTGCTGTATGCTCAATCATCCTTAATCTAATTATACTCCCCTTATACTATTAAAAGGTGTGCATTTTACCTGAAAAGGTTGAGGTGAAGTGCTCTAGGTCTGTAGGGGTTCAAAAATAAAGAGAAGGAACAAAGGAGGAAAACGGTGTTTAAAAATTTGAAACAACCGTTAGATTCAACACAGTATTCCAAAAGTGGAAGTTCCGTTGGATTGCATCATATAACGATGACCATAGGGGATTATTTGTAAGAAGCATAGTGGAGACTCACCGCTAGGCCGGTGATACTTCCAACCTGGCCCCGCTCAGGACCAGGTGAGCACGCACGGTTCTTGATCTTATCCGTGCGTTGCTGTTAGTGTGTATGGGTAGGTAACAGAAAAGAAACACCAAGGCGGAAAGGAAAAAATGGGGGGGAGGGAGAGGAAGTAATTTAGGTTGACGGTAGCTAAATGGATGAAAATGCTAATTATTGTGGAGGGATGGGGAAATTTTCCACCTTACCTCAGGTCAAATGCCTTGTGGTTAGTTCAGTAAATGACTCCGGTTAGAAGTTAGTAACAAAGGTTGCTTAGCCTCTCTTCAGTCTATGCACGAGTTACTGGAAAAGTCATTAAAAAAAAACCCATAGAGGTCAAGTGGTGAAAGCGAAATGAAAGGCACAAGCATAATGTGCTTTCATCGCGCATCCAGAGAAAACTCCACATTCATAAAAGGTACCTCTTGTGTAGATATGATGAGTTGCCTCATGTACAGTTACACCTCGTGTGTAGGTACGAAATGTGAAATGCTGAGCAGGTATTGGGTCCTCGGGTACGGAGGCTCCCTGTAGATTCCTGACCCTGCAATCAGATTTAGAACATGCCAAGGAGAGCGAGCATCATTGCTACTCCTTATCTGCATATTAAACCCAAGGTGAGAGAAGCTCTCATCCAATATTCAAGTTTGAAGAACAGTGCCGGTCGTGCGGTTTTCCTTAATATAAACGCTTACCCAGTGCGGGACTGGAAATTCGGAGCTTCTTTTCCGTAGCGTCTTTGAATAAATCAATGAGGTTGTGGGCCCTCGGGTGCGGAGGCTCACTGAGTGTTCTTTGCCCTGTAATCACAGTTAAAGTCCGTCAAGGAGAGCGAGCGTTATGGCTACTCCTCGATATGGCTCTCGCCCTGCTTTTATTGTACCATTTATCAAGTCATGATAGCAAAGTGTGATTAATTCTAACTTCATTAGCTTACCGGATGCGGGGGAGGGAGAAGTTTGAAACGTCTTCTCTGTTGTTCCTCTCGAGAATCTGATTCCGGGTTCGGACACGTGACCCGGAATCCGGAAGTGATTTTAAAGGGGTAATCAGACCCGGATGAACAAGACTAGAGCGGCAAGCGCACCTAGTGTTCCCAGCCCTGTCGAATTAAAGTCGTCACATGACTCGTCAGTGCACGCCCGCTGGACAATCAAATTAGTTTTATGATGTCCGTATTAAAATGCTCTGCACTATTCAAAAAATATTGAAAGGTGATATAAAAGAGAAGAGTGGGAGGAAAGAAAAAGAAAATGGAAAAATAAGGGGCAAGGTGTATCGGGTAATAGAAAATGAGTGACTTTCAAGCAAAAGTACGCTATGTTCACAATGGGTCATGGTGGCTTAGATCCACATACTTGAATTGACGTCATATTAATACAGTTTAAATTATTTATAGTATATATAAAATATCAATCTTTTCTCCTTGCAATAGAAGTGTCAGGTATCATACTAGGCAATACATGCAAGCGTTGTGTGCAAATTCTTGTCTGGCAGTCTAACATAAAAAGTGGTTCCTAGAAATTGCAGTGGGCATTTTAAAGTATACCTGCCAGAGTGGGGTTGGAGAGAAAAATTCTTCTATACGTATACATGAAACTATTGTTTAAATACATAACAGTAGGCAATGACAATACAAAACATGTGCCCACATGCATCAAGCATTTTTGGAATCGCAAACGGTGCGATTCCTTAAAATCGGCCGTTTGCGATTCCAAAAATGCTTTTTGGGATGCATCATTGCTTTATCTTGAAAATCGCTAATTTTGCGATTTTCTAAAATGCGATTGCATTTAAGGAATCGCAATTTTGCGATTCCTTAAATGCAATGCATCATTCTTTAAAAAATTGCGATCTTGAAGATTGCAAGTGCAATTTACCACGAGGTTGAACCTCGTGGTAAATTGCGAAAAATGTTTAAAATGGTCAAATTTACATTTTAAACAATGTCATGTTACAGACACACATGTCCTTAGGACATGTGTGTGTGAAACATCCATTTAAAAAATCATTTCAGGGGTGCAGGGGGGGGTCCTTTGGACCCCCCCTGCACCCATGGAATGCATCAACATTATGCGAATTCAAAATTGCGAATTCGCAATTTCCATTGATTCCTATGGGCCTTTTGGTCCATAGGAATCAATGGGAATAGCGAATTCGCAATTTTGAATTCGCTTAATATTTGCGATTCGGTAAAAATTGCGATTTTTACCGCATCGCAAAAATTATGCACTTTCTGTGATGCATCCCGTTTTGCGAATCCATATTTGCGATTCGGTAAAAATCGCAAATTTGGAAACGCAAAACGGGAGTTTGATGCATGTGGGGGTAAGTGTTTTGGTGTGACCGAGATTGTGATTGTTTAGGTTGCGTCGTAATTTATCTCTCATGGAAGTCTCATAAAGTAGATAACTATCTGGACAGACACCAGAAGAATACTTATTGGACAGGGATTTTTCTCTATTATAGCACAATAATGCAACATATATTTAAAACCACACCTATTATTTATGAGCAACTTTTAAGTGCGTTGGTCTTATAGTTAGTCACCTAAGAAATACTTAAGCTCCTGGTCATAATTGTATAATTGAGGCCCTGCTCTACTGTACGTAGGCGCAGAATCCACATGGCTTCTAGGCGTCTTCACTTTAGTTCTCTGTTGCCACCCCGAATTCTTGGTTGTACAGTATAAATTCGAAAGAAAGTTACTTTCTTGTCCGTCATTTGATCCTGACATGCAGCCGCATGCAGTGCCACCGGGTATTTCGGATCTTGTTTTTGGATGTCCCTCATGTGTTCGGAAATTCTGTCCTTCAAAGGTCGGATCGTACTACCTACCTATACTTTCTTACAGGCACACTCAATATTGTATACTACAAATCTTGTTGAGGAATTAATGTTAGTCCTGATATTGTAGAATTCCCCTTTGGGGCCCTGAAATTGTTGTGTGTTATGTTTTGCCCACCAACACATGGAGCTAAATCCACATTTATAGAATCCTATGCTACGGGTTGTCAGCCATGTGGTTGTTGTGGTTCCTCTAGGAATAGTTGGACTTAGTCTACTTCTGAGGGTTCTGCCCCTCCTGAAGGTGATCTGTGGGTGCTCTCCAATGAAATCTTGAATATTCCTGTCAGCTTTGAGTATATTCCAGTGTCTTGCAAAGCTCTTACGAATAGATCGATGCTCACTGTTAAAACTTGTGATCATTCGTATTTGGGTTGAGTACTTCTTTGGTTTAGTATTAATCTTGAGTGTGTCCGTTCTTTTGATTTTTTTGATCCTTCTTGTGGCTTTGTTCAGTGTGTCATCTGTATAACTTCTCTTTCTGAAGCGATCTTTCATTTCCCTCAAGTTACTCGTGAAGTTTGTATCCTTACTGCAGTTTCTGCGTGCTCTTAGAAATACTCCATAAGGAATTGTGTTGATCTGGTGTGGTGGATGAGAGCTTGTTGCGTGTAGAATTGCTTTGCATGCTGTGCTTTTCCTGTAAAATCTACTGTGTAGGTTGTCATCTTTTATGAAAATCTCTAGGTCCAGAAATTCTACACTTTCCAGACGTGCTTCCATAGTAAAACTCATCTCCCAAGTGTTGTGGTTCAGGTATTTGTGAAATTCTATCACATGTTCCTCTGTACCAGACCAAATGAGGAAGCAATCGTCGATGTATCTTCCCCAAAAGAGTATATAGTCTATGAAGTTGGCGCCTTTGGGTCCCCAAATCAAGTCTGTTTCTAATGCGCCCATAAACAAGTTAGCGAATGAAGGGGAAAATTTCGAGCCCATGGCTACACCTTTAGTTTGTCTGTACCATGAGTTGTCGAACATGAAATAGTTATTTGTGAGGATGAGCTCCAGCATGGAGACAAGCATGTTAATGTGTTGCCACGTAGTGGCAGGTCTATTGTGTAGCAACTTGGTAAATACCTTCATGCCCAGATCCAGGTTAATGCTGGTGTAGAGTGCTACAACATCTAATGTGGCTAAAATGTTTCCTGATTGCCATTGTACATTAGCGAGTTTGTTTAATATGTGTTTTGTATCTTGGATAAAAGACGGTAGGTTACGTACTAAGGGTCCTAGAAATAGATCTACGTACTCTGCCAACCTCTCTGTGGGGCCACCAATGCCTGATATAATGGGTCGACCCGGGGGTAAAGGGAGGTGTTTATGTACCTTGGGTAATGCATACATCCAGGGATAAGGTGGTCTAAAATCCTTCAAGTAAAGGTATTCGTCCTCATTAATTAGACCTTCCTCCTTCCAGGTGCCCAGTAGTCTGTTAATTTCAGTAGTAAGTGAGGCCATGGTGTTGTGATCTACCTTTTCAAAACAAGTAGTATCTCAAAGTTGACCCAAGATGTCTTCGTAGTAGTCCTTTTTATCCATGACCACCACGCTGCCCCCCTTATCCGCCTCCCTGATAATGATATTGTTGTCTTTAGTGAGGTCGTTCATAGCTTGTCTTTCCCCTGCCGTCAAATTGTCATTGTATTTAAAGGTTTCTTGATCTTTCTTGTTATCTAGTTTCTCTTTATCTTCCAGAACTCTTTTATGGAAATTATCCATTTGGATTTCGATTTGAGTCCACTCACAATACTAAAGTCCGATTCAATATTCAGTTTCTCAAGTAACCTTTCCATATCTTATGGTGTTTGCTCTAGATCTGTCAGAGAAAGTAAGAGCTCGGTCGCTTGAATATCATTAATGGATAGAACACCAGATTCAAACTCAGTTGGGATGTTTTTAACTGCTTTATTAGATTTTCTGTTGTTTGCTAAATATTTCTTCAGTTTCAAATTGCATACAAACTTGAACAAATCAATTTTCAGTCTGCAAATGTCAGTAGTGGCAAAAGGATTGTAATTAAGGCCTTTACTGAAAAGGGAAATCATGTTAGGGGACAGGGTCTTAGAGGAGAGGTTAATCACCTGTACTTCTCCCTCACCTGTATCTGTTATTTCTGGGTTGTGCCCGATCTGTTTTTTTTGTACCCTTCCACGTTTCCCCCTGCTGCCCCTACGGATTTTGGATCTTGGATTTGGTTGCCCCTTCTGATCCATTGTATTTTGCATAAAAAAGGCAATTTATCCTGTCCTGCACTGTCCGGGTATTCAGTCTCATTCTCACTAATGCTGACCTCACTCAGTGATGAGTTGCTGGATGAGACTGAGCTAGGTCCATCCTCATTCTGCCTGGTCCTATTTTGGTGTAGGTTTTTGCTAATCATGTAGTCATATTTTTTTGCATAGGTAAATATCCTGCCCTCGGTGTAGTCTGCTTCATCCCGTTTAAGTTGCCTGGCTTTACGGTTCTTGATTTCATTTTGGTGTTTGAATAAAATATCATCAAAAATTGTATAATTCTTTACAGTGGCTTCAGGAAGATTGAGATCCTTAATCTCTTTTTCGAAAAACCGCAATATCTGACTGTAATTTAGTGACTTTCCGGTCTGAGTTCTCTATGAGAATATCCATAAGAATATTCGAGTTACTTACTAATGCCCCCTCCCATTTGCCTAGAAAATCACTATCTAGATCGTCGTAAGTTGGGAAAATTTGGGCCCTTAGGCCCCTAGGGATCCGTTTGAGTCTCATGTATTGCTTGAGCACGGTGCGATCCCACCATTTTGAGTTTTCTTGCTTTTTTAATTTCTCAAGTTTTACAAATTTATCCCTGAGACCTTCTTTTATAGGTTGGTTTCCACTAGTGGTTGCCCTTTGTGTAGACATACCTTTGGCAAGATTATCAAAAAGTCCTGCTGCAGCTTTATCCCTGTTCATTATTGTACCAAGGGTTGGATCTGCCTAACCCTTCAATTGTTCAGAATATGGTGTGTGGCGGCTCCCCCCCCCTTTGAACCTAATAAGAGAATCCTATTAAGAAAAGGGTTTTTAATGGAAAAGGGCAAATACTGAGTACACAGCCCTATGGACACACAACCGGTAATGTAGTGGAAGTAGTGGTGGTGGTGCAAACAGGCGAGGGGATAAGCCCTGTAACCCCTCAATAAGTGTGTGGTAAGAACCACACGCTCAGACAAATACCAATTGGGTGCCTATTGCACACAACCGGAATACAAGAGTGTAGAATTTCTGCCTTAATAGACACACACAAAACCAAATTATAGCTATTAGAGAAACACCGATGTCCTTGTGGTTAAATCTTCATTTAATAATCTTGATTGCCAGCCGACACGTGTTTCGTCACAGGAATGTAATAATTCCGTGACTCATCAGGGCTGGAAGTATACAAACAATATATATGGAGCATACAGTAATACAAAAAAAAAACCACTTTCGTTGTATATGTAAAGTGACTTAGTGGTTATCCCGTCTCATTGCAAAATTCTGAAAAAATGTGACAAAGGGCAATTCGCTAGTGGAGACTAAGACAGGACCCCACATACCAATGTGGGCCATAGCGTGTGGAAGAAGGTGCATATTTTACAAACCGACATACAAGTCGAGAATCGGTGAACGAAAATAGCGGTGCCTAGAACCGAGTTTCAGATTGAGACCATGTTGAAAGAGCAATTCAGCGATATAAAAAGAGACCCCGGTGAGTAAAGTGGAGACACAAGAGGGGAGGGAGGAGAAAGTTGGTGGAACAGCGACTATCTGTTTGGGTGTGCTGTATCCTCAATCATCCTTAATCTGATTACACTCCCCTTATACTATCAAAAGATGTGAGTTTTACCTGCGAAGGTTGAGGTGAAGCGCTCTAGGTCTGTAGGGGTTCAAAAATAAAGAGAAGGAACAAAGGAGGAAAACAGTGTTAAAAATTGGAAACAACCGTTAGATTAAACACAGCATTCCAAAAGTGGAAGTTACGTTGGATGTCATCATATAACGATGACCATAAGGGATTATTTGTAAGAAGCACAGTGGAGACTCACCACTAGGCCGGTGATAATTCCAACCAGGACGTTACAAAATCTTCGTTCTGGCTATGTGCCTTGGCGTCTAATCAACACCACATCATTGTTTACTGGATTTAACCTTACAGATAAACAAATCTTTTTGCCACAAATGGGAGCAGATAATACGGTACAGAGCATAGAAAAACTGGGAAGATTACCATTAACTGTTTCTGAGCAACCAGCCATAGAATGGATAATACATGGCACCATGACGCTGCCAGTGACGATTTACCAGTTTCACTATTGCTTGGTACACATACCAGCAGGCCTGTATGAAAGGTTGGGTAAACAATACATTAGGTCAACCTGGGATTTACCATACACACACAAATGTTAGAGTGGGGGAAAACAAATATTTCTAAGTGGCACACAATGTAACAGCACACTAAGCGGTACACTTTTATGTCAGTGTATTAATTTACATTGAGCCTGTGATGGTTCTTCGACCAATTTATCCTAGCACCTGCAAGGTTCTCTGGCAGCTGTGATAGATACAATTTTTAGGCAGCTTTCCAATGGGAGCTACATAATGTTGAATGATCACAGCTGTTGCGGAATGATGCCAGGAATTGCCTATCTCAAAAGTGTGTCAGCCAGGGTAACTTGTTGTATGCATGTATTGTTTCTTAAAGGAAAGACAGATGGGGAGTCGCCATTATGTCCTTCACTGAACATCTCTTCTATTCGAATTGATACTTTAAGCAGAATGAAAGCCATTCCTTTACAAAAAAACTGTGCCAATGATCTCATCCATCAAGACATATGATCTGAAAGTTGCAAGGTCCTCTGCGCGATACATGCCTTATTATCAACAAACTGTTTGATACATTTCACAGAAATGTTAGGTTATATCTTAAACATGTCTGATACCAGTGGTATTGTCCACGTATTTAAGACAATTTTTTGGGGACTGTTAGCACCTTTTGAAGCAGTCCTCAGCATATTTCGAAACTTCGTGCACTCAGTGTTTGGCGGACTGCCTCTCGTTTTGGGACTCACAGCTGGAATTTTATTTTTGCTACTTCTACTTCGATATGGCAAGCCAATCCACCAACGACGCCCAGATTACCATCAAGAACACTCTCCTGGTAATGAAGTGGTGTCGTGAGTGCATAATCCAAATTTTGGGCTTGGCTCGTTTAAGAGATCTGAATACCACATGGTTTCTTTCATTCAGACCAATCTGTCAAAATTGCATGTTACCTTTTCTACGATGCCTGCTATGTGGAGAGGAATGCGTGCTAGACATCTGTCTAACACTTCCATCAGCCCTGCCAACGGATGTTGACTCTTTGCTTGGTTCTGTAATGGCTCATGCATTGTGTTGTCCCCAACAGCTACCTATCCTGATGACGGCATTCATGGAGGTCTCACCGGCACAACCAACTGACGGTGAGATACGTGGACCGACAGGCACACAGGTACCATCTACTGCGAACATTGCTAATGCAACTGACCCTGACGGCGATGCTTCTCATCTGTGTACAATTGATCTGCTTAACGAGGTAGTCCAACTTTCCCCTACAATAGTAGACACATTCTTTTCAAACTTAGAAGACTTCATGTTTTCTCCTAACAGCAAGAATGACTTTTGAAGTTAGCACACACCATTCTGATGAACTCTGAATACGACTTTCACTTTTCAAAACAAAACTTCTAACTTTAGAACTAGATTTTTATTAAATTTAACTTTTTTCAAATCGAACTTTTTTTGGCACAAAGTAATCTGCTTAAAGAAGAACTATTCTTAGAGAACAAGAATTCTTGGAACACTTCCAAGAGACAATATTTGACCTTGTTCACAACCAAAACAGTTTATATATTCTGTCATGGAATGGTCTCGACCTTTCTTCTGTATTTTAGAGCCATTTCATAAATGTTATTCCATGACTCATTCTGATAAGCATTTTTTCCAAATGTCACACTACATGCTTTATATGAAAATAATGTTTTTAAATATACGTGCAGCACAAATGCTAATTTTCGTGTACAACCATTTCAAATGCATTTTATATATTTTTGGTGGGATTGTAAACACATGATTTAGATATGTTTTTGCTTAGTATTTAGTAATATCAAACATAATTAAGTGGAGTGGGTGGGCCTCCCATGAGCTCTCAGCAATCCCCACTGTGTGGGACTAACTGTGTTGTATAGCGTTTTAAGACCCTAGTGTAATTTTCCCAATTCATGCCCTTATAAACGTATAATTCACATTACCCTTATATAGGCATAGAATTCATAACCATATTTAGACATAATCCATCCAGTCCAAATACGGCATGACTACTTCCACTAGTTCCAAAAAGCCAGAATGATTTTTTGGAAAACTCAGCTTCAGCAGTCAGGGACATCCCCTTTCTTGAATATTGATTTATCCTAGAAATCATGGCATTGTCAATGAACTACCGTTCTTTGGTGATCTTATTATGCCCTAACTTACGTCAAACAAGGCACCTTCAAGGTTTAAATATTCCTACATTTGCCCTAGCAAACACACAGTGGTTTGGAGCAGTTCGACTATCTACGTGCTCGACGGATCTCGCTACAGCAAGTGTCCAAGGAAGCCGACCCTCCAGCTGACCCACTGACAGAGAGGCTGCCTTTCTCTCGCTGAGAATCAAGCTCCAGTGTTTCCAAGCTCCCCTTGCAGAGTATTGGGAAATCGCGTCCCGAGACAGAGATACCAGACCTCCTTCATTCTAAACCAAGGTACGGAGCTGATTAGACCCTAAGAGAAATCTTGGATGGATTCTTGGCAAAGAAACTAAAACTTATGCTACACCATTACTTCTTCCCTCGTACTAGACTTAGGTTAGGTACATCGGGGTAGGCGTATCTTAGAAGCACCAGTTGAGTATTTTTAGTCTTTGTTATTTATGTATGTATTTTATGGCTTAGAAATCATACCATGCTTTTAAGTAATATTTTATAATACTCTTCGTGCTGTACGCATTACACTTTACAGCCAGTATTATGGTTGAAGCAGTTAATTTCTGCATGAGAAAGAAGACTGTTCAATAAATACTTTTATTGAAAACGCCCGTCTCTCTATTTCTCTGCACCTCTGATGAAACGAAGCATGCATGATTGACTGAGTAAAATATCTATCTATTGTTTCCACGACTCTGAAGATCAGTTTTATTCTTGGGGAAACAAATTTGTCATGTTTATGCAGTTGTCAGAAACTAATCCCTTCTTGTTTATTCGAGAAAGTTTCTAGTGACTTTAAGCAGCTGTCACTCACAATTAAGTATAATATATTCAATAGAGATCTAGTCGACTTAAGTCCTACGTCAAATCTATAGGATATAATATTCCAATGCGCAGAGCCTATTGGGAATATAGGAACTACACTACAACTGGAGGTAACAGGAGGCATTCTTGGGCCCCCAAAAACCCTTCAGCATCGAAGGAGACTTCATCCACCAACCAGTAGTGGGTCAGGAAGCGTGTTTGTGTGGTTGCGGAGAAAGGGAACAGGACTCTGATGACCTTGAAGCAATGCCACAGAATGGGGTTTATTGGCAGTTTATTGGCGTTAGGAGGACTGATTGTTGGCTCTCAAGGACCCTCAGCAGCCAAAGGGACCTCATCCCCCAACCAGTTGTTAGCCAAGGGGCCCCTTTGCAGAGTGGTTGAGAAAGGTGGCGCGCCTCCAACGACTTCCCCCGTTGTTTGTCTTTACATTTTTTTATATTTGTTAGGAAAGGACCGCACGGCCCCCTCCCAGGGCTGATTTCTGCCCCTGGGACTGCATCCCCCAGGGCCACGCCTTGTTAATAAAACATTTTATTAGGGAAGTGGGCAATGCCCCATCCCCCAGCGCCCGGCCTTGGTTTTTTATTCGTTTTTATTAGGGGAGAATGGCTATGCGTCCGCCCTCCCAGGGTCGATTTCAGCCCTATGGACCCACACCCCTGATCCCCAGTTGGGTCACCTGGGTGCCCTTAGGGCACCTACTGTGCAACTGCAACATGAGGGAGCCTCAAGGCCCTCACGTTTCCATCCGGCTACCCACATCATGCGGGAGCCAGAATTTTTGTGACGGACAGGAGGCTGCTGAGAGGTCAGAGCAAATGTTTTCATCTATTTCCCTGCATGCATATTTTGCGTGCAGGGGAATAGATGGAAACTCCACTTTCTGCAAGCCAGAGCTGTCAGTTCCCACCAAGTAAAAGCAAACTGCTACCTCCTGGGGTTGGGCACCTCAGAAGGTAGCTGAAGCCGATCCTCAAGGTGTGGCAGTCATGCTGGACCCCTGAATTAGTTTGTAAACATTTGTAAACATTTGTCCAAGGAGATGGCAGTCCCTGGCAGCAGAGGGAGCTGGTGAGCATCAAGAACGCGAGGACGCCATTCTGACCTGGTCGGCTGGTCGCGGGGTGTCTGTTTGTGGTCCCAAGGTTTGGGTGAGGCTGTTGCTGTGGCTTGGAGACCTGGGGGCTGCCACAACCCCTGTACCGCTGTACCGCTGTACCCGCGCTGACGACTGGCGTTGCTGCGCCGCCACCACTGCACCGCACCTCACGCATTTGGCAGGCGCGGCTCTGCGGTTCTGCGGCTCTGCGGCTCCACGGCCGGACTAAGCAGATGAGTGGGGAACACGGGCGGCAGGCAGCGTGTCCTAGGCTGCCAGTAAAGTAAAGTAAAGTCGCGTTTGGAGCGGGGAGCTGTGACCTGGGTGCTGGTAGCAGGTCTGAGAGACCGCATCCCCGAAAGGATGCCTGAAAAGGACTTTAAAACACGGACAGAATGCTGCAGTGGCTCAGTGGCTCCTAAGGAAGAGCGCTAAGGAGTTCTAAGGAGCAAAAGTGAGTCACCACTCCGGAGGATCGCCATTCTGCATAGCTGAAGGACCCCCAGCAAAGCTTATTTTCTTTACTTACTTTTCATACTTGCTGAATCTTGCTGGAAAAACGGCAAAAAAACGGGAAAACAACAGTAAAATAATTGGTATTGTGACGACAGAGCCAGTGAGCCTACTACCCTTTGCCTGGTGCTCTCCTTCTCAACAGTCACAACTCAGTAAGTACAATTGGGGTGACTGTGAACTGTGAACTGTATACTGTGAATCGGTGAACTGTGAACTGTGTACTGTGGGAGCTGCAGGGGGGGAGAAAGGTCTCAGAAAGCTCTTCGAAAACTTGGATAACTTTGATAACTTGGTCCTGGTAAGCTAGGTGGATAACATAAAGGGTCACCATTATCTCGCCGAGGACCCTTGCTATATTTGCTATATCACTACAGTGCTCAGCTTTTCCTTCCCGCCCTTGTCCTTGCTCCCTCCCTGACGGCAGCTGTCCATTATCTATAGGGCAGACGGGCTTGGTAGGGTGAGCGCCCAAGGGTGAACGGGAGGCAGAGACATGTAGCAAATTTGAGCGGTCATCAGTGGGGGGAATATATACCACCCAGTTTCTTTCCCCATGACAAACTTGGATATTGGAGAAGCCTGCCCACGATTCTTATTGAAAAGTTAAAAGAATAAGAAATCGGGGGGTCGAGGGCTTGCACCGGTGAAACGCAGGTGGGATGCAGGTTGTATGTTGGCGTGAGCGCGGAGATAAGCGCTGGGAAAACAGCGCCACAGCAAATTAAAGATTCCCTGGTACACAGCAGCCCACAGGTGGTGTCAGGCTGTAAGTGGGTTGAATGCAGGCGTGAGAGCTGAGAAAAAAAGTGCTGTGATAACAATGCCGCTGTAACTCACGGGCCGCAAGTTTAGAACAATAGTGTGCTTTCCAGATAAGAACTTTTTATCCTGCAATAAACTGTTAGCAGCAGCTTGAATTCTAACTTAATTGTGTATACCGCCCTCGCCAGAACCGGGGACCGGGGATAAAGTGCGGACTTTATAGGAAGAATGTAAGGAATGATGCGCTCTGGCAAAGTGAGAACAACGGGAACAACTGTCAGACGTACAAAGAAAATACAACAGCCAAAGGTGAAAGCAAATATTGCAGGAGCAAATCAAATTTTAATTTCCCCAATAGCCAGAATGTTCGCAAAATCAGGAAAAATCCCGGATAAGTTTGAGTTCATGAAAGATCCAGCTGGTGCTCTTATCACTATGCATAAGAATAGGGAAAACGATCAACTTCAAATTCCAATAAAGCCGACGAGTACGGAAAAATATAGTAGACAAGTCATCCAAAGTACTCCCCAAAACGGAGATTGCAACTTACAAAGGAAGGAGCATGAATTCCAAATTACAGACCAGGATATCTTAAATGTAACTATCTATCCTGATACAAAAAATGATAAATCAATTGATCTAGAGAATTTAGAAATATTGGATATACAGGATACACAAGACGTACATATTAAAAGTGGCACGATGGAAACAAAGCTAGCAGTAATTCCCATAGATGTAAATGTGGAAATTATGAAAAAACCTCAGAATGCAGTTGATGAAAACAAGACCAAATCAACTAGTACATGAAGGGCCCCATTAGGATGACGGGCGGACTTAGTCCGCCCACCATCCTATCGGAATTGGGGACCGCCCGCCATAAGGGCAGGGGTCCCGTGGGGGGTATGAGGATGCGCCCGCCACAGTGGCGGGCGCATCCTGCATTGTTACCATTGTGGTGGGCGGTGCTCTCAGCACCGCCCACCACAATGCTAAAAATGCACATTTGCATTTACATTAACAAAGCGGCAGGCACCGCGCGATGCCTGATGCTTTGTTAATGCAAATGCAGAGGGGTACCACAGGTACCCCCCGTGTGCTCCCCCCACCTGTCCTTCACTCCGGGGGCCCGCAGGGGGCCCCCAAAGTGAAGACCGCATGCCTTTCCATGGCGGCATCGCCGCCACGGAAAGGCATCTGTTCTGGGCAATGCTAATATGGCTGGCGGTGTCTAATAGACACCGCCACCATATTAATCCTTTTCCGCCCGGCCGCAAGGCGACCAGGGCGAAAAAGCGGCGGACGGTCTTTCCGTCCGCGGCGGTCCCCCCCGGGGGAATTTAGGTGTGGATGGCGGGCGGATTGCCCCCGCCAGGCCGGTGGCGGCTACCGCCAGCCTGGCGGGGGCAATCCGCCAGCCATCTTAATGGGGCCCGAAGTCACAATACTGGGTATGACAAAAAAGAAGAAAATGAAATGCTGAAAATATGGCAAAACAATAAAATTGAGGATGTGTTCCCAAAAGCAAACACCTTCCTTACATCAGATTGTGCTTCACTAACGGAACAAATAAACAGAAGGTCAACTAAAAGTGATCTAAAAGAAACAAAAATGCTGGATGTTTGAATAAATTGGGGTATATTCTATCAAACATCGACACTAACTCTAGAAGCGTTAAAATATCAATCGAACAAGAAGGACATTCAGATTGACCTACTCACAATGATGGCAAATGCAGTTACAGGGATAGATAACAAACTTACACAGCTTAACAATCTGATAATCAGGGTCTAAAATGATAAACAAAAAACGGACATTGAATGTATTTGCACCCCACGTATGGATAAGCTTGTAGCAATACCTGATGTTTTGCATACCATAATAGAAGACACAAAAAAGGCTATAAAAAAGAAACTGGCCAGGAAGTGAACATAAGGAAATATAAATGGGAAGAGATGGAAATAGCAAAAAAGGAAGAAAAGAATTCCACGTCAATAGTGGATAAAGAAGAATTAGCAACATTGAGGATGTCCCAGGAAAAATAAATTGTACAGGATGAAAGAGACTTGTCAATAGAAACCCAACTAAGGGATGAAACACACGAGGAAACAACTAGTATAGTAACAGAGGTAGATTATGATTGTAAAGAACATGACCCAAACGGTTATATTATGTCAAAGCGACAAAGGAAAAAACTATGCAAAGCAAGGAAAAATCAAAAGCCTAATTACTATAAGTATGAGGAGTCAACAAAAACTGATGGTACAAAAACAAATAATGGATTGCAACGAGAAAAATCAACTGAAGAAAAAACTTCTCCAATAACTTAAAATGAGCCTAAAAAAGTATTCCCAATATTCGTACAAGAACCATTACTGGAACAAGCATCTAATAAAGAGGCTAAAAAAGGACAAGAAGTGATAAAAAAAACAAATGACTACAACTAATCCACCACTGATTACAACAAAAATAAAGGAAGAAGATGAAATCCAGGAGGACAATTTAAAATACGACCATACGAATGGAATGATTGACAGTATGCCATTAAAAATAACTATAAAACCAAGCGAGCAACAATATCAGCATCACAATGTGAACACAGAATCAGGTTTGAAAGTCAACAAGAATGATGTAGCAAGATTGAGTATAGAAAGAACAGTAGAGCCTAAAATCAAATTTCCGTATTGGCATCATTTGGTAATTGAAAAACGGGAAGGAGAAAAATTAATTAGATATAGAACAGATCACATAACAGAAGCTTCATACAAAGAAAACCAACTGACAGTTGAGAAAATACAGCTCATATTTAAACCTGAATATGAATCCAGAGGTAGGTATGACACATTGAACAGAGGGAACATCCTTAGATTATTTAAATCAATTCCAGCTTTAGACAACATTGGGAACGATGATATTATTTCTATTGAACTCATTGCCGATAAGAATAGTACCCAAGAACTGACACTGGTCACATTAAAATCTATGTCAATAGCAGAGCAAATATTAAAAGAGTTTTCAACATTTAAGGCCTGGGGAATATTTATCACAAAGCAGGCGCCGAAAGTCTATCCTACTCCATTTATTAATGAGACAAATCTGGTCCAAACAGAAAAAAATACCAAACAAAAAGGAACAGTGTTAAGGAATGCCCGGGGGAGAACCATTAGCACATCAAGAGTGGCATCGCCACCTTCCACAACAGAAACAACTTCACGAATAAATGAAAAATGGATTGCACAGGCTCTGCATAGTAATGTAGAACAATGAAGGAATAACATTCCAATCCCCCAAACAAAAGTAACTGATTTGAGAATGTGTTCATGGAACATAAATGGAGTAGGGACAACGCTCTCCAATGCCGAAATAAGGTCTGTTCCTTTACCCTGTCACATCTTATTCCTCCAGGAAACCTGAGAAGCACACCCATTTGTATTGGAGGGTTACGTAGGATACTATGAAAACGCAAGTAAAATTCATAGGTATGGACGCCCGAGTGGGGGGTTAGCAACTTTCATTTCCAGTAGCATACAAGCTGAACATGAGCAACTTGTAACACATAGTAAAAACATTCGTATAGTCAGACTGAAATATAAAAATACAGACCAAAAGGATAGGTCATTAATTATGATCAATGTATATATCCATCCAACAAAAACAAGTAGAGCAACCATATGTGCAACCCTTAACACCATACTGTTGGAACACATCCTAGAAAATCCATTAGCGGACTATGTGATGACTGGGGATTTAAACCTTAATTTACTAATACCGTTCATAAGGGATGATGTCTCACAATCACAAGACCTTCAGTGGTCAATTCCGCAGCAGGACCATCAAGGCGTCACGATTAATCAGGCACAAATCCAAATTGGTATAACATTCATTAAGGATATAGAAGCATTGGGATTGCGAGTCCTTAATGGCCGATTTAAAGAGGATACACCCCCACATACACGTATATCGCACATAATGCAAGCACTAGGATCGACTATACAATGGTTTCAATCAACATATTTCAAAACATAAACTCTTATAGGTTAGCTAAAGTTGGAGATAGTGACCATTGCCAGCAGATAATAACTACCAACATTAGACACAATATTAACCAACCGTTCCATACTATGCCGGGGTATACTGGAACAATAAATTATAAAAAACTAATTTGGACTAATCTGAATAAGGATAGAATGAATGAAAAAGTTGAGAACATTATAAAGAGCTGCTTTACTGAAAATACGACGGGAATAGCAGTTGAACAGTGGGTGGAATTCACTAAGAAATTAGTGAAACCCCAAACTCAGATTAACCCCAACAAAAGGAATGTAAAATGGAAAGAAGAAGGAAAGGACTCATACATAAGCATGGGCGGAAAATCCGTTCCGCTCGCGGATTTTGCGGATTTTCGGTAAATTTGCAATCCTCGAACGCTCGCGAATTTACCGAAAATCCGCAAATTCGCACGCAGCGGATTTTTTTTTCTTGGTGATACAATTTTGCGGCGTGCGGTGTAAGTTCGCAATTGCGAACATGTAGGTGCGGCGGGCAGCAACAATCTCGCACTCGTGAAATTACAAAAATTGCAATTCTGCACAAGAAATCTACTAGCAAGCAGCATAGACCTTCTGAAAATGATGATTTTTATCAGAATAACTCCTCAGGTTGACATTTGCCTGCACTTTTTTGAATTTGAGGCCTTTTGATTTTCTTTGGATAACTTTTGGATTAGAAATCAACTTTCTCATATAACCTTGTTTGGGGCATTACAGTTGCTGTAATGCTGTTCTGCAGAAAAATGAGTTTTGCAAAAGTGAAAGCATTCAGCAGGTTCAAAAGTTCAAACTCATCATTAGTAACCATTCCCTGTAGTGCTTCCTGATAAGGGCCCCTCCAGAGTTCAGTTGCTAGTTGCAACAATTGTATGACCCTGCTCTGACCCTCACAGCAGGCTCATAGAATAGCTACAAGTAGGCCACAAAGGTCCTGGAAAAAAAAATTGCACTGCAACAGAAAGCAAATTACAGATAAGGAAGCAGGTGCCAGACTGGAATTTAAAAACAGTGATACATTAATAAATCAACCCCAAATTAATTCATGTCAGTTGAAGCAGGCAGGTGTGCTTGCTTTTTCCCCCCATAATCTACAGTGATCATGAACCAGAGGGTGGTTTGATGTACCAGAGGGTGGCATGGGTGAAACAGAGGGTGGCAGGGGTGAAACAGAGGGTGCTGGGAACCTGTGATCATGAACCAGACGTAGAAACAACATAATCGCGACCGTTGCGAGCCGACATGTAAGTTCGCAATTGCGAACTGGTACAAAACCCTCGCGAACTGGCAGAAATCCTTGCGAACTGGCAGAAATCCTTGCGAACACAAAAAAAAATCCGCAAATTCGCGAGAATTCGCGGATTTTGCGGATTGCGAGTTCGGAAATTCGCAAAATTCGCGAACGCCAGATTCGCAAAATTCGCCCATGCTTACTCATATATGATTCTTCCGTATACAATACCGAAGTTCAAAAGAGCTCGAAGCAGAAAAAGAAGACACATAAAAACCACAGTAACTAATGAGGAAATCTTGAACAATCTAAAAGCATTATATCAATACCTGAAGAAGCTAATATGGAATGAGAAATGCCAAGCTAAACAGGAAATGTGGTCTAAATTATTTCATGCGAGGAGGCGTGGCCAAGATGGCGGTGTGAGCGGACGTGCCTCTCTGAGCTCCCGCCGCCGGCCGCTGAACATAGCACCTGTATAGCCTTTGTCCGGCCGAAAGTGACCCCAGGGGGCCCCTGGCAACAGCGCCTCGCCAGCGACGACCTCCAGGCCCGGTTCTACGACCGAAGGCGGCCTGACCCTTGCGGCGTTCGGCCGCGGAGGCAGTGGCGGTTGGGGCCTGGCGCGCCCCGAGAGTCCGGAGCACATCTAAGAGCGAGGCCGAGGGGGGCGGAGCCACGGTGCCGCCGGGGATCGCCTGCGGCAGGGACCAGCGGAGGCGGCGGATCCGGCCCGCACGGGGACGTGCGAGGCCTCCCACGGTCCCGCGTGGGGGCTTCTGCGGACCTGCCGCCCCCGTGAGAGATCGGCGTGTGCATTGCCTGACTGCCGCTGGCTCCCGCCGACGGACCCGCGTGAGCCCCTGAAGCCCACGGCGCAGCCCCTGAGACCCGCGGAGCAGCTCGGCGGAGAGGAGGTAAGGGGGGGGTGAGACAGTGGTACCAGCCCCCCCCTCGCACAACACCTGTGGCCCGGCGCGCCTGACCGAGGCGACATCGGCGCGAGTGGCGCTACTCCTAACGGCAGCCCGCCATTTCTGGGCGACCAGACACAGGGGCGGCGGTGGAAAGCAGCCTGGAGGACCCAAGCGAGCCCCTGAGACCCGCAATCCAGCCCCTGGGTCCCGCAGCACAGCCCCTGGGACCAGCAGCATAGCACAGCGGTGTGGAGGCGCAGAGGGGGGTGAGACAGTGACACCAGACCCCCCCTCCCTCACACGACCGCCATTTTGGGTGACCTGACGCTGGGGCCGCGGTGGAGTGCGACGTAGTCCTGGCCCGAGCCCTGCGGCCCCCCGACACCGTGAGAGGCACTAGGGGCCGGCCGCCTTCCAGCCCACCCTCTCGCGCTGCGGCCCGGCGCACCAGCACGCGCACCTGCCCGGGCACCACACGGGGGCTGCATCGAGGGGACAACTCGAGAGAGGAGCCTTCCGGCGGCACTCGGCGCCCGCCTGCCTCAGAAGCTTGACGAATAGCCCGGCGCTGTCCTCTCAACCACGCAGTAGACCTGGGCGGCGAACCTAGCCCCTACCCGGACACTGGCCAGAGGACGCTCCTGGACACCACGGCGAGCGGGGGGTCCCGTTCCTCGGCGTAGCTCCTGCCTGCGTAGTAGGCCCCTGGCGGATCCCTCATACTTGGGCCCCCCCTGCGAGGGCCGCATCGCGACGCTGACGCCCGGCTGGGCGCACAGCCATCGCTCGGGGAGCGCCACCTCTTCGCTGCCCGTGTGCCGGACGCCGGGGGACACAGCAGCGTCTGCGGCCCGAGCAAGCAGTGCCAATAGAGGATTGCTGCCGGGCAGGGGACACCGTGGGAGCCATGTCCAACGCTAGGACAAGGAAGGACCGCTCCATTGCCGAGCTCTTCACCCCTGGCGCAGTGGGGAAGAAGACTGATGTCGCAACTACCAGCCAGCGCGCAGGCTCCGAGAAGAAGAGCCAGGCCTCGCCAGCCCAGGGGCAGACGGGCCCGGAGGACCCAGTCACGCGCTCCTTTCTGGAATCGCTCTTCAAGGGACTGCGCGACGATATCCAGGAGCTGAAGAAAGAGCTCCAGGACGAGATAAGGGAGGTGCGCCGGGACACCGACGCCATTGGCGAGAGGGTGGCGGAGCTAGAGACGAAGAGCGACGCAAGGGATCTGGAAATTGAAGCGCTGCGACAGGAACTAGCGCGCATACACGACCAGCAAGTAGACCTCCAGACGCACGCCGAGGATTTGGAGAACCGCTCCAGGCGGCATAACATCAGGATCAGGGGGGTGAAGCACTCCCCGGACACGGAAGATCTCTTTCGCTTCACTCAGGGCCTGTTCAACCATATCCTAAGCCGGCCGACAGACTCTCCCTTGGGCCTGGACAGAGTGCATAGGACAGGCCCCCCTAGAGCGGCTACGGCCCACCCGGCCGACATCCTAGTGTGCGTGCAGGACTATCGGACCAAAGAGGAG
This sequence comes from Lissotriton vulgaris, assembly GCF_964263255.1. Taxonomy (NCBI): domain Eukaryota; kingdom Metazoa; phylum Chordata; class Amphibia; order Caudata; family Salamandridae; genus Lissotriton; species Lissotriton vulgaris. The sequence goes on along the minus strand of NC_141696.1, from coordinate 1,011,846,373 downwards.
ATCCTCAACAAGGCGCGCCAGATGGCGCCGGTGACCTATGGTGCGCACTCCCGTGCTCTTTATCAAGACCTCGCGGCGCTGACCCTAGAGAAGAGGCGCATCTTCCGACCCGTCACAGCAGAACTGCGGCAACGCCACATCTCCTACAGCTGGGGACACCCCTTTCGGCTCGTTTTCAGGATGGGCAATAATCTACACCAGGTCCGCTCCCTCAAGGAGGCGTGCAACCTCCTGAACATTGAGGAGCCGACCGAAGCGGAGAATCCGGTAGCCGGGGGCACCCCCAGTGCAGAGGCACCAGGAGGATGGCGGCAGCAGCGGAGGCGCCGCGGGCCGCGGCGTCCCGCCACTAAAGAGATCGCAGACGGCCAACGAGCAGCAGTGGAGACCGTCGCACAAAGCCTGGTGAATCAAGAAAACGACTGACCCGGGCCAGGGACCCACGAACCTGAGAGGTTACGGCTCGGCCGAGACGGCCCGCGCCGGCGGCGGGGGTGAAGCCTCGCTAGCCCGCGTTCTTCCTTCGCCGGCCCTTCGATGGCCGACCTGGACGGTGGCACGCACTGTCCGCCGTCACCGTTGCCATCGCCTACACTCCAAGTGATTTCCTTACCACAGGTCCAGCGGACATCCACCTGGATCTGGGACTATGATGGTTCAGACTTCTTTATGGTTGAGTTGACATGGGCGGAGGGGGGGGGGGGGAGGGGGGGATATGGAATGGCATCGATGCTTGCACCCTTCTCAAGGTTCGGACACTGCGTCCAAGATGATTGTGGGGAGGGGGGAATTGCACCAGTTGGGGTTGGGGGGGAGTTTTGGGGGGAGGGGCGGGGGGGTTCTCCTTGTCCAGGGGGTTCGGTCGCCGAGAGGTGCCCTGACGCGGCCCCCAGCGCGGTGTTTCCCGCGACCCGCGGGCCCACAGTCACTGCCGCCGGGCGGGCTTGGCATTACCCGTACGTTCCCAGATATGACACGACACCTCATAGTGCTTACGCTTAATGTGCGGGGTCTCAACAGTCCGAACAAGCGCAGGGCGATACTATCTTATCTCGAGCGCTCCAAGGCGGATATCTGCCTTCTCCAGGAAACACACCTTGTGCGCAGCGACCAGCATAGACTCAAATCCCGCGCGTTTCCGTGGCAGTTCTTTTCCTCTTCCCCGAAGAAGTCCGCAGGGGTGGCGATCCTAGTGGCTAAGTCCTTTGAGGGGAAAGTCCTCCAGAAAGAGGCCGAAGTTAGAGGGCGGCTCCTACTCTATAGCTTCCAAATCGCGGGCCACACCTTGCTTGTGGGCTCTGTTTATGGCCCAAACGAGGGTCAGGAAAAGTTCCTGCATTCAGCTCTAGAGACCGTTACGGCCACCACACACGCTCACTTGTTGCTGGGGGGGGACCTCAACATAGTCTTTCACAACACAGCGGATCGCTCAGGTCAGAGATCCGGTCAAGTAGGGGCGCTCACGGCGGCGGGTCACGCACACCTGACAGACCTGGGCCTCATCGACCTTTGGAGGCACACACACCCCCAGACTACTGCCTACACGTATTACTCGGCTGCGCATAAGACGTATGCGAGGCTAGACTATTTTCTGGGCTCCTCGCAGTTGGCGTTACAGGTGGAGAGCGTGGAGATACTGCCAGCCGCGCTCTCGGACCACTCCCCGGTGGTGGCGACGGTTCGGGTGGGAGCCATGCCGGCTCCACAACGGCACTGGAGGCTGCGGGACGGTCTCTTGCAGCTGCCTGACACCCAGGCCCGACTCACGACAGCGATTAACCGTTTTCTGGAGCACAACGCCAATGATGACACCACCAAAGCTACCCAGTGGGCAGCCCTCAAAGCGGTCCTGCGCGGGGAAATCATTTCCATCGCCACGGCCAACAACAAGGAGAGGGAGCTGAAACGTGCCGAGCTCTCCCAACGCGTGGCGGAATTGGAACAGATGCACCAACGCACGGGGGCAGCCAGAGCATGGCGTCAACTGTGCGCCGAGCGGAAAATGCTAGCGGCCTTGGACCAAGACGTAGCGGAATACGCCGCTATGCGCCTCAAACACGTCTACTATACCGGTGGCGACCGCTGCGGGAGACTGCTGGCGAGTAGGCTTTGGGCGCAAACCCAGAGGCAACAAGTGCGCTCTCTCCAGTTGCCCAATGGCGACTTGGTCACAGAGAACGCGGCGATTGCGACGGCCTTCGGCAATTTCTATGCGGCGCTCTACGACGCGGATCACCTAGACCCTGACGCCGGCCCAGCCTATCTGCGGGGTGCGGAACTTCCCACCCTTACCCAGGCCCAAGCGGACTTTCTGGAGCGGCCCATAGGCCTGGAAGAAGTCATCTCGGCCATTGCCCGCCTCAAGGTCGGGAAATCCCCGGGACCCGACGGCTATACTGCGGCATTTTACAAGACCTTCTGCCAGCAGCTTGCCCCCCTCTTGCGCGACCTGTTTAACACATTTGACACGCCCGGCGCCATACATCCGGACTTGCTGGAGGCGTCTATCTCTGTCATTCCCAAACCGGGCCGCGATCCGGCAGTTTGCGGCTCCTACAGACCCATATCGCTGCTGAACGTAGACCTGAAGCTCTACACTGGCATACTAGCGAGCCGCATCGCCCCATATATGCAACAGCTGATAGACCCCGACCAAGCGGGCTTTATTCCCCAACGGCAGACCAGCGACAACACCAAGCGGGTGCTGCACCTCATTGAGGCCGGATCGCGCACTAAACCTGGTTGCATGTTGCTCACCATCGATGCGGAGAAGGCCTTCGACAGAGTACACTGGCCATACCTTGACCAGGCCCTCCGTCACTTCGGCTTTGGAGAGAAACTCCGCCACCGCATCTTCAACTGCTACCGCCGGCCCAACGCCGCGGTGAGAGTGAACGGGCATACCTCCCCGAGGTTCGACATTGGCAGAGGCACGCGCCAAGGCTGCCCGCTGTCGCCGCTCCTATTCGCATTGTACATGGAGCCGATGGCCCAGAGGGTGCGGCAACATGCTCTCATTTCGGGCATCAAATTTGGGGCCGACACACATAAGATCAGCCTATACGCCGACGACGTCTTACTGTCCCTCACTGACCCAATGCGATCCCTGCGTGCTCTCTTTGTAGAGCTCCACACCTTCGCCCTGGCCTCGGGCTTCAAAATCAACGAAGCCAAATCTGAGGCCTTGAACATCTCACTGAGCCCGGATGTGGTGGCCGAGATTAAATCGGAATTCCGAATCCAATGGTCGGACGCAACCGTCCCGTACCTGGGCGTTCGCCTGGCTCCTACTGTCCGAGGCACTACGCGGGTCAATTACGAGGCCCTCACCCGCAAGCTCCGGGAGCAGATACGGCGTTGGGAACCACTTACGCTGTCATGGTTAGGCAGGATTGCCGCAGTCAAAATGACACTGCTGCCGCAGATTCTGTACCTGTTCCAGACGCTCCCCCTGAACCCCCCGGCGGGTTGGCTTCAACAAACCCAATCGGAACTGTCCCGGTTCATCTGGAACGGCCGGCGACCCAGGTTCAAGCATACTCTCGCCACCCTACCCCCCCGCGAACGGTGGAGTCGGCGTGCCCGACCTCACCCTGTACTTCCAGGCGGCACAGCTGCGCACCTTTGTGGAATGGTTCCAGCTGGAGTCCGGTAAGCACTGGCTCTTCCTGGACCAGGCAGTGGCCGGCCGCACCCTTCAAGGCGTGCCCTTCCTTCCGCGCCGACACCGTCCCCCTAACTTGTACGCCTCTGAAATCACCAGCACCGCCCTGCGAATGTGGGATAGAGTAGCCGTGGCCAAGGGGCTGACCACCTTCCCCTCGCCCATGACTCCCATCTTCGAGAATCCGGACTTCACACCGGGCTTGGACACCGGCACGTTCACGACGTGGCGGACGACACCCTGTCGTGCGGCGGGACACATGTTCGATATCAAGGGCATCCTGCCGTTCCAGCAGATCAAGGCGGATTACGGCGTGGCCGAATCGGAACGCTTGCAATACCTACAGGTGCGCCACTGGGTGCTCCACCCCTCGATCCAGCCCGGAGCCCGACGGCACCTCACGCCTTACGAACGATGGCTACTGACACGCACCTCGGATAGGAAGTTGATATCGGACCTCTATCAGCAGCTCCTCCTCACGCAGGCACACACATACAATGCGGGCCAGGTCCGGTGGGAGAGGGATCTAGGGAGGCAGCTCACTAGGAAGGAATGGGAGGGGGTATACCATAGAGCCAGACACTCGGCGCACCACACTGGTCTTACCGAGACATTGACTAAGGTAGCAACATACTGGTACCACACCCCTGAGAGACTACACCACTGGGATGCCCGAATCAGTGACAGATGCTGGAGGGGATGTGGGGAACTGGGGACACTGGAACACCTGCTGTGGAGCTGTAAGGCGCTGCGCCCCTATTGGGACCCTATCCTGGATCTTATAGATGCACATCTAGACACACAACTGCCGCGCTTCCCAGCGTACATTCTACTAGGCCTCCCAAACGCACTCATGTACCCTCTGAAATCATGGCGCGGGCGCCTGATCGCGCTTGCGCTTGGGGCCGCGGTCCAAAACATCGTGGCGCACTGGAGGGCGACACAGGCTCCGCATCAACTGGGGTGGCTTCACCGACTATGGGCGATCCTGGGCATGGAGAAACTATCGCTGGCAGCATCAGGGAGGGGGGCGGACTTTGCGGAACTCTGGCGGCCATTCCTCGCCTTGCTTACCGGGGAGTTTCGGGAGGTGAGCTGCCCACGCTACCTGCGTCTGCTACGCTTGGCGGACACACCTCTCCCGGACCCCAAAACACACACTCGTAAGCGCACAGGCCCCGCGCGCGTGGCGCCCACTGAGTGTTGAGGGTGGTTCACAACCTATAGCTGAATTCCGGACATGGACAAGGAGAAGGGAGGGCTGGGGTGGGGTGGGAGGAGGGATTGTTTGAAGTTCTTGTTTCTCGTGGTTTTCTTACAATGCACTAGCACTGACCAGCTTGCACCGTTGTAGCACCTCTTAAGACGCGGCCGGCCCATTGGGTTGTAGGCGGCTTGCTGTGTTAATATGATGACGTACCCGCTAGCCCCAGGTGGGGTATCCGCGGGGTCGCTGGCCTTGGCCTCCCTAGAGTGGTGACGGCCCCTACTGATGTCGCTGAGGTGCATTTTTCTGCTTATGCTCAATAAAATATTTAATACATAAATTATTTCATGCAAGTAAACAAGCAAACGCAAGAGAATTTTGAAAAATTATAAACAAATTAGTACGGCCGAACAAATTGGTAGTTTCATCAACTTTAACTGAGCAAGAATGGGCTACTTTTCTTGAAAAGCATCTAAACAGTAAGGGAGCTACAAAAATCATTGCCAACATACAACAGAGCTCTATAATCAGTGATGAGATGCAAGAACAATTTATAATCTCAAAAGAACAACTAGTAAAACTAATAAAGAAGCAGAAAGATGGGGCACCAGGCCCCAGTGGGATACCGTTTACCCTTTTAAAGAAAATCCGGACTTTTGGTCGAGCTAATTGGAAAAGGTATTCAAAGAAGTTATAGAGACAGGTAACATCCCTGAGTCCTGGCGAGGATCTCTAATTTCCCCCATATTCAAGAAAGGTAATTGGGCGCTTGCGAAGAACTATAGACTCATCACTCTACGAGATACAGATGCCAAGCTGTTTGCTGGAGTACTACTAATTAAACTAAATGAATGGGTAACAGAAAACAAGATTTTGCCATTGAATCAAACTGGTTTTATTAAGGGGTTTGGAACAATGACAAACATTATGGCGTTATCACTAATAATTGAAAAATCACTCAGAGTAAAACAGCCCTTGTATCTATGCTTTGTAGATTTAAAATCTGATTTTGACTGCGTGCAAAGGAATTTATTGTGGAAAAAACGTATTGAAAAAGACATTCCAAATGAACTATTAAGACGGATTCAATTGTTACACAGTAAAACCTGGGTAAGAGTAAGGATGGGGGACGGCCGATCATTAACAAAGGAGATTCCAGCAACACAAGGGCTAAAGCAGGGATGTGTGTTGGCCCCCCTCCTTTTTAATCTATTCCTAGGAGATCTATCAGGGAACCTGGCGAACTTAATGCACATCCTCCGAAGTTAGGGGATAAACCAATATCTAACCTAATGTATGCAGATGACGCCATCCTTCTAAGTCATACTAAAATCGGTCTTTGGCGCTTAATTAACAAAACAGTTTTGTATGCTCGGGAAAATGGAATGGTAATAAATGAAACCAAAACAAAAATCATGGTGGTCGCTAGGAACATAAAACTGAGACAAAAAAACAAATGATATATGGAAAATACCCAACTGGAACAAATAGAAGTGTACAAGTATTTGGGTGTACTATTTGACCAGAAAGGCAATTATCAACTACAAAAACTGGACATACAAAGAAAAGCTAACTCACTAACTGCAGCATTCAAGTTAGCACAGAAATCGCTCGGAAATCTGACCTATCGGCCGCTTTTGAAAATTATAGGGGCTAAATTGCTCCCAACAATAACATATGGTAGTGAGGCATTAATGGGGATGGATGCGAAATTGATAAACAAGGTCCTTTCCAAAACATATAAAACTCTTTTCTATCTCCCAAATAATGCTTCACCAGCACAAATTAGACTGGAGTTCGGGTTAAACAATCAAGTTTTTGCAAGAAAAGGCCAATTTATTAAAACGTGGTATAGGATTAAAAATGACCATGATAATCATATATCTCAGCTACTTTGGCAAGAAATAAATAAGAATACGAAATCAGTTGCATGGAAATATCTCAATGATGCAGTAGAAGAGTTTGCACTAAGGCCAATCTGGAATAATATGATAAGCAATGGATCATTTAAAAAAATTGTAAATCGAACAACAAATCACCTATCACTTGTAAACAACAAAGATATGCTGGCAAAAAGAAAACATTTGTGGTCAGTAATAAATGGATACGAAAAAAAGAAAGTACAAGAATACTTGGAGATACCTTGGTCTGAAAAAAGTAAACAATGTATCGTGAAAGCAAGATTTGGAATTCTACCAGGCCTTAGTCACGCCCGCCGTGGAAAAGAACCAACAGCAGCACATTGTGTATACTTTGTAAAGGTGGAGAGGAGAATATTGTCCACCTCTTATGTATCTGTCCCGGACTCCGTAACGAAAGATGTGCATTACTTAAACCTCACTTTAATATGCGTGGAACAAGGACATGTACACAGGCATTGAAAGTCTGTCTTCATTCGAATGATATAGTCATGAACGCTGCCTTTGTAAAGTTCCTAAAAATAGCATCTACAAAACTGGGAGAATAAATTAGAAAAAATGCTTTTACGAATATTTTTTAAAGAATTTTTTTAGGATATAACTGCTTTTATTTTATTGTATTTATTGAATATGTTTTTTTACTGGAAATATTGTAAGATTTTAAATAATCAAACAATAAAGAATGTACCTACCCTGGGGCTTCCATTTGACCTAGGAGGGGCCCCTGTGTGCCTTCCCTCCTATTTCACTTGTATGTCCATGGGACCTGGCCCACCAGGGGGGTAATTAGAAAGAAGTGTGGGAGCCTGCACTTGTTTTTTTTACCATGTGTGTGTGTATTATACGAGCTGATATACAAAAAAATCTCTTTATTAATAAACTACTTATTTATATAAAATATATATAAAAATGAGCACTAGCCCTTGTATTATCATAGTACTGTATAAAATAAAAAAGTGATAAAAATAAGGTTGAGCACTTGCACTTTATATAAGGTTTATGAAACCTGTTTTTTTTCAGTGAATTTCTAAGGTTTTTTAAATGCTATTTTCTAACTATAACGCGGCTGAAACCTATTTTTTTTTCAGTGAATTTCAAAGGTTTTTTAAATACTAATTCCTAACTACACCGTGCCTGAAACCTATGGTTTTTTAAGTAAACTTCTGATGTTTTTTAAATGCTAGTTTCTAACTATGCCTTCAGAGGTAGGACATGTGAAGAAAGAAGAAAAAACGCACAGAAAGAAGCAAATGAAATGCAGAAAGAAACAAGACATGTGCAAAAAGAACCAACAGAGGAGCAGAAAGAGGCCTTGTTACAAAATCATCCTGTGCCCAGAACCTTTTCAGACGGGTACTGGTGTTAACTGACTCTAACTAACCTGGCCTAGAGCCAGGGTATTCTAAAAGACACCTAGAATACATTGAAAACCCCTACATACACTAGGGAACACTATACGTTGGGATACCCCTGTGATTAGCATGACCTCCTCTGTAAGCCCCTAGAACATACTAGTCCAGGGGAATTTAAACTACCTCTTAAAACGTGCCACGGGTTGCGTTTGCACACTGGTAAAGGGAGGGGTGCCTGAGGTAACATGTGTGCAAACACGCCCTGTGGGCATTTTTAGTTGGGGAATAAAGTCCCCTTGACCTTGAATCCTGAGGGTCCCTGGGGGCCAACTAACTCACCAAGTATATACAGTAAGGGCCACGTAGTTGCATTGCAGAGAGGTGTCAAATGGGTCATGGCCTCGGACCACCTCTCTGCAACACAGCTCTGTGGTGCTTACTGGAGGTACATGGTGGGCTAGTTAGACCCAGGGACTCTCAGGATTAAAGCAGAATTCGTTTCCCTTCTTAAAAGATGCCACAGGGCGTGATTGAACACGTAACATCAGGTCCCATCCACACCCTCACCACTGTGTAAACACGCCCTGTGGCCTTTTTAAGTTGGGAGATTAAGGCCCCTTGAATCCTGAGGGTCCCTACGGTCCAACTAGCCCACTAGGTACCTCCAGTAAGTGCCACAGAGCTGCGTTGCAGAGAGGTGTAAAAAGCAGCATGGGGTAGACCACCTCTCCGCAACGCAACACAGTGGCGCTTACTGGAAGCACCTGGTGGGCTAGTTGCCCCCAAGGGGCCCTCAAGATTGAAGGGGTATAATTTCCCCTACATAAAATGCGTCACGGGGTGTGTTTGCACATGTCACCTTAGGCCCTGTCTCCTCCCTTCACCACTGTGTAAATACACCCTGTGGCCATTTTAATTTGGGAGATTAAGTCGCCTTGAATCTTTAGGGTCCCTAGGGTCCAACTAGCCCACTAGGTACCTCCAGTAACCGCCGCAGAGCTGCCTTGCAGAGTGGTGTAAAAAGGGGCACGGCCTGGACCACCCCTCTGCAAAGCAGCGCAGTGCACTTACTGGAAGCCCCTGGTGGGCTAGTTGGCTCCCTGGGGCCCTCAGAATTGAAGGGAAAATATTTCTCCAACCTAAAACACGCCACAGGGCATGTTTGCACACGTCACCTAAGGCCCGGTCCCCTCCCTTTACCACTGTGTAAACATGCCCTGTGGCCATTTTAAGTTGGGAGAATACATCCCCTTGAATCCTGGGCGTCCCTAAGGTCCAACTAGCCCGCTTCTTTACCTCCGCGGATTTTGCTGATTTTTAAAAAAGAATAAAAACAATTGTGGGCTCTGGGGTTCCTTGTGGGACCCCCTTAGAAGGCCTTGGGGGTCAGGGTGTTTCTACCCTGCCCCCTTTTCTCTTCTTTCGCGTTTGTTTGACTGATTCTTGTGCCTCAGTTCTACCAAGGCACAAGATGGCGGCCATCACTTCCTGGTTTGGAGTGTTGACAATCAAACTCTTAATAGGAGCTAAGAGGGAATAAGGAAAGGGTCGCCCTCCCCTCAAAAGCTGTAATTAAACAACAGACCCAGTCCAGCGGCGTCAAGATATATCAGTGACTCTAAAGGAGGGGCAGTCAAAATATACTGCTACCAAACGCTCTCTTATACACTTTATAAGGAGGTGATGCACTGTACTCCGCCCTTGTTAAAAGGCACACCTGTTCTCCCCAACAGTACCACAGAACAACAAATATTGTGACCCAGAAAAGTTGGTCGCAAGAGTCCACACCATAGTGTTGGACTGAATTCTTAATAGAAAAAATGAGCGAAAAGCAAGTGACTCCTCACGGAAACACCACCAACGGGGTAACTGGTATGTAATTTCCAGACAAGCCCCTGTCTCATCATCGGTAGTCACTTGCTTCTCAAAGAAAATAAGAAGAAAGAAAAGAAGTGTCCAAAACAAACATTGTGACAAACAGTGGAAAGCAGAAGTCTCTGCTGGTGAACAACACAAACGTAAACAAGTGCCTAAAAACACAGCACACAATTCCCTTAACCAACTTTATTCATAGGGAGGTGATTATATGCTGTTTGTATTAAAAAGGCTGGTAGCTATTCATGCACACCATTACCTAATGCCAGTGCTGACATGTTTCACTGCTATTATACCTTAATCAGTTTCATCAGGGCCTCACTCATATGCTGCCACTCCACTTTTGGACACTAGTTCTGTTATGCACCGGAGTCAGCCAAGTTAGCCGTCGGCGGAGGAAAAGCGTTTTCCCGATGTCATGACGAAACTTAAAGACCAAGTGAAGGGGAAAACTTACTATTGGAGTACCCTGTTACCTTTCTGATACTGGAGCGGCGGGTATGACTAACTTGGCTGACTCCGGGCCTTGGGACCCCTCGGCAGGCCCACACGGTGCACTTGGGGGTTCTCCTTTGGCAGCTTCTCTTTCTTGATCCAGTTTGCCGCCATCTTGTCCCTCGAGGGAGCGCACAGGCAGGGCAGTGATAGAGGGAACGTCAGCTTCGGTCCACTCACAGCGATTGGCGTGGCAGCACTACTCCCGGTCAATCGCTTCCATAATCCGACGCGTTTGGCACTAGCGCAGGGACCAGGGCTGTGCCACGCCCACCACTTTACCCCGGGTCTCTTCAGGATGTAGGCCCCCTAAGGCCCCAGGCCGCAAGGACGGGCACTCATGCAAATCCAGGCCGCACGGCGCACCTCGAGACCAGTCGCACTCCACAGCACCCAACGCCCACCGACCTTTGGTGCTGACCGCCGACCTGCGGACCGATCTGCTGGCTGTTCAGGGGGCCTCCCTTCAGCGCCGCAGCCCATGCATAACCGGTTGCAGGGGTGACTGGAGGGCCCACCGACCCTCTTCTAGGCTCCACAATCCGCCAGAAGTAGTGCTAGGGCTATGGAAGTAGGTCCCTCACCGCTCCCGATCTCCAGGTTAATTCCCCGCCGGGTACAGTACACAGCCAGGACTGTCCCAAGCGCCACCAGTAGGTAGGGTGCAACACCATCAGGCGGGAAAGGGCATCTCGCATGGGCGGGAAGAGGCAAGGGTATTCAGGGCCCACTGACCCTCTGTGTGCCGCCAGGTATCGACTGAAGCTAGGCCAGGGGCAGGGAGGGGGCCTCACCATGACTCCAGGCACCCTCCCCAAGGTCCCTGTGCCACATGTGCAAGGATCAGGCCTCAAATGTTGCTGCGATGCCCACCAAGTTCAGAAGCCCGTCAACTGCCGGTCTCTAGGGTCCAGTGCCGTCCGCCGATCTGCGGACAGGTCCCTAGGGCCCCTACACTCACTCCTCACCTCTGAAGTCCTTGCGGGGGCAACGTAGAGAAAAACAACACCCCCGATGGGCGCCCGACAGCACCGAGGCCTCACTCGCCTCCCGTCAGCCTCGGCCGCCCTTCCGCTTTAGCAGGCCACCACCGCAACAGCTCGGTCAGGCGTCGCTCCCGCAGCACTCAGCTAGGGATGCCCGGCAATCTTCGGCGATGTCTCTGCACTGCCTCTCTGGCTCCACGGCCACTGTGAGGCGGCTTGGTCCACCTCACTGCCCTGTAGGCCGATGCTCTCCGCCTACCACGAGGTCCTCCAAGGTTGTGGCTCGTCCAGGCAGCATCGCGCGTACCCCTCTATGCAAGGCGCCAATGTCGAAAAAAGCACCACCATTCGCCGTCGGACAACCCCAGGGTCTCGGGCGCCGCCGTTCAGGGCTAGAATGGGCACCTTGCTGGGCTTATTACAACGTTGTGCAAATTCGGCGTCGGAGGGACTGAACAACACGTCCTACTCCGCGGCCATCTTGGCCACGGTCCCCGTTCGGTTAATATTAGAGGAATATTTGTAAGTTTCAAAAATCGAACACTTAGAAACATTTTCAGCAAAAAGCCGGCAATGATATCCTATGAAAGGAAATTCAAGTTACTGGTAAGTATGGTTAAAATTACTTTTCAGGATCAGTACTGGGCTCAAAGATGCAACACTGAGATCTCTCCTGATAACATGTGAGTAAATCGGATTTCGTAGTTCGGCAGATTTTAGAGGAATATTTTAAAGTTCCAAAACTCCACACTTAGAAGAATTTCCAAGTGAAACCAGGCAATGTTAGCCTACAGAAGGATATTCAAGTTACTGGTAAGTACGGTTAAAATTACTTTTCAGGATCAGTACACTGCTCAAAGATACAGCACTGAGGTCTCTCCTGATAACAGGTGAGTAAATTAGAATTCGTAGTTCGACTGATTTTAGAGAAATATTTGTAAGTTTCCAAAATCGACACTTAGAAACTTTTTCAGCAAAAAGCAGGCAACGATATTCTATGAAAGGAAATTCATATTACTGGTAATTATGGTTAAAATTACTTTTCCTTATCAGTACTGGGCTCAAAGATGCAGCACTGAGGTCTCTCCTGATAACAGGTGAGTAAATCGGATTTCTTAGTTTGGTTAGGTTTTAGAGGAATATTTTAAAGTTCCAAAACTCCACACTTAAAAGAATTTCCAAGTGAATCCTAGCCTATGGAAGGAAATTCAAGTTACTGGTAACTACTGTTAGAATTACTTGTCAGGATCAGTACTGGGTGCAAAGATGCAGCAGTGAAGTCTCTCCTAATAACAGGTGAGTAAATCTGAATTCGTAGTTAGGCTGACTTTACTTCGGTCCGTATATATAGAACCACTTTCCTACATCACCCCCTTCCTTCACCACTGTACAAATATGCCCTGTGGCACGTTTTAAGTTAGGGAAATAATTCCCCTTCAATCCTGAGGGTCCCTAGAGTCCAACCATCCCACTAGGTGCATCCAGTAAGCGCCACACAGCTGCATTGCAGAGAGGAGTAAATAGGGGAGTGGCCTCTAAAACACCTCTCTGCAATGCAGCTGCCTGGTGCATACTGGACATACCTGGTGGGCTAGTAACCAACTGGTACAGCAGTTTACACAACAACTGACAAAGTGATACAGATATTCACACCGTTTAGTCACTATCCAATATATTTAGTGAGACACTATAAACTAGTCAAGTAAACAGTCAATCACACTGCTACTAAATCCTCCATCTAGATATTTATATTTATATATCCATTCATTCTTCAATGCAGATTGCTATGTATAATACATATTTAAATAACAAACCAAACCATATTCACTGGATGATTTCATCAGTGATGCCATTTGAGATGTCATCAGTGATGTCATAAGTGATGTCACTGTATGAAAGTTATGGGACCCCCTCTAATACAATAATTTGCAGGTCAGGGAGGAGAGGGGAAAAAATAACAACCAATATAAGAAAAGCTCCCTTGTGACCTCTCTATTTCCTTGAGGGTTTTAGCCTCTAAATTCAGACATGGGCATAACCAAAAACACAAATTCACATATCTCTGAATTTCATATTCTTTTTTATTTAAATTATTTTTTCATTCTTATTTCTTTTCACATTATTTGCATTACAAAATTCATCAGTTCATGCCTCATATACACAGTTTAACAGCAAAACACCATTATATATAGTTCACAATTTCATATAATGATATATTCATAACCTGGTAGAGAACTAACACAATCAATCCACACATTCATACTTAATACACATTCACACCCCCAAACTATCTGTGCAAGTTTACACGTTTCATTGGTTCTTGTCTAATACCCAACACGGGGCCACTACAAACTGTAGGATTTAACATAGACTTGGTCAACGCGTTTCGGTGGCAAACGGCAACAATAGGAGCCACCTTCATCAGGACCCGCCAGAAATATCACCACTTGTTCTCTACACTGTGGTTCTTCCAGTAAGAATACATATAAAAAGACCCACAATAAATGTTTCAGCCCATGTCAAGTACATTAAATGGACATTGATTGGATCAAACAGCAATTCATGAACATATACAAACACCACCACCAGTGCCACCTTATACCCGGGAAAAGTACCCATAATTTGCATCGACACATATAGCAACATTCTTTAAATTTTTTACACCCACTTACTCGGGGCAATGAGGGAAACTATTTCACCTCTCAAAGTGTCTTTAAATCCCTTTTAACCCTGTCATGGCTCTCATATACACTCTCTATTGGTTTTAACCATACTCTGTTAATACTTACTCTTATTAGATCGTTAGTACAACCTATTGTTGCTCCACATTTAAGCACATCATTTAGAGTAATGGTTGCTTATCCAACAGGGCTCTACCATGGCTGGGTAAAGGAAGGAACAAAGAATGCTATTACCCTTCTACCACCACGTGGGTTTAAGAACTTTAAACTGTCAGCCTATTTACCTCAGAAGTCTTAGCACAGGAGATATGGAAAATCACTCAGGGTTGCAATTAGTCAGCAAGAACTTTGTATCATACTGGATATAAAGAAGAGCAATTATCTCTCTACCCCCACCGGTGGTGTCATTTCTAACCCCTGGACTCTAAGCTTGGTTACCTTGGATATCTCATCCCAGGGCGGCGCTTTCTATCCTGTCCTGGTTCCGCAAATACGAGCCACTCCCAAATTAAAACGCACCACAGGGCGCATTTGCACAATGTTGAACGAAGTTGCGGGCACTGGGGTAACATATGTGCAAACACGACCTGTGGCGCGTTTTGAAATTATTACATGTATGAAAAATATTTAATTTTCAGAAAGACACACATTCACTGGATGATGTCATCAGTGATGTAATTTGAGATGTCATCAGGGATGTCATGAGTGATGTCACTGACCATGTCATGAATAATGTAATATGTGATGTCATCAGCAAGTTAGCTGAACTAACTATAACAGGGGAATTTCAATAGTTTTGTACGAGTGAAATGTCCAGCTTACTATAACGCCCCTGAAACCTATGGTCTTTTCAGTGAATATATATATATATTGCCAGTAGGTAGTTATAGTTAGGACCTAGTTTCCATAGGAAATCCGCAACATTCTATTGGGAATAACTTTGGCGCCGGTTGATGAATCTTTGCGAATTTCTCATAGAAGATGGCCCGCTCCTTTCCTGAAAATTTTGGGGGGATTCATCAAGTTGAGGCTGAAAAAAACGGGGGTCCCAAAATGTGTTCTCCCCATGTTATTTTCCATAGGACGATTAGACACGGCTACAGCCCGAATGGCTGCACGGAATTACAAGAAATTTGGCAAAATGGTAGAGTCTGATTCGCAGATCACGCTTTTGCTTAAATGGTATAAATCCCTCCAGTAGTTCCTGAGAAAATCAAAAGAAAAAATAATATATATATATATCTGTAAGCGTGCACCGTGCGCGCACCGTATGCATACCGTACGCGTACTGTACGCGCGTACCTTCCCATGCACAAGCTGCATGCTGATTGGCTGTCAACTGTCTGTCAACACTCCAAACCAGAAATTGTTGGCAGCCATCTTGTGCCGCGATAGACTGAGGCACAGGAAATCAGAAAAACAAACATGTAGAACTCAAAAAGGGGGCAGGGTAGCAGCACCCTGACCCCCTAGGCCTGCTCAGGGGGTCCCACAAGGACCCCAAAGGACCCCAAAATTTTAATTTTTTTACAAAAATCACGGGGTGCATGTACGCTTACGGTACGCGTACGTACGCGTACCCCACGATTTTTTTAAAAAAATCAAAATTTGGGGGGCCTTGGGGGTTCTTGTGGGACCTGAGTAGTCAGGGTGCTTCTACCCTGCCCCCTTTTTGAGTTCTAAACCTTTCTGAGCACGAGCTGCATGCTCATCGGCTTTCAACACTCCAAACCAGGATGTGTTGGCAGCCATCTTGTGCTCGGTAGACCAAGGGACAAGAAAGCAGAAAAACAAATGTGTAGAACGCAAAAAAGGGGCAGGGTAGAAACACCCTGACCCCCTAGGCCTGCTCAGGTGGTCCCACACGGACCCCCAAGGCCCCAAAAATGTTTTCAACAAAACCCGGTCTGCTTTTTTCAAATGACCCCCCAGTGGGGACCAAATTCCAGGGGCATAGTGAAAAAGAAGTGTGGGGGGGCACCAACCCCCCCCCACACTGCCCCAGGGACCGCCACCCCCCGGGCCAAAGCAACGCAGCCCCCTGTCGCATACTGGAGGTTCCAAGGGGAATTGGTTTGCCCTCTGCAAACGCGCCAGGGGGCTGCTTTCCAGTGAGGTGTAAAAAGGGGCGTGGCCTCTTTACACCTCTCTGCAACGTAGCCTCCTGGCTTATACTGGAGGTTCCCGGTGGGCTAGTTGGCCCCCAGGGACCCCCAGTATGTAAGGGGACTTAATCCCCCAACTTAGAACACACAACAGGGCGTGTTAGCACAGTGGTCAAGCTAGGGGGCGGGGCTTGAGGTGATGTGAGTGCAAACATGCCCTGAGGCGCGTTGGAAGTTGGGGAATTAACTCCTCTTCAATCCAGAGGTCCCCTAGAGGGCAACTAGTCCAACAGGTATCTCCAATAAGCGCGACGTAGCTGTGTTGCAGAGTGTTGTAAAAAGGGGCGTGCCCTTTGAACACCTCTCTGCATCACAGCTGCCTGGCACATACTGGAGGTACCTGGTGGGCTAGTTGGCTCACAGGGGACCTCAGGATTAAAGAGGAATTAATTCCCCAATCTAGCTCACTACTAGTCCTGAAAAGTAAATGTAACTGTACTTACCAGTAACTTGATATTCCTTCGATAGAATATCATTGCCTGCTTTATAAAATATATATAAATTAAAAAAATATTACATTAAAAAAATATATATTATGATTTAAATATTTTTAAAAACATGTTTTTTCAATTTATATTAAAAATATGTAATGTCATTTAAAAAATAAAATATCTAAAAATAAATAGTTTAAAATAATGTAGTAAATCTGTATAAAAAAATATAACAATTAATACATTTAATAATTATCATTTACAAAACATTTGAAATTCACTGAAAAAACCATAGGTTTCACACACGTTATAGTTAGGAATTAGCATTTTAAAAACCTTGCAAATTCAGTGAAAAAACCATAGGTTTCACACTTGTTATAGTTAGGAATTAGTATTTAAAAAACCTTGCAAATTTATTGAAAAACCCATAGGTTTCACACATGTTATATTTAGCTGGACATTTCACTCATACAAAACCTTTGAAATTCCCCCGTTATAGTTAGTTCAGCTAACTATAACTTGAGCGCCCGCATTGCAGTGCTGATGACGTCACATATTACATCACTCATGACATGGTCAGTGACATCACTCATGACATCACTGATGACATCTCAAATGACATCACTCATGACATCACTGATGACATCATCCTTGTGAAAGAATGGCAGACCTCCTCTCAGCGTAATATGACCTTTGATACACACATTTAAAAAAAGAAACTAAAATTTTCAAAAAAATGGAGATACCAATACCAGTTACAACCTATTCAGTAAGTCTACCATCTATATACACATCCACTCATTCACTAACAGTTCTATATAGTCACTCATACATGTACTCACTCATCATATGTACTGATACACCTATACATCCTGTTACACACCGACAGTCATCCATAGAGTTACTCACACACATACTCACACATGCAAATAAACTTCAAACATCCATTTATTTGCATATACAGCTATACTCACACTACCACACTTACTTCTACAGAAACCTACACATACTTACTCTCTTAAACAATCACTTATACAAACACATACTTATTTAAACAGGAACTCTTCCAATCTCTCACTCTCACATATACTCACTTATATACATCAATACTCACATACACTAGATTAAAGCATATGTAGTTACTCATAAAGATACTATTGAGACAGTCATTCACTCAGTAACACACCCATACACACACTCATCCACCCATACAGTCCTGCACACTTGCTGCCTTCAAAACACATACAAACAGTGAGTCAGTCATTCATGCATCTATGTGCTAAGTAATACCCCCCACCAAACCATACAGACACTCATACTGATACTCAAAAAAACAACTAATAACCAATATACACACTCATGTAGCTACTCACCAACCCATGCAGCCACGTATACACAAAGTGAGAGACTGATACATATATTTAAATATTTAAATATTACTCGCTAATATATGTATTCACTAAGATACACTTAATAAGTGAGTTAACCAATCAATTTTCCAAAAAAAGACATCCATTTAGACACTTATTTAACCATTTATTCTTCCATCGACCTTTAGATATACATATATAAAAATATTTATTTTTCAGAAAAACACACATTCACTGGATGATGTCATCAGTGATGTCATGAGTGTTGTCATTTGAGATGTCATCAGTGATGTCATGAGTGATGTCACTGACCATGTCATGAGTGATGTAATATGTGACGTCATCAGCAGTGCATTGCGGGCGCGTGAGTTATAGTTAGCTGAACTAACTATAATGGTGGAATTTCAAAGGTTTTGCATGAGTGAAATGTCCAGCTAACTATAACATGTGTGAAACCTATGGTTTTTTCAATGAATTTGCAAGTTTATATATATATATTCACAGAAAAAAACATAGGTTTCACACCAGTTATAGTTAGGAATTAGAATTTAAAAAAGCTATTAAATTCACTGAAAAAACCATAGGTTTGACACCAGTTATAGTTAGCTGGAAATTTTACTGACATAAAACCATTGAAATTCCCACGTTATAGTTATTTGGACTCACTATAACTTGCGCGCCTGCAATGCACTGCTGATGACGTCACATATTACATCACTCATGACATGGTCAGTGACATCACTCATGACATCACTCTATTGTGCTCCCCACTCTATTGTGCTTTATAAGTCCCTAATAACATAACATTTTGAATTTTTCTTAGAATAGTGCAGTGTGGGGTAGTTTGCAGTAAGGCAAACATAGTTTGCTGCAAAAGAGGGAAGATTATCCCACTGGGAACTTTTTTCTCATTGGATAAGAGGTGTCCAGATATCACGCTTACCTACTAACTAGTGAACACTACAAAAGTGACACCTCTCCCATAGCTGATCGGAACATATCTCTGCTTGTAGAAGAACAGAAGAAGATTGCACTTGCTGTCTGTGACTTGGGTCGGCACCTGAGGGGTTGTATGTGCTCCCACTTGTACCCAGGGCTGAGAAATGGAGTCCAGTGGAGAGTTGCCTGACTTCCTTTGTTGGTACAAAGACACAACAACCTGAAAGATCCCATTAACCGACCAGTTGCAGTTGGACCTGGACTAGAATTTGTCTTGGGCCCTAAGTGTTGCACATAAGACCCCGGGAGCAACGGAAGAGACTAAGAGGAAATGCTCCAGAACGGAGAGTATGAAATGTTGGCATAAAGTTTGGACAATACCTTCAGATCTTCAATGTGACCTTGTGACAAAGGTGCCCGACTTCAAACAGAGTTTGTTACATACAGCTTCTAAACTTGACCTTCTGGAGACTTTTAAGCTCCAAAATAGTGACTAAGTCTGAATGAAGAAACTTGAGACTGTGATGGAATGAAAAGTATTCAAGTGACAGGACAGACTTGGGCTGGGGAAAAATCTGAATTTTCCCACAAAAACTATGGCTTCAGCTGGACCTCATATAATGGCTATCTGACTTTGAGGGGATGAATAGAGCCTGAAGCATTTTTTCTTCCATAAAGAGAGTATGTCAGAAGGGATAAGCTTTGAAATGGATAATACCCTTGGTATATTCAACCTCCACTCCATCGCAGGCAGCTTTAAATCGCACCTTTGTCACAGTCAGTCATGAACAGTGACTTCTGATTAGCACTTTACATTTGTTGGCTCTTTTTGACCTAAACCTTTTTTTTTTAATTATGTCTTCTGTTCTTTTGAGTTTTTAGTCACTTTAGTGTCATTTCTCCTATTAAAGTTTTATAAATTGTGGGATGTTTATTTTGTTATGTTCTGATTTTTAAAGTGTTTGGTATTGCTAAATACTTTAACCACATTAAGCCTGTCTGTTGTGTTCTAAAGGTACAAGGGATTGAGCCCAGCAGGTTTTTTTTTATTAAACTTTTGTGTTGGACCTGGGAAGATTTGGACCTATTTCATGGGAGAACCTAACATCCTCCCCAACGAATAACCCATTTTCTTGCAACCCTGTTAATGCTAAGCAAAATGAGCAAGTATAGAGCTGTACTTGCATTGAGAAAAGGACAGTTTCCCAATAAATAGCATGTGCCACATTGCATCGCTGTACAATCACACAAAGTCTTACTAAATCTGGGCCATAGAGTTTTCATTACATTTTGATGGATGTGCAATCTGTAGAAGATTTTGTGAATAGCCAAAACAAGCAAAGTTACTCAAAAATGCTAAAGTAAATTACATGTGGAAATTACTCAAACATGTAATCCACCTTTGTGAATATCCCCCATGCCCTTCAGTTTGGTGTATACATGTAGGTTATACTTCTGGAGTAAATTTACACTCAGATTTTGTGAAGAGTCAAAAAGTAGTTAATTTATTCGAAGTGCAAGTTACTTTTGAGAATCAGGCTCAATGTGCCTACTGTTGAGCTACCTTATAGATATTAAACAAACATGAAAAAACAAGGGCACTAAAGCTGAAGAACCTCATATTCATTCCTAAAAATGCTCAAATTTAATTGTAATATTGAGATTCTTCGGGGTATATTTCTACGTCCGTCCCTTAGTGTTAGTCGTAGGGCATCCTGAGATGGAAGTTTCTTGCTGTACCTGTGAACTTAGAAGGAGCAAGAGGACGTTTCTACAAATGGCAGCATTGGAAGCGGCACTGGCAGGGAGTATTGACTTGATGACAACTTTTGCAAGAATGTCAACTTGTTGATTTCTCTGCTGACAGTCATAGCTGGACCAAAAAAGTAAGACTATCACTATTACCTCTGGAAACATGCTGAAACACCAAAGTGCATTAAGAACCTTTTTAGATTATTAGAGCCTGCTGGCAGGACATGTACAAGATTAGACAAACATCTTCTTCAAAAGAAAGGAAAAAGGTCCCATGGCAGGTTCTTGTGCAAGTAACTGAGAAGATTCTCAACTGCATGCCAAGCAGTGTCCAGAGTTTTCACCAGCTAGTGAGTGTTCAGAGGCTGACAAGGTTCCTTCCGCACTTGGGCAAAACATGTCACAGTGCAGAAAATGATGAATCAGGCTATTATAGCCTGATTCATCATTGTTAAATCCGGTCGCAAAGGGCCAGATTCTGAGAATCTGGCCCTTTGCGAGCGGTATTTTTGCATTTGGGATTCATCATCCCAAATGCAAAAATCGCTATTTAAGAATTCGCATATTTGCAGGGAACAGCATTTAAGGAATCTCTATTAGAGATTCCTTAAATGCTATTCTTGAAACATTTTTAAATTGCGAATTTGCAAAAATTTCCCGCTATTTACCGCGAGGTCAAACCTCGTGGTAAATAGCGGAAACTTAGAAAAATGCATTTAAATGCATTTTTCTAAGTTTCATGTTACACACACACATGTCCTTGGGACATGTGTGTGCGCAACACCAATGTAGCATACATTTCAGTGGTGCTACAGGGTGTCCTTTGGACACCCCTGCACCCTTGAAATCGCAATTTCAATATGCAAATCGCTAATTGCGATTCGCACATTGAAATGTCTTCCCATTCATTCCTATGGGCCTTTGGGCCCATAGGAATGAATGGGGAGATATTCCTTAATTGCGATTAGCAATTTGCTAATCACAATTAAGGAATAATTAGAAATCGCAATTTATTTAGCGATTTCTTGGTGAATAGCATTTTGCTATTCCTTAATAGCGATTCCTTAATAATCGCTATTAAGGAATAGCAAATACTCACCTTGATGAATCAGGCTGTAAGGAAGAGCTTTTAGAAGGCAAGTTTGATTAATATTAGTTCATGGACATTAGATTCCAATGTGATCATATCGCACTGTCTATCGTGAACCGTTGCACTAATTTCATTCAGCCTAGCTTTATTCACCATGCTCGTTAAATACCTGTAAAAATTAAATCAAATTAAAAACTTCCTTCGCTGGCTTTTGCGTTCATTATAGTTGTTGGCACACATGTTACAGCCCTCTAAGCAAGCAGTATTGATCATTACCTTAAAGGAGTGAACAGAATGAATCTAATGTACAGTCTGGTCTCGTGATGAGTTCAGTTTAGTTCAAAGGCTTTTAATAACAGCATGAAGGACCAACCTTAAGCGCTCCTTCCTACATGAATGTGCGCTATTGAAAATGATGAACCGACGGCAGCGTTCATGGGCACCATCGAGATACAAACTGAAGGGAATATTTGCATAATGTGCTGATCTGGCTTTACTCCAACAGTCAGGTTTCCAATGACTCCAGCACTTCCTGTCACGGGGCAGTAAAGAAACCTTTTCCTTTTAAAAAGTCACTGAAGAAGAAATAGAGCAAAGGAGATGCAACAAGAAAGATATGAAAGAAAGAGCAAGAACTGAAGAGAAAGTCAGAGAGCGAGGAGTTAAATGAAAGCCTTTAAATTATGCGCGGAATCTATCAATTCAGCATTAAACAGAGACAGAAATGCGTCCTTCGAAGATTGACTTCTTATTCATTTGACACACTGTAAAGATCTTTGGTTGATGATTTTCCCTCATCTATCCCTCTACTATCCTTCACAATCAAAATAACTGCTACTCGCCGAAAACGCACTTCAGCACCTCATCAGGGGTAAAGCTCTTTTAAATGCAAAGCTTTCCCCCTCTTCGAACCTGACACTATCTTTCTCAATCCAAATAACTAACTAACATATCCACCACTCAAATTACTTTCCTTGTTCACTAAACTATTCATCATTAATCCTTTATGGCATAGGTACTGTACTCACAAACATTTTCCCGAGGGCTGCAAAGTACTGTCTGTGACATACCTGAGGGCCGCACCAATGCCAACAATGGGAGGTCGGGTGATGGAAGGTGAGCGTAGGGTGACTCGAAGCAGATGCATGGTGGGGACAACAAACCAAGCCTTCATGTCACTTCAGTCTGTCACTTATGCTCTATTCTCATGCATCAATAATTAAAGTCAAAGCATTAACTTATAATGTAAAATGTGAGGAGGAAAGAGATGCTCATCTGGTGGCTGAGTTGCAAAATGTAAAACTAGAAAAACCTGGTATCAGTCCTGGCTTCCCTAATTGATGAAATTGTGTGATCCTAGGCAATTTGTTAATTTCACTTTGCCTCCTATTTCTTCATTAACACATATGGGAGCCCCTTAAAATACATGAGTTAAGGAATAGGATATGTACTGTACAAAACCTGCTCGTATTTTATTTTATAAACTATAATGGTGTATCAATTATATATAACAACAAAGGCTACACACAAGGGGCCTCATTTATGAGGCTGTGCGCCACTTTTACGCCGCTGGTGCGTCACTTTTTGTGACGCACCAGTGGCGTAAAAAATGCGCCTTGTTTCGCCATATTTACAAAGTGACGCATCTAGATAGATGCGTCACTTTGTAAACCCCTGCGCCACATTATACCTGTGCCAGGTATATTGTATGCAAGGGGGGCGTATTGACGCAAGGAAGGGTCGAAGAAGTGACGCAGTGAAATCGATTAGATTTCACTGCGTCACTTTTAGGACGCCGTTGCGTCATAATCTTGCGCCTGCCTCACTGCAGGCGTAAGACTGACGCAGGCCCTTTCACATGGGGCTTGCCCCATGTGAAAGGACGCATTGCTGGAGTTGCGTCACTTTTGTGACACACTCCAGCAATGAGTCACTTTTGCGCTTACAGATACGTCAGAAATACTGACGTATCTGTAACTCCTTGCGACATGATGCGTCATACATTAAATATGACGCATCAGGAATGTCGTAAGGAGTGCGCACTGAGAAGTGACGCATCGCTGCTTTCACGCAGCGATGCGTCATTTCTCATAAATGAGGCCCAAGGTGCTCCTGACAAATGACTTCCCTCTTTTTCAGAATGGGGCAACATGAAAGTTTCCAAGATCATGTTTGAAAACTATCACAGCTAATAAATGCCTCTCAATGGATTGACAATCTGATCTAATAAGGTAAAACGCTCGAGCTAATGTGTAAAAACGTTCAAATAAAATGTGCAGGATTGTTTTGCAGCTTTCTGAATTTTTATGCTCTGTTAAGTGAACAGCAACTCATTGCTGTTGTTCACCAGGGGGCGGCAACTAAAGGTCAGGAAGGTCACATGCGCGCCAGGGCTGTACTTTGAGTTTCCCTGCTTTATGGGGTCCGGAGTAGCATGCTACTCGCAGAAAAAGCGCTTCGACGCATCGTCAGAGGTAGTAAGCGCTATATAAATGCATTATAATTACAATACAATGCAATATCTTCTCAACCTCCAAAGCAGGGATTAGATGACATAGCAGGTTCTGTCTGTCTGGTTTTTATTAAAAGCCTCTTAACGAAGCATTGTTGTGTTGTAGTGGAGTAAGAACTTGATGTTCCTATTGCTGAAGCTTTAAATCCAGAGGTGGCGCTTGCGGGCCTCGCGCGTGTGGCTGGGAGAAAGCCCAGAGATTTCAATAAAGAGCACTTAAGCCAATGAGCTGTCTCACACTTCTTAAACTGTCTGTACGTTTAACACGAGCCCCGTGTTGTCGTACAATGAGATATTAAAGGTCAGTGGTCTCCGAAGGAAAATGTCATTTCTGCTCATTAGCATGAAGCAAATGAGGTCGCCTGCTTCCAGCAGAAGTGAATGGCCCTGACCTTTCACAGTTGGTCACTTGCCATGGACGGTATTTGATGCATGGATCGAGCTTTGCGCGAGGGCAACCGTTCATACTCAGATTTACTGTTAGTACCACTTGGGGAAGTGCTAAACTCTTAATAATACTTTGTTGTAATCGATTGATTATGATGACATTATGTAAAAGACCACGGGTTAGAAAAGGCCATTAATATTACCACAAGCCTCGTGTGTACATTTATTTATGAATTCCTATATTTATTTTCTTTTTCTCATTGTATATTTCACATTTTCATATTACTTATTCAATGTATTCCCGTTTCTATATGATTGTTTCTTTGTTTATATTTAAATGTTCGTAAACATGTGTAAACCGTTCATTGTTGTCCTTTACATGCATTCTGTGCCTCAATCTTTCATTTGTTTACCTGCTTCTTGCAATCTTGCAATTTACAGCCATTCTGTCTATAATATATGTGTATATTTTAGATACAAGAAAGACATGCGTAGTATGTCTTTCTCCGGGACGGCGTTCTGATTTGTAAGGCTAACTTTGTGTCGCCGATATTTTTCCAAATATATGACTTTAGATTTTCAGACTCTATAAACTATTTTATTCTAGCCTTTACACAAGCGTTGCTGATTGCCCATGTATGCTATATTGTGCGCTATATTTTTCCTATATTCCATAATATGTCATACTTTGTTACCGTTACAAATTACATCTGAAGACACCGAAGTAACATAACTCTTCTTGACAAAGTGAAACTGAATGGAATAAAAAATGTTGTCATACTTCATGTGCTTCAAACCTTTTTCCATTTCTGAAAGGTTTTCTTTTTTTATCAAGATTCTAATTTGATAGTCGGAAACCGATTAATTTCCCCCAGAACTAAATCCAGCATTTACATACAAAACTAAGAGGTAATTTTAGGTAACTTATTTATTATTTTTCTCATAGATAAGCTTTGTTTTCATCAGTTGATTTAGTGGAAATACATTGGTGGGACAATTTTGCAGTTTGTTGAAAAAGAAGATCAGGCAATATTCCTTTTTTTATTGAGTTATTATGTAGAGCGCAACTCCATTTTTAGCACTGATTGAACGTGGAAATTATATAAGAAGCAGTAGAACAAAATATGTGTTTATGTATTTATTTGCCTATTAGTGAACTTTCCGCAGCTGGAGGAGCGCTTTCTATCAGACAACAACAATCTGTTTATTCGGCAAATATAGATAATGACAATAATACATACAAACATCTTAATAAGCAAATACAGAATAGAGAAAAAAATCGTAATATCATAAATAAAAACTACAAGGATCAGTTGTACATGTTCCCAGACAACACTCTAGGTACACTTTCATTATAATTGTAATATCTTAACAATTAGAGAGTTCTTCATAGACCAATATGTACAATATGACATGGTCAGATCTAAAAATGGTGACATTGAGCTTGATGTAATTTAACTTGTGCAAGAAACAACAATTAAACTAGTGCACATTTAACATAAATATCAACCTGCTATTTGTATCCCTTGTGACTTTCTGTCAAACTTTTATCATTTAGATGAAAAGCGTACAAACTGCATGTGTGGTCACTGTATCTTTAAGTAAAATCAGGGATAAGAACAATGGCCTACATGGCTTAAAGCCTTTTAGCCAAATTATCCTTTTCAAATACATCATAGTGCGAGCCTTTTATTCTGCTCTTTGCAGCATTGAGTATAAAGTTATTCTTGTCATTAAACATCATGGGCCCGATGTAGGTAAATATCATATACCGACTCTAGAATACCAAATTTTACCGATTCGGTATTCTAGATTCGGTAAATGAGATTTAGGAAATAATTCGGTAATTTTTACTGAATCGGTATGATTCGGTAATTACTGAATCAGTATTTACCGATTCGGTAATTGCCATTGATTCCTATGGACCTTGAGGCCCATAGGAATCAATGTCAATTTCGGTAAACTTACCGAATTGTCAAGGGGGACAGGGTGTCACTTTGACAACCTGTTGCACCCCTGATTCTGGCATGTGGCCATGTGACACACATACATGCCCTTAGGGCATGTATGTGTGCCACATGGTACAGGTGTACATGCACAGATGTGCATGTACACTGGAATTCGTTATTTACCACAAAATATTATTTTGTGGTAAATAACAAATTCTTAAGGGCCTGTGGCACTGTTTTCAGTGCCACCTACATCTAGATTTACCAATTCGGTAAATTTACCGATTCGGTATTTTACCAATTGGGTAAATTTACCGAATCGGTAAATTTATAGATTCTGTAAAATGTAAGGCCCCTACATTTCAAAAACCAAATACTGGTTGGTAACTGCCAAAATCATCCGTTACTGACCGGTATTTGGTGTCCTACATCGGACCCCTATATCGGTTGCAATCAAAAAATTCTTGCATCCATTGTTTGACATATACACAGAATTCTTCATCAGACAGCAGCTTTTTATCCAATGACCATAGAGCCCTTTGTCTAACCTCTGAGGCCCCCCTTAGCTTAAATATCAGAGGGTTATGATGGGAATATAATTGGGGCAGTTTTTTTAATATCTAAGTTGCCTATCAGTAAATGGGAGGCAACAAAGTAGCCCAGCCATACAAATTTCCTTCGCGGATGAGAAAAGTATGTAAAACCAGGATCTTTTCATTGTTTTTCTGGCAGGCGAATAAAACCTTATTTTCACTGTAGCAGGGTTAGCTGTTCCATATGAAAGTATTTGGATACATTGTAGAAGTTAAAATGTTATCTCTGCCTAGGAACCAATGTAAATGTTTATTCTTGAACATTTAAAATAAATATTGCAAGTGAAATTCATTGGTACGTCAGATTTGTACTAAATATTTTACAAAAGATACATTTAAAAAAAACACCTTTTATCCTTACTAAATCCTCTAGGAACCAATTTACATGAGCTTCAAATTGTCACATAGGAGCTGAATAGCTCCTTGATAAGGTGTGACCTTGATCCCAGAACTGAGGCAAAGGTCTTGGGTATGGGAAGATGTTCTGTTTGTTACACAGGATGACCATCTGGGCAGTGTCCAGAAACTTAATTAACTTCATAGAGGCCTACTCTCTCAAAGGCTGATGTAGCGGGCAACTCGGCCTGCACCATATTTTGTTCCTCTAGGCAGCCGATCACCATTTTCAGTAGGTGAGGAACTGCCCTCAGAACTGGTTGTGAGTTACAACAGAGGAGGGTTTGCTCAGTTTCCTGGTCAAATCTTTAAAGTGGGCCTTGCAGCTCTACAACGGGGACAGAAGGTTCTGCCATGTTGGATTTCAGTAGAGAGGGGCACTGTGTGATTTGTCTGCAGTAGGGCACACAGAAACTGCTGCAAACGTGGGTAGGGTTAGCCCTGGGAACAATTTCTCTATTGGTTAGGTAGGGGCCAAAAGACACCCTCACATCCAGGCTAGTGGCAGGCATGAATGTGGCATCCCTGGGCACCTTCTCCAGAACACTAATGGACCAATGAAATGCAGAAGGACTGCAAGGGCACACACACTAGCCCCAGACTTGCTGGGGATGGGAACTAGAGGCACGGGGCCTAGAGACTAGCCAGCCTCCAATACAATCTGTAAACACAAAATGGGCTGCTCCCAGTTAAGATTCCTTTAGTATCCTACAGACTTTTATTGTTGTGCATCACCAGTGGGGGCATCTTGCAAAAAGTGGCAGACTGGCCTCACATACCACCCGGTGTCATACTTCGACGTGGAGACTGAGAGGACAATCATAGAGACCACGGCTGGAAGCGCTGAATTCAGACAAAAGTCACAGTAGGCCCTTCCACCCTTGACCTCCCATGGAGCAAGTAGGATAGGAATTTAGTATATACTCACCCCAGTACTACACTGAGAGGGGATTTAGACACCAAAAAACCCCTGTCCCTTAAGGGTCACTTCCTCTGAGCACTACGTGCAAAGGGGCTGTGCCCACTTTTATTAAAACCCTTTTGTCCTGACAAATGCCACGTACCCTTCGGGGACAAGAGGGCAGAAACATGTTGATCACACTTAAAACGGTGGAAGGAGAGTAAGCTCCCATGTCACCGTTCACTTAGTTATTTTTTTTGTTTAAGAAGTTTTTATTAGCATTTTTGGATTAAATACAATACATATGTCATAACAAATTGGAACAATAATAATATCAAGAAAGACTACTGAAACATATGCAATGAGCAATAAAACAAATAAGAAAATGGTTATAGAGAGAAGGAAAAGGAAAAAGGGAGAGACATATAGAATAGAAAGAAGGGTAGAAGAAAGAAAGGAAAGAAAGAAGGGGCAAAAGAGGGGAACGGAAAAGAGAGAGAGGGGAAGGTAAGAATAAGTGGGAAGACAGAGAGTGAATTCAAGGAAGAGAGTTGGAGGAAAGATAAGTGGTAAAAGGGAGCCAAAGGAGATCGGATTTACTTTTCAGGTGGACAGAAGAGGACGAAGCAATAGCAATCCTATGTTCATCGCAAACAAAATTCCACCAGGTATGAACAGAAATTTTAGAATTGTCTTTATAACATAATAAAATAACTTTAAATGCAAGAGAAATAAACAAGTCCAACAATCTCGCTGAAGAAGAGATAATATCAATGTCAGATGACAACGATCCCAGGAAAATAGTCTGTAAAGATAATTGGGCAGAACAGTTAAAAACTTGCATACATATCTTCCAAACTTCCTTCCAAAATGATAAAATAGGGAGACATTCGTATAGTAGGTGTTTAAGTGATCCAGTTTCTTTAGTACACAACCAACAAAGTATAGAAGATGTTGGGGAAAACGTATGAACACTTACAGGGGTGATAAGGACTCTATGATAAATGAACAGTAACAATTGGGTAATACGAGCAGCAGGAGATACTTTAAACAGTTTGGACCATATACGATCCCACAACAGAACAGAGAGAGAAATATCAAGGTCAGTTTCCCATGCAATCTCAACAACTGACTTAGGACGATCTGAACCGGTTGACAATAATAGTGTATAAACAAGGGCAGCCTTAGGTTGTTGAGTGGAGAATAAGGGATATAGTGAAGAGGTAGGAACAAAAAAGGGTAAGGCATCAGGCATGGAAAAGGAAGCTAAGTGTGACTGAATGGCAGACATAATAATGGTGTATTCAGAAATATATGAGGAAGGTAAGTTAAATAAATTTTGTAATTTCGGAAAAGTAATGAGAGAGTCATTATCAAAAAATTGATGAACAAATACAATATTCTTTTCTTTCCA
The DNA here is from genome assembly GCF_964263255.1 of Lissotriton vulgaris. Lineage (NCBI taxonomy): Eukaryota > Metazoa > Chordata > Amphibia > Caudata > Salamandridae > Lissotriton > Lissotriton vulgaris. Next base: position 1,011,816,295 of record NC_141696.1, on the reverse strand, counting down.
GTGCTTGAAATAAAATGATTTACCTTTATATCGCAGAAATTTGTTATACCATACAACAGATAATAAAAAACATTGCAACGAGGAAAGATCAGAGGAGAAGACATTGTGTAACACCGTTTGGGAGTATTTTAAGATAGGGTATTTAGTCAAAAAAGAACAGTTTGACATAAAAACAATATGTTGAAAGGAAAAGTCTTTCAGTAGGGAGCGTTCTAGAAGAACCCAGGTAGGTACAGGGGTGTCAGTAAAGTCATAGGCCAAAGAAAAGGATTGTTTAATCAGAAAAGCGGAGTGATACATTTTAAAGTTGGAAAAGCGAACTCCACCTTCAGATTTAGGACGAATCAGCTTTTGCAGTGCTATTCAGGGATGCTTGCCATTCCATAAAAATTTAGAACAAATACTGTTTATGCGGGAGAAATAGGAAAGGGGAGATTTGAAAGGGAGCATAGATACAGTATAAAGAACATGTGGGGCAATCATCATTTTAATTGTGTCTAGTCTACCCTACCAGGAAAGAAATAATGGGGACCAGATTTGAAGAAGAGAGTTGATTTTCTTTAGGAGAGAATCAAAAGTAAATTTAAGGGTATCTCTCAAGGAGGGTGCGAACCAAATACCGAGGTATTTATTTTAGAGGGACACCAAGCAAAATCAGTATTATTAAACAAGAATTGGTAACAAAGTGAATTAAGTGGGAGGACTTCCATTTTGCACAGGTTCAATTTATATCCCGAAACAGAGGAATATAACCAGACCTCATCCAGAAATGGTGGAAGGGAGGTTTCAGGATATGACATGTAAACCAGCACATCATCTGCATATGCAGACAATTTAGTTTCAGTAGAGGACAATTTAAAACCAGTGATGTCAGGATTGGAACAAATTCTTTCTAAGAAGGGTTCGAGACAAAGAATAAATAATAGGGGAGAGAGGGGGCATCCTTGACGAGTACCTCTAGATAAGGAGAAGGATTTGGAGAATTGATTGTTAACAAAAATACTGGCACGAAGAGAGGAATAGAGAAGTTTAACCATAGAAATAAAAGAGGGACCAAAACCAAACCATTGTAGGGTACAAAACAGGAATTGCCAGTTAATACGATCAAAAGCTTTCTCAGCATCTAAGGATAGTGCTGCTAAAGGGGTTTTAAGATGTTTGCTGTGGGCAATGACATTAGAGAACACACGAGCATTGTCTGCAGCGAGTCTACCCTTAACAAAACCCACCTGGTCCGTTTTGATTAGACGGGGGATAAGGGAATCAAGGCGGGACGCAAGAATTTTAGCAAACATTTTGCAGTCATAATTAATTAGGGATATAGGGCGATCATTTTTGCATTGGGTGTGGTCTTTAGCAGGTTTCGGGATTATGATAAGTAGTGCATCCAAAAAGGACCCAGAAGCTTTCGCACTCAAAATAAAGGAGTTGAAGAGTTGAAGGAGTTTAGGAGCAAAAAACGTGTGAAACGAGGAATAAAATTCTACAGGTAGGCCATCCGGACCAGGAGCCTTTGATCGTTTGAGTGAGTTAATGGCTCGAGTTACCTCCTGTAGTGTAATTTCTTCTTCCAGGCCCTCAAAAAAGGAAGATAAGTTTACGTCAGAGGGGTGGGTGTCATCAGTATATAAAGAATGATAATAGGAATGGAATACGTCAGCAATGTCTTCATCTGCCGTAACCAATTTATTTAGAGAGTCATTAAAAATGGGGCCTACATTTTTACGTTCAGATTTAATTTTCAAATAGTTTGCCAACATTTTTCCCGCTTTATTTTGGCCACCATGGAATTTGGATTTAATTTTAAGGAGGGTGTTACAGGCCTCATTGGTAATAATATTGTTGAGTTCTGTTTTGGCTAAGATTAAGTCTTGAAGGGAGGAAGAGGATTTAGATGAGAAATACAGATGTTCAAGGTGTTTAATTTTACGAAGTTGGTCATCGTATTTTTTCCTTTCGAGTTTCTTCTTTTTAGCAACATAGGAGATGGTAAATGCTCGGAACGCAGCATTGAAAGCATCCCAATTGTTAGGAATGGAGGTATCAGAGGGGTCGTTAAAGGTAAAAAATTAATTGAAAAATTCCACACTTTCCTTCAAAACAACTGAGTCAGATAAAAGAAAGGCGTTAAATTTCCAACAACTAAATTTAGAGGAGATAAGGGAAAGATCAAGTGAGGTAGAAACAGGGGCATGGTCAGAAATAAAAATGGAGCCTATTGCAGATTTTTGAATGGAGGGGAGTAAAGATTTACTAACCATAATGTAATCAATTCTAGAACGGGTGTGATGCACAGGAGAGAAAAAGGTATACTCCAACACATCGGGGTTACATAACTTCCAAGAATCATACAAAGGACGCGAGGCAATGGCAGATTGGAAGCTCTTATGAGTTTTGTCAGGTTGAAATTTACTAGAAGATAATCTATCAGAGAAAGGGTCTTACCATTTTTTTTAAATCACCTGCAATTAGGAAATCAGGGCAGTCAATGGAAGAAATTAGGGTTTTAATAGCATTCCAAAACTTAGGGTCAGGACGTACCGGAACATAAACATTCAGGAGAACCAGTGTCTTATTATGAATAATAACCTTAGCCATTGCCCAACGTCCTTCATCATCATGTTGAGAGGAGATAATTTGTACATTCAAAGCTTTGTGAAATAAAATAGCAACCCCCCCTTTTTTAAGAAGAGCAGGAGAAAATACAATCTGACCCACCAACTGTCTCTTTAACTTGAGTGATTCGACATCAGAACAATGCGTTTCTTGAAGAAAAACAACTTGAGAACCAATTTTGGATAAATGAGACAATACCTTTTGACGTTTGACTGGGTGACCAAGACCTCGAACATTCCGTGAGACAATATTACACACCATTTAGGAGAGGGGTGATGGGCGACACGCGGAGAGAACATACGATAAGGAAAGCACTACAAAAAAGGAAACAACAAAAACATAAAAAACGTATAAAGAGGGTTCTTAAAATATTCATAGCACAAATGTAAAATCTGATCAAAAGAACAAAATACACCATGAAGACGAATAATCGAGATAGAGATTGCAGAGGAAAAGAAAGAGATGAAGTGGTGAAGACAAGGAAAAAGGATGTAGTAAGAAGAGAGGAGATAAAAGAGAGAAGCGGAGTGGTAGAAAAGAGAACAGATAAAAGACAGAGGAAAGGAAACAGATCAAGGCACACAAGCCTGATCAGAGAGATAACAAAGAACAAAAACATCAGGGGCACGGATACGTCGAGAAGGGGAGACATCCCCACGAGCAACCGAAAAAAAGGACGAATAAAAGGGTAAAGAGAAGATTGTAAGAGCGAAGAACAGGAGAATATGAATAAAAGACAAAAGAGGAGATTCAAACATAGATAGAGGAGAGAAGTACTAGCGAGAAGGAAAAAGAAAACCACAAGCAAGAACATTAAGAAAGGTAACAAGAAATAGGTTTAAGCAACAGTGTCCATCGTTGAAGGAGAAACACTCTGGAGATAAGCATGGAGCTTTTGAAGATCATCAAATGAGCTGGTCCGACCATTATGAGTGATCTTGCAGAAACATGGATGAAGAATGCCATATTGAATGGGAAGTTGCCGCATAAGAGGTCGCAGATTCAAGAATTCTTTGCGTCGGGCATTAGTCGCAGTCGAGAGGTCTTGTGAGATGTGGTGACCAGACCACTGGAGACGACGTTTCAGTCTAGCAGCTTTTAAAACAGACATTAGCTCTGTGAATTCTAGAAAGAGCATGATAATGCCCCAAGGTTTGTTAGAGGCAGAGATAATACGGCCAAGGCGGTGAGCTCTTTGAATGTTCAGAGGGTGTGACGCAGGTTGAAGATCCAAAAGTTCTTGTAGAAATTTTTGTAAAAAAGACACCATGTCAGAACCTTCCAAATTTTCCGGAATACCATAAACGCGTTGGTTGTTTCTTCGATTGCGATTTTCCAAATCCTCCGTGTGCAGCTTAAGTTTGTGGATTTCTTGCTCCAAAAGAGGAATTTTAGTCGAGACATCTTGAATGTCACTAACCCTTTGCTCCAAATTTAAGACTTTGCCCTCCATTAGAACCCAACGGTCTTCAATCTGTTTGAGCCTGTCATTAGTTGCACTCATAATTGGTTGGAGGCCGCAAACCTCTTCAAGTATTGAGTCCAGAACAGGATTAGAGGAAGACTTAATGGGAGAGGGCAGGTCATTCTTAAACCGCTTAGGTTTTGTACCAGTGTGAAACAATTTGGAGTCATTGGCCATGGTAAAAGTGTGAGCAGGGGCCAAAAGGCGTGACAGAGAATAAACAGTAAAAAGGACACTGCACAGTAGATAGTAGATATGAATAGTATAGAGATACTGAGTCAGCTGGATGAAATGGCATTGAGGTATGAGGAGAAACAATAGCAAGGTATCTCGTTAAAACTTTCAAAAACTGATATCCATCCTCATAAAGTGCATTGATAATGAGTAGGGCATGAGGAAAATTAAACGTTATGGTCGCAACAGCAAGTGGTAGAATACTTGTGGCACATTGGAGAAGAGAAAAAAGTCAGTCAGACCAAATGCGACATTAGTAGAATGGCGGTATCCTTTTCTGCCAGAAAACACTGAGTCAGTCATTCAGAATAGATATGGGGCAAAAAAATAGCAGAAAACAGCAAGAAAAATGCCATATTGGTGAAGAAGATGGACAGAGCAGACGGATATTGCCAAATAAGTGGGAGGGAGTTGAAGCGGTGAGGAGAACGACGACACGGGCTCAGCGTCCAAAATGGCGGCCGCCCGCGTCGTGTCAGAAAGAAAAGTTACCGCTAAGCATGCAGACTCCACACCACACGTAATCCACTTCTGTCGGCAACATCAGGGTCGCAAAGCCTTCCGCCGACAGTGGAGCAGTCTCAGATGACTCAAAAGCAGGAATTAGCACTCTCACGGCATCCGTGAAGAAAGTCCGTCGTGGAGCTCACGGAGAGTGCGTCTTCACCGTCCGGCGCGCAAGCCACGCCCCCCGTTCACTTATTTTTAATACCATGCACTGGCTTCTTGAACAAATATGGTTTATTGTCAAGTGTAATGGTTTTTAGATCACCTTTCACTACATCACGGGTCACCACTTAGCTTAAGTAGTGCATCCCTGTCTCCAGGTGTATGCCCGCCCTCTATCAAACGAAGTTTTTAGAGGGCAAGGACAGCCTATGATGAAGCATGACACCTGGCGGTGTCTGAGGCCAGTCTGTCAATTTTTGCGAGATGCCCTCACTGGTGATGCACCTCAATACAAGTCTGAAGGATACTATAGGAATCTTAAATAGAGCAGCCCATTTTGTGTTTACAGAAGAAGGACTTCACCTGCTGCTGAGACCCATTAGGAGACCTGGGAGCCTGGACCTGATTCCACATGAACCCAGAACAAAGAAATGGAATCCAATGGTAAATTGTGTGGCATCCTAACCTAAAAAATGGAAATTAGAAACCTTCTGCTCACCTTTTGCCTGGTGATTTGTCGAGGGACTTAGACTAACCTGCCAGATGATCCAATGAGGAATCATCACACATAAGCCCACACACATAGACGCCCACTCCCCTGGAACCGGAGGAGAACTCCGCATGTGCGGCCATTTTAAATCCCCAGCGGTTGAGTGCCTTGCACGCCGGTCCAGTTAAGTGTGTTTCCTGAAGTAGAACCACTGTAGGGGCCTTCCACTTTAAATATTGCAGGACTAAACCCCTCTTAATTTTATGATCCAAACCATTGACATTCCACGATAATACTGTCAAGGGGGGTGATCATTCGAGGTGCTTGGGGATTACGTCCCGTCAGTTCGGTACTCTGCATAGTATTTGTGATGTGGAGTGTCGCGAGCGATGTCGCTGTCAGTGTATTTGAGTCTGTTGTGTGGCCCCTGCTTTCCCAGCCATCCTATTATCAGTTGGAGGAGAGACTGTATAACCATAACCTGTAAACATATGCATACAAACTTTGCATAACTCAGACGCGTACCCCCACCCTGCCTCCCTGTCCGGTGGTTCACAACTGTCCACCTCCCCAACTGAGCAGATTGCTTACATTCCCCGTTAACTGTATAACTCGGGAGGATGAGACCTCGTAGACCCCATTCAGCCCCCCATACGGAATTAGTCCCATTATTGCGTATTAGGTCCGATATCTCCTACCTCTTGCCGTCTTCACAATTTGGTCAGCTGTGTTCACCCAGGTTCGCGGCATATGTCAATTGTACAATGGATCCCCCCATCCCTGCCCTTGCCCCCCCACCAGACTCGGTTGGTATTAGTGACAATGCAGGCGGGATCACCAGTTCAGTCATACATTCTTGGTTATTCTGCAACCCACCGAGGTGACATCTTCAGTGTTCATCCAGTGGATGCCGTCTGCCCTCCTCCGGGACCTCGCGGGCTGGTCCTCGATGTTTAGGGCCTCTCGCCGGTCGCCAACCCTCTAGCCAGTCTCTCGCCTCCCCTGGGGATTCAAAGAACTATGTCTTCCCTTCTGATTCTACTCGCAGCCGCTCTGGGAATAACACTGAGTACTTGAGTTCTCTTCTCCGCAATTCTTTTTTAACCTCCATAAAGCTCCTCCGTTGTTGAGCCACCGCCGCTGTATAGTCTGGATAGAAGGCGACTTCCGAGTTTTCAATCTTAATTGGAGGGGCCACTCTTGCCGCTTGTAAAATAGCGTCCCGGTCGCGGAAGTAAAAAATGCGTGCCAGAATGGGTCGTGGAGGTTTCCCCGAGCGCGGCTTCCCACCTGGCACTCAGTGGGCCCGTTCCACCGAGAAATATTTCAACAGGTCTCGTGGTTTCAGCTGGTTGTGGATAAGATCCTCCACGAAGAGGTCAAGGGCCGAGTCTCCCGTCGTCTCCGGCACACCGACTAGGCGTACATTATTGGCCTGGATCTACCTTCCTATTCGTCCAGCTTGGCTTTCAGCGTCATGTTATCTTGCTCCAGCTTGTGCATTCTGATCTGCAGATCCGCTGTATTTGCCGACAGCCCCATCGTTGTTTTCTCCACTTCTCCTAGACGATCCGTTACTTTGGCGAGGTCTGCTCGCATGAAGGAAATATCAGTTGCGATTGTGCCCATGGAGGTCTGCATCAACTGTAGCGTCTCCATGACGTCTTTTAAAGTGATTTAACCCGTGCCCCCCGGGCTGGGCGGTAGTTGGGTGGATGACTGCGGTGTATTCCCTTTCGCTGTGTTGGCGCCATCCTTGTGGTAGGCATACTTGTCTAGTTTTGGGGTCTGTGCCCTTCCCCCTCTGCCGCTCATAATGCCCCCTCCTGCGGGCAAAGTCCGGTGGTCACCCCTCACGCCCCTGCTCACTGTTCTCTGGCAGTTACGTACTGACCGTTAGTCTCCTTGCATTGTGGCGTTGTATCACGGTCAGGGGAGTGGGTGGCTGGAGTGGGTGTCACGGTAATTGAGGGCACTCACCATGTGCCTCCTGAGCTGATGATAGCGCTGTTGGGGTGGCTGGCCCGCCTGATTCACGTCCTGTGTACTGTTGCTCACCAAGCGTTCCTCTGGGGAGGGGGAGGAAGGAGGGGATTACTGATCTCGGCGGGCCCCCAACCGGCCCGTTGTCCGCTGTCCCTGGCGTTTGCGGCCCTCAGGGGTACTTGCAGACTGCTTGTACCGTGGTCGCTGACCCTGAGGTGTTGGCCCCCGCGGCAATATTTTTATTATTACTGTCCCGTTGACCGCTTCTAGCCTGCCACGGACACTTGGGGCGGTCTCCCAGTCAGTTGCACTGTTTTGCGGGCCTCTGAGCTAATCGAGACCCCAGCTCCGGCGGGAGCAGTAGGCCTCAAAGTTCACCGTGGCGGATCTTCACCTGTGGAGGGTTGGGGGCGATGCAAGTTGGCGCTTTAGGAACCGGACGTGTTCCGATTTTAAATTATGTGCAGTAGGTGCCAGTGTCGGGCAGGATTCGTATCCGGATTTCGGCGGGAGGCTCCTAGGGTCCTGGAGCTCTCCTAAGCTGCGGCCATCTTGCCACGCCCCCTCCAAATCTTTCTTGGGTGGGGTGGGGTGGGATTAGGTTTGACAGGGATTAAGGACAGCCAATATGTGAATTTGAGAAGAGGAGTACAAGTAAGAGGGTGTGGGAGAGGATTGGGTTATAGAGGTAGAAGGAGGTGGAATAGGTAGTGTACGTGTGTCTCTGTTTGACAATTGAATGTTGGTCTTGTGTAGATTGTGAATGTTTGAATGTGTGTGGTGTGGCTGGAGTCTGGTATTCGGTGAGTGTGTATGTTTGGGTTTGGTTGGTGTTGTTTTGTGTGTAGGAGTGCTTTTTTATGGGTGCATTTGTTTGGATGAGAGTACTGTTGAAGTGGTTAGTGTGGTTGTGCTACATGTGTCTGTATGTTTGCCCATTGCGTATGGGTTGGGTGTATGTTGTGTATGTTTGGATGTGTCGTTTGGCTCGTGTTTGGCATTTAGGTGAGTGTGTACATTTGGTTTTGGTTGGTGTTGTTTTATGCGTAAGTTCGCTTTTATGTAAGTATATTTGTTTGGATGAGTGTGCTGTTGAGGTGGTTGGTGTGGTTCTGGTGTGTTTTAATGGTGGTTGTGGTACTTGTGATTGTGGTCATGGTCGTGGTAGTTTTGGGTATAGTGGGGATGTGGATGTAGTGTTAATATTATGTGTATGTTGTTTGTGTGTTTCTTTGTGTTTGCATTTATGTGTGTCTGTTTGAGTGGGTGCTTTTAAAGAAATGAGTGTTCTTGGGATTGGGGTGGGAGTTAGGATTTTGGCTGAGGAAGGGACCTGAGATGGGGAGCAAGGGTGGGCTTATAGGGAGCCTGGGGTGAGTGGGGAAGCTATTTTTGCAAGCAATCTCTGCATGCCATACAGTGAACTGTGAATGGCATCCAGATATGCAACTGTTTGTTGCATTTGGCATCTAAGATCCTGCATGCCATTCACTATAGCGGTCTGGCCATCAGAGATGCTGTGTAAGAGGTCAATAGTCTTCTCACTCAGCACAGCTGGGATGATAGATGCAGGGGGTAAAATGCCTGTGGCGATGGAGCCCCTAGACCGTTTAGGGAGCTGGGTTTGGCTAACTGTGAGGGGAGCAAGAAGGAGGGTGGAGATGGTTCTCTAGGTGTTGGCCCGGGATGAGATTGGTACAGATCCTGAAGGGTCCCCCGCCACTAGGGACAGGTCCATGTGAAGCCCTTAGAATATGATGAAGAGCTGGTGGCCTCCGTTCCAATCCCCTAACGCTCAACGCCACTGTGTCCATTGGTGTCAGTTGTTTCACCATCTGCAACACAGTGGCCAGATGCTCACCAAATTTTTGGGCCCTGTCCACCACTTCACCTGCTCCTGAAGATGCTGTAAAGACATATACAATAGTTTTATTGTATCAGTGTTAATATAACTGACCATGAATTTTTTCTCAAAAAAGTATCCCCAATTTCTAATGTCAAAGCTTTGAAACTTTGCTTTTAAATTTTGCCTTATTTAAGTCATTATCTCCTGCATGTAGGGAACTTCTTCAGAAACCATTTTATCACAGTTTAGTTATTTCCCATCATTGCTAATAGATTATTTTTGATCATTTCTCATAACCATTTTCAGTTCTCACCAGCAACTGTTTAACACCTCCTAATGGTTCTGATTTGTTGTTTTGATTAGTGAACTTATGTTACAAAAAGTAATATAAAACAAAAATCCTACTGCAAATTGTGGCACAAGGCCAAAAATCTGATATATTTTCATTTTTTTAAATAAAAATTGTAATCAATGTGCATCAATATTTACTGCAAGGTTGAACCAACATTTTCAATAAACTGAAAGCCTGTTTCATTTGGGCCTGTTTCATTTGGGCAGTTCACAATGGTAAAACTAAGTTCAAGTAACTTAAGTATTATTTCAATTTTATAATTAATTGTATTTATTCTGTACTTAAGCTGCTCATGAACGTATCACTCCCTATGTATTTAATTAGTCTACTGAACTAATTAAAAAATAATTTTTTCGGTAATTTCAAATTCCAATTTCCTACTACAGTATATTTAAATACATAGGGCTTGATATATGTCTAACCAACTTTAGAACAGAGGTAAAATATGTATAATTTGACTCCAAAATTATCTTACATTTTTTTAATTTAGGTTCAGCATTGTGAAGAATTAAATATATATGTGTTTGTGAGTTTGTATTATAAATATGATATATTTTTTAAATTAATATAATGATCATTTTGTAGATTGATATCAAATGAAGGTAGACTGGTCACAGGCTCAATTTGGGTCAGAGGTGAGGGTTGTCGCGTGCTTCGGAGGTATCACCTAGTCGGACTTTATGTTTGTATTAAACGAAGAAATGAAAGCATCCCCTTTCTCTAGGGAATGGCCCTCTGGGCACTGCTTTAAAGGATCAGGACGATCTCTCCAATGTTAAGACTCTTTGTTCGTCAATTGATTTTTCAAAACTTTATCAATAAAGTTCATCATGTTTGAATTTTAATAAATCATATTCATGACTTTCAATGTCGTATTTCACATCCAAGACATTGTTTGTGTTTTTAAATCCATAGAAACACTTGAAAAGGCATGTTCCCAATGCATTTCGTGCCCTTGACAGGCACTTTGTCAGGGAGAATCTGTTAATAAATAATAAATCACTTTGAGGGTCCACAACATAGAATAACTGTTGTCTCATGTCACAGTCTAAACAAGCAAACCAAATCTAAACAGTATCGTCGTCAATTTAAAGAATGATAGCACATTGTTTGCGGAAAAAGTAGTGAAAATCGTGAGTTGATAACATAGCGCCATGAATAATAAAATGAAACCACTGCGTGTAGCTTTTTGTGCCTAAATTGAGAAATAAAACCTAACACCCATAAACGTGCGAGAGAAAACGCATTGTTGTCTCAAAATCAAAGGTCCCGCTTGAGCCAAATGTGACTTAGCCTATGTCCCAAATTGGATCAAGTGCGCATCTTACCGTTTGTCAAAGTGTGCAGTCTAAGTGTGTCTCCAAATCGAATCAACAACTGAAATGTGGCAAGCCTGTTAGTATATGCCGGAGGTCAGCGTGGTGTCAGCGTGTGATCAAAAGTGATGACGGACTACTAGCCAGTCAAGAAAATAGGTTCGGCCATTTTGTAACGGGGCAGAACTTATGTGAATAATGTCGGTCATTATGAAAGAGTGAACAAGACAGTCCCGCATATCAAAGGAAATGTGACGGATCAATGTTAATAAATAAAACGGAGTGATCCCTAAACCGCATCATTAAAACAGAATCAATAAAACAGAACAAAACGGTAGGACTAGGTGAAATAAACACATATTCACACAGATTTCAAAATGTCACAATATATCACTACTTGTTGTAAGGTACACAGGTAACACGAGAGTTCCAAGCGGTCATTGAGCCCATAGGGCTTCAAAGAGTCAAGTCTGTATATCCATTGAGTCTTTTTTTGCAACAGTCTTCTGTTCACATCTTGATTGCCAATGTTGGTGATGGTTTCTAGTACCATGAACTGTAATTGAGAAATGTTGTGTCTATGATCATTGAAGTGTGCAGCGATAGCTGATTTCTCATTTCTAGTCCTTATATTACTTTTGTGTTCCGTTACTCGTGTTTTAATCTTCCTTGTGGTTTTGCCCACATAAACCAGTCTGCATGGGCACTTGAGCAGATAGATTAAATTCATAGAGTCACAGGTTGCTGTTACTTTCAGTTGTATAGGAGTTCCTCGTCGAGGATGAATAATCGTGGTCCCTTTAATTATGGCATGGCAATTGTTACAATTATGGCATGGTATTGTGCCCTTGAATACGTCATGGTTAACTATCTGTGTCCGTTTCGATAAGATTGATGTTGCTGGTTGCACTGTTAAGAGGCAAGAGAGCTTTCTTTTAAATGCTGCGTACATCTACATGACATGCGAGATCATCAACGGAAAAAGACACATCGATTGGTTTTCCTACATTGCTTTGACACATGTTTGCCTATGGCTCTGTCAGTCATGGAATTTCAAACCCACTGAGCTGTCAACGTTCTCCGACTTCCATCTCATTGAAAATGTCCTGGTAGCAAGGTCAAACGTACACCATTTTTGATTGTGAATTAGGGTATTATGTGAATGTGAAGCTGGTCACCACCACTCTAAATGGTGGCTAGTACACAAAAGGTTAATATCATTAATTTGTTTTGATGAGTATAATATTCTGTATTACTGTGGTTAAATGCGATATTAGCATGGTTTTGTATACTCTTCCGTTGCTGAAATGTTTGAAATAGAATGTGTAAATAATACATTTAGAAAATATTTTTTACAGATATATTTTTACCAAAAATAGACATGTAAATAATATCACTAAAAACAATTCATGTTGTGTTAAATTGTGTAAAACATGTTTGGGGGGGGGAACTAAATTAAATCTGTTTTATGTTTAAAAGATCCCAGGGAGAGTGAGGAGACAACAGGCGTTAATTCTGAGACCTTTTTCGAGAGCTTGTCACCATGAAAGAACAGGATATAATAAAAAAAGTTCTGAATAGATAGGCAAACTATTCTTAATTTATGTCACCAGCTGGAGCGAGATCTTCTGCCTCACAATATGAATCCCTATGCACAAACACCAATAGTGAAATTAATGTCTGTACTCCGTTTTGTGAACACAGGATCATTCGACTAAACTGTTGAAGTATCTGGTGGATTGTCACAACCAACTTTCAGTGCTGTGCAATAAGGTGTTATTTCTTCATTGTTGAGCCGCATCAATAGTTTCATACAGTTTCCACCAAATGAGGATTTTCCAATGTGAAGGGAGATTTTTATGCTCTGGATCACCTACCCTATGTGGTTGGAGCAACTGATGGCACACATATTGCCTTGGTGCCACCATCCAACATATAATAACTCTACTTCAATCAGAAACAGTTCATTAAATCAATTTGCAAGTTGTCTGCTAGTAAAATTTGTACATCACAAGCTTTTGTGCAAGCTTTCCATTATCAACACAAGATTCCTTTGAAGTACCCAACTTATCTTACCCCTGTAAATGTCACAACATGGACCTGAGAGGGCCTGTCTTGTTGTTAAGTACAATCTGTTTCTTCTTTTTTTGTTGCTTTTAAGTTTATTGGTAAAAAATTATCTGTAATGTTTTTTTTCATTTTATATTGGAGACTCAAATTATCCTACCCAGCCATGGTTGTTAGCACCACTGACAAATCCAACAATGCCATGGGAAGTCCTTTCAATGAGGCCCATAGTAGAACGTGTAGGTCAGTGGAGTGGGCGTTTTAGGCTCCACCCAATAAGCTATGCAAAATTACTATGACATGCTGCATGCTACGAGACATAGCCCTGCGATTGAACATCCTGTACTTTGCAGATGAAGCCACTGGGTGAGGATGTTGAAATGCCAAATGAAGATGATAGTGGTGAAGGGGATGGACTAGACTTAGATGATATTGACAACTTCTTCACATGAGTGTAAGTGTATATTCACTTATCATGACATTTAAAATCCACTTTTAATGAAATTAGATTAAACGTCTGTGCTAAATATTTTTCTGAAAGTGCAAGTGAAGGTAAATCCAGGGAACAGATGTATTTTGATCTACGTTCTGACACATTGACTACTATGTTTATTTACATTGTTTATCTATGATTGGTTTTAGGTAAAGTGCCTCTCCCAATCTGACATTTGTAATGTGTCACTTTTGTCATGTTACACAAAGCAATTTTTTTATGTTTTAATCTGATTTAGCTTCCTTCACCAGGTGATGTTTATTTGGACATTTCCAATTTGTGACATTTGCTGTTTAATCTGATTTAGCTTCCTTCACCAGGTGATGTTTATTTGGACATTTCCAATTTGTGACATTTGCTGTTATATGCTACTGTTGCGAATTACAAAGGGAAAATGGGTTGATTCTGTGAAAAAGAGATACGCATTTTGGATGTTCACATCCTTTATAAAAACAACTTGCACAATGATTAAATGGTATTTGTTGAGATTGCATTAATATTGTTTTCTGTTGATTGTTGCCACCAAGGCAATACGTGCTGGGTAAGTTGCTCTAATCACATGTGATAAGCCACCCAAATCATCCAAAGCTTACTTCACATGGGTAAAATCCACAATTTGTGTTAACTGTATGAAGCTGTTGATGTGTCTCATCATTGAAGAAATAACGTCTTTTAGAACATCACTTAAAGTTGGAAGTGACATTCCACCAGTTACTGCAACAGTTTACTGGAATGATCCTGTGGCCACAAAAGGGAGTGCTGCCATTATTTTGACAATTGGTGTTATTGATGTGGGATTCCTATAGTGAGGCAGAAGATATGGCTCCAGCTGATGAAATAAATAAATAAGAGCTGACCTATTTAATCCGTTTTTTTCATCATATCCCATTCTTCCATTGTGTCCAGGAATGGAACTGTAAATGATAATTTTGCAAGAGGTTTTTGGATTATGCATTGGTTCTAATGTTTTTTGAAACATATGATGAACAAATCTTTATTGAAATTTAGAGAAATACTAGTTTTTGAATTGTGGTTATTGTTCTGTTTTGTTAATTAATAAGAATACTGAACAAGATTACCTACATGGAATTTGTATATGAATAACCAATCTTTGTAAACTGTATGAATGAACCAACAAAAGTGAACAAATGGAGATAAGAAATACAACACCAGTCTTTGAATTATTTTGGGGGGATTTCAGTAATCAAAACCAAATAAACGTAAACAGGATGGGAACAAAAAAACAAACAAAAAATGTTCAAAGTTAATCATGGTAAGCGAAACTATTACTGAAGAGCCCAAATTGTTTGGAAGCAATGTACAACATACAACTGCCATCAAAAAGTCCAAAAATAGTTCACTGAGTGAATGGTAGACACACTGGAGGAGATTAAGTTCTACGTCTCTTTTTGGTGATGGTGGTCTTGCCATCCTCTCCTGGTGGTCGGGATGAATGTCCACTTCTATGGGGGTACTGATGGATTCACAGTTGCAGGGACTGAGGTGGGTGCAGGTGTACATTTTTTTGGGCAGGGCATTCTTTTCTGTGGCTGAGGCAGATGCAGTAGCCCCAGATATTGTTGGATTACAGGTAGGGGAAGATGTTGTTGGAAAAGCCCTGCACATATGGGTAAGTCAATGCTGCAGCATCTCAGTCAGGGAGCCTACATCTGAGTTAAGATGCTCTATCTGAACATTGTGCCCCTCTGCAATTGCTTTATCTCCCAGTGCTTCGTAGGGACATGCTCCATCATGTCCTGTGACTGATTAAAGAATCCTACGACTTGGTTGTTGGTGGCCTAGATGACAAGGGACCAAGTGGCATCACTTTGCTGGCAGACCTATTGTGTCCCATAACCCCTACCCCCACTACTCTGTGCCTTGGACCCAGTATGGCCCATTCCACTGGTTCCTGGTTGAAGTGGAGGTGGAGGTTGGTGGTGGTGGTGCATCAACAGCAGCCGGGATTGGGGGTCACAAGATTGGGATGGTGTTGCTTTGGACACAGGAAATGGGGTATCCAGAGGCTGGATTGTGGTAAAAGCTGAGGTGGGAGGTGTAGGTGTGGGCCAAGTAAGACTCAACGTAGCTGTCTGTCCAGACAGACCAGATGGACCAGCTTGCTCCTCATCATCCAGACTTGCAGGCTGAATACCTCACAATTGTGGTTCTACTTTTATAATTTCATCCACCATGATTGACTATCATTCCTCAGAAAAATTTGGATTTACCTCCATGCTGTTATGAAATGATAAACATAAATCATTGTAATAACTCTCAAGATAATACAAAGTAGACAAAATGAACAAGAAAGAAAGAAAGCAAAGCAAAACCTGACTTGACTGAAAAAGCACTCAGGAACAATGTTGTGCTGAAGTGTAATGGCAAAGGAACATGATCTGAAATGTATTGTGTTTTATTGTGTGGTATACAGGTGTAAACAATTAGCTTAAACATATCAGGTGTGTGATGCTAGCATCCATCCAAAAGGCACATCAATAGTTCAATGTTGAACACATCCCCTGACGGAATCCCTCCGTCTGCAATTCACCAGTAGGACAACACCAGTACATCTGTGAAATCTAAATAGGCTCAGCACAATCCCACCACCCTGAAGGAGATGGACTAATAGTAGCCAGCTGAGGATTCAACAGTGTCGACAGCAGTAAGCAGCCTATACGATGGACAACACTCTGTCAACATGGACAGAGGATCAGCAAGTCAACATCAAAATACGGCGGGCAAAGATCCATTAGCTCGACTGAGTAGTTGTAAACTCCACAACAGAGGGCAGATAGGAGTCCCACCAACGATCTAAATTAGGCCCATAAAATCCAATCCTTGTTTTCCATTTTCTACCCTATAATTCCAAGATGGATGAGCACAGTTTTCTGTATTTCCTCTTCTCATTCTAATACGGCCATACTCAAGCTATTTGTTGTGTCATTTCCTCTTCATTTTTTAGTAATACTGGAGACGCTACAACGGGAGACGCCACGCGATGGAGCCGGCTTAAACTGCTTTTCCAAATTCCTGCCACATTGGGCTATCTGACCCGAGTGACCCTGGTTGTGAAATTGAAGTGTCTTTCACTTAAAAAGAGAAGAAATTTTAAAATAACTGTCTTTGACTGGATGGAAGAATACATTTATATTTAGTCCTAAGAAGAATTCATTCTATTTGCCGTGAAGAAGTCTGTGGAGGACGAAATGCGTTGGCTGCATTTGTGAAGAACCAAAGAAAGATTGAACTTCTAAAAACATCCAAGATTCTGCTACTGAATGTTTCTCCATTGTGATTCATGAACTTTGATTACTATTGTACATGTTTACAAAATAACAGTTTGTGTGCTGGATCAGTATTGCTAAAAATTGTATGTCGGAACAATTCTTTGTTCTAGGAGATTTAGGGGAATAGAATCTCCGATCCGAAGCACCATAAAAAAAGAACGAACTAGGCAGTACACAGGATAGGTGCAATTGTGCTTAAAACCCCTTTCCCCAATTCTTTTGTTCTCATTTCCTCTTCATGTAGGTTCACTATGTAAGGGCAGCCTTTCCTTCCTTTCAATGCATCATAATTCAGCCACCATATTTTCCAGAAAATTCTTTGGCTCTTTACTCTTTTTTTATCCCTGATGTTTACATTGGAGAACTGGATCAATCTTCATTCTGGGCCCATCTGCAACTTCCCCCTTTGTTGGCCCTCAGAAACTTCAGTCTCCAGATTCCAACTTTCTGGAGCTTTTTATGCCACTGGAATTTTCTCCAGATTGAGAGCCTCCTGCGGACACATGTCTTTCACATGTAATTCATTTAGTGGAAAGGCACAGAGGTATCAAGAAGGATTTTTCCTTACCCCAGAGAGACCAAAATCAAGAATTGCAGCCAACGTTCATGTCCAGTGCTTTTGATTTGATCAGTTCCCAAAAGACGGCACACATTTGGTGACTGTTTTGTAGGTAAGGTACCAAATCTTAATACAGCTGGCTCTTAGTACAGAAATTAAAACTATTACGAAAACAACATCAGTTTCAAGCATCACTCCGATTTTGTGTGCATCTAAAAATCATATTTAATAAACAACACACCATGAACCAGTGCATATGTGTGTTGCCATTATTTACCCATGTCCATTCCTCAAGCTCAGCTTTCCTCACTTGGAAGGGCAGCTAAGACAGCATACTTTTACATTTACATTTAGCCAAGACAGCATACTATTACAAACATGGCCTTAAAATGGACAGTTTAGCATAACATGAAGAGGAGCTTCATTGGTACGAGACTCTTGAGGACTTATTCTCCATATTTTTATACTGCTCATCACAGTTTGCTTTAACTTCACTAGCTTTAAATGGCTTAGCTTTAAAGCTATAACTTTCCCTACCAGACCTCTACTTCCAAAAAGTACATAACTTTTCTCAGGAGCTCAATGGGCTAGTATATAATCATATCAAGTATGGTGCTTACCGCAAGCCTTAAAGTCTTGGAAAATAGAAATCTTCATCGGCTCAGAATTTATATATCATAGCTTTTTTTTCTATAGAGCCTTTTCAGAATCATTAGATTTGATGTGGTTGCACGATCAAGTACTCTTGAAACTCCGATTTTGCAATTACGTTCACTGCTGAGCGGACTTTTACAAGATGCCAAGATTCTTTGCTTTGATCCGGACTGCTTCAAAAAGGCTTGGTAGAGCAGGGAATCCTGTTTTTAAAAGTTTTTCAGTTTTATACTCACAGAGATATCAATGTGCCCATTTTTGAGAGACTACAATCCAAGCTCATAGTGAATATCACAAATCAGAGATGTTTTAAGGCATTGGCAAAGTGAAAAATTGCCCAGGGGCCAAGCCTTCCAAGAGGCTTGCTGGGAAAGTGAACATTCTCTCTATCTCACATCCGTCTATTTCTCCACTCAACTTTTAATGTATTATACAATATTGATTGACATCATGGGGCTTGAATTAGAAGAAAAGGGATAATAAAATGCGAAGCTGTTAGGGACAAGGGCACCTAAAGTAGTTTTTTTCCCAGTACCCCCAAAATCCTTAAAATCAAACTGCAACACGTTCAGGGCTGATGGGAAATACTTGGAGGGAGTTATGTAAATTCATGGGACCCCTCCAGTGTTGGAGTTGCAGATTTCGGTGCAATCCTGGTGGGATAGGCCTTGAGTTTATTTACAGTGATGGGAAATGCTCCCTTAGCTTGCGAATGATCTTTCAGTTAAGGGAAATCCTTCCAAAAGTTTCTATGTTGAACTGTTATCCACATAGAAAGCAAGCAGGGAGGTATGACCCACATAGAATCTCATTATGGATGTGAAGAAGCTTTTCTCAGAAATGTGATATACTTTAAAAGACAAACCAAATGCGTTCATATGCTGATCGTTTATGAAGAGCCAGCCCCCATTCAAAGATAAAAGCATTCCCAGAAAGACCTCCTTCAATCGGACTCCATTTAGGAAAAGTTTTCCAATGACTGGTTAACACCAATATTTTGTGGCCACTGCTTTAAAAAAAAAATATAGTTAATACGTATGCTTTTGCATGGACAACTGTAACATCTATTAGTCTTTTCAAGCACTTTGGAGTTTGGAAAAGCAGAAGAGAAAGATTAACATAGCAGGATACAGCTGGAGGGTGCTATCAATTTTTGCGATCAAATCATCAACTGACAAAAAAAGGCGTGACACATCAGATAAAAAAGTCAATCAAAAAAGTTTCAAGCCATGTTTCACTGACACAAAATTCCTCTTTGTTGAAGATGAATGAGGCAGAAGAAATAAAGGGAAGTTCCTATCTAGCCATAAAGTTGGAAAATGGAACGCCTACTGAATAGTAGAGGGGGTATTCACACTTTTTGTGTACAAACCATAACCACATGAATAATAAATCACAAAAATGGATAGAGTCAGATAAAAAACGATGTGAAATAATGTATATAGAAAAATTGTACAATTTATTCAAAAGATATTACAATCATAAAACAATTTCTTTAAAAATCATTTTTACAAAACAATTTTTGTGCCATTAGGACCAGTTAAAAATGGAACAATTCACATGAAGAACATTTAAAATAATTGTTACAAGGTTGTCGACGCAGCGTTTCGGTTTTATGATAAGACCTTCATCAGGACAAGGTTCTAATTCAGAAAGAAACATACAGTTAGAAACAATTACTGATTCATCTTTTTTTACAAAGTACATCAATAGCATGATTACAACATACAGTTAGAAAGGTCAATAGATTTTTGGCACAATCAAATCTTCTTTTCATTCATTACACATGTGGTACTGGTATTGGAAGGGCATAGGCAATGAAGGGGCATTGGCAATGAAATACTCTAACTAGGAATAGCACTTCTAGAGGGAAAATTAACTAAAGAACACATCTTTGTTAACTTCAATGTGCCTTGTGTTGAACTAATAATGTAAAGGAATAGCTGGACCAAGTCTTTCAATTGGGTCTAGGTGGGGAATATCTACAAGATTGATTTCCACAATTTACAACTGAGGTACAGACTTTAGTTACCTTTTGCTATCTGTAACTCGTAGATGGTTCCAAATTACCACCACACAGGTTAGTTATATAATCAACTTCTTCCTCTGAATTTCATCACTATTTTCTTCATAGATAGTGTACGCATCTAAATTTAGAAAGGAATCAGTATGAACTTGCTAGATATTCTCTAGATTAGCTTCATTTATATATGCTACAAAATATCCTTTTTACCTTCTTTGAATGAGGATGTTCTTTATGAATCAAGGGAGCCACCGATTTTGTGTAAATGATAAAAATAATCCTGATGGGAACAACAAGAAGAGATCGATTCTTTTGTTAATAACACTTCCTGTGTGTTTATTGATGCGAGGTTATAAATACAAAAAGACTTCACTTACCCACTAATATGGAAAAATAAATGAGAAAATACAGCGAGTGGCTGGATGCAATGATATCTGTGCCGTTCATCAACCGCTTTAATTGATTAGCGTAATACACGTCATATTTTCCATGAGCTGCGTTTTTAATTTGTCGAGCTCTACAAGATAAAATCATTTTTTTGCTCTTTTAGTGCCAGTGATGGAAAATAACTATTTTGTTAGGCTGATTTGATAGTTTATACAGTTCTACAAGAGAAAGGCTTTGCTCCTTTCATCTAAACTACGATGATTAAACACTATTATATGGCCACTACCTATCAATAATTTGTTACTTCATTGGACCCGAAGTTTTTCTTCTAACTTTCTGGTCTTTTACCTTTCTACACAAAACGTTATCGCTACATTGCATTCGGTAATTTAATGCTTTAAGTTGACTATTACCTATGCGTGCTTGCTGCCACTAACAGACTATCTTAATCCAATATTTCTCTAAATCCATGATCGCAATTAGTGATCATTGTGGTGTCTAGTATGGTCATCTCTGTATATTTTATGAAGAACATTTAAAATAATTTTTTGTAGGGTATTTCCCACTCCTTCGGCTGTATAAAGATATATCCATTTCTACAACTTAATACTCAGTTTTTGTTTATTCCAAATTACATTCCCTACTAAGCTTAGTCAAATTTATAATGCACTCTGTTCCTCGTAACTGACAATTTATTAACGCAAGTTTTTTTATCTTATTCATAAAGTGCCGTGCCTCTCGCCTTACCTTGAAGCGTTTCGTCGGCCTCCCTGCTCCTCTTGACTCACTTCATGTTCAGGATATGTTTAGGGCACTAAATTGGCGTGTTTATATATCTAGAACTCATTTCAGCTGTAAATGATTCCAGCTAATTATTGCGTCATGGCCTGCGACAAATCGTCAAGGAAGAACTACTCGGGTAGTTTTTTACACTTCCAGTGACTTCTATGGTGGATGCCTCTTCGCGGGGGTGATGTCTACGTGATTTGGGCTATAACTAAATTCTATTTCCTAATTATTTTCGTAATATTTGTGTTAAAACAGTGTTCACTTTTTTCATATAAATTTACAAACTTTCAAGTCCCGATCACGTGATACTTCCTATGCTCGAACTACTGCAGTAGTTCCGCTTGGACTACTGGGGTAGTTTTATTTTTCAGAGCTCACGAGATCTCAAGACCTATTTCTCTTATTTTGATATAAGTTAAATATTCGATCTAGATTATATTTCTTTGATGTTCTGCATGTTTTTATAAAATTACAGAGCCGCTCACCTGAGTAAAGTGATTTGTTTTACACTAGATTTATAACCTCGAATTACTGGAGTAGATTATTCTACCGATCTCGCGATTAGTTTTAATGATACGAATAACAATCTCCCTGTACGTACGTAAATAAATCTATATTGGTGGAAAACATGCTATAGATTTTATCAACATGATAACTTGATAAAAACTTATGGCGGTTCATTACTTTAACTGCAATTCACCAGACTTTGCAGTATCTCCACTGTGGTCACATGTGTGGTCCCTCAACGTATTATCTAACTGACTCAGTTTTCCAGATTACATTGCATTATATATGAGCAATACATATTTTAATACAGTTTCGGATGCAAGTGAACAATATATATTTATCTTACTATTTCTATAACTTTACGATTACAGAATCCGTTCCCAGTCTTCTTTTGTATTTAGTCCCTTTATTACTGTATTGAATCGTGACGTAAAAAATTGCTTGCGTTTTTTGCGTTTAAGGTCTATGTCTCCACCTCTGGCATTAATATAAATTGTTTCTAGCCCACAACACGTTAGGTCATTTATTGTGTGTTGAGCCTCCTGCCAATGTTCGGTTAAAGGAGCACCTTTTTTCATGGTGCGGATTGATGATTTGTGCTCGTTTATTCGTAGGCGAACTTCCCGAGAGGTTTCGCCCACGTAGGCCATGTTGCATGGACTTTTAATCATGTAGATTACATTTTTGGACCTGCAGTAAATGAAAGTCTTGACCTTATGTTTGCTCTTGTTATGGTCAATGCATTCCCCTTTAATCACCAATGCACAATTTGAGCAGTTGCAGCACGGAACCATTCCAGTGGGCAATGGGGCATTATCAATACTTGTTTGAGATTCAGAAACTGCTTCTCTATAGGTATGTACCAAGCTATTTCTTATTGTCTGTTTGCATCTAAACGCAAGCATAGGTTTAGGAAGTTTTTCTTGTTTTTGAGTGGTTACTAAATGCTAGTGCCTGTTTATTGTGTTCTTGATCTTATTTCTGACCGAGCTGTGGTTAGTTACAAAAATGAGTGTTTTTTCTTTTTGAGTTCCATTTCGTTTTGTTTGAAATAAATTGTTTCTGTTAAAATACTTGGATCTTTTGTAAGCATGCTTTACCATGCGTTTCGGATAGCCTCTGATGATGAATTTTTCAGATAAGATCTTCGCATGTTTCTTTAAGTCTGACATTTGTGTGCAATTACGCTTAAGTCTTAAAAACTGACCAAAGGGAATATTTTCCTTCAGTCATGGTGGATGGAAGCTCTTATAATGTAACATAGTGTTACGGTCTGTTTTCTTTGTAAAGAGCTCTACTTGGAGTTTACTCTAATCATGTTTGATGGTGATATCCAGAAACTCACATTGATGTTTATCATAATGTGAAGTGAATTTGAGGTTATCATCCCTCAGATTGAGCCATGAGATAAAATCATTTAATGACTCTTCAGGGCCGGTCCAAATAAAAAAGACATCATCAATATATCGTGACCATCCAGATATATTTTCATAAAAAGGGGCCAAAGAAATAAATATATGGGTGTCCTCAAATCTCGCTACGTATAGACAGGCTAGACTGGGAGCGCAAGTTGCACCCATGCTCGTGCCTTTTATTTGTTTAAAATAATCTTTATTAAACATAAAAAATATTATTTTTTAAAACTAAAGTGACACAATCTATGATAAAAATTTCATGTGCGTTCAGATCTCTATCAGTCCTCGATAGAAGGGATTCTACCATTTCTATTGTGCTGTCTTGTGGTGTATTACTGTAAAGTGCCTCAATATCGAGGGTCACGAAAAATTGAGTCTCAAAATTGAATGCGACCCCTTCAACTTTTTGAATTATATCGCTTGTATCTTTTACATAAGCTTTCTGGGTTATTACATGTGGTTGCAAAAAAATGTCCGCATATTTACCTAATGGTTCTGCCAACGAACCAATGCTTGAGACTATTGGACTCATCGGGGGATCATCAGGATTTTTGTGCACTTTGGGAAGTCCATACAGTGCAGGTACTACTGGATTGTTATTCAAAAGGAATCTATATTCGTCATTACAAATGACTGCATCTTCTTGAGCCTGGTCTAACATTATTTTAACCTTATTTTTAAGAACTAGCCAGTCCTCCCTTTTCACTCTCTGATAGTGATCTCTATTGGCTAATAGTAAATTAATTGTTTCATTGTATTGCACTGTGGACATACTCACAATACTACAGCCTTTGTCCGCGGGCTTGATGGTAAGAGTGTGACAATTTTGTAATTTCTAGAGTGCCACTTTTTCTTCCAGCTTAAGATTAAAATCGATCCAATTCTTTTGATCTAAGAGATCGGATATCCCCTTTTCTACTACTCTCTCAAATGCCTCAATATCCTTATTTATCTGGCCAATTTGAGGGGTCCATGTGGATTTGGGCTTTAAACCTTATTTATTTGAGGAAGGTCTCATTTCTTTATCCTCAAGGAAGGTTTGTAGTCTTACCTTCCTAAAAAATGCCTGGAGGTCCCTCTCTAAATTGAATCTGTCTATGGGGGAAGCTATAGCAAAACCTAGGACTATTTCTAATACTTGAGTCTCAATTTCAGTGAGGTTGACGTCAGATAAATTAATAATGGGCGCCTCATTTATGTACCCGAGGTTTTCTGACTCCTAGTTTGATATCTGTGATTGTAGTAAGGTTGAGGGATATAATTCCCTCTCCCCCTCGTTCTGCCTCGCTGTTGGCCAAAATGTTGACGCTGTTCTATAAAAGACAAAGAATCTTTCCCTGGTCCCATCAAGACCTCTTTGTCTTTTGGGTTTTGATTCCGTCCTTCTCCTGTTGTTTCTGTTTCCGAGTCTGAGCTCGTGTAAGAAGAATCGAAAAATCTAACTTTCTTTTTTTGAAAATTCCTGCCCTGGTTTTGTTGCCAAGGTCTACGGTTTTGATAGACCTCCCTCGGGCGCTCATAGTAATCTTTTTGGAGGTAGGGGTAGACATGTTCTGTGTTGTATTTTGGTATATCCTTCTTTAGTTTGTTGCTTTTTTTATTAAAAAGATAATCCCTGTATCCATTAACATCGTTTTGGATATCTTCAAGCTTCTTTTTAGCATCCTCAAGGCCTGTACTCTCCTCTAATTTCTTTTCCATCTCTTTTATTTCCTGTCTTTCTATATTAAGGATGTCAGTTGCAGTTTCAATTATCAAGAGCATCCATTCACGGCTGCAACGGTTGGCCACGTGGGTCCAATTCTCTATGAATTTTTTGTTATTAATAAAAATTCCTGGTTCGTTAGTGACTTGAAGTCCCCTTTAACAGTAATCAATCAAAAAATCTGCATAGAGTTCTGTCCTAGTTAACCTTTTTTTATTATTCCACAGAACTCACCATTCTTTCTGAATTAGAACCTTGTCCAGATGAAGGTCTTATCATAAAACCGAAACGCTCCATTGACAACCTTGTAACAATTATTTTAAATGTTCTTCATGTGAGTTGTCACATTGTTAACTGGTCCTAATAGCACAAAAATTGTTTTGTAAAAATTCTTTTTAAATAAATTGTTTTATGATTGTATTATCTTTTGAATAAATTGTACAATTTTTCTAGATATATTATTTCACATCGTTTTTTATCTGACTCTATCCATTTTTGTGATTTATTATTCATGTGGTTATGGTTTGTACACAGAAAGTGTGAATACCCCCTCTACTATTCAGTAGGTTTTCCATTTTCCAACTCTATGGCTATATAGGGACTTCCCTTTATTTCTTCTGCCTTACTACTCCTTGTCCCTGATTGGACCCAAAAGGAGACCTCCCTGTCTTTTGAGAAAATGAATGAGGGCCTATGCATTAGAATGTAGATTTACCAAAAATTTCAACTCGGTTGAGTCTAATTTCAAAATATTGAATCATGTACAGTGATGCACTATATAAACCCTATTGAAGGCCTGGAAAAAAAATTGAAAAAATCTTACATGGTCTGAAACATTTTTGATAGTATACAAAGTTTCCAAGTGCCTAAAGCTATGAGCCAAAAAGCCAATGTGGGCTTGGCTTAGTATTTGGACCCAGCCTTTCAGATAATGCAGCAACGCTTTGGCTAATGGGTGATAGCTGTGTTAGCGTCTGTTTTCAGTCGCTAACAGTTTGGGTACGCCCCCTTTGCGTGTTATTAGCTATAAATATCACTGACATGCAAAGCGGGCCCCAAACCTGTAGCTATCCCCTAAAAGCTATCGCTAACTGCTGTTAGCGACAGCTTGATAATAGGGCGAAAAAAATATCGCCGCATTAGCGGGAAAAAGTCCTGCTAAAGCGGCGATATTGCCTTTGCTAAGATGCCCCATAATTATTTATCTTAATTTTTTCCTCGTTTTAACTGTGCTGCACTTAGTGTGCTTGGGATACCTTTCCAAGATTTGGAGCATTGAATGAGAAAAGAAAATAATAATCTTGTAAATCTATTTTGTAACATTGTGAAAAACAAAGGTTTTGAACTTTTACCATGGAAATGGTCTCTTACATCCCAATATCACAATTCAAATATTACCACCCTTAAAGACCATCGACATTACCCCAAAAAATTTATTAACATCAACAAATGCTGCCCTAATTGCCATTTTTAAATGGACAAGTATGTTTTCTGTGCCCTACCGTTTGCACAACAATATCTTAGAAAGGAATTTAAGATATTGAGTAAGCAGCATGATTCTTAATCCAACATACCTAACTCTTATGTATGTCCCTTAATCAGACGTTCTCTTCAATGACATAAAGGCAATTAGTTACTTTTATATTAGAGTGAAAGCACTTTTGATTAAAACAAAAAAAGCAAATGGAATAACAGTAGGACACAATTGGATGGATAACGCAAGCAATGAGTGGAACATTTACACTGCAAAATGTTTTTTTTCTTTCTTGAATAAGCATACGGCTCAGTGTGGATTTGTAGTGCATAACGTCGGTAGGTGGTGGAGTCGCAGGTTAGGAAGAGTTATATCTAAATTTAGCAATGAATTTCATTTTTACATCTGTTTGGGGAATTGGCTTCGAATAGGTTATTTAGCTTGCTCTTTGTTGACATGTTTAATACACTCTGACCTTTGCTAGATCACTGTTAATTAAATATGTTTTATTGGCTTCATTGTTCTGGGAATGTAAAATATCTTAAATTAGTTTTTGCAGATTAATAAGTAAGCCAATCTTTCAAATCAACAGAGCAAAAACTCCGCATCTGCAAAATGTAATCATTTTTATTTCTTTGTTGATGTTGAGATTAGTAATGCAAACACAATTAAAACATGAAGTAAATGAATTGCTCTGGGTCTCAGTTCATGTAATTTGCCATGAGACACCCAGTGATGGCTCCTGTAAAAAAAGAAATAGAAGATTTGGGAACACGTTCAATGAACAAAATTTTGATAATAGAAGAATTGAGAATACGTTCCAAAAGCTAAACTCTGATTTACTTCCCCATAACAACAGACACACACACACACACACACATACACGTGTTACCATCCTTGTGGGGACTATGTGTTTTCACCAGCCTTGTGGGGACTAACCCTTCCCAATGTTTTAAAAATATACCAATAACAGAAACATGTTAAGAAAAAATTCATAATACAGGATCCTGCTTCAATTTTACAAATATGTTGTTATTTAGTCACGCGCACAGAACCATCATTGTGGGGACTTGGACATGTGTTACCATCCTTGTGGGGACCTACTCAATAATTCTCATTTCTGATTGAATACACTAATTATCTAATAGATAAATGCTATTTTTCAGTGCCATACATACACAACATGATACGTTTGTCAAATTTGAATAGGTCACTATGTCCTAGTTGCACCTAGAACAGAGATTTGTCTAATAATGCATTTTACAGTACAAAATGATCTTATATATAAAGTGCATGAACAGGGATTCACAGATGTTTAGCCTATTACTGAGTGCACACAAACATTAAGTAATATGAAAACAACACATAGTTACATTAATTTAGAGGGTTAAGATCCTGCAATGGGGTCAGAGGGCAAAACCAAGTTTCCAACTGACCACCTAGTTGTTTTTCATCAACCTCACCAATTGGCACCATCTACGTATGGCTGTGCATTAATAGTCCCCAAAGAGATGGCATGATATTATAATAATATTCTAGAGCTGACAGAGTAAGTGTATGATGATGATAATTTTCATGCCCCCACAGAGATATTGCATGATTAGATTGATGCCCAAGTCCCTACAGATATTGTGGTTTTGGTGTACGATGATAGTCATGCTGCAGTTCATGCAGAAATAACACTATTACAGTAATGCACACGTCCCACAGAAATAGTTTGTGATTATAGGAATGCCCAGGTCTCCACAGAGATAGTGTGGTATTATAGCCATGTTCAAGTCCCCACAGAGATAGTGTGTGATCATATTCACGTTCAAGTCCCCACATAGATAGTGTGTGATCATAGTAATGTTCAAGTCCCCACAGAGATAGTGTGATCATATTCACGTTCAAGTCCCCACAGAGATAGTGTGTGATCATAGTAATGTTCAAGTCCCCACAGAGATAGTGTGTGGTCATAGTAATGTTCAAGTCCCCACAGAGATAGTGTGTGATAATAGTCATGTTCCAGTCGCCACTGAGATAGTGTGTTACTATAGG
Organism: Lissotriton vulgaris; assembly: GCF_964263255.1. NCBI lineage: Eukaryota > Metazoa > Chordata > Amphibia > Caudata > Salamandridae > Lissotriton > Lissotriton vulgaris. The sequence continues at coordinate 1,011,787,918 of NC_141696.1, read as the reverse complement.
AATGCCCGGACCCCCACAGAGATAGTGTGTGATTATAACCATATTAAAGTCCCACATAGAGAGTATTATGATAGTGTTGTTCAAGTGTTGTAGAGAAAGTGTACGATGAGTCATTCTGACATTCATTCAGAATTCGTATAGCGCTTAATTATAGTCACTCTCAAGATCCCGTTGACAAAATGTGTGATTATATTCATGTTCAAGTCCCCTCAGAGATAGTGTGTGATTATTGTTATGTTACATCTCCGCAGAGATAGTATGTGATTACAGTCATGTTCAGGGCCCCACATAGAGAGTGTTATAACAATGATGCTGAGGTGCTTGCTGTTATAACAGTCATGCTCAGGCTCCTGCAGAGGTAGTATGTGATTATAATGATGCCTAGGTGCCTGCTCAGGTAGTGTGTAGTTACAGTCATGTTCAAGTGATGTTGAGATATGTTGTGATTATACTGAATCTTAGGTCCCCAAAGCGATAGTGCATGATTAGGGAGGCCCACTAAGGTGGTGATTATTGACCTATAGAGAAAGTGTGTGATGCATGTAAAGTTCCAGTCCCTCTAAAGACAGTCTGTTATGATATACATGTTGATGTCCCTGAAGAGATAGTATGTGATGAGTCATATTCAATTTCATAAAGTTAAAGTATATGAACCCCCGTCCCCACAGAGATAGAGTGTAATTATAGACATGCCAGGTCCCCATAGAGATATGTGTGATGAAATTCATGTTCAATTACTAAAAGATAGCGCTTGATTGATTATTATTGATGCCCAGGTCCCCACAGATATAGTGTGTGATTATAGTGATGTCCAGGTCCCCACAGAGATAGTGTGTGATTATAAGGATGCCCAGGTCCCCACAGAGATAGTGTGTGATTATAGGGATGCCCAGGTCCTCACAGAGATAGTGTGTGACTACAGGGAAACCGGGTCCCCACAGAGATAGTGTGTGTTTATATGGAGGCAGGGCCCCACAGAGATAGTGTCTGTTTATGGGGATGGCAGGTCCCCATAGAAATACTGTGTGTTTATAGGGATGGCAGATCCCCATAAAGATATATGTGATGATAGTTATGTTCAATTACTCAAAGAAAGTGTTTGATTGGTTATATTGATGCCCAGGTCCCCACAGAGATAGTGTGTGTTTATGGGGATGGCAGGTCCCCACAGAGATAGTGTGTGATTATAGGGGTTCTAGGTCCCCACAGAGATAGTCTATAATTATAGAGATGTCAAGCTCCCCACAGTGATAGTGTGTATTTATAGAAATATCCAGGTCCTCACAGAGTTGGTGTGTGATTATAGCGTTACCACAGTCCCCGCAGAAATAGTGTGTGATGACAGTCTGGTTCAATTCCCCACAAAGGTTGTGTTTGATTGATTATATCGATATCCATGACCCCACTGAGATAGTGTGTGATTATGGACTTGTTCAAGTCCCCACAGAGATAGTATGGCTCCACAGTGATGTCTGTGATTATAGGTTTTATGAAGATTTAAATAGATAGTCATAATCTAGTGGTTTAGCAAACTAATGTAGCCACTTCAACAGTGGCAGCTGCTCCAGTAAGGTGGAAGAGCGTCGCCCCACTGCTTTAAAGCAGGGCAATGGAAAAAAAGAAATGATAATAATGGACCGTATTATCATTTTATTTTTAGTATTCCAGTTGTTTGACATGGTGTTTCTGGTTGGCTAGAGTATGCAGGTATGGTAGGACAGAACCCATCAGTCTAGTCAGGGTAAGATAGTAACACATCAAAGACAACCCCTGGCAGAGCAGTCAGGCTTATCCCAGAGGCAATGTCTAAAGCGTTTGCACAACGAACTCACACAACAGTGACAATTTAGGCACACCATAAAAAGCGACTCCACACAAGTTTACATAAAAATATCTTTTGTATTATTTATTTTTAAAAAGTTAGACCACAATCACATAAATCACTGTGCCACTAGGCACTTTGTCATGACATCACATAAAGTCATACAGTACTTTTGCCAATTGGATAATTGTCATAATTAACAATGTTAGTGAACTTTAGTAAATACTTATAAGTGAACACCACACTGAAAAAATAAGGCCTAACATTACAGTTAATGCAATCAAGACAATAACGATTAGTTAAACATGTTTCCGCTTGAGCCGGTGTCACCAGTCTGACAGGGCAATCTTTTAAGATAGTTGCTTCCAACTTTGTTAACATCCAACTACATCCCCTCTACATCCCCCTGCCTCCTTCTACATGAAAATGCTCCACTGGTTCCCGTAGAAACAGAGAAAATGCCAGGAATTACAGAGACGCCCTACGGGCAAGAAAACGCCAAAAGATCTCCTGCCTGCACGACAGGGAGAGAGCACAGTCTATGGGTGCTTGTGCTCACCAGTGTGATAGGGCCACTGGCCTGCACTCTCTGCAAGGAAACACTACCGGTTTCCATAGAAGCAGGGGAATGACGGAAGTACAGGGGTGATCTGCGGGGTAAGGAAACACCAAAGGATTTTACTCCTGGAGATCAGCCCAGTGGGAGGTCTGTTTGTTGGTGCGAGCACACTATCCCTGGGTGCTCGCACTATCTAGCGTGATGGGTCTACCTGCCCCCACTATTCACAACAATGGGGCCAGAAGCCAAGGGGAGCCAAATGCCTCCGGTACAGCTCCGTAGTGTGGCATGGGTACGAATCTCTTCATGTTTCGCTGCAAGCGGCCTGGTGCAGCTGGGAGGCTCTTGCCTTCCTTAGCAATGCCCGCACCCAGGGGCTCACGTCGGCCACCTAGGGTCTCACATCGGCTGCGTGTGGAAGCATCTGAATGGGCACGTGAGGCTCTGGTCACTTCCAGGTGTGGCTGGGCCACATCTTCTGACATCCAAGGGAACTCCCGGGCTGATATTCCTTGCTGCTTGGGCATGGCCTCGCAGCCATGTAGCAGAGCCCCGGCTGCTGGCCCACATAAACAAAGGCAAGCAATACGAGAGGGAGAGCGTTTTGTTCCGTTCACCTCCTCCTTCTCAATGTTCAGGCCCTAGATGAGGGAGCTGTGCTGCCCATGCTGCAGGGTAAAAGCGCTCCTGTATGGGGTTAGCACAGCCAACTCCTTGGGCAACAGAATTGAAAACGCTTACCACGCGCTATTAGCAAACAGGGAGGCAAGCACTACCTCGTCCCTGGAGACACTGGGGCAGAGAACAGGGCACAGGCTGGCTAGCACGGAAGGTCCCTTAGCAGAGAGGCAGTCACTTCAGCCACCCAGCAGGTTAGTTTCACAAGAAGGTATTCACAAACGGCGGTTCCTCCTGGCACACAGCAGTCATTGGGTACGTGCCCCACATAGTGTTTTTTTATTTTCATGGGGTCATAGCCCCTGTATTTATAGTGCCAAAGTCTTTGTTCTGAGGGAACTTCAACCACATATTAGAAGTGCACAACACTGCCGTTCATATTGAAAGCCTTGGCCCCAGACACACCACAGGGGGTGGAGCCATTATTGTGGAAGGTAGGCACAGACCTTTTCAGGTGCATGTGCAACTCCTACCACCACACCAAATGAAGACCAGGCCTATTCAGGTGCAAGGAAAACTCCCCCTGCCACTCTAAATTCAGGAAAGGTCTATTCAGCCTAGCACTGAGTCACCCACGCAGGGTAGGACACACCTCAACTACCCCATGGACTAGAGTGAATGCACATCCCTTCTCTGTCAGTCAAAACCAAATGGTCAATACACATCAGGCAGGCGCAAAAACTCATAAGCGCACAGAAATACCCACTTCTAAAAGTGTTTTTTCTAACTCTGTTTTCACCAATAAGCAGGATTTATCACTAGCTTGCCTGCCCCCTACGGGCCCCCAGTGTTAAAAACTGCCTGCCTTTCCGTGGTGGCGTTGCCTCCACGGAAAGGCATATCCCAGCCTGCATACAAATATGGATGACGGTGTCTACCAGACACTGCCACCATACAAACTGCTTTTCCACCCTGTAGGCAATCGGGTGGATTGCCTACCTGTGGAAAACCGGCGGACAGAATTCCCGTTCGCTGGGGTCCCCCCTGCCATGGAAATGTGGCGGGGGAAGTTAGAGGCGGGCGGTGGTTTTTGGCGGGTGGATCGCCACCGCCATACGGGCAGTGGCGATCCGCCCATTATCATAATGAGCCCCTTAATATTCCCTTGCCACGCAAAAAACCCATACCCACCCTAAGCCCTAAGAAATCCCTTACGATCCAAAAACTCATACCCACCCTAACCCTGAAAAATCCTTTGTCACACAAAAACCTATATTCACTATAAACAATAAAATATACCTTGCTACCCAAAAACCTATACTCACCCTAAACCATAAAAAAACCTTACCACCTAAAATCCCATACCCATCCTAAACCCCCAATATTCCCTTGGCACCAAAAAACCCCAAACCCATCATCAACCCTAAGGCACAACTTAGAATCCAAAAACCCATAACCGCCCTAAACCCAAAAAATCCATTATCACCCAAAAACTCATACCCACCCTAAACCATAAAATTTCCCTTGCCCCCAAAATCCCACACCCACAATAAACCTTAAAAATTCCCTTGTGAGACAAAAACCCATACTTAACTTAAACCCTACAAAATCCCTTGCCACCAAAATCTTAAACCCATCCTAAACGCTAAAAATCCCCATCAAACCCACAAAACCCATACCCACTTATACCGCTAACAATCCCTTGCCACTCAAAAACTACACCCACCCTAACCACCAATAATTCACTTGCCACCCAAAAACCCATACCCAACATTAAAAATCCCTTGAGTCCCGAAAACCCATTCAAACACTAAAACCTTAATTATTCATTACCACCCAAAAACCCCATTTCAGCTCTAAACCCTAGATGTTCCCTTGCCATCCAAAACCCAAGCCCAGCGTAAACCCTAAAAAAAGCCTTACCACTCAAAAATCCATACCCACCCTAAACGCTAAAAATTCCCCTATCACCCAAACACCCATACCCACCAGAAACCATAACATTTCCCTTGCCCCCCAAAAATCCAGCCCACCCTAAACCTTAAAACAGCTCTTATCACCCAAAAACTCATGCCCACCCTAACCTTAAAAATTCCCTTGCCACCCAAAAACCCACACCCATCCTAAATGCTAAAAATTTCATTGCCACCCAGAAACCCATACCCACCTTAAACTCTAAATAAATCCCTTACCAACCGAAAACCTACACTGACTGTAATCCCTAAAAATTCCCTTGCCACCCAACAACCCCATACTCACCCTAAACACAAAATGTTCCCTTGCCACCTAAAAACCCATAACTACCCTAAAAAAAACTTACCACACAAATATACCCACCCTAAACCCTCAAAATTCCCTTGCCACCCAAAAACTCATACCCACCGAAAAACCCATACAAACTATAAACCCTAAAAAAATCATTACAACCCAAAAAAAACACACACTAAAGCCTAAAGGTTCCCTTGCCACCCAAAACCCCTACCCACCCTAAAAACTACAAAATCCCCTACCAACCAAAAACCCACAAGGACACACCCACCCTGAGCCCTAGAAAATCCCTTGCCATCAAAAATCCCACACCCACCTTAAACACTAGCAAATCCCTTGCCACCCAAAAACCCATACAAACACTAAACCCTAGATGATTCATTACCAACCAAAAACCCATACCCACTCTAAACCTTAAAAAATCCCCAACCACCCAAAAATCCATACCCATCCAAAACCCCAAAAATGAATTTGCCACCCAAAAATCTATACCCACCCTAAACTCTGCAAAATTCCCTTGCCACCTAAAAACCCTTTCCTGCCCAAAATCCTAAAAATGCCATTGCCACCCAAAAAACCCATTCCCACCCTAAACCCTAAGAAATCCCTTACAACCCAAAAACCCATACCCACCCTAACCCTAAAATTCCCTTGCAGCCCAAAAACCCATACCCACCCTAAACACTAAAAAAGCCCTTACCTCCTAAAAACATATACTCACCGTGAACCATAAAAAATACCTTGCCAACCAAAATCCCACGCCCACCCTAAACCCTCAATATTCTCTTGGCACCCAAAAACCCATAACCACCCTCAACCCTAAAGATTCATTATCGCCCAAAAACTCATACCCACCCTAAACCCTAAAGATTCATTATCACCCAAAAACTCATACCCATCCTAAACCATAACATTTCCCTTGCCCCCATAAACCCACAGCCACCCTAAACCTTAAAAATTCCCTTCAAACCCATAAAACCCATACCTACCCGAAACTCTAAAAATCCCTTTCCTTTCAAAAACCTACCCCTACCTTAAACCCAAAAATGTAACTTGCCACCCAAAACCCCATACCCACCATCAAAAATCCCTTTCCCCCAAAACCCATGCAAACACTAAACACTAAATTATTTTTTACCACCCAAAAAACCCATATCAGCCCTAAACTCTATATGTTCCCTTGCCACCCAAAACCCATGCCCACCCTAAACCCTAAAAAATCCCTTTGCACCCAAAAACTGACACCAAACCTAAACCTTAAAAATTCCCTTGCGACCCAAAAACCCATACACCCAGTAAAATCTACAAAATCCTTTGCACCAAAAATCTTACACCCACCCTAAACAATAAAAAATTCCCTTGCCACCCAAAAACCCATACCCAGCCTAAACCCTAAAACATCCCTTACCATCTAAAAATTGATACCCACATTAAATGCAAAAAATTCCCCGATCACCCGAACACCCAAACCTACCTGAAACCATAACATTTCTCTTGCCCCAAAAAATCCACACCCACAGTAAGCCTTAAAAAAAGCACTTTTTGCCTAAAAAGCTATACTCAAGCTAAAACCTAACAAATAACTTGCCAGCCAAAAACTCATACCTACCCTAAACCCTAAAAATTCCCTTGTCACCCAAAAAACCATATCTACCCCACACACTAAGGCAAACGCAACATATTTTCAAAGTCTCCTATACCTGATACAAATGTTCTTGGAAATCGACACAATAGCCTTATTCGAGCAACTACCACATACAATCGTGAAGTGCATGTTATTTTCAATGTTATCATCTGCACTGATGACTAAAAGTAATAAACGCATGGCATGATATACCAGCAGTCCACAAGTCGGCAATGTTCTTTAAACCTAGTAAAATATTGAGAAGGGGTTGAAGTTCCCAGAGATGTCTATCCTCTTACAATGGAATAGTTCACGATAACCAGATGCCCAGAATAGGAGAGCCCTAAACCCATTAAAGAAAGAGACTTACATTAGGTTGGTGGACAGAGCTGGGAACAAGATATGGTGGTCAATTCTCTATCCTAAAGGAAAACCAATGAAAATAGGTCACACGTTCTTGAAAGATGAAGTCCAAGGTATCCGTGTTTATTTCTGATCCAGATTGTTTTGGTGAGCCAAACTGTGAAGGAAAAAGTGCAGCCAGTACGTGTTTTGCCCCTTTTGGTGCAGAGGCCTGCAGCTTTTTCAAAGCTGGAAATAGTACATGAATTGAAACCAAATGCCAAGATAATTACCTATCTGTTTACATTGAAAGTGTCATTATACAGAACAAGAAAACCCATAACATGATCCGTTACAGGGGGTTGGAACACAACCAATAAAATATTATAATTTGCGGTGAAAACAATTGCAACATAAATAAATACCCCAGAAATCGTCCAGGTTAAATAGGGGTAACAAGACAAGCATCGAAATTGTAAACGTCATTAGGGTTAAACATCAATCAACAGGGTCAATAGATAGAAAATAGTCCAAGAACATCATCCTTTCTATGAAGGAGAATACCATACAGTGTGTTGTTACATACCACACATACAGATTCAATGGTACGAAGTAGGTCCTGTCCAGTATCCACAGGATGTAGGGTTACCCACACATGGTATATGCCATAGAGTCAGGGAATGAAAAGAGGGAGTAGTAGTCAGGGAAAGAGTTAAAACAAAACCCGACTTGGTTTGGGCACTTGATTTTGCTGGATTAGTAATTGTGCAAACACGGACTCTTGGTGTGCCCAGTACATTGTCCACAATCCTTGTAGGGAATAGGGTGTCCATTCTGATCTTCATTATCATGTGGTAGTAGGGCATAACATACATCGGGGTTTTGATAGTTAGTCTGTGCAAAATGAGATATCAATAAGTAGTGCCATATGTGCTTGTGCAACCAAGAGGCTACATCAGACCCCGGGGCAATAAAAGCTTGCATCTGTGAATGAAGTTAGAAGATTACCATATTATCTCTAGTCCGGTACTAATAACACAGCATTAAAGTGTGCATGTTCCCTAAAATAATGAAGTAAGACAAGTATAGTGTGGACATACTTAGTGTCGGTGTGTGTATCTGAAAGGAGTCAGATGGTACTTACTGAGGGCCCTTGTGTGCCGGAACGTCACTTTTTGTGATGTTCCATGGCCCAGAAGCCTGCTCTATATTTACGAGGCAGCACTAAGCCACATTTCTTGGCTTAATGTTGCCTCGTAAATATTGTCCCCTTTAATCCCTTCGGAGCTCATGACGGCTCCCAGCCATCATGAGTCACGGTGGGCGTGTGCTGATGATGGCTGAGAGCCGTCATGACCACGCCCGCGATCGGAATATCCAGCACCGGCGCAGAATTCCAGCCGCAGCCAAGGTGTTAAAACACAATTTTCTATGTTAAAGGTGCGTGGGATGGGTGTTGTTGGGGGCGTTCCCAGTAACATACATAGCATTTTGACACTGCCCCAGATTTACGAGAAATTGTAAATCTGAGGCAGCGCCAAAAACATAGCCTCCCCAGACACAACGAGAAATATCTTTATTCTCCTTGTTTTTCTGTAGCACACAACGAAAAAGGAGCAAGACTCTTGTGATTATTTTTGTGCAGGAAGTTTTCCCTTCATGCACAAAAGCAATTATCCCCTCAATGCAGGCACTCTTGCACCATGGTGAAGACGTGACTACGTTGGCGCACAGCAGACTATTGTGCGCTGACGCAAGGAATCTCATAGATCCGGCTTATTCCTGCCCTTTTCTTTTGCGTCGAGCAGCAGCAAAAACACATAAATCTCTCCACCCTCATGTAAATGGTGGAATGTTGTGGTCCTGTGATGCTCAAACAGCTAAAGTGGCGGCGGGAAGAGAGAGACAGGGTCTGGCCACACCAAAGCAACACTCAATAAAGCGAAGGATACTAAAACAGTGATATGGGCTATAATGGCTATAACAAACATTCGAACCTGCTGTGCAGCCTGTATTGACAAATTGTTGCGGGTTAGTATTTCTGTGGTCCCCGTGTGCGTTAGCTCCAATTTTATGCCAGTCATTTATAAAGGAAGTAGCATTTAACCCAGAAGTGGCTGCAAGGAATTATGTGCATTTGCCTGAAGTGGGGGCAGGGGTCATCTTGGGTGTAGCTTATAGTGGCAAGAGAGTGTAATGGAAAATATATTTATGCATTTACTAAGACAGTAGAGCGGGCAAGAGGAGGGTGTCATATTAGGAACTAATTATTTTCACAGTGACATTACATGTATAGATTGCATTACAAGTCCTATCACAAAATAACATGTTATTAATGTCGGTCATATTCCATTGATATAGCCATCTGAAAGTTATGGTGCAGAGCCCATCTTGCAAAACAGGCAAATGGTATTCATTTGGTCCTTGATATATCATTCAATTTGGAATTGTTCATAATATTCCTATTGCACTATGTGCAGGTATACTCGTACATGCTGTTATTATTACTGTAATAAATTAAACATGAACCCATTCACAATCAGATGTCAAATGTTATAAAGCAGTTACATGCACATTCATGTACAGATTCCCGAATCAGTAATTCATAGCCCTAAGCCTGGGCATGTAAGTGCTTAATACATGATTAATATATATCATAGTAGGTGCAAACCAAGTAGCAAGTGAAACCCAATTTAAGAAGGAAATATTCCAATATTCAACTTCAAGTATCCACTTAAATGCCTCCATATTTGGGGGTTCTTAGCATGAGGTAAGGTCTTGTATAGGTATGTGGTATCACAGTGCCTAAAGAACTTGGGGCCATATGCATGAACACATTTTCCCATAGACACAGAATGGGCAAAACCCTTTGATGCATCTGGCCCTTGGTCACATATTCAGGTACAGAAATCCATCGTTAAGTATACCTGCTCTGTCATGAATAAGAAGACATGATAAGAGTGCAAATTTAGCGGGGTGGGCCCTCAAGGTAGTAATAAAACTCCTACAGATGATTATACGAAAACCAAATACTGCCAAGCTTGTGAAGACTGGTCCATCAGGGGAGCTATTAGTCTCCAAGTAACCAACAAATACTGCATTTCAGCATCTCTATTCCATCCTTTTTTGACAGTTTGATATCTAAGAATCAACTCGCTTTCCCTCATGCAGAGTCTCCGCTCTCGGTCTCTACCTCTAGGTAGTTTGGCATTGATCTCGATCCCTGCAAAAGAAAAGGTCTTGTGTGGGTGGATGTTATGGAAGTGTTCGGAAAGCAGCTGTCCACTCTCAAATTTGTGGATATTCCTTTAGTGTTCCTGGTTTGTAAGGGTCTGAATGTGCTACCTACATACGGTAAGTTGCACGGACACAATATAATGTAAATAGTAAATTTGGTGTTACAATCAATCCAGGACCTAATTATGATTTGATGTCTTGCCTGAAATGTAAGGTTTTGTAGTTTGTTGAGTCCCAGTTTGCCAATATTGCAATTATGACGTTTGGAAGCATGGTGGTTTAGCGAGAAATGTAGGTTTTGTGCTTCTGTTGTCAACAAATTCTGATTTACAAGTAGGCGTGCTAAGTTCTGAGCTTTCCTTAAGCCAATTTCTGGATACGTTTTAATGCAGTGTGAGATACTTGGGACTTGGGTTTTGTGTCAAGATATGCCAGTGTTATGGTAGGCTTCTTTGAATGAGTTGTTGACCATTGTGGTAATCCGTAATGAAGCACACTGTGCCGGATTGTAGTAGTTTGGGCTTGTGTTTCAGAATCCCGCTATGTTGATTATTACAAATCTCCTTCATGGTTTTCTTAAGAACTTGTGACCCATTTTTATTGGTTATCCACTAGAATAGAGGATTGACCACCAAATCTTGTTACAAGCTCTGTCCATCAATGTAAACCGTATAACCTGGAATGAGGCTTGCTATTCTTTATTGCTCCAAATATATTGCCTTTTTTGTTGCTCTATGTGATTTGTTTATGGAAGGCTGTGCATTTCGGTTTAAGTAAACTCCTATAAGGATCTTTAGAGACAGTGCACCTTTTCTGGGCCAATGTTTGAGGTATTGAAATATAAGCAAAGTTTTTACACCTGAGAGGGAACAGTACTTACTGAACATAAGATGAACTATGCTGCAAAGGTTGAGTTAAGGCAAAGTCCTGTGAGGTGGATTCATGTCCAGTCTATCTCAGTTGTTTCAGCCAACTGAACTAATGTAGAATCTAAGGGCTTGGTTACGAGTGGGTCAGTGTATGCCAACCAGTGTGTTAACCGTCTGCTTACGGCCGAGCCTAATTATTGGATGTGCTAAGTACCTCAATATTTCTTGTATTTTGTCAGGTTAAATCTGCCAAAATGTAATGTTGGACCAGAATATGGTATGTACCGTATCATTCAGATTTTGATGGGTTACACACCAAAATCCACAGGTTAGTCCACACAAACTTGTAAAAGGCGCTATATATCTCACCAGATAAATATTGTACCTCATGGTATCATTATTTTCAGGTGTGATGTATAGTACCTATGCTTGTAATAGGGGCTTAAGGTCTTAAATATGACTTAAGTGTAGTGGTAATTAGCGATTTATAAGGTAAACAGCTCATGACTGTAAAGAATCGTCCGATCAGGAGTTCTAAATTTCATGTGACATTTGTAGCATATGTGCTAAATACTGCATGTCTATAGACCATGTTCACTTTTCAAAGCATGTGCTATTTACTGCTTGATGTATTGACCTCATGAGAAGAATAATGCCGGTTTTAAATAACACCCAATTACAAGCATACGACTCCATTAAAAATAGTTGAATATGCCACTTTAAAATACTTCCAGTCTAAAGCAGGTGATGACAAGCCCATACAGTGTAGGTAATGAAAATAAAAGTTGAAAACAATACAAAAAAGTCTAACACAATAGTGCAGGAATAACAAACACTGTACATACAAGGCTTAAGCAAATAGAATCTCACACACATGTGCACACAGACTCAGACTCAGGTAAACAGCCATGGACAGTTGAATCTCTCACAGCTTTATAGCAGAAGCTCACACTTCCATTTTGCCTTACACCATCATGATTACAGCACTGCTAGGCCACAATATCATGCTATGCCAGATCCATATTCTGCTACAACAAACCAAACAGGGCAAAATCAGTCATGGTTAACTTGTGTTCCTCTTCAGGTATGATCTGGCTTAACAGTTTAGGCTGGTCTGTTCCCATTGGAGCAGGGTCAGGACTGATATGCCTGAGCTGGGCCCAAACTAAGGTGGCTTGATTTACAAAATAATGATAGATTGGGATGTGGCCTGAGTAATTACCAGTTTCTGAGATTAATTCAAGCATTCCATCCATTACTTTTGGTATACACCAAAATCATGCAGCCTGAGAATTGATACCAGGCCATAATTAATTACCTCAAATGGCACAGCGATATTGAACCAAGATTGACAGAGTAAGGCTGGAACCCATAAACAGAAGGTAGCTTGAATATAGTGGATGCACAGGCTCGATATGAGCACCATACACACTATGTTTTCATTGTCATTATAACCTGGAGAACAACATAGGGATCCACTGCAATCCCCATTCTTGAAAATGCTTGCAGTGCTAGAGTTCTTTGCAACAGGCACCACAGAGCAGAGTGTAGGATTGGTGCATGGCATTTCTCTGCCAACCTTTAGCAAAATGCTAAGGCCGGAAAGCAAGAAGGCAGCCGTGTGAGGATGGCTGTTTCTGCTCTCCCGTTTGCTTTGGCCAAGCTGGTGTGATTACTGGTGCAAAGGTGTTCAAATCGGGGAATGTGACTCGAGAGGAACCCTGGGGAAGGCTAGCCGGAGTTTTGGTGTGCCATTGTTAGGCTCACAATAGAAGTGTGTCACGCCTGGAGATGCCTCGGTAGATGGGTGAAGGACTATGCTGCAGGTGCACCTGGTACAGTCAGACCCCTACAGGCAAGGTTATGGATTGGCTATGTCTGCGCCAAAGGAGACAATAGGTTCAAAGAGCCACAGTGGCAGCATGACACAAGCGGATCAGGCCCCATGGCGGCTGGATGTTCCTCTGCCAAAGAAATCTTCTTTATTGGGTGGCAAGATAATTTTGAAGGTTTGAGGTAAGTGTGGGCTTTTGGGTGACAAGGAAAATGTTATGGTTTAGGGTGTGTATGATTTTTTGGGTGATAAGGATTTTTTAGGTTTGGGGGTTTGGCTTGTAAGGTTTTTTTTAGCTTCAGGGTGGGTATGAGTTTATGGGTGGCAAGGGAATTATTATGGTTTAGGGTAGGCATGAGTATTTAGGAGTTAAGGTACTTTTTAGAGTTTGGGGTGGGTATTGGTTTTTGAGTGGCAAGTGAATTTTTATGGGTTTAAGGTGGGAATGGGTTTTTGGGTGGCAAGGGATTTGCTTAGGGTTAGGGTGGCAAAGGAATTTTTAGGTTTTAATGTGGGTATCGGTTTTTGGGTGTGAAGGATTTTTTAGGGTTTAGGGTGGTTATGGGGTTTTGATTGGCAAGGGCATTTTTAGCTGCTAGAATGGCTATAGGTTATTGGATGGCAAGGGAATTTTGTGTGTTTTTGATCTTGCCTGTATCTTTTATGCCAGTTGTCAAATCTTCACAAAATGTTCCCAAAAAGTGTGCCGGTGAATCTAGCTGTGCATGGAAAGTTTTGGGAGCATTGAAAAATGCAGAGGTCAAAAGAAGTGGGTTTCCAAGTTAATTACCATGAGTCTTTAGACACTCCTGCATGCTGAACTGCTGGACATAATTACACAACATTTAGGAGAGTGGTAGATTATGTTCCAGAGATCACACTTTTCCTTATTTGGTGTAAATCCGTTCAGGAGTTTTTGAGATATTGTAGGAAACCAAATTTGAATATCTGGGCGTATATGGTTCTTTTGTACTACCTTAGCATATATGTTTAAAATTCATGAACTTTTAGAAAACACTAGCAATCACTGGATGATGTCATCAGTGATGTCATTTGAGATGTTATCAGTTATGTCATGAGAAATGTCATTGACCTTGTCATGAGTGATCTAATATGCGAGGTCATAGGTAGTGCATTTTGAGGACATAAATTATAGTTAGCTCAGGTAACTAGTTGCTGAATTTCACTGGTTTTGTATAAGTGAAGACTGAGACTAACTATAATTTTCCTGTAATCTTTGATTTTTTCAGTGAAAATCTAAGTTTTTTTTAATTATATTTCCTAAGTATAACGACCCTGTAACCTTTGGGTTTTTTCCAGTGAATTTCTGTTTTTTTTATGTTAACTAAGATGCCCATTACAATGCACAGTAGGGGGTTAAATACAGGGCCTGGCCTGTCATTGTGCTGCTCATACCTAAGCTTGCTACCCTTGCCCCGCTCCTCCTTGCCATCCATTGTCTAAGTCCATGACCCTGCTCCCTTATTACAGCCATTTGTGGCTATTGTTCTGTCACTGCCCTTCCTGGTTGCCCTAAACAGTTAGCTTGCTGCCCAATCCACCACCTCTGTACCTTCTGTTGTCCCAGTCCATGCACAACCCCATTCTCTCCTGTCCTGCATGGTCTGATGTGCTGCACCTGCCCTTCATTAAGCTTGATGTCCCTGTCCATTCCTGCTGCCCTCCATTGCTCAATTCTATGCCTTATCATTGCCCTCCTGCTTAGACTCGGTGCTTACCATGCTGCCTATACTCTCCTTCCACTTGCCCTCTAATGTCTGTGTGCTTGCCCATGCTCCCTCCTTTCTGCCTACCATTTTCCATGAATCTGTCACACTCTTATCTACTCAGAGTGTTCTGTTGAGCTGGCACTGCCCCTTCCACCTGCCTAGCATGGTCATATGGCTGTTGCCTGTCCCTGCCACCTCCACCCTGCCTGTCCCTTCCACCTCCAAACTGCCTGTCCAAGCTCCATGCCCCTCCCCATTCTCCTGTCCTCCCTGGTCCATTGTGTTGCCTTTCCAATCTGCCTCTATACTCTGTTTTGCCGCCATTGCGCCTCCTGCCTGCCATATGTTGCCTGTTGTGAAGCCCCTTCCCCTGTCATCTTTTGTGTGTGTCCAACCCATACCCCTCTCTTCTGTCCTACATGGTCTTTTGTGCATGCCTCTATCCCCTCCCTCTTGCCCAACATGGCTTTTGTGCTGCCACTAACTCTTCTGTAGCCATGCATGGTCTTCTGTGCTACTGCATCCTACTGCATTTGCCCTGTGTTGTCAGTTTGCTGCCCCTGACACCCCTCCCACCTTTCCTCCAATGTATGTGTGTGCGCCATTATAGTCTCAATATTGCCCTCCATGGTGTGATGTGTTTCCAGTGCCTATTCCTGCAGCCCTTGTGGTCATCTTGCTGCTGCTATCATGCGCTATTGCCCCCGGCCTCCGCTTCCATGTGCAAACCCCAATGCCCTCCTTCCTGCCTCTTCTGGTCCTTTGTCATTACCCAGCCCCTCACTCTTGCCCTTGGTTTGATTTGCTGCAACTGTCCTTCCTGTCTGTCCAGTATGGTCAGCTTGCTGCCTTTGCCTCTTTCCCCTCTGCTATATGTTGTCAATGTGCAAAGTTATGTCCTCATCCTATTGCTTTCCATGGTCTGTTGTGCTGCACTGCCATCCCCTTTGCCCTGTGTGGTGTATTGTGCTGATACAACCCCTGATGCGTGCTCTGTAAGGTCAGTTTGATGCCCATGCCCATATTCCTCCTGTCCTCTCTTATCTGAGTCCAAGTTCCTACACCATTCCTCCTGCCCTCCGTGATCCAATGTACCTAATTTGCCAAGATTTCAAACTTAGAAAGAGGGAGATTTTGAAAAAGAAAACCTGGGAAATTGATTTTCCCCATTGAATTTTTAGGCAGATAAAATAAAGCCCTTTTGGGCATAAAAACATGAGGAGTCTCCTGCCTGAATTGGGTATGTTGTCATGTATGGTGGTACTGTCAATGCCTTTTCCGTCTGCCCTCAATGGGCTTTCAATTTGCCACAGCCTCTTTTGTCTGTACTGCATGGTTGGTTTGCTGCCCTTGCCACCCTTTCCTCTGCCCTCCATGGTCTGTTGTGCTGCCACTGCCCCTCCCACTAGCCCAGCGTGTTCAACTTATTGCCTCTGCACCCTCCTCCATGTGAGGGTCTTATTCCCAGAGAAATTATAGATAGTGCTCTAAAGAACTAAAATGAGGACATATTTTCTGAGTTCACAAATAGCGACATCGCACTTTTAAATAATTTGCTATCTTTATGTTTTTATACAGTTGATCACTTGTTTATTTGTTACACTTAAGAGAGGGGATGTAGTGTTCCAGCCGGAGCTGCAGACATTGAAACTGGGGAACCAGTTTTGAGTTTCAGTGTGAGCTCAACATCCTATGATTCTGGACAAATCACTATATCTCCTCAGTGCCTATAAACAAAATGACTATGTCCTTGAGCAATGATGCTCATGTAATGCACTCACATACTTCCTCATAAAGTCTGCGCTATATAATAGCTGAAGTCACAGAGGGTTGTAGGTTTGTTTTTTGAATATGCCTCTGAACATGTCTCTGAGACGGAGGACCAAGTTGAAGACTCCGGTAGTGAATTTTCTGTTCGAGAGAAATCATTTGATGATGAATTAACTATTAGTGCTTATGAAGTGTCTCTTTTAGAGGAGGGCAGTGATATGCTGATAGTTTAGCAAGAGCAAGCTGGACTGCCACCAGGGGCTGGAAGGCTTTCAATTGGAAGCGCTGAACCCTTGGTTGTCCCTAACATGGTGCAGACTGCTTGCCTGCCTTTGTGTTATTTTAGGGTGTAGAGTCAATATGGAGAACTTTATGGCTATCAATTTCTTTTAATTGTTTATTAAAGATGACTTTTTGGAGACTAATGTGCATACAGAACAGTTTTTGAAGGACAATAGTGCCACACTTAAGAACCACTTGAGAACGTAACTGTAGTACTTCGATCTGAACCCCAGTGCTCACTAGAGCAATTTCCTCTCCTGGATGCTGATTTATTAGACCTACTCATATCCAGGGTAACCTCGAACTCGCCTTCCGATCCAGCCCCCCTCAGACCCTCACCTTAGTCACTAATTCCATCCGCCCCGTAATTCTTGACATAGTAAACTCATCAGTCTCCTCCGGTATGGTTACCCCTGCCTGGAAATGTGCGCTGGTCAAGGCCCTTTTAAAGAAACCAAACCTGGACCAATCCAACTTGACCAATTACCGGCCCGTTTCCCTCCTTCCCTGGCTGAGTAAGCTAATTGAGAAACATATAAACACCACACTGGTAGAATATTTGGAATCCAACAATCTGTTCCATCACTCTCAAACAGGCTTTTGCCCTCATCTCGGGACTGAGACGGCCCTTCTAGCAGTAACGGATGAGGCAGGGAAGGTACTGGACCAGGGAGGCACTGCGGCAATCATCCTCTTAGATCTCAGTGCCACATTCCACACTGTTAACCATAAGATCTTGTCCTGTCGACTCAAGAATCCGAGAGTGACAGGCATGGCTTTAACCTGGTTCCAGTCCTTCCTTAGTGACCGTTTCTTCCAGGTTTTTGCAGGAGATGTTGTGTCCAACCGGTTGCCTCTTAGCTGTGAGGGCCCCAAGGGCTCCTCCCTGAGCCCCACGCTATTTTATATCTATATGAGTCCCCTGGCAGAGATTGCTCATCCATTCGGCATAAAGATCATCACCTATGCAGATGACACTCAGTTTGTGGTGGCATTAAACCACCCCGAGAGGTCATCTTGCACCCTAGGTCCGTGCCTGGAGGCGGTGGCCGAGTGGATAGAACTCTCATTCCTTAAGCTCAACGGGGACAAAACCTTCTTTTAACCCTGCTCTCCTCTGGCCAGATTGCCTCGGTCCTGCCCCAGATCCAAAAGGCCAGATCAAGGGCCTTATTTATGAAAAGTGACGCATCGCTGCCTGAAAACAGCGATGCGTCACTTTTCACTGCGCACTCCTTGCGACACCAATGATGCATCATATTTAATGCATGACGCATCATGTCGCAAGGAGTTACAGATACGTCAGTATTTCTGACGTATCGGTAAGCCCAAAAGTGACGCATTGCTGGAGTGTGTCACAAAAGTGACGCAACTCCAGCAATGCGTCCTTTCACATGGGGAAAGCCCCATGTGAAAGGGCTTGCGTCAGTCTTACGCCTGCTGTGAGGCAGGCGCAAGATTTTGATGCAACAGCGTCCTAAAAGTGACGCAGTGAAATCTCATAGATTTCACTGCGTCACTATTACGAGGCTTTTTGCGGGGGAACGCCCCCTCTGCATACATTATACCTGACGCAGGTATAATGTGGCGCAGGGGTTTAAAAAGTGAGGCATCTACCTAGATGCGTCACTTTTTAAATATGGCGCAACAAGGCGGATGTTTTACGCCACCGATGCGTCACAAAAAGTGACGCATCAGCAGCGCAAAACTGACGCAAGGCCTCATAAATGAGGCCCCAAGAGTCTTGGCATATGGCTTGACTGCTCCCTTAGCTTCAACCACCAGGCCACCAAGCTCTCAGCCATCTGGTATGGCCTGATGAGGATGTTCCGTAAGATCCTCCCCCTCCTCCCCTTCCAGGCAAGAAGGATTATGGTGCAGGCTCTTATTCTTTCTCGCCTGGACTATGGGAATGCCATGTACCTGGGAGCTCACCAATCCACCATTCACAAACTTCAGATAATTCAGAAATGTGCGGCCTGCCAACTTCTTAAGATTCCTTGTAGGCAATCTGTGAAACCAGCACTCAGAAGGCTTCACTGGCTCCCAATCGTGGCCAGGATACAGTTCAAGGCCCTGTGCTTGGCTCACAGAGCCCTTCAGAAATGCGGTCCGGTTATTACTCAATCCATCGTAACCCCCTATCATCCTTCCAGAAACCTTCGTTCAAGCCTCTCCTATCTTGCCACCCCGAAGAAAATACAAAGAGCTAGATGGCGCGGGCGCTCCTTCTCCTTTAACGCTGTCAATCTCTGGGACACCCTCCCTCCAACTAGAAGGAACCTAACCTGCTGGCCTTCCGTAAACTTTTGAAAACCCATCTCTTCAAGGTATTGCTCTAACGCCTATGTCCCTCTTCCCGCCCTGTCCACTGTGCTGGGAGGCCTCAGGGTAGCCATCCGCTATATAAATAAAAATTCAATTCAAATTCAAACTTCAAACATGACTCACCAGGTGTGGCTTGGACCTGCAAGCATAGTGGTTGCTCTGTACAGAGCTCTGCTGTACGAGCACCAACATTCGCCTTTCACTGTGTCTCCGAGGGGTCACCTGCCATGGGTTGAGCGGTAGGCAGTGGAAATCCATAGCCCCAGTAATGATGAACATGCCCTTTGTTTTCTACCCCCAAGGAGCCAACATCACTGTGGTGTGGCCTGTGGTCATCATTGACTGCCAAGGAAGATCAGCAGGATCCTGATGGGCGGCTGCAATGGTACAGAGGCCCAAAACCACCATCTGAGGCATCAGAGGAGTAGTTGCAGCTAAAGTGAGGCTGCTGGCCGGCTAATTCCGCCTGTGGGATCCCAAATGAGGGATAGGGTTCTCGGTCATCTCTGGCAGCCTGCCATGGGAGCAGAGCATGTTAATAAATATAGACTCAATCAGTACTACATCCCTCTGTCCAGCCGGACAGGGTTTCAATATGTAATCAAAGTAAGTTCTTCGAATAATACACAAAAACGTTATGTGGGACACATGCCTGCATCCAACTTAGCAAAAAAAGAGTTGGAGGGGATGTAGAACATACAGTGAAGGGTTCAGGCAAAAAACAGTTTGTTTGTCAAGAACGCAATTCAAATAGAACAAGCAGATTGAAGTTGAAACACCATTACACAATGGACATAACAGTTTGCAGATTGTATATGGCATACAAAGTGTCGACGGCATTTCGATCCCTTAAATAAATGCTGGGATCATCTTCCAGACAGCTGAATTAATGTGCCTGTATACAGTAGCCTGTAATTGCAAGAACCATAAGAGAAAATAAAGAAAGAAAACAGTGAGTTCGAATTTGAGCAATTGGAAGTACATCCAAAGTGATTGTGAGGTTCCTTCGAGTGTAATATCCAACATGACATGCAGCGCAACTGGAAAAGCGAATGTGCACGTGGACCATATTAAAAGTGATGTACCAGAGAGTCTAGGAGCTTGCAAATAAGCACCCTGGTTGGCAGAAGTTTCATGTGCTTAGTTATACCTGTCGTGTATGCAGTCATTGTTGGTATTTCATATTCTACCAATAGGTTAGCTCTTTCTATATGAAAACATGTGCTCTTTTTAGTTATATGTTCTATTTTTTCCTGTCTGCGCTGTTTATTTTGGATGTGTTTTTCAGGAATGAAAGTGATGTGAAGCTTCATTGTGATGTCTGGGTGGTGGTTGGCTGGCTGTGTATGTGGCTGGTGTCTGGCTGGTATCAAACAGGGGGAATAGGGGTGGACGATTTTTGGGGGGGTCCAATGTACTCGTCCTAGGAAGCAGCAAGCAAAAAGTGTTGTACAGAGTTCCCCAATGAGAGCTAGAAAATTAGCTCAGCCTATCTTCTCTCTCACTCAGTTAAAAAAGAGGGGGGGTTATTTAGTGCATGGTGTAGACCCTTTTCAGAATGTAAGGATACCTCACACAGGCTACCGGCAGGACCACAACTGTTGTCCCAGCCGATGACCGTCCAGCGTCATCATCGGTATCCTGCTCCTTCGACAGGCTGGCGGTGCAATGCCCGTCGGGCAGCTAGGGAAGCTGCACTTTGGCGGAGATCTTCTATTCTGAGCCAACGGGTGTGTGTGTGTGAGGGGCCTAAAAAAGTGCAATAGTGAGCATGGTGGTGTGTTTTAAAAAAAGTCAGTAGAGTCCTGTTGAAGATTATTTTAATAGTCAGGCTCACTGCTTTATTAAAAATTAAGGGGGTATTAAGGAGTGGTGAACAATGAGACCAACCCTTATTCAACCCTTATTGTGAAAAAACGGTCGACATGTTTCTCGCCCTAAGGGCGATTCATCAGGACCTTCGTGCTCATATAATTGCTCGGATACTCCAAATTAGGAGGACACCGGTATACGACCTGTAAAAGTGTCGTTCAGAAATGGTTCCACGCAAGGGACTTCCTGGGAACTAAAGAGAGATAAGCAGACACAAATGATGTCAGAGTTAATATGGCTGAGATACATCATATTCGTGCCCATGTTCAAAGTGTCAGAACATGCGTGCCCAGTGGGTAACAGCCTGTCTAAAAAATGACAGCGTGAAGTGGTACAGTGAGAGAGAAGGGTTAAAAATTCAACAAGTCTAGTGCGCGTAAGCGACCCGCACTGCATTGTGCTGCCATGCTGAATCGCTATAGCATGCATTCAAGTGAGAGCGCTGTTCTCTCGGCTATGCTGCATGCTTGGTGGATTGGGTCATCACGCTGCAAGACCAGTGTAAAGAGTACACCTCGGCATAGTCAAGCGGCGTGTGGCACCAGTATTTACAAATTATATATACAATTGTAGACTAAAGATTTAAGCCACAAATGATGAAGCGCCACACAGATAAAACCAATAAATGTGATTTGACACTCTGTTTCAAAAGTTAATTCAGCGCTGGTGGAGTGATCGTATATACCAGCGAGGGTGGGGTGACCGTGTATACCAGCGCGGTAAACAAGAAAACGTGCCCAGTTTAACAGGTGTGAGCGGGGTCAATCTACAACTCAACGGTGCACTTACCCGTAGTAATTCCTCCTGAAGGCCTCACGAGCTGTCCAGGTGGGGCCAGCAGCGGGTGAGGAAATCCTGCGGGGAGAGTAAGGCATCCCGCGGGAACGTTAGGGGAAAATAGAGCCATCCGGTAACCTGCGGCCGGGGGTAGGCTTGCTGCGTGTATTGGCAGATTGCAGGCGGTTTTTTAGCTCAACACCTTACCTCAAAGGTCGCTGAAGGCAGGCATCTCTGCACCTACCCCTCCCACAGGAACTCAGATAACTGGACAGCCGGCACCGTAGTTAGGCACTGTCCGGTTTAGATAAGGGAGAGTTGAGCGCGCACCGAGGGGTGTGTCCCTCAAGTTGCTAGGTGACGGCACGCGGGAGTAAAAAGCGAAGAGGAATTTGCTAGAGACAGCACGGCCCGGACATAGTAATGCGGGCGCCATCTTGGAATGGGCTGAGATGTCTAGTGAGGCATACACAGGCAATTGGAAGTGGACAACAAGTCCAGACTCGTGACTATCTGGCGAGTGTCGTCCAGGGCACCCCATCGTTTAATCCCAATTCATCGCAATGTAATCGATGTATCCATCTCTGTTCATGTCTGAAGAGGGCTTGTTGATTGAGATATGGTAAAGACTCAATAACAGTCCATCGGATGTTTTCTGGAGAATGATTATTATCCTTGCAATGGTCATAGAGCTTAGTGTGTGTCTTGTGACATCGAATGTTACTGTTGTGCTCCATTATCTGTTGCTTGACAGGACGCATGGTCATCCCAATGTATAGATATTCACAAGGGCAGATCAAAACATAAATGCACCTGGAACTGTTGCAGTTCGTATGTTTGTTCAATGTCCACGTGAAATTGTTATTGAGTACAATGGTCTTTCCCTGGATGGTCTGTGGGCATACGACGCAGGAACCGCAGCGATAGTGTCCAGTTACTGGAGGAAGGTCCCAAAGCGTATTGACAGCTTGGGTGCAGGCTTTCTTGGGACGGGTATGGATAAGAGTGTCCTTAAGGTTTGCCGTCCTCTTAAAAGCAAAACGTGGGCGCGGTAACTCCATCCCTGCGGAGTTGAGAATACCCCAGTGAGTACTGACAGTTTTTTTGATAAATGAGGAGTTTCTGGTAAACGAGGTAACACAGGTAATCTTGTCGTCTGGCTCCTTGGGATGCACCTCAAGCAAGGCCTCTCTGTTATTGTTGAGGGCTCTTTTGGTAGAATTTTTCAAAAGGCGCGTGGGGTACCCCCAGTCCAGAAGTTTGGTTTGTAGGGAGCGTGTTTGTTGTTTGAAGTCATTGATTGAACTGCAATTTCTCCGAAGGCGGAGAAATTGACCGAAGGGTAAATTATCCCTCAGGGATCTCGTGTGGTGGCTGGTGTACGGCAACAGACTGTTCCTGTCAGTCTCCTTCTTGTAGAGAGTGGTGCTGATAGCGGTTGGCTCCAGAACTATGGTGAGGTCCAAAAAAGGTATGGATTCATTGGAAATAGTGCCCGTGAACTTAAGGAATGGGTCTTGTTGGTTTATCCATGTACAGAACGCCTCACAAGTCATCCGGTCCCCCTTCCAAAACACCAGGATGTCGTCGATGTATCGATGCCAACACGTGAGATTTTCACGGAATGGATTGTGTTCAGGGGGGTAGATGCATCTTTCCTCAAACGATGCCATGTAGATGCAGGCCAGGCTCGGCGCAAAGGTCGAGCCCATCGATGTCCCGCGAATCTGGTGATACAAGTTGGATTCGTATTTGAAAATTTTTTCGGTGAGTGCGATATGTGCCAACTCCATAATAAATGATACCGGAGTGGAGGACAACCACTCCTCTTGTCGTAGGAGAGAGTCCACTGATTCCAGCGTTGCCTGTTGGGGTATATTAGTGTACAACGCTTCCACATCGAGTGTTAGGAGGAAATCGATATCCTCTCTGCCGTCCATGTCGTTGATGAGACGAAGCACATCTCTAGTGTCCTGCAGATAAGACGGGATGAGTTTGACCAGAGGTTGCAGGAAAGCATCACAGAATTGGGACAGGGGTTCTAAAATAGAACCGATGCCAGACACGATTGGTCTTCCTGGGACTGGGGTGGTGCCCTTATGTATTTTGGGCAGAGTGTAGAAGTACGGTATGACCGGGTCCGTGGTTACCAGAAATTCTGCCTCTTTTTTGCTAAGCCATCCATTGGTCTCCGCTTCAATGACCAGAGACATCACGGTAGTGGTCAGTCGGTTGGTTGGATCCTCTGTCAGTAGTCTGTAGTGGGTCGTATTTGCTAGTTGGCGTCTGCACTCCAGATCATAATCGTCATAGTTTTGTATGACGGTAGCGCCCCCCTTGTCGGCTTGCTTGATGACAATTGAAGTATCCTTACCAAGGGAGGAAGCTGCCTGTCTTTCAGCATTGGATAGTATACACGGTCACCCCACCCTCGCTGGTATATACGATCACTCCACCAGCGCTGAATTAACTTTTGAAACAGAGTGTCAAATCACATTTATTGGTTTTATCTGTGTGGCGCTTCATCATTTGTGGCTTAAATCTTTAGTCTACAATTGTATATATAATTTGTAAATACTGGTGCCACACGCCGCTTGACTATGCCGAGGTGTACTCTTTACACTGGTCTTGCAGCGTGATGACACAATCCACCAAGCATGCAGCATAGCCGAGAGAACAGCGCTCTCACTTGAATGCATGCTATAGCGATTCAGCATGGCAGCACAATGCAGTGCGGGTCGCTTACGCGCACTAGACTTGTTGAATTTTTAACCCTTCTCTCTCACTGTACCACTTCACGCTGTCATTTTTTAGACAGGCTGTTACCCACTGGGCACGCATGTTCTGACACTTTGAACATGGGCACGAATATGATGTATCTCAGCCATATTAACTCTGACATCATTTGTGTCTGCTTATCTCTCTTTAGTTCCCAGGAAGTCCCTTGCGTGGAACCATTTCTGAACGACACTTTTACAGGTCGTATACCGGTGTCCTCCTAATTTGGAGGATCCGAGCAATTATATGAGCACGAAGGTCCTGATGAATCGCCCTTAGGGCGAGAAACATGTCGACCGTTTTTTCACAATAAGGGTTGAATAAGGGTTGGTCTCATTGTTCACCACTCCTTAATACCCCCTTAATTTTTAATAAAGCAGTGAGCCTGACTATTAAAATAATATTCAACAGGACTCTACTGACTTTTTTTAAAACACACCACCATGCTCACTATTGCACTTTTTTAGGCCCCTCACACACACACACCCGTTGGCTCAGAATAGAAGATCTCCGCCAAAGTGCAGCTTCCCTAGCTGCCCGACGGGCATTGCACCGCCAGCCTGCCGAAGGAGCAGGATACCGATGATGACGCTGGACGGTCATCGGCTGGGACAACAGTTGTGGTCCTGCCGGTAGCCTGTGTGAGGTATCCTTACATTCTGAAAAGGGTCTACACCATGCACTAAATAACCCCCCCTCTTTTTTAACTGAGTGAGAGAGAAGATAGGCTGAGCTAATTTTCTAGCTCTCATTGGGGAACTCTGTACAACACTTTTTGCTTGCTGCTTCCTAGGACGAGTACATTGGACCCCCCCAAAAATCGTCCACCCCTATTCCCCCTGTTTGATACCAGTTTCAGCGTGCTTGTTGCACGGGAACCTTTTGTCTTAGGTTACCAGGGGCGAGAAGTTCTCGTCCTCTGGACCAAGCCACACAGTGAACCTCTAGTCCACCCTGTTGGGAGGTTTTTTGACACTCTGTCCTGGCTCACGAGTACAGGGCACCCCTTCCACACCGCACCTCAACATGGAGGATGTCCCAGGCCTCAGCTTTAACGAAGACACTATAGCTGAAACATTAAGGAACACGCCTTCACTACTCAACAATCCTCCAGCTGCTGCATCCGGAACCTCCTCTGATGAGT
This sequence comes from Lissotriton vulgaris, assembly GCF_964263255.1. Classification (NCBI taxonomy): domain Eukaryota; kingdom Metazoa; phylum Chordata; class Amphibia; order Caudata; family Salamandridae; genus Lissotriton; species Lissotriton vulgaris. The sequence continues at coordinate 1,011,762,064 of NC_141696.1, read as the reverse complement.
GGTCCACACTGAGTGAGATGAAAAAAGAACTGATTAGGATAACGATTCATGGGATAATGATGACTGAGTACCTGAGGAGCAATATAGCACCACAGGGCCTAATTGTAAACATCGTCCCTAGGCTGTTCCTGGATGACAAACGTTTTAAAGTAGACTGGTGCCAGGTCTCCTGGAAATGCACCAAGGACCTGCTGTTCCTGATCAGCCAGACCGCTAAACGATTATCTGAAGCACTCCAGGAGAAGATCTCTGCAATAGAAGCGACTATGAAAAATGCCACTTCTAAAAACAACAAAACAGCATTCACAACTAAACTCGCTGAGATTAACCAGGAGATGATGGAGCACCATGACTTCTTGCTCAAACAGAAAACCACCAAATTGGAGAAAGACATAGCCAAGTTTGCAAAGGAGAAAGTATACCCCTATCTCAAAGATGATTTCAGAGGGAAGAAGAATAACTACTCCTCGGACGATAATTCGAACACGGATACCAGGCGTGGCTCCACGAGCAGCGACTCCAGCGGAGGCTATCCGGCGAGAAACGCAAGACCCACACGTCCCTGGCAACAAGGATATCACCAAGGACCAGTGTTCCATGGCCCACCTCATGTACCACCACCGTGGCAATATCCGTTTTACCCTCAGGGCCCCCCGCAATTCTACCCCCTTAATCCGCCTCCTTTTCAAGGCAGAGGTTGGGGCAGAGGAAGAGGGCGAAAGCGAGGCGGGAACAAGGGTGTACAATGGCAAGACCAGACGCCAGAACCGACTGGGGTGGAAACCAGGAGCACGACAACAAGAGGGAGAAGAGTTTGATCGTGAACCTCTCCAAAAGAACCCTTACTACTATAGAGAAGAATGTTCTGGAAAAAGGGCTTGGATTTGTCCCCACACCGACCCCCGACTCATTTCAGGAAATGATCGAGCTGAAGCAGTTTTTCAGGAAGGTACGTCTCCGGGCATTTTTTGATAATCGGCCAGACATCCCCTGTGAAGACACGGGTCTCAGGAAACCTTCCACCTTCACCCCCACTGATGGGATGGTACCACCAGAGGTCTTGACGTTTGAAAGAGCAGTTCTGAGAACCATGAAGGACAAACCCTCAATTAAACCGTTTAATAATCTATCCAATGCTGAAAGACAGGCAGCTTCCTCCCTTGGTAAGGATACTTCAATTGTCATCAAGCAAGCCGAGAAGGGGGGGCGCTACCGTCATACAAAACTATGACGATTATGATCTGGAGTGCAGACGCCAACTAGCAAATACGACCCACTACAGACTACTGACAGAGGATCCAACCAACCGACTGACCACTACCGTGATGTCTCTGGTCATTGAAGCGGAGACCAATGGATGGCTTAGCAAAAAAGAGGCAGAATTTCTGGTAACCACGGACCCGGTCATACCGTACTTCTACACTCTGCCCAAAATACATAAGGGCACCACCCCAGTCCCAGGAAGACCAATCGTGTCTGGCATCGGTTCTATTTTAGAACCCCTGTCCCAATTCTGTGATGCTTTCCTGCAACCTCTGGTCAAACTCATCCCGTCTTATCTGCAGGACACTAGAGATGTGCTTCGTCTCATCAACGACATGGACGGCAGAGAGGATATCGATTTCCTCCTAACACTCGACGTGGAAGCGTTGTACACTAATATACCCCAACAAGCAACGCTGGAATCAGTGGACTCTCTCCTACGACAAGAGGAGTGGTTGTCCTCCACTCCGGTATCATTTATTATGGAGTTGGCACATATCGCACTCACCGAAAAAATTTTCAAATACGAATCCAACTTGTATCACCAGATTCGCGGGACATCGATGGGCTCGACCTTTGCGCCGAGCCTGGCCTGCATCTACATGGCATCGTTTGAGGAAAGATGCATCTACCCCCCTGAACACAATCCATTCCGTGAAAATCTCACGTGTTGGCGTCGATACATCGACGACATCCTGGTGTTTTGGAAGGGGGACCGGATGACTTGTGAGGCGTTCTGTACATGGATAAACCAACAAGACCCATTCCTTAAGTTCACGGGCACTATTTCCAATGAATCCATACCTTTTTTGGACCTCACCATAGTTCTGGAGCCAACCGCTATCAGCACCACTCTCTACAAGAAGGAGACTGACATGAACAGTCTGTTGCCGTACACCAGCCACCACACGAGATCCCTGAGGGATAATTTACCCTTCGGTCAATTTCTCCGCCTTCGGAGAAATTGCAGTTCAATCAATGACTTCAAACAACAAGCACGCTCCCTACAAACCAAACTTCTGGACCGGGGGTACCCCACGCGCCTTTTGAAAAATTCTACCAAAAGAGCCCTCAACAATAACAGAGAGGCCTTGCTTGAGGTGCATCCCAAGGAGCCAGACGACAAGATTACCTGTGTTACCTCGTTTACCAGAAACTCCTCATTTATCAAAAAAACTGTCAGTACTCACTGGGGTATTCTCAACTCCGCAGGGATGGAGTTACCGCACCCACGTTTTGCTTTTAAGAGGACGGCAAACCTTAAGGACACTCTTATCCATACCCGTCCCAAGAAAGCCTGCACCCAAGCTGTCAATACGCTTTGGGACCTTCCTCCAGTAACTGGACACTATCGCTGCGGTTCCTGCGTCGTATGCCCACAGACCATCCAGGGCAAGACCATTGTACTCAATAACAATTTCACGTGGACATTGAACAAACATACGAACTGCAACAGTTCCAGGTGCATATATGTTTTGATCTGCCCTTGTGAATTGCTATACATTGGGATGACCATGCGTCCTGTCAAGCAACGGATAATGGAGCACAACAGTAACATTCGATGTCACAAGACACACACTAAGCTCTATGACCATTGCAAGGATAATAATCATTCTCCAGAAAACATCCGATGGACTGTTATTGAGTCTTTATCATATCTCAATCAACAAGCCCTCTTCAGACATGAACAGAGATGGATACATCGATTACATTGCGATGAATTGGGATTAAACGATGGGGTGCCCTGGACGACACTCGCCAGATAGTCACGAGTCTGGACTTGTTGTCCACTTCCAATTGCCTGTGTATGCCTCACTAGACATCTCAGCCCATTCCAAGATGGCGCCCGCATTACTATGTCCGGGCCGTGCTGTCTCTAGCAAATTCCTCTTCGCTTTTTACTCCCGCGTGCCGTCACCTAGCAACTTGAGGGACACACCCCTCGGTGCGCGCTCAACTCTCCCTTATCTAAACCGGACAGTGCCTAACTACGGTGCCGGCTGTCCAGTTATCTGAGTTCCTGTGGGAGGGGTAGGTGCAGAGATGCCTGCCTTCAGCGACCTTTGAGGTAAGGTGTTGAGCTAAAAAACCGCCTGCAATCTGCCAATACACGCAGCAAGCCTACCCCCGGCCGCAGGTTACCGGATGGCTTTATTTTCCCCTAACGTTCCCGCGGGATGCCTTACTCTCCCCGCAGGATTTCCTCACCCGCTGCTGGCCCCACCTGGACAGCTCGTGAGGCCTTCAGGAGGAATTACTACGGGTAAGTGCACCGTTGAGTTGTAGATTGACCCCGCTCACACCTGTTAAACTGGGCACGTTTTCTTGTTTACCGCGCTGGTATACACGGTCACCCCACCCTCGCTGGTATATACGATCACTCCACCAGCGCTGAATTAACTTTTGAAACAGAGTGTCAAATCACATTTATTGGTTTTATCTGTGTGGCGCTTCATCATTTGTGGCTTAAATCTTTAGTCTACAATTGTATATATAATTTGTAAATACTGGTGCCACACGCCGCTTGACTATGCCGAGGTGTACTCTTTACACTGGTCTTGCAGCGTGATGACCCAATCCACCAAGCATGCAGCATAGCCGAGAGAACAGCGCTCTCACTTGAATGCATGCTATAGCGATTCAGCATGGCAGCACAATGCGGTGCGGGTCGCTTACGCGCACTAGACTTGTTGAATTTTTAACCCTTCTCTCTCACTGTACCACTTCACGCTGTCATTTTTTAGACAGGCTGTTACCCACTGGGCACGCATGTTCTGACACTTTGAACATGGGCACGAATATGATGTATCTCAGCCATATTAACTCTGACATCATTTGTGTCTGCTTATCTCTCTTTAGTTCCCAGGAAGTCCCTTGCGTGGAACCATTTCTGAACGACACTTTTACAGGTCGTATACCGGTGTCCTCCTAATTTGGAGGATCCGAGCAATTATATGAGCACGAAGGTCCTGATGAATCGCCCTTAGGGCGAGAAACATGTCGACCGTTTTTTCACAATAAGGGTTGAATAAGGGTTGGTCTCATTGTTCACCACTCCTTAATACCCCCTTAATTTTTAATAAAGCAGTGAGCCTGACTATTAAAATAATCTTCAACAGGACTCTACTGACTTTTTTTAAAACACACCACCATGCTCACTATTGCACTTTTTTAGGCCTCTCACACACACACACCCGTTGGCTCAGAATAGAAGATCTCCGCCAAAGTGCAGCTTCCCTAGCTGCCCGACGGGCATTGCACCGCCAGCCTGCCGAAGGAGCAGGATACCGATGATGACGCTGGACGGTCATCGGCTGGGACAACAGTTGTGGTCCTGCCGGTAGCCTGTGTGAGGTATCCTTACATTCTGAAAAAGGTCTACACCATGCACTAAATAACCCCCCCTCTTTTTTAACTGAGTGAGAGAGAAGATAGGCTGAGCTAATTTTCTAGCTCTCATTGGGGAACTCTGTACAACACTTTTTGCTTGCTGGTGTCTGGCTGACAATGTTTGTGTACTGGCGTTTGGTTGCCTGTGTGTGTTGTGACTCGCAGCAAGTCACTACACAGACACCATTACTGAACCTCCCAGTCTGCACATTCCAACAGCGGCCAGGTGATGTGATTGCTGTGTCTGAACTGGCATCTGGCTGGCAGTGTGTGAACTGGCATTTGGCTGGCGGTGTGTGTGTAGTGAATTGCTGTTCACTACTCATACAGTGGTAGCCCAATGTCAGTACACACATTTCGTCAGTTGCCAGACGATGTGATTGCTGTTTCAGTCCTGTGGGTGTATGAAACTGATGGGCCCTTGAATGGCACTGTTTGTCCATGTGAGTGTTGTAATGTGCTGGGCCCGTGCCTGAAGGTGTGAATGCATGAAAGTTGTGTGAATGGCCTGTAAAGTGGTTTGTGCCTTATCGTGGCTTTATAGCTCATGAGCTGTGAGTCACTTCTTCCTTATAGAAAAATTATAATTATCTTATTAACAGTGATTTCTCAATCTTAATTACTGTGAAATCATTTTTTAATAAAATGTAATTTTTTTACTTTTTACTCACCTTTATGTCAAATCCAACAGTATGCGTTTGTGAACTTGAGTAGCACGTGGTGGTGCAGTGATATGTGTATTTTCTGGATTTCCCTGGCAGGGTGTACATTGTTTCTACCAAACCCAGATATTTTCATAAACCAGGGGACTCCAGGGTGGTGCTTCTTGAGTAGATCCCACAAGGTCTTCTTACCCAGAAGCCCTTGTAATCCTCAAACATAGGCTAAAAACAACTTTTCTTCATATTTCTGTGACTCAAATTACAGGGAATCCGACCGCATCCAGACATTTCTTAAAACAAAACACATAGGGGAGAGAGTGCAAGATGTTGTGCCTCTTGCGGATCCCACAAATTGGTCTTACACACAATACCCAGCAAAACTCAAAATTACCCTAAAGTTGCATATTTTTCACGATTTTCTTTGACATATTCTTTCAGAGTCGGAAGGAATCCACACAATTCCTACCACCTTGTATTCCCCCACTTCTCCCAATAAAAGTACTGCCCCACTTGTGTGGCAGGGCTTCGTGGACGTGACAGGAACAGATCAAACTAACATCAAAGGGTGCCCTTGCAAATGCACACTCTTTGACCTTGGTCTGATCTGTTTCTGTCTCGGGCACTAGGCGAAGCTACACAAGTGAAGAACCATTTTAATCGCCAGACTTGCAGGAATGGTAGGAGGTAGGAAATGTGTTGCTTTCTACAGATTTCAGAGCTATCCATCACAGAAATGTAAGGACAGTTTTTTTTTAGTCAAGGTTTGAGTTGTGCAAGGGCTTCTGGGCAAGAAAACCTGGTGAGAGGCATGCAAGTCACTCCACCCCATATTCCCCTAGTTGTCTAGTTTTCAAAAATGTGCAGGTTTGCTTGGTTTCCATAAGTGTCAACTGATTTATGGCCCAAAAAATCTACAATTATCCACATTGCAAAAAAAAGAGCCAGTTTTCAGTGGAAAAATATGATTTATTCATTTTACTGTTTGGACCCTTTCTCGTTGCAGGCACTAGGCCTGCCTATTCAAGTGTGGCCCCGTTTTATTGGGAGACTGAGGATAATATAAAACAGTTGAACATGTATACTACTAAGTGTAATTTTCTGGATTTGTGTCATCGAATGTACGTCACTGTGTAAGAAAGAAGACATTTTGAGAAATGTCCACTTAATCACTTGCTAGTATGGGTACCCAAAAATTTAGCAATTAACCACTGGTCCCAAAACCCATATATTGTGCCCAATTCAGAAAAAGATCGATTTCTTGAATACCTCTTTATATCTTTTACCATGTGAATTGCTCTAAAATTGGCACACAATGAAAAATCAGTGTAAGGTGTAGCTAAGTTATTAACTATGGGTACTTTGGGTTGTGAAAAAAACAACAAACCCTATATATCCCCGTAACCACAAAGGCCTAGCAAATGTAATGGTATAATAATTTTGTGAAATTGCCATTGGCACAGAAAGTTACAAATTAAAACGTTGTCACGAATGGATGTTTTTTCCTTCTAATTTTCTATATTTTTTGTTTCAACAGTTAATTTATTTGGAAAAACCTTCAGGGATCTACAAAAAATGTCCCCTTGCTGAATTTGAAATTTTGTCTACTTTTCAGAAATCTATAGCGCTCCAGGTACACCCATGGGTTTCACAGCGATTTCCACCACAAACAGGAAGTAGATTGAAAGCACAAAAATTTGGAAAACTGGGATACCTCTTTGAAAAGTCCCAAAACGGTGGAAAAAAATGTTTTTTTTCTGATTCAGGTCTTCATGTTCCTGAAAGCCAGGAAATGGTGACTTTAGTACAGCAAACCTTTTGTTGATGCCACTTTTAGAGTAAAAAAGAACACTTTTTGCAGTGCACTTTTTACAATTTTTCCCCAAAATGTAGCTATATTTTATTTATTTTCTAAGCCCCCTCCAGAGGAATCCACAAACCCTGTGTATCTCTAAAAACCCCCATAAGGCCCAAATTGTTCTCAAGAATAATAGAATTTAGGGCGTCACCCTGTAAGGTGTGAATAAAGTGCGGCTGGGACTGTACCTCTGTAGTTCTCACCTCAAAGGCTCAATTGGAGCTATGTGGGCAGGAGGAGCAGTTGAAATCACCCACCCGAAGGATGCACAATGGTTGACATTTCCCAGCGATGTTGTTAATTTCTACCTTTAAAGCCTCAATAACCTGGCAACTATTTTGGTTACAAATATTATGGTAACAGTTCACCACTAGTTGCTTAACCTGCAACATATTAGAAATCATAATTAGTTGATACCAAGGGGATGTACCAACAGTGGCCTCGTTTTGACTGAAATTAGCAAAACCAGCCCTCCTTTTGCCTTCCCTGCTGACGAGGGTGTTGCATGGACCATGTGGGAACAGTAGCCATCCAACGTGATGTCGTCCTTATACCACGACTCCTGGAGATAAATGATGTCAAAACCCCTGATGTATTTTAGCCATACCTCATCTGTCAATTTGGGGCAAATTCTGCTATGTTCCATGAAATAAATGTAAGGGGAGACTTGGTATGACCCTAGTTCACAAATCCCACAGATACATTCTTTTTAGCATGCTCAGCTACAGTGGTTGGCAGACCCAGCTCCTTCCTACCCAAAATATAGTTTGCAGTTAAGTTAAGAGGCAAGGAACAACTTTAAAGTTTGTCTTGGCTCTCCCTCCTGATGTTTGAATTAGACAAGGCAGTATCAGATGGATCCACAGGATCCCTTTCACTAGGTTCATCTAAATAAGTTTCTCTTTATGACAACTGGTTGTCTAAAGCACCCAGTCAGTCAATCAATTTCAGACAAGCCAGATAGGGCATCAAAGTTGTTAGGATAACTAAATGGAGAAGGCTGTATAGGGGGTGTATACTTGGACCCAACCATGAGAACTGTTTTCTGAAGAGATTTTGATGATGTGGTAGATAGAAAAAACCCAACGGGCAGACCACTATCAAATCACCAGGTGAATCTCTAAAATACTTTAGGGCAGAGTATACACACCAAGT